>NC_045615.1:17697500-18322500 GCF_009829155.1 Mustela erminea
AACAGATACGCAGTTGTGTACATAAAAAGGAAATTGAACATGAAATCCATGTTTTTACAGGATAATATTATTGTAATTTAAATGATGAAGAGTAAGATTATTAGATGTATGTTAGCTAGGTAGTTAAGGCCTTTAGTTACAACTCAACCCAAAAAATGTTTAAAATATTATTGTTCCCTTTATTCTAAGAGAATAGCATAACGGATTTTTAAATTTTTAAAAAAATTTTTAATTTTTAAAACTGTTTTTTCAAATAAAAGTGAATTATGAAGCAGTAACCACCGTGCTGTGCTCTTTCCTGTAAGCATGCCTTCCATGTGCCCTTTCTCAGGATTTGGATGTGACAAATGAGGAATAAACCAAGGAAGAGGAAGATACTGCATGCAGGGGTTGGTGGACCCACCTTGGGGAAGCAGTGCAGGAATTTGCAGATGAAAGCCACACACCAGGCCCTTCAGCACCCAATCCTGGTGAAAGAGAAGGATGGGGAGGTGGCAGCGGGGATTCCAGCAGAGTGGAGGGGGCTGATAAGTGAAAGTTAATAAAGACAGTTGGTGAGGAGAACACAGAATCCATTAGACTTTGTCCACAGGAGCATTCTCCGTCCATAGGAGCGTTCTCTGTCATGTGGCCTGGGGTAGTGGCACTGACACAGGACAAGGATAGAGGCAAATGCAGCCCTAGCCCCAGCCTGGGACTGGAGGAAACAACACATCTGTTGTCATGATGGTATCGGTGCCCCTCATTAATTTTAACCTCTCAGACTCAACCTTAGAGTGCAAAAACACAGAAAAGTGGGATGGTTTTGGAGCACAATACCAGTGTATCAGCCTTGACAATGTAGAAGTGTATGTACAGCAGAGGACAATTAGGAAAGGGCAAGAAAGTTACCTTCTGTCTGCGTTGATAACGAAAACTAGGCATTAAGTGTGTGGCTTCAAGTTCTCTGGTTGAGGGACTGGAACTGGTGGTCTCTCTATTTTGGGAGGAAGAAGGAGAGAGGCAATGTGGGGAAAGTAAGCTGGCTGGCGAGGCTGGGTAGATAATGTAAAAGTAGTAAGTCTTATGTAAGCATAGTATTTGGAAATATGAGGTATCTTTTAGTGACCTGGTAAGAGACTTGAATTCAGCTCAGAAGATTCAAGTGCAGACTTTACTGAAGGACTAATGATGCTACAGGCTGGGTTTAGAAGAGTGGAGGGTCCTTGTACCTTTAGGGCTGGAGGGGCAGGGAAGGATAGAATAAATACTAATTTTAGTAACTGTGTATATATAAGACCCTTGAGTTCTGGAACAAGAAGAAACTATCCAGGGGCACTGTGCTTAAGAATTACGGAGCCACCAGCGGTTTAGGCCTCTGCCTTCGGCTCAGGTCATGGTCCCAGGGTCGTGGGATCGAGCCCCGAGTCAGGCTCTCTGCTAGGCAGGGAGCCTGCTTCCTCCTCTCTGCCTGCTTCTCTGACTTCTTGTGATCTCTGTCTGTCAGATAAATAAATAAAATCTTAAAAAAAAAAAAAGAATTACAGAGCCACCACTGGAAACAAGGAGTTAAAACCACTAGAGAAGAGAGTAAACACATTAGCCCCCTCCCCAAACACAGAGAAGGGCAGAGAATGATTAGGGTTGGAGCAGGGCGGAGCTGCTGGGGGGGTGGGCAGCTGTGGTTTAAACGGAGAATAACCAACCAGAGTAACTACCAAGACAAGCCAAAACCAGGACATGCTTTTCTTTAAAATAGAACTGGGGTGGGGGGTTGGTGCCTGGAATGGGGATTATTCTGTTGTCTGATACTGTAGGGTTGATGTTTAACCTCCTGGAGGTATGAATTTAATAGGACATTGTAATATAAATACTTTTATTTATATTATTACTATTTCATCTAACGTGCTGTGAGCTTGGTAGACAGGAGTGACTCAGACAGATAGTCTTATGCTTTTAAGTTGCTTATATGTAGTCTACTTGGAGAAAGAAAATGCCAAACAAACCAGAAGAGATGATAAATACGTTACAAGTTGTAATTAATGCTAAAGTTTAATTTCATAGCACACTAAAAAGTTAGTGTTGCTTGTATAAACTTAAGTCTTTACCAGTGATACTGCCCTAATTTTAAAAAAATGCAATTACTAGAGAGTGGAAACAGGTCTTCTTGAGTAGCTTATTTTGCCTTTTTTAACAATAAATACACAGCATACTGCAAATCAGATACACAAATTGAACAGCTGCTTCTTCATTGTTTTGTTCCTTTGTTACTCATTTTAATGAATAATTCGAGCAGACTTCAAAACATTAAATTAGATGTATAAGCATGCTTTAAGAATTGTATCATAATGTCACTATATTTAAAACTTAGTAGTGATATCATTGCCTAAATACAGTAAGTTTTTAAAGTCAATTATTTTAGCTGCTTTACCCTCTATAAATAATCTGGGAGTAAAATAGAGAAGAGGAAAAATTAACCCGTGGATCCATGTCCAAGTACAGAGACTTGGGGAAATTACCCTCCCTGCCACCTTCCTGCTTCCTGACATATGAACCTTAATGATTTGAATAAGTCTTTTGGGGGTCCTTGGTTGGAATTTGCCTTTTCCTGCTTTTCTAGGAGAGATCTGGGCAACAATGGAGAAATTGGGGAAAGCATTAAAAGCATAGGAGTTTTATCCGGTCTTCCTTGATACTTCCTGTCTCTGAGGGTGTTGTCTAAAGGGGAAAGATAAATGAACCAGGAAGATGGATGTCAGCTGTCTCCTCATTCCTCTCGCCTTTCAGAGCATTCATGGCCGTCTGAGAACAGAAAAACTTTAAGGCCTGTATTCCTATCCCCAGCATTTGCTTGTTAAAATAAACCTTTGAACATTTTATCTTTCCTAATTTAGGCTACTCTGTTTCCTTCATGAAAAAGCTGGCCAGAGTGTTTTAAGCTGATAGTGCATCCCTATAAAATATAGTCATAAATCACTGGAAACTTGCTACTTTTAGAACCTGCCAGAATTATCATACTAATGCATTTCTTCAAAGGTTGTTAAAAATGGTAATTAAGTAAACTCCGTTTGTTTTTGTGCCCTTATGCATCTCAGAATGTTTTTGGTACGGATTCTCTCGTTTGATTTTGATACGGTTCTAGGAAACAGGATTCCTACTAATACAGGAGGAGTTTTATATGTTCAGTTTCTTCAGTATGGGAGAAAATCTAGAATTGCCTCTCTAGATATAATTTTGTTTTTCATAATCATGGTTTACACATTCTTACTGCTTTAGAAATTAAGAAATGGAACCACAAGATCACTATAGCCCGGAAACTAGGTCTAATGTTTGCATCTCCCCTTCAGGGATCATTTTCTGGTGTTTTCTTCAAGGAGTATAGTTTGTATAACCCTGGCTGGTTGTCTTGCAAATGTGTGTCCGCAGTCACAGGGGTAGAGGGGCGTGCCACATGACGGCTTATTTATGTCTGTCATCTTCATGTTTAAAGAGCTGTACATGTTAGTGCAGAACTCTGGTATAAAATGGACAGACAGGTTAGAGGAGAATCTGCTTTTGCCCATGATGAGATCATAACCAAAACCCACACTCCTCTCTAGACGGAAAGATCCCCATGGAGATAAGCATGCTTTTTGAGAGGAGTCACTCAGCCACGCCATCACTGAACCATGGTCTCTTTCTTTCACTTTACCTGTTCCTTGACTTGAAGTACTGGGGGCATAAATCTGTAATTTTCTAGAATCTTTGTTTTTGGAAATGACTTTGTTTTAGCTATTCATGTCTGAGACACCTGCAAACCAAAAGTAGTGGCCAGACCATGTCACCTTAGAAACTGGCAGTTAGTAAGTTGTGTGTCCTCTTAAATATTGAGAAAGCCATATACTACCTCGATTCAATTTAGAGATGCAGACTCTTCCTTAAAAGGCAATGACCACAAGTCCAAAGGTGCTCAAGGAAATAGTGAACCTACCTAGGTTGATAAAAGAGTGTTGTCTTTAGAACATAGCGTTTAATAGGAATTCGTAAGTTAATTTGCTGTTCTCAAGTAACTGATTTGTAGAAGTCCAAAGTAGTGCTTGGTACTTTGTTTTGTTTTGTTCTGTTCTGTACTGTTTGTTTTTCATTTTTGTCCTGTCTGCCTTTTTTATGTTTTCTCTGCTCACGGGGACTCCACTAGGGGGCAGACGAAAGAATGGAGAAGAAACCCATCCCAGTGCACTGCATTCATATAACCTTAAGTCCTGTGTTTGCTACTCCTTCTGGATGCCTTGGGGGAAAGTTTTTCTATTTAGTTGTATTTCATATAGTGGGATTACAGTGGTTTTTTTTGTATACTTGTTTCTACATTTAAAGTGTAAACATATTTATACAAGTTTAATGATAATTTTTATATCAACTCATTGTCATAGTGTTTGTTTTGCTTTTTATAGGATGTTTCCACTATCAAACCACTTAATTATCTTTTGATGACCTTCATGATCATCTCTCTGCAGTTCACCTTATACATGAAGACTTTCACTCATTTATTCAGTCCTCACACTTTCAAGTTCCTCCTTTTTGTCAGGCATTCTGTGTATTGGGTTTGAGAACAGAGCTGTGAAAAGGTAGATCTAGGAGACTGAGAATAAACAAATGGTGAGTTATGGTTGCCCTCTAGTCTGTTTGAGGAAAGAACTGGGATTAGAGGAACCAGAAGAGCTTCTTAATGGCTACATTGCTGGACAATTTTTATTTCTGGTTATTTTCTTTTTTCAAAGTGCTTGTGAAAATTAGAATGCCATATGGGTTTGGAGTGGGGGCTTCAGTTGTTAAATGAGACCGTAAGCCCTTCCTCTTAATCTGAGCCATGTCAGGAAGACAGCTAAAGATTGTTTTTTATTCTGTTTTTTATTTATTCTGTTTTTTAATTCTTCCTTTGTCTTTGCTCCACCAAGAATTACATCTTAGTTACCAAAAATCCAAAAAGTCGTTTACTTCAGCCAGCCTAGGGCTACATAATCTGAATCTTTAAATGAAAATCTCTTTGCTCTGCCTTGTCATGGTCAGTTAATTTAACAAAATACAGAAGGGCGCTTTTGTTTTTATTTCATTTTTAAAGCTAGTCAGATGTTTATGAGAGATACTTTGTTTCTAATCAAATTTCCCTCTGTTTTGGGAACAAACTATCTTTTGTTCATTGTAGACAATCTATAAATAGATTCCAAATCTTTTAATTTTTAAGGAATAAACATTTAAATGGGTAAGAAGTAGAGGTGTTTATTTCAAGAATGTCTTCAGGTTATAATGCCTAACACAAGTGAAGTATCAAAATATCTTTTGGGTGAAATACTTCATCTATTAGATATAATAAAGCATTCTGTACAGTATGAGAAAGCAGTTATTGGTAAAATAAGTGGTAGCATTTCTGCTGAGGATTATACATACTTGTTTTAGTTATTATTTGCTTATAGCATGACTATCATGCTGTAGCAAATTGGACAGGATCTGATAGGACATTCTTTGAGTTCATAATTAAATATCTTAATTACTAGACTGGGATGCTTTGCTAAGAAAGCCCACCATAAATAAGTGTCCTGTGTTTTTAGTCACTAAATATATTTTCTTTATTGGGTTTCAGAAGACATTTTAGTGAGGGCTTCATCTTTATTTTCCATAATTCTAGCATGGTAAACAAGACTTGGGGAAAGTCACAATAAGTAAAATATTAGTGAATTAAAATTTTAAACCTGAGGGCTTTAAACCTCTGAAAGTTTTAAGCATAGCTCATGAAACCAAAGATACATTCATCTCATTTAAAAATTTAGCTGCTTAAGAAGTACGTATGAATAGGGGCGCCTGATTGGCTCAGTGGGTTAAAGCCTCTGCCCTCAGCTCAGGTCATGGTTCCAGGGTTCTGGGATCGAGCCCTGCATAGGGCTCTCGGCTCAGCAGGGAGCCTGCTTCCCTTCCTCTCTCTCTGCCTGCCTCTCTGCCTACTTGTGATCTCTGTCTGTCAAGTAAATAAATAAAATCTGAAAAAAAAAAAAAAGTACATATGAATTAAAAACTAAGATGAAAATATGGGGAAATTTTTTTTATGTCAATGGGATATATAACTCTCCCTAATTATTCAGTTGAATTTGTTGTTGGTTGTAGTTTATTAATAATAAAGTCATTAAGAAACTACCCATACAACTTACATGATTTTATTCTGGAGAACACTTTACTTCGAAATTGGATAACCTTCAGAAATACAGATCCCACCATGTGCTTTAAACTAAGAGGTACAGTCACATGGACATTTATGACATAAAAGTGTAGGGCTAAGCCTTTGCTGCAGGTTTTTCTTTCTCTTATTTTTAAAATAGCTGCTTCATTTTAAAGATGGCTTAGAATTAAAGGCAGAGGATAAAATTTAAATAAATTCTATTCAAAAATTAATATAAAAAATCATTTTACATAACATAGAGAACAAATGGACTTTTTCCCCCTACACGTGTAAAATGCTCCTTTGAATCTTGAATAGTCTTAGTATTACTGACCCACACCCCTGTCCCCTGACAATCCCAGTGGTTTAGTTGGAAAATTTTCCATGTGTTTGACTTACTTTTTTTTATTCTAAATTTTTAATTGAAGTATAGTTGGCTTACAGTATTAAAGTAACTTCAGGTATACAGCATAGTGATTTAAGAATTACATGTATTACAAAATGCTCACTAAATACGTGTATACAGTATTATTAACTATATTCCCCATGTTGCTCTTTTCCTCCCCATGACTTATTTATTTTTAACTGCAAGTTTGTGCTTCTTAATCCCCTTCACCCATTTGGCCCATCCGCCCCCCTACCCATTGGCAACCACCAGCTTGTTCTCTGTATTTATGAGTCTCTTTTCTCTTTGTTATTACTGTTGTTGTTGTTGTTTATTTGTTGTTTTCAGATTTCACATATAAGTGAAATCTTGGTATCTGTCTATCTCTGTGTGGCTTATTTCACTCAGTGTAATACTCTTTAGGTTCATCCATGTGTTCACAAATGGCAAGATCTTATCCTTTTTTATGGCTAAGAAGTATTCCGTGTGTGTGTGTTTGTATATGTGTGTGTATACCACATCTTCTTTATCCACTCACCTGTCCATGGATAGTTGGGTTATTTCCTTATTTTGACCATTGTAAATCATGCTGCAGTAAATGTAGGGATGCATAAATCTTTCCCAATTAGTGTTTTCATTGATTTCAGGTAAAACCCCAACAATGAAATTATTGGATCATACGGTACTTCTGTTTTTAGTTTTTTTGAAGAACCTCCATACTGTTTTCCACAGTGGCTGCACCAATTTGTCTTCCCACCAACAGTGCATAAGGGTTCAGTTTTCTCCACATCCTTGCCAATACTTGTTTCTTGTATTTTTAATAATAGCCATTCTGATTGGTGTGAGGTATTATCTATGTCATTGTGGCTTTGATGTGCATTTCCCTAAAGATTAGTGATTTAGAATTATCTCAGTTTTTAGGAATAGAATAAAAATTAAAACTGATACTATCAACATGCCTGCATTCATGTAGCAGCTTGGATAGGGGGACTTTTCCATATGTGGGTATGTTCTGCTACACTTCCTGTCTACATATATCTATTGCAGCAGCATCTACAGTCTCAGGAATGAGGAAGGGGTAAGAGATGGGATTGGAGAATAGATAGGTTGAGTGGAAAAATACAGACAGGATATCCTCTTTCAGAAGGTCACGTCCCACCATCAAGAGTTGGGGGTTTGTGGGATTCTGAAGCCCTCTAATTAAATGGGGGAAGAGGTACAATCTTTTCCTTTTCTGTTCATCTTCCCCAATCCAAGTCCACCCCTCCTTCACTCTAGTTAAATACCACCAATTGCATATTTAAAGTAAAATACCTTAATGTGAATTTCTGTGGTGAAGTGTGGGATGTCCCGATGATGTCCCTGAAAATCCAAAGCCAATCCCTGTATTCCGAACTCAAGGTTTATATTTAGAAGACAGTGTGGATCCTGTAGTTTCAGAATGCTGTAAACATGTTTGTGTGGTTATTTTTAGTTTTTACAGACTTTAGTGAACTTTCAAGTTGGCAAGTCAGACACAGTCAGTTGTCGTCTGTTACCTCAGATGCCAGCACTTTGTGAATGACTCTGATTGTCTCAAAGGATTTCTAACATATTTAAAGCAGATAAATGTAAGAAGTTATCTCGTGTCAACTGTGTGTGGCATATCTATATATGTATGATTCTGCATACTGCACATATTTTTAAGCTTTTATGAACTGTATCACTTGGGTAACAGTTTTGCTTGGAGTTCAAGACGGGTTGGGTGCTGCCAAATGGTACTGTTAACTGGCAGAAAAGGCTCGTCGTTTTCTCCTTCTCCCAGCCTTTCTCTCCTAGTTCTCAAGCATTAAATCATCATACACAAATCCTTACAGTCACTGTTATTTTCAACCCATTGTATCTACTTCCTGCTGGTCAAAGGTAATGAGGCTTGAGTGGTGTAGAGGGTGAGATAGACAGTGGACCGAAAAAAGAAAGCTGGGCTCATTTTAGGGCTGACACACCATAGAATGGGCAAGGCAGCACTGGATTGTTGAAAACAAAAAGTAATAAATAATCAACACCTTGTCTTGTATGATGAGATCCTTGTCTGTATGTTGCGTGAATGAAAAAGTTTTTTCACCCCAAGAATGCTGCTTTAGGAAAGAGTGACACCCCACTCTGTCATGGCGGGGAAGAGGTAAGGGGAGTCAGCAGCAGCCCCAGCACCAGGGCTGAGTCTTGCACATTTGCAGAGATCTTCTTGATTTCGTTATTTGTGGAGTGATTTTTATACATGTTCAACTTTGTGGTTAGTTCCCCTCTTAGCATGAGGTTATACTTCCTTGCATCTTGAACTTGATGTGTTTTATAGTCAGTGACTCTAGAATGCATAATTTATCTATTTGGAAGTGTCATTCTAAGGAAAACTTTCAGTGCCCCATTTCCTTTGTTCTGGAAGCTCTGGTGTGAGTTTTATGTTTAGAATAAAATTGTGCTAAGTGTTATTTTGGTTTATTATACATAAATGTAATTATGGAAAATTTAAATTTGTTTTGTAACACTTCAATGTTTTCCTCTAGTTCTTAATGTTGTTTTTGAACCATGATCCAAGTCTCAGTGTATCTGTGTTTTACTTTATTGTGAATTGTGAATGTTCAATAAGAAACACAGAATAGAAAATGAGAACATTTTTTGTATGTTTTGCTGGAAACTCAAAACACTAGCTCTATTCCAGCATTAATTATTTTGGATTGGGTAGCTGAACAGGAAATGTGGAATTTAGAAATTTGTCAGTTTTATGGAAGATAATTTTTTTAAAATTCCAGATTACTATTGGTACTCTGTTTTTTAAAAAAAATCTCTGTTGAGGGGCGCCTAGCTGGTTCAGTGGGTTAAGCCTCTGCCTTCGGCTCAGGTCGTGATCCCAGCATCCTGGGATCGAGCCCCATATCGGGCTCCCTGCTCAGCAGGAAGCCTGCTTCTCCCTCTCCCGCTCCCCCTGCTTGTGTTTCCTCTCTCGCTGTGTCTCTCTCTGTCAAATCAATAAATAAAATCTTAAAAAAAAAAAAAAAAACTCTGTTGAAGCAAGAATGTTCTTTTCCAAGTAGTAATAATAACAATCACATAGATGGCATGCTATTGTGGGCCAAAGTAAGTTTGTGAAACACAGTGAAATCAAGAAAGGGTTTCGCATCATTGTTACCATCCTAGGCACAGCAGCTTACAGTAGTGCTACACAACTCTTAGTGGTCTTACTATTTAGAGCTGCAGGCCTAAATACCAGTTGAGAAACTGGTATTGCCTGTCTCTCAAGTCAAAGAAATGGACTTTAAAACTGCACTGTCCATATAATAGTTACCAGCCCTAGCTGACTAAATTAAATAAATTAGAAAATCAGTTCCTCAGTTATACCAGCCACTCTCCAAGTTTCCTATGGTGGCATGTGGCTGGTAGCTGCTGGGATGGTCAAGGTAGTCATTTCCCAAGGTGCAGAAAGTTCTGTTGGACAGCACTGCTCTAGATTGCAATTAGAATTTGCGTCTGTGCTGGAGAATCTTGTGACTTTAAGATGTGATACCAGCTTCCTCCCATGTAAACAGTAGCATTTAAGCGAAATTCTCACATTGTACTCTTCAGTTAAACGTGTACATTGATATCATACTTCATAGTACGTGGCAGTCTGCCCATAGTCTCTCTTATGACATTACATTCTACCCTCAGGCACTGGAATATCATTTTACACAGGCATACACATGTGCAGCAATTTTTAGTATGTGTACGAGCATCTGTGTAGGGAATATAACTATGTGTATATATATATAATTAAATATACTAATACAAATAATATTTTTATTAGTATAATACAAATATCTACATACTAAAATATGTAGATATTCTAATCCCACAGGCAGTATTTGAAGTTGTAGTTTCCTAAGTTTCATACTCTAGTGTGGTTTCATATTGAGTTATTTCTTGATTAAGTTAGTTTCACTTTTTGTTGACTAAACCTTGTGGAGGAGATTTGATAGGATTTATGGCTGATTTATTCTTCCGGAGTAAGAGGGCCTACTGTTGCCTTTGGTGTATCATTCGTTTATATGGAGACTAAGTCAATGGACAACAGAGACAGCGTCACTGGGGTCACCGAGCGACGTTAGTCCATTTGTTCAGGTTAGCAGTTTTTACCTTTTAGGCCACCAAGTCATTGCATGCTGTGCACTATCTCAAGCACTTAAGGAGGAATGAGAAAGGATGTTAGGGAGGAAAGCAGCTGTACAGAGGACTGATTGACATGCAACAGAAGGGTGCTTTGGTAGAAGTTTGCCCACAGTGTTGCGGACACCTTGGAGCAGTCAGCTCTACCTGGCACAGGTGACAGGTAGAACCATAGAGAGTGTTACCAGTATTCTTTCACACCAGTTTCCAGTTATTCCAAATGGAAAAGATTAATTCCTTGCCCAACTCTCTCAGTATTTGGAAATTTTATAAACCGTGGGGGAAAAAGTTTTAAAAATGCCTTTCAATTCTTTTAACGACTTTGTAAGACTGCTGTATGAAATGTATCCCAACTTATTTACTCGATTCCCTTCTCTCGCCAACCTTACTGCTCTGCTCAGGACAGAGAGGTTTCCCAAGATGCGGAACTTTGAGTTTTCTAAAACCGGAATGATCCTGGAAAAACTGGGATGGTTGGTCACTTTACCTATTGTTGAATATCTAGATCATTTTAATTATTTACTCATATAAACAATACTGTGTTGAATATTTCTATGCTTACGTATTTAGCTGCATTTTTGCATTATTTCCTTAGATCAGATTCCTAGAAATGGAATTAACGGCTCAGTACTCTGGGCATGTTTGGAGCTCATGATAACTCTTACAGCCCTTTATTGTATTTTAGCCATTTTCAGCCAGATTGGTAAGACTCTGCCTGGACATTTTGCGCTACCTCTGCCTCCACAGGTTCTTTGGAGATACGCAGAAAAAAGAGACCGGAACATACTAGCTATGGCTCCCATTCTAAATCTCTAACTGGCCAAATTACATATGACTCCAACTGCCTTTCCTTTTTTATCACCTTTTATTGTCTCATTTCATTTCACATAATTATTTCTTGAAATTCAATTAAACATAAGAAGTATTTATTACCTGCTCTGTGTTTAGTTTCATGCTGGACAAAAAATAACAGAATATCAAGTAAATAGAAGATACTGTCCCAATTCATTGTTAGAGCACAAGAGCACTAATTGTTCCAGGGCAATCCAACTACCTTTGTCTAGGCAAGGCTGAAGTCTGATTCCAAAAACGAGTGGACTCCCTGATCCCATTCACCTACGACCACACCCCAGTGTGAGCTCCCTGACTCTCGGGGCACAGGGTAGAAAGAAAGGAGTGAGATCAGAAGAAACCCAAAGATGGCGGTCTTCCTTCCCAGACCAGGTTCAGCTATACGTCACCCCAGGCCTCCAGCCCCAGTCATTGAGCATGTTGCAGACTTCGGGATCCACTGCTAGCCAGGCTCTTGCCTCTTTCAGCCACCTCTCGCTCAGGGTAAGGAAGCCGTGAAAACCCCCAGAGTTAGAGTGTGTCCCCATAGCCCTGACAGTTGGGCATATGATGAGAAACATGAACGAGGATTCATAAGTAAAGATATATTCGACCTGCCCCCTGATGCAGCATGAGAGTTCGTGCCAGGAGGTGACCCACTTTCCTGTGGAACTTCATTCAAGTAACTAAATTTCCCTGGTTGGGCTGCAAGGTCTCATACCATACTGTTCTTTGTAGTAAGAAGTATTAAAATGTTGTTCTATTTCAGGCCTTCTTAACATGTGCCCCAGGGGTCCTATGAACCCCTGAAACTGTATACAATGTTATTTGTGTGCCTTTTTCTAAGAAAAAATTCCATTGCTTTTATCAGATTCTCAAAGTGGTCTACAACCCAGAAAAGGTCTAAGAACTGCTTTCTTTACATTAAATACTCAGAAGTTTCTGCTGTTGCTTCTTTCATTTGTTATGTAGGACTTATGCCAGGGCTTTGAGGTAGGCATCCGTTTAACAATGATTTCAACAAGTGAATTATATGTACTTTTAATTAATAACTTAAAATTCCCTGATTCCCCCCCAACCAGATACTATAGTATTTAATTCTGGGTTAAATTTGATTTTTTTTTTTTTTTTTTTTGGCTTAGTTTTGCTGTTATGAAGTTGCTTCAGGTCCAGCTAATTTGTTTTTGTCTGGGCAATATATGTAAACTCCTATTAAAAGGTTTGGGTCAGTTGTTAGCCTACATCTAGGCATTGTTCTGCATTATTTTTGGTGTATTCTTTTGTTTATATTACTAAGCTAAAGTTAGCACAGATAGCACCAGGCTAGAAAATGGTGACAATAGTTTGAAAACAGGAAATTTTAGGCTTGTGTGTGTTTGGAACAGATGATCATAATGATAGAGCCAGTGGAGTGGAAACTTCCACCGAGCCTGTTTTTTCCTTATTTTGCTCTATGAGAAAAGATGGTGCTTCCTGGAAAACAACTCAAGTCTTTAAAGCAAATGGTTTTCTTTTGTCCCCGTTTCATGGCTAATTTGTTTTTCTTTATTTCATTTACCCTGGTTGTATTATTATGGAAATTTAATATTTTTTTGGAAATTTAATATTTTTAATAGGTAAAGTAGTTCCCAAAGTGCTTATTTTAGATATTTAATATTTATATATTTAGTATATTACAATTAACTGACATGGTTTTTAAAGAAAATTAAAATAATATGAATATTATAGCCACCGAACTTTATGGGAAGTCTTTTAAGTGCTCCCAACTTGCCTTTTTTTTTTTTAACCCCCTACCTTCCAGTCTTTAAAACAAAGTAGTTATACTTTGTCTAAGCTATTTCCTGACTAAGACTCCTTCCAGATGTATCCTGGAATTCTATATTTAAAAGAAAGGCTAAATTCATTCACTAATTTCAGAGCAAGAAGAGTATACATTTCCATACATACATAAACTTTGTTTTGTATATGTCATTCCTGAATTTTTAAATATTAATAGACTTTCTTTTTTAGAGCATTTTTAGACATAAGCCTTTTAAGCATGTAATATTTTTTTAAATTGTAGAAGTAATAAGTGGAAGCTCCTTGAAAAAAGCCAGACTATACAAAAGTATATAAAATAAAACTAGGAATAAACCCAGGAAACTTATCTGACCTTCCCATCCCTATTTCTGGAATTACCACAGTGAAGACTTCCAATATGTCTCCTTCCAGACATGTTATCTAAACATAGTTTGTGTGTACACACACATTCATTTCAGGCAAATGGGAATCGTACAGTATATATAATTCTATAAGTTACTCTTTTTTTTTCATTTGCCAGTTATCATGTGGGCATTTTTTGTATATAGATCCTATCTCATGTTTTAAGTATTTTGCATCCATTTGTTACTGTATAGGTGTCTCATCACTTATTTAATTTAACCATTAGCCTGATGAAGAAATTTAGATTAAACCCTGCCTTATTAGGGACTCCTGGATGGCTCAGTAGGTTGAGCATCTGCCTTTGGCTCAGGTCGTGATCCCAGGATCCTGGGATCCAGCCCCAAGTTAGGCTTCCTGCTCAGTGGGGAGTCTGCTTCTTCCTCTTGGTGCCACCCCATCCCCCATGCTCACCTCACTCTATTTCATCAGAATTCTCTTAAAGTGCTCTAAGGGAATGGGCTTGTTAATGGGCTGCTTGGGACCTGTGTGTTGAGAGTTCAGAGGAATGTAGCTGGGAGGTACCTTAATTGGGGGGAGTTGAGGAAAGCTTCAAAGAAGAGGCCTTGAGGAATGAGTAGGAGCTCACTGGCCAAGAGAGTTAGGGTATGTTAGACTCAGAACAACAGAGCCTTGGTTTTTGGTGCGGTCGTCTGGAGATGAAAGATCAGAGAGATGAGTGGCAGATAAGTACGATTTTAGAGAACCCTGTATGCCATTCTGTGAAAGGAGTTTGAACTTTAACCTAATAACAACTTTGAACTTCTTTTTTTTTTCCCTGAGATCTTCTCATCTCAGTTCACTGACTCTCGCAGTCATTCCAATGAACAGAAAACGTTAAAAGCATCCCATTGGGGCTTTGAGTGCGTCACGACCTGTCTTTACAGTGCTGTTGCAGATACAGAAAAATTTAAGGAATGGTCTTGGCTTTCAAGGAACTTGAGGTCTAGTTGGGGAAATAATTCATAAGCACTTGGAACATTTGGAAATGTATGTAGTAAAATAACAGATGGTTCCATGCTGTCCCATAGCAATGCAAGAGATATTTCAGAGCAGTAACTACTGCATTGCCAAGAGTCCAGAGGGAAGGTGTGGAGAGGAAAGGGGAAGGTTTGGACAGAATCTTGAAGAATGGATTAGGTTTCCAGCAGTAGAAAGGAGTTCAAACATTTGCCAATACGAACAAAAACAAAGAAGGAGAAATAATTAACCTCACTGGCAACAGTGGAAGACCTGAGGAATTAGATATAAGCTTCAAAGGGTCTCTGATTGTTTTTGAAATTCTGTTTTCATTGAGTAACCTAATTCTGCGTATTCATTGGACCAGTGGTTCTCAGTCAGGGTGTCACATTCGAATCATCTGTTGAGTATTTAAAACTGTCTATGCCCATGCCAGGCCTAATGCCCCACACCAGCTGTCAGAGATGGAGCTCCAGGCATCATTTTTTTTTTTTTTTAAAGTAAAATTCTCCAGATACTTCTTATGAGCAGTTAAGAGTTGAGAATCACTGGACCACCCTGAACTCCTATTTTCTGTCCACCCATAAATTGGTTATTTCTTTGATAATCAATTCTTCCAGTAAAGGATTCAGGGAAGGAATTAGGGAGGCTTGGCGAGCTTTACAGCAGGCATGTTGTCTACCAGTGATGCCACAGACAAGTCAGAAAAGAGCAATGCAGCAGTTGCAGTGTTTTTCTTTAAAACAGAGCCCATTTGCCATTTTATGCCAGTTAGGCATATTTTGTGGATTTATTAATATTATTTATTAATATTATTGCATTAAGGTAATGGTTTGAGGCTAACCTGGATTGAGATTGTTTTTCTTCCCAGGAGATAATGGAGCCCCACCTGTACTTTCTAGCCAGTGTGTACAGACCCATACTCTGTAGGGTATATGGTAGACCTATTTTAAGACCTTACCTCAATGTGACAAGCCTGTTTTCAGTTTAACTTATGTAATTTGATTAAGTACAGAAAGTACTTAAAAGAAAAATGCCAGGGTGCCTCGGTAGCTCAGTCGTTAAGCCTTCGGCTCAGGTCATGATCCCATTTGCTGGGATCGAGCCCCGCATCAGGCTCCCTGCTTGGCTGGAGGCCTGCTTCCCCCTCTCCCACTCCCTCTGCTTCTGTTCCCTTTTTCACTGTCTCTCTCTCTATGTCAAATAAATAAATAATTTAAAAAAAATAAAAGAAAACTTCCTTTAAAATGAAGTTTAAGGGCCACCTGGGTGGCTCAGTTGGTTAAGCAACTGCCTTTGGTTCAGGTCATGATCCCAGGGTCCTGGGATGGAGCCCCCTGTCAGGCCTCTTACTCAGTGGGGAGCCTGGTTCTCCCTTTCCCTCTGCCTGCTTGTGTGCTCTCTCTTTTAAATTAATTAATTAATTAATTTTTTAAAATGAAGTTTAAAAATACCTCTTATATCTGTAGCGTGTTTAAAACAAATTAATTTATGGCTTAAAAACCTCTAACTTGCCTGATAGTTCTCCATTTACAAATGGGTAGGGCAGATTGAAGTTACATCATTATCCCCATAACACATAAGATAATGTGAGATCTTCCATGTTTTAATTCTTGGCCTCCTTTGATTGGCATGTTCAGCACACAGAGACTGAGCACCTCCTTGGGGCTGGGCAGCAGGGAAAGAAAGATAAAAAGTAAAAAAAAATACAGCTCCAGCCCTCAAGAGACACACTTGTAGAAATGTTAAATAAACATCATTAACTAGCATCAAGGTGGAAATGGGGAGCGTGGAAGGGCCCATTCTGGGATGGTGCCCTGGCGGGGTCTGAGCTAGGTCTATGGGGGTAGATTCTGGGTCACGGGGAAGTGTGTGGCAGGGCCATAGGCAGGGCAGAAGCAGTAGGGGAGCTGCAGTCATTTCCAATGTGGTTGGGAGGCCGAGAGGAAAGAGTGAGGCTGGACAGACAGGGAAAGGTCTGAAGGGTCCTGTGTACCTGCCTGCCAGAGAGTTTGAGCTTCATCCTGCAGGCAGCCCCTGAACACAGGGAATGGGGAAGTGACAGTGCAGGTACTCGAAGCATTATGGATATTTAGTTTGGTATCTCATCTAAATATATTTCCATTGAGATCCGTGGACTATATAGACTTCTTTTTGGATGTTAATATAGTAGCCAAAGTTGCTCTTAAAACCATGAGACAAGACACTGGGAATAGAGTAGGGTGCTTTTAAGCTACTTCAAAATGTAGACCTGATGATGAAGTCTTATTACTGCACCATTTACTCAACTTAAAATTGAAAATGAGTATTGCATGTAAGAAAAGACAATGAAGTAAATTTGCATAGTTCCTCTCAAGCAAAGCTGCTTGTAATGGAAGTCCGGTACTGAAAATGATGTTTTATATGAATTTGATGTAAAGTTGCTTTGAATATTTGGTTTTGAAGATTTCTAGAAAACTTGTCCTTTTTTTGTCTGTTATTGCTGCAGGATTGGTAAGGCAATGTACAGCTTTCTCTGGGGCTACCAAGGCAGCAAGGATAAAAATAGGGCAAACTTTAAGAATCCCAGATATTTTCAGATAACAAAGACTGATTTATGTGGGCCCATTTTGCACTCTGACAAAACATAGAGAAGCTTTTGTGCTGTGATTAGCAAGGGTGCTGATGTCAGTTCTCTTGTCGAGCATCAAGCTTTATTCTGTGGCTAAATTGTGCTTTGTACCATAATCCAGAGAACCTTTGTATCTGCCTTATTAAAGTGTGTAGTTTATGTAATTGCTTTTGTTTTCCAGTTTAATCTGTGCCAGATTCAATGAGAGTGACTCATTTTGTGACTGAGACAAACATTCACATTTTGGACTATGTTAAAAATAAATAAATAAGTGGCAGGTGCTGTTGGCTAAAGTCTGTGTTTTAATGTTGTAATTTCCTGCTGTAAGGGTTCATCTCTTATCCTCTGTAATCATGAGCGCAACTTATCTGCTGTGCCCTGATTGATTGCTACTCATTTCTTGGCTACTTATTTTAGTTTCCAAGAGCCTTTTAAATTTGAACAGTATCATTTCAATAGAGAAGCGAAGAAATGGCAGGGAAGCCACAGTTACCCAGAAGGCAAAGAGGGACACATAAGCTTTAACTGAAGGACACGTTCTATTCTTTTCGTTCTGTCATTTTCCTAAGGTGTCTTGTGCCTGTGTTTTGGTAAAGCTGTCTTAGTTATATTTATTTTATTATGTATGTGTTCAGTACTGGAGCTCTTTTTTTCTCATGTGGAAGAGTTTTTCCAGGCACACCTTTCTATTCAACATGGCCCATCTGTCTAATCTAATATTCTCAGAATTTTACAGCTGTAGAGTATTAGGGGAGTTCTCTTTATTGGACAAGTATTTCTAGGTACCAGACACAGTGCTATGCATTGAGTGTGTAAGGACAAATGGTCACTGTCTTTGTGGACTTTATAGTCTGCTTAGGGAATTAGTTGCTCAATAAATAAACACAAAGAAGTTTAAATTGAAGAATGACAATAATCACCACAAAGGTAATAAAGTATATTACCTAGGTAATAAGGTCCCTAAAATCGTGCCCTATTTTACACTGGGGGCCATTATTGGGAAGGGAAGGCCTAGAACGTCAGAGTTGGCCTGGCTAAGACAAGGAAAGAACATACCAGACTCACGAAATGGCATGACAATGTCTCTTGAAGCAGGAAACAGTTTGGCATCCTGTTAATAACTAACTGTATTAGAAGAGAGAAGTGACAGTTGATAAGCCTAACTGTATGAAAAAGATTATAGATGAATTAGAGGAGCACAGCAGTACAGGCAGTATTTAGCATAGGGGCAAATGATCCTCCATACAGTTCAGTAGCCTCTGAGAGCTTTCCTAAAAGTGCAGAATAGAGATTGATGCCTATAATACTAAGTGAGTCATTCGGGAATGGATGAATTATGTTCAATGAATTATGTAGGAAGGCATTTTAGAAAGATTTCCATGTAAGACATTAAAGTTTTAGAAAGTCATTTCTGTATTGAAAGACAGAAACTTCACTATCTGGAGAAATCACTTACTAAAAGATATGATTCCTTGATGGCCCTAGATAAATGACATACTAGTATATTTTCTTTTCTCTTTTCTTTTCTATTACTTTTGCAAGCTTACTGCTTGATAGGGAGGTATCCTTAGAAGCATAACTTTGCTGAGAGATGATATTTATTTAGTCTGAAGTAAGTAGGTGTCATATATTAACTGAGTGGATTTTTGTAGTCCAGAAATAGGTTCTAAATTCATGTGAATTAACACGTTATGATTTTTCAGTGTTTTCTAAAGCATGTGTAAGAACTCCCCACTGCCTTCTCTTTCTGGACACCGTTAATCATTTGCTCTTTACTTGGAGCTTTCGTCAGACTGAGATGTTAATTTAAAACCTTGATAACATTAACGAACTACGTAGTATTTTTAAGCCTTTGGTATTTCTACTAATCTTGTTGAAAGATTGCACCCAGTGTTTTTAAGAAGGAGTGCCTCTCCATTTGGCAATAATTCTGCAGATACTTTGCTGGGTTTGCTATATTCTCAAATATTTTTTCATGTATGGTAAATGTTTTGTTATTAGACAACTCCTTGAGAGTAGCAATCATGAATTAACGACCTACTCTTATTTTCTTCCTACGGGTATTTACAATATAATCAATAACTTCCTGACTACTTAACTTGCTGATTTATCTTTTAGTGTATCTACATTTTTATTAAAATACATTTTAAAGATTTTTTTTAAAAAAGATTTTATTTATTTATTTGACACAGAGAGAGAGAGAGATCACAAGTAGGCAGAGAGGCAGACAGAGAGAGGGGGAAGCAGGCTCACCGCCGAGCAGAGAGCCCGATGCGGGGCCCGATCCCAGGACCCTGAGACCATGACCCGAGCGGAAGGCAGAGGCTCAACCCACTGAGCCACCCAGGCGCCCCCATTTTAAAGATTTTTAATTTTTAATAGAATCTATTGAAATGTTAAACCTGAAGTTAGCACCCATGTTAATTCAGTTGTGGGTACAGTTGTCCATGTTATTAAAGAGGAAGACCTTCAGAGAGGAGTAGTGTTTAGTATTGTTTCTGGGCAGAATTGTTGGCTTAAAGACTGCTGAAGCTGACTGAGCTCTGCTTTTATTATTTAACCAATGCAGATTTCAAGGAGAGATACAGTACAAGAATATTAGATTTCTTCAGGCATAACATCATACTTAAAATTTACCAAAGCTTTAGAGAGAATGCATTGTGAGTGCATATCCAGATTGCCAATATATGTTTGTTGGGATGAGAAGGAAAAAGAAAAAAGAGAAGGAAAACTACAATCTGTACTCAAAGAATACAGATCTTTTCCATGTGGTCTTTGAACAGTAGACTGACCGGAAGAAAGACACAGTCCATTTCTTTGCTTGCTTTTCAGGTGAAAAGTCAGGGAAGCTTCTGAACCCTTTTCCCCCTCTTCTGCTCCTTGTACCCACTACCCCCAAACACACACACACACACACACAAGAGAAAGAGAAAAATCTATAGCTTAAAATAGGAGGGAGTCTTTTGAAGTATCTTTATGTATTAAGTATCTTTATGTATTCTTTATGGCATGATATTAAGGCTTGAAAACTTTGCTTTTGTGGTAAGATATACCTAATGTAAAATTTACCATTTTAACCATTTTACCATTTTTACCATTTTCAAGTGTACAGTTTCAGTGGCGTGAAGTACATTCACTTTTGTGTGTAACCATCACCGCTGTCCATCTCCAGAACTGTATATTGTCCTAAAACTGTACCCACTAAACACTAACTCTTTATCCCTGCCTTCCAGCCACTGGCAACTACCATTCTGCATTTTGTCTCTCTGAATTTGATTACCAATAGGTACCTCATATAAGTGGTCATATACAGTTTTTTGTCCGTTAGTGACAGGCTAATTCATTTATCACATATTTCACTTATTTTCATGCAGTTTTTTGTCCTTTAGTGACTGTCTTATTTCACGTCTCAAGATTCATCCATGTTATAAGATTCATCCATGTTATAGAATGTGTTGGATTTTTATTCCCTTTTAAGACTTGAATAATATTCCATTATATGTATATACCACATGTTATTCATTTCTTCATTCAACAGTGGACACTTGGGTTGCTTCTAGCTTTTGAATGTTGTGAATAATGCTACTATAAACATGGGCGTACAAATACCTGTTTGAGACCTTACTTTCAGTTCTCTTAAATATTTACTTTCAACTGAAATCTTTGGAGGAACTGCCATACCGTTTTCCATACCAGTTACGCCATTTTGCATTCCCATCAGCAATGCACAGTGGTTCCAGTTTCTGCCACCATGGCCAACACTTGTTATTTTCTGCTTTCTTGATATCGGACATTCTAATGTATGTAAAGTTGCATCTCATTGTGGTTTCAATTTGCATTTCTCTAATGATAGTGATGTTGAGCATCTTTTCATGTGCTCTTTGATCATTTATATATCTTTGGAGAATCTGTTCAAATCCTTTGCCCATTTTTAAATTGGATTATTTGTTTTTGTTGTTACCAAGTTGTAGGAATTCTTTATATATTCTAGATGTTAATCTTTTGTCAGATAAATTATTTGTAGATATTTTTTCTCATTCTGTGAGTTAGCTTTTCACTCTTTGATCGAGTCCTTCAGAATGTTAAGTTTTAAATTGTGATGTACACTTATTTTTTTCCTTTGTGTTTCTTCTGCACTCTTAGTGTCATATCTGTGAAGCTTTTTCCAGTTTTCTTCTAAGAGTTTTATAGTCTTAGCTCCTACCTTTAGGTCTTTGATCGATTTTCAGTTAATTTTTGTATGATGTAAAGATTCCAACTTCATTCTGTTACATGTGGATATCCACTTTGGTTCCATTTGTTGAAACCATTGCTTTTTTATATTTAGTAAAAACTAAGTCTTTCTTGTTGACTTGATATTACATATCAATGTAATATCCTCTGATATCAATCAGTGTCTTTCAGTCTTCTATTAAAAGGTCTAATAGTACATAAAATATGTATATATAGACACATTATTAAGTTAATTGAGGCATCAGTAAATTTTGCTGGAGTGGTGGATTATTCTGTCAAAACAAAGAAAATGTATGTGACTTTCTCTAGACAACGCCTTTGTAAAATTAGTCTGATAAGTGTGCACTCTCTTGAAAAACTTCTGTCAAACTAATACTAGATGGATATTTTTGTTTTGTTCCTAGGCATGGAAGAGGAGATGGTTTGTGTTACGCAGTGGTCGCTTAACTGGAGATCCAGATGTCTTGGAATATTACAAAAATGATCATGCCAAGAAGCCTATCCGTATTATTGATTTAAACTTATGTCAGCAAGTTGATGCTGGGTTGACATTTAATAAAAAAGAGTTTGAAAACAGCTACATTTTTGATATCAACACCATTGACCGAATATTCTACTTGGTAGCAGACAGTGAGGAAGAGATGAATAAGTGGGTTCGTTGTATTTGTGACATCTGTGGGTTTAATCCTACAGAAGAAGGTAAGCTCAAGACTTTATTATTCAACCTGAGTTCTCCTTTATTACTGCATTTTTAGAACTGTTACGAAATTCTTTATTATTTCAATTACACAAAAAATATTGCTTGTTTTTTTATAATAGCTAACAACATGTGGGGAAAAAAAAGTACTAAAGTCTTTAATCAGTTTGGGGAGAAATTTTTTCTAGGATTTAAGGAGACTTAACCATTGTGGGGCAGTGTCTAAATAAGTGTCTTGAAAAAGGTAACATACTTACTTAAGAGCATTCCTTGATTCTGTATATATCAGGTTGAACCTTATAGCACTGCTGACATTTGACTATTTTTCACCTGTTAAAAACATCATTTTCATGTGACTCTATACTTTAGTTGTTATCTTAAAAACTATGTTGGATTATGAAATTAGGAAAGAGTCAAGATGATTATCAGTGCATATGAAAAACAAGTGACAATCAGTCACAAAACATGATGGACAAGTAACAAATGAGTTTGCTTAACACAGAGGTGTCCTTTTTAGGATATCGCCTTTTTAGGTATCTCTTTTTAGAGCATGGAGGGAGAAGGAGCTCCAGGTTTGGATAAGATGAAGTGGAGGAAAGCTTCTCAGGTAAACTGTAGGTTTTTGAAGGAAGTAGTATCTCTACGGTAGTGAAGAAAGAACTACAGAACCCCCTAGACTTAGGGGCAAGGGAGAGCAAGGACCCAGAGGTGGAACAGCATTCTACAGGACTGGAGCAGGGGGCTGTGAATGATAAAGGCAGGGGGAAAGTTCCTTGAGGAGCTGAGACTTGGAGTGCCTGTCCTGGGAAGAGCTGAGTGGGTAGAGGTCTCCTGAAAAATCTTACAGGTGGAATTCCTCTTCAGGTGCTTTTATGTAGCTGTCCTGACCACTTCTTCCCTGTCCACTTCTCTGCTTCTCTTCCTTTTATAACGAACACCTATCTAGGGGACTCCGACACACATTTAGGTTCGTAAAGCCAAAAATCAGAAAGAAAGGTGGCCTGAGGTCTTTGACCTTACCATCTTCATGGTTATATTCACATTACAGTGTACATTTCCATAGATCTATATTTAGGAGAGCTGGAGGCTTGGTGAGGGCTGGAAAAATTGCATCAACAATCCACATCAAGTTTTGGATGAAGTGCAAGAGCAATCATCTCTAATTAGCTCAGGTCAGCCTGCTGCTTCCTTTCTGGCCAGTGGGCAGCCTGCAAGAAGGAGCCTTCCAGGACTGGGATTGGCCCGGCGGGGTGGGGAAACCCCTCGGTGAGGGAATCCAGAAGCCTGAGGGGGCAGCACTGAGACAGGAAAGGAGGCATCCAGTGTAGACAGGAGGTGGCTAATGAGCTAGAGCTTTTCAACTGAGCTCTCGTGATTAAAAGCCTCAAGAAATTGTTTCATGTGTGGAATTAAGGCTTCAGTGGTTTTTGTGAAGTACTAAGTATGTTCACATTTTAAGTGGGCATGGGGATATTATTTCTAACTCTAGTTAAACTCCTTTCCTTTCTTCTTGAATATATAGTCTATGTTTGAGTACAGTGGAGGATTTTAAAGTTGAAGTCACAAATGAGATAGCTCTCTAGTGGTTACTTAATGACCACTCAGTAATGGTAATTTTTGGATTAAGATGCTACATCAGTTTCATGATATGATGGATTTTCAGTTAAAATAATTTAAGTCATTGTATACTCTTTGAGTTGATGATGTTCTTTTGCCTGCTACCTTTTCAGTTTAGATTTTTTTTTAGTGACATAAAAGTAGACTTCTGTCCTTATCAGTTGCCTGTATGGATTCAGTTGATCTAAAAGACTTTAGTAAGTGTTCTTCCGTCTCTCTTTGTTTTCTGTATAATTCCCCTAAATATAATTAGCAAAGGAAATGAGAGACCCTCCTAGAGGAGATACATTCTTCAGTCAAGAAATAGGTCTGGACGCCTGGGTGACTCAGTGAGTTAAAGCCTCTGCCTTTGGCTCTGTCATGGTCCCAGGGTCCTGGGATTGAGCCCCGCATCAGGCTCTCTGCTCAGCAGGGAACCTGCTTCCCTTCCTCTCTCTCTGCCTCTCTGCTTACTTGTGATCTCTGTCTGTCAAATAAATAAATAAAATCTTTAAAAAAAAAAAAAGAAAGAAGTCTAATTTTTGGAAGCCCATTTAGGGGTGGGTGGATTTGAGACCCCCCCTCCCCAAATAAGAATTTCGAACGCACAAGTATCTGAGATTAACTCTGTGAGTTTGAAGGCATGAAGTCTGATCCATTTGTCCACCTTAGAATGATTCTTATCATCTGAGAGTTTGATGAACATCCAGTAATCTCTGGGAAAAAGGAAAGTTTTGTCTGCTTTAGAAAATTGATTCATTAATTTACCAAATTGTTGCCTTTGCCAGCACTCTACTAGGCTTTGGTCATTCGTTTAACCTACACATTATTAGGTGACTAGTTAGGGAGGCAGATGGCAAACATTACAAACTTAGAACTGAGTGAGTATCTAGTGGGGAAGGATTCATATCAGAATAATTCATTACAGTTGACGAGTGCAAGATACATTGTGTGTGTGTGTGTAGTGTGTAATCATACTTTACTATGTAAGTATGATTATATATATAAAAGTATGATACTATAGGACTGTGTTAATACAGTTCTTGCCCTCATAGAGCTTACAGTCTGTCTAATAGAGACAGGCTGATTCTCTAGGAATTGTAATATTGGTAGATAAGTGCCCTGGTAAAGAGGAAATAAATAAGCACAAATAGCTAATTTTGTCTTAAGAAGATCATGAAAAGCCTAGGTAGTTTTAAATGGTTCTGTGACTGTAGCTGATAACATACTAAGCACTTTATTTTGTACTTAGTGGAAAATTTTCATTGATATTAGTAGTCAGAATCAGTCACAAGGTCTGTTTTTCACTTAATAAACTTAACTGATACAGGGAGGGGGGCAAACTCCCAAATCCTTTTAAAACAGATAAAGTACAATTGCCTTGAATGAAACTCTCAATTTGTGAATATTTTATCTTCACAATATCAATAAAGGGGAAGGTTGTAAGAAAATTAATAGTATTATTAGTCACATTTGATATACATAATGAGTTGGTTACCAAGAACAGCTGTGCTAATCATAACTCATTTTTTATCTCTTCATTAAAAAAAACCACTAAGGACTTCAATTTGCTAGTGCTTTCTAAATGTAATTTATGAGTTATATCTAAATGCAGCTGCATTTGTTTTTTAAATTCTGCAATATAGATTTTTTACAAGTTCATCCTGGCCTTCTCCCAGATAGCCACAGTTAGAAATGTCTTACTCTGTTGTTGAAGACTTGAGCTCCTCATAAATCATAAAGTTGTAAATAAATCAGTAAGCCATAAATCAGTGAAAGATGAACAGTCCTTCATTGTATAGTATCAAGGAGCCACAAAAATATCTTACTCTATAATTTTGATTTTTCATGCCTAGTAGCAAAACTGCAAAAAGGCTTTAAAGCTAACCACTCTATTTCTGTATTCATTTGTAGTAGCTGACTTTGCTGGATGCCTTTTTTTAAAAAAAAAAAATCCACGCATTTAAAGATTTGTATCAAATCCTAAACTGCAGAAAACTGCTATTATCCTTTGTGATCACGTTCGTACAATTTACTGTGACAGGATAAATATCAAAATGTCTGTGTTCTTCCATTTACTTTACCACTGCTTTATATTTTCTTGCTTCCAAATAGATCTCACCACCAATCACTAAATAAAAGGTGTTTTTGTTTTTACTTAGATCTGTCCCTGGAGTCCTGTGCTCTTCCCATTTCAGAGCTGAGTATGCTCTTACTCTTGGCTTAAAACTAATGACACCAAACCATTTTTCACTCCAATCGTGTTAGGCTAGATGTGGGAAGAAATATCCTATGCTTGGATATTATAGTCTGAGAAAATAACTATCCATGGTCCCTGTGAGAATAACTAGTTTTTGCTGAAAACAAAGGGAAAGGGGAAAAATCTGACCCGTGTTTTGATTCCAGGAACCTCTCAAAATATCGTTACCATGTTATTTCCGCTGCCCCAGGTGACCACTGCTATTATTGAATACTCAGAATGCTGGCAAGCTGAATCTGTTTTTAAATTCTAGCTCATTGAACTATGTGCAGTTCCTATGAATGCTTTTATTTAGCGATTTGAGGGTAGAGATGAATTTCTTTTGTTTTTCTTGGAAATGTGCAGATTTATTTTTGTTTCTACACCAAGGTGGAAGCTGTTAAATCTGCTCCACAAGTACCAGGAAACACAGCCTAACGGCTCTAAACAGCTTACAGGCTTGGCGCAAAGGCTCCTGGTCTAATTTCAGGGTGCAAGATCAGAAAGTTGCCTTTTATCAGTCAGTTGAATTGCTTTTTCAAAATGCCCAGATCTAATAGTAGCTTTAAAAAATAGTGATATTCTCCATTTGGTGTTCTTCCCTTTAGAAAACTAGCATAACAATATACATATGCTCCCTTTCCTATAAAGCAGTGCTTCTTAGAGAACTTTTATGTTCCTTTTTATTTACTTGTTTACTCATGTGTAACTTACTACTGTGGAAGGTACAGATCTTAAGTATACAGTTCATAGTTTTATATATCTATCTGTGTCTACATATAGAAATAGAAAACTGCTGCTCAGATCCGGAGGTGGAACATTTCCAGCCACCTGGAAAGCTTTTTCATTCTTTTTCCCAGTAAAAACAAAGGGGAAAAGTCCAAATATAACTATGATTTTGCTTTTATAACCATAGATTAGTTCTGCCTATTCATTAACTTCATATAAATAAAACCATTGAATCTGGCTTTTTTCCAGTAGAAGTCCGTGAGATTCATCCACGTAGCATGGAGGTGGGAGTCCTTCATCCTCTTCGGTAGCATTCCGTTGTATGAACGAATCACAAATTACGGACCTGTCTGAATGTTGATGGACATTTGGGTTGTTTCTATGTTTTAATATAAAGCTACTGTGAGTTGTGCCGTGTGTGTGTGTGTGTGTGTGTGTGTGTGTGTGTGTGTACCTTCTGAGGGGCATGAACCCTTGGTTCTTGTGGGTGTGTACCCATGGGTGGAATCGCTCCGTCTTAGGTCATGTACTTGTTGCTTTCCTCTCAGCGGTGTGGGAGACTTCCAGTTACACTATCTTCTCACCTACATTTGGTATCATCAATCATTGCTTTTTAGCCGTTCTAGTGAATGTGTAGTAGTATCTCATTCTGGTTTTAATTTGTATTCTCCTGAGGACCAGTTCAACCAGAGTGTTTACTCGGTTTTTGTTTTCTTACACATTTTCAAGCTATTGAGATACTGTTTCATTCATTCTCCTAAGAAGTGGCTCAGGTACCTAGAACTCTAAAAAAGTGATTCTGATGCCATGATACTTCTGGATAAGAATTAAGGCATTTTCAGTACTTCCTAAAGGTTTATTTTTAAAGTCTCCTGAGGATATTTGTTAAGGAGATAATCATGACAAGTAAAAAAAATTTCTGTTGAAATACTTTAAATAGATTGGACTATGATTAAAGATCTTCAGTTTTTAATTAAATAAGTTGAAGAAATTGCAGGTTGCTTCACTGAAAATTGCAACTACTGCTCTTTCTTGTTTGTATCCATTTGTTCTTTACCTTTACAAAATGTTCTTCTATGAGAAATGGTGTACTCAGAAATGAGAAGATGGTTACTTGAGCATCGATGATAGTGCATACTCTTCATGCATAGACTCTTATTTGCTAAGTATCTGTATTGCTAGAATAGATCCAATTAAAATAATTAGACATATAGCCAGTCAAAATGCTTCTCTTGACAAAAAAAGAAATTCTACAACAGACCAGGTAAACTAGTAATTAATAGAAACAGAGTAACCCTGACCTCTTTATCTTTAATTGTGAACATAAAGGTAAAATTTTTGTAGTAGAAACCAAAAAATATCCCATCAGCAAATGTAGCCCATCTTGAGACAGAAGGATCTCATCTGGTCTCCTGACAAGGACATGAGCACCACCTCAGTTTTATCACCACATGCTAGATACAGTATGGCAATAGTCATAAAATCAGAGAACCTGTCACATTGACCTTGAAATGGTCTCCTTACCAATGAGAAAGAATCAGGTTGCTTCCCCGGGCTTATGCCTTTTGGTGTGTTTGTATATGTATGTGTATGTGTGTGCAGATGTATTATTTTGAATTTTTAGAGGCATTAGGTAGACACCCCAACTCCTGTGAGGAACACTAACACCACAGCATTATGGTTCCGAATAGGATAAAACTGTGCATTAAGCCAGGGATCATGAGGACCAACTTATTATTTGTGGTTCTCCTCACATGATAATGTGCTTCTTCTCTTCACTGAAAGCTGGTTAAGACTTACTTTACCAGTACTTACTAGCTTTCTTAGTAAAATTCAATTAAGAATTTGCTCTAGCAGCTTATTAGGCGTTTAACGGATGCAGATTATACTCTTCATGCCTTTTGAATTAAGAGACAGGGAATAATTTTACACACATAAGCAAATCCTAAACTGATATTTGGTTCTCAGAAACTGGATACCAGCATTACTTAGAGCAGTAAGTTAGAAACCTAGGTGAGGCAGAAAGCAGCAAACGTGGCTATTCCACTACTTGTCAAGTAGAATGAGGCAAATCACATCTTTATATAGTGGAATAGAAGTTTCTTTTTTTAGACCAGTTGGTTAATCTTCACCAGAAATTTTTTATTAAGGAATATTTAGACACACTGCAATGCTTGCATAAAAATATGCAGAGCTGAGTAATAGGAGTAATATTAATATGAGAAAATAACCCCACAGATGAAGACTTTGAAGGCAGGGCATTATCTGAGGCAAAGTGGTAGAGCAGGGTTCCCTTCTCTTTTAAAGCCCTTTGTATGCCATGTTATTTGGAATGATTGGGCTTGCTTTTCATGGCTTTGTGTAGGTCTTTTCTTTTGGGAGTGTGCTGGTAAACATAATGGAAGTTCTCTCTAGAATTAGATGTAAGCTTTCCCATATTGTGATCAAGATATTATATTTTTGGATGCAGCTCTTAGAGTGTATTACAGTAAATGAAACAAGTCACGCAGAGAAAGACAAATACCATATGATCTCACTTGAAGAAAACAGATGAACATATGGAAGGTGGGGGGAGGGAGAGAGGGAAACAGACCATAAGAGACTCTTAATGGTAGAGAACAAACTGAGGGGTAATGGAGGAAGGTTGGTTGGGGGTGGGCTAAATGAGTGGTAGGTTTTTAAAGAGGGCATTTATTGTTGTATGTAAATGATGAATCACTGAATTGTACTCTAGAAACCAATATTATACTATATGTTAACTAAAATTTAAAAGAAATATATGAAGCTCTGCCCCACTGCCTTCACTGTAATAGCATGAAAGTGGAAATAGGTCTGAGTCACAAAATAGAAAAATAAACTGTAAAATATATTCATTGATAAAGCACTCTCTCCGTGTTAAATGCAACTGAATTCATCTGTGTTTTTGAGGAATGAGCTCCAAATAGCAGAAATAGGGACAAACAAAAGAATTTTTTAAAATAATGCATATTGTATACCATATCTATATTAATTTCAAGAAATCACTAACAAAGGCCAAAAAAAAAAAAAAAAAGGAACCTTTGACTCCTAGTGTTTTTTTCTTTTTTCCAGAAATTGAAAAGATCTTGCATCTATAGAGAGGATTAAAAAATCTTTTGTCATTCATAGGTGGGAGAAATGGAAGGTTAAAAATCAGGTGGTACCGTTGTGTTAATAAAACAAGGTCAGACAAATGTGATTTCCTGGCTGGGTGATTCTTTTCCTACCTAAGATGAATCACTCAGTTCACTTAGTGTACAACTATCAAATTTAAAAACAAAATTTAAAGGAAAAGTATATCTATAGAAACAGCCACCTGGAAAACTTACTTTAGGAGTTATACTGGAAGATTAAAAATCTCATACTGTTTTATGTAGTGATGTATTTCCAGTGTTGAATTTCATTTTGTTTTGGTCAGAACTAAAAATTGAATGGGGTTATATAATTTTACCATACCTGTATGGTACAAAAAGGAGACATATGTAAAATCTATTTGTGAATACAGCCTGTAGGATACAGTAAGTGTATCCTACAGGCTCTAGCATCCTACAGGATATAGCCTGTATCCTACAGTCTGACAACTCTGCTCTTTTTTTTTTTTTTCTCTTCAGTATTGTATATATTTTTTTGAAAGCTCTTCCTTAAAAGATAAATAATCTACAAGGATTTACTAACTCACTGGTTAATCTATAGCCTTTAAAAATCCCCTTAAATAAATTTTTTAGATTTGTAATTGAGTCAGACAGTAAATCATTATTTCATAGAGTGTGTTATATGCACTATTTATAATCATCTGTTAGACACAGTGAAATATTTATGAGTTCCCACTGAACTTATGGCATTATGTCATATAAATGTCCCCCCCAAAATATTATTCTTTTCTCACCTATCCTAAATAAGGAAGAATTAACTAATAAACTCCTGGCATAAAGTGTTAGATTTTATTAGATGAGCTTTTGTGCAGACTTGACGTTGCCTGCAGCAGGGCAGAGGTAAAAACATTAGAAATTAGCTCAACTTCTACTTACTCAGGCCAGACTCTCCAAAAGAAAAAAGTCTTTAGACTTAATTAACGTCTCGTATGGGCTCACATAGTTCTTTTTTTTTTTTTCTTTTAATTTATTTTTATTTGACAGATAGAGATCACAAGTAGGCAGAGAGGCAGGCAGAGAGAGAGAGAGGAGGAAACAGGCTCCCTGCTGAGCAGAGAGCCCGATGCGGGGCCTGATCCCAGGACCCTGGGATCATGACCTGAGCCGAAGGCAGAGGCTTTAACCCACTGAGCCACCCAGGCGCCCCGGGCTCACATAGTTCTTAAGGAGCAAATTCCACACTGCACATTCTGTTGAATGGGTCTTGAATATTTAGGAGTGCCTCTGGTCTCTTCCAACAGGACATAGAGAAGGTGCTCGGTGAGTGCACTGGGTGAATGAAACCGTGTTGAGCATCGACAGCATGTAGGGCAAACTAATGCATAGCAGTTCTGAGCCCTTTTGTTTGTTTGGGGGAACCACAAATAAAGATAAACATATTTAACCATATTTATGTATTATTATTCAAGCTTTACAATTATGAGCTTCTGTGCCAGGAAGAAGAGTCATAAAACACAAAGTACATAAATTTCACTGGGGTGTATATACAGATATTAAAGTTAAATACATAAAGACATTATCAAAAGCTTATGGACTTAATCTGTAGTATCTGGGGAAGCTAGAGCTGATGTGGAGCTCCTCCCTGGTGATTTAACAGGCCGGATGACCTGCACTTGATTTTATTTGCTAGAATATATTAAGTCCTTTATTACTTTTTATTGTCTTTTAGGGAATGTTTTGTTGTAAAAAAAAATCTCAGTTTCAACCCAGGCTTTTCTGTTCTGACATAGACAGTAAACAAATTTGGTTATTCCTATTTGAGCATTGATCTTTTTCTGGATGTATAGCCTTCTATTCCTAACCAGACTAATAGAGAATTTTTCTTCTGGGCTTTTCAAAACTTACTTGATTGTGTCAGTGATTACAGTGGGATTTTATCTCTAGGTTTTCAACTTGTTTTCAAATTACTTCACTCTAAACAATTTAGCTAGTTTCATCTGTCTTCTCAAAACGTTGTTAAATGCTTAAAAAATTATTCCTTTACTTTCTGTCCCCTTCTGCTTGAAAATATTACGGAAATCCAGTAAATGGTACTTGAGGCTATGAGCTGAGGGAAGAGGAGATGTCTTAAAGAAAAGCTCTTTCCCTGAACATGTTCCCACAATTAGAATTTCTCCTTAGTTTGCTGAGGAGCAGAAAGAAAAGAATGAACAGCAAAATAAAGATGGGACAAAGAGGTGATCCTTGTGCCTGTCGATACCACATAAGATGGGCCTCCTTGGATAGTTGGTTTGGCTTAGGAAACACTTCGGTTTTTTGTTTTGTTTTAAAGGTTTATTTGAGAGATAGAGATGGAACAAGTGAACGATGGGAAGGGGCAGAAGGGAGAGAGAGAGAATCCTCAAGAAGACTCCTTGCTGAGCACAGAGCCCGACACAGAGCTCCATCCCAGGAGCCCAAGATCATGACCTGAGCTGAAACCAAGAGTCAGATGCTTAACTGACCGAGCCACTCAGGCCCCCTGAATTTGTTTTTTATCGTGGAAAAAATCTGTCTCCTGTGCTAAGATGGTAGAACATGGTCATTGCCAGTAGCCTTAAAACTAAAGACTGTTCAAGGCAAAGTTAACCGTGGCTTTATTATAGACTCTGGAAGAAAGAGCCCTACTCTTCGGATCTCTTTGACCAGAGCCAATTATTTCCTGTATAAATGTTGCTGTTTAGGTAGTATTTGTTTTAACTGACGTTGTCATGGTTTATCATGCTTTTGTGAGTTTGAAGTTTATCTCCACACCTTCCAGTAGTTTATTTAAGAAAAAAATTCTTAAAAGGGGTAGACGATGATAGTTACGTTTTGGCATTGCAGATCCTGTGAAGCCACCTGGTGGCTCCCTACAAGCGCCGGCTGATTTACCTTTAGCTGTAAATACAGCACCACCGTCCACCCAGGTGGATTCATCCTCTGCTGTCGCACCACCTCCGTACCAGCTCATTAACCTACCACCACACCTAGAAACCCTCGGCATCCAGGAGGATCCTCAAGACTACCTCTTGCTAATCAACTGTCAAAGCAAGAAGCCTGAACCCACCAGGTAAACCACAGATGCCTGTGTGTGCGTGGTGTGCGTGTGTGCGTGTGTGTGTGTGTGTGTGTGTGTGTACACTTAGAAATCTTACCTTTAAACTTCAATTCTGATTCGAAGGCTTAAAAGAAACCCAACTCTTTAGGTTTGTATTTTAGGCTTACTATATTCAGGGTATATTCCTCTAACATTTCTGATACTCAGGAGATTTATGGAAGAAACATGTTCTCTGCTGTCTTGGCAAAGAATACTTTTACCTTCAAGGCTCTTTTGGAAATCTGTCTCCTGTTTCATAGTCTTTGTTACAGACTCACAGTATTACTTGCTTAACAGATTTCACTGATTTATAAATGGTGATCTTGCTCCATTTCTTATGTGATTGTAAACCAGCCAAGGGTCATCTTTTGTTTCTGAAGAAGGAGAGGAATACCTACTACTAGAAGATTTTGAAAGCAAAACGATTCCATTGCAGTGAGTGTGTTGTGGTTGCTTTGGATCTGTGTGAGAAATTAATTATTCAGGTAAAATCCCAATATAGCAAATTCTACGGGATATACAAATTGGGTTTTAGTGAAATTTGATGAAATCAGATACATCGCTAAAAACTAAAACTTACCAATCGTCATACCTAGCAATGAAGCAGAGCTTACTCTGACGTTACCCATTTTTAAGTAGAAAGACGTATGTGGATTTCACTGCTTGCCCAAAGGTATCGTAAAGCCTTTCCAAATCATCTTCATTCCTGCTCCCTTCTTTTCTGCTAAGCTATACAATATTTTAATTTGGTCATTCTTGTCATTTGCCGTTGAGTAATTGGAAGGCCTGAGGTAATGGTGAGAATTGGAGCCAGAAAATGAAGATCAGGGAGCCCATTTCTGCCATTAGCAGCAGTGTGACAACTAGTGATGTTGAGGGTATTTACATCTTGATTTGCAATATATAAGAGTGGGAATGAATTGCATAGCAGATGTGAGAGTTTTTTTAAACAGAATGATTGGATATTAAGCATTATTTTTTTATATCAGAAGAGATGTTGTTTTCATGGAGAATGTGACTGTTACTGGGCTAAGATCATACAAAGTGCTTGTTCAATTTTTATATAGAATTTATCAAGAACCACAGTTTAGTTGCGGTGAATTATTCCCTGAGATAATGGGATACAAATATTCCAAAGATGGGTCTCTGCTTATTTGTTGTAATGGGATTTTACCTGTAAGAGCAAAAAAAAGAAATCTTTTTATAAATCAACACTAGTTAATAATACCAAATTCTAACTTGATTTTGCTTGTTTGCTGTGAGTATTTAAAATTACACATTCGCAACTTTGTTACCTGTGCTACTAACTAAGATTTTATTTTATGGAGATTCACAACTACCTTTCAGTATCAGCTTTTTAAAAGCCAGCAGCTAAGTGGCAGTTTTCAGTACATTTTCTTTTTATATGGTATCTTTCATTGATCTCATTGATTTTACAGCTTTCCTGTTGCACTAGAAATTATGCTCAGAGTCCTTGCTCAGATATATTTTGTATCTATATTTTGCAGAAATGACAGATAATTGAGAAATATTTATGAAGTACCCACTGTGTGCCCACTCTTTTGCTGGGTGCTGTGAAGGTACAGACTAATTATGTAAGATACAGCCCCCTCAGATACAGTCCCTTTAGATTTTTAAGTGAAGCTTTTGAAGAAGTCAGAACATGGAAGTGTTAAGTGTTTGTATATGAATTCAGGAGAATTGCCTTGCAAACTCTTACTCACCCTGCAGGACTCAGCTCAGGCATGTATTCCTCTAGAAAACATTCCCCCAAACTTCCGGGCTGGACTAAATGCCTGTCTGTGTTTTCATAGCATCCTGGTTGTGCCTCCTTATCTGTGTTTTACCAGAGTTAGAAATAGCTTAATATTTTAATTTATTCTTCACTAAAATATAAGCTACTCAAGGGCAGGGAACTTATTACTCCTTGTACTTCTAACTTTTCTTAACTCACTTGTTTGAATTCAATGAAATGCAAATGTTAGAATATGTGTAGTTGCATTAGAAATTCTTAGAAGGGACATGCAAGTGTTTTTAAGATGGAGGGTGAAACGCTTCAAAGGAAGAGTAAGATTTGAGCTACATTGGTTGGTGAAAGGAAAGGACCCTGTCATTTGCAACCTGCCTAAAATTATTGAGGGAAAGACAAGGTAAAAGTGAGGCCTGGGAGGAAACGAATGAAGAGGGGAGTTTGCCTGGAGTAGAGGGTTCCATTGGAGGAGAGTAGGACAGAAGATTGGCAAGCCAGATGGAGTCAGCCGTGGTAGTCTTGGAACCAGGTGGAGGTGCTTGTGGGCTTCTTATAGTTCCCACAGCCTGTTGGGACCCTTAACAGGATTTTCTCCAAGTCGATGAGTGATATGAAAACCATGACCTTATAGCAATATAGTAGTATGGTCCCTTGGATTCACTGGAAGAAGGAGAAACTGGAGGAAAGAAGTCCACTAGGATTCTTAGGAGGGTTTAGTGGTGTGAATCTTAGCAAAGACCTGGATCTGAATGTGAGGTGGTGACAGTGGGAATAGAGCAGGGGTATAGTTAACTTGGTTAGAAGAAGGACTTTGTGCCTCATTGGTGGTGGAGATCAAAGAGAATGAATCAAAGCTGATAGTGTTTTGAGCCTCAAGATTCTGGATGAAGACATTTCTTTTAATGGCAAGTCAGAAAGGACAACCAGTTTGAGAAGTAAGTTGAGTTTGGTTTGGTACACAAAAGCAAGGTAGCACTGGGATAACCCAGCAGAATAATATTTTAATGCTTTGAAAATATGGGACTCGAGGTGAGAAGATGGGAGTTGTTGGCATTTGAACGGAAGGTGAAGTTACAAGAACAGAGGATCTTTAAATGGTGATTGTGGTAAAGCATAAGAAGACTGAATTCTGTTGGCTCTTCCCAGGTAGAGACCCAGGAAGAAGGAGCCAGTCAGCGAAAGAAGGGAATGATCAGTGAAGAAGGGAAATGAGGGTGTTGCAGTATGACACCAGAGGCGGAGAGTTTGAATGAATAAATATGATACACAGTGCCAGGTGTTACTAAGAAATCAAGGAAGATCAGACCTTAAAAAGTCTATCATAAGTTATTTTTCAGAAGATTTGAGTTCAAGTTCCTACAGGACTTTGGACAACACTCACAGTAGTTAAGGTACCTTGTTAACCATTAAGGAAGTGCATGCAGCGTGCTGGTATCGTCAGCTTTACTTTGGCTTCTACCCAAATTTTGTGATACTGCAAAAGGCAGAGACTAGAAATTTACCCAAAACATTAAAGATACTCAAATAAGAGTTTTCAAAGTTAATTACTTTTTGGAATTGGCCAGCTTTGTGGCTTGTATTTTGAATATCCTTATAGTATTGGCTAAGAAAATTAGTAGAAAAAAAGATACACAGAATCTTTCAAGTAGCCACCTCCTTGGAGGTCACATTGGATTTCTGCCATACCAGGTAATCATTAGACAGTTAGTCTTCTAGAACAACAGTTGCCAGAGGTAGGCTGAATGATGAGCAATGGACCAACTTGATAAACTGTGTTGGCACGAGGGTTCTGCATGCTCTTCTGAGGAAATGCTTTTCCTTGTGTCTGTGCCTTAATCATTTACCTTTCTCAGAGTTTTGTATTTTTCTAATTCCAGTGCCTCAGGGATCATGGTTTATATGTGGATTTAATAGGTGGAGTTGGGGGTGTGGGCCGGTACAGGATAGGAATTAGGGAGAATGCTTTTGGTGTTCTTGTGGTGGTGGTTTTGTTGTCTGGTGTATAATCATAAAAAAGAAGAAATATTCATGCTTTCAATCGTATGGGTCGCCCAAAAAATCGAATGAAAAACGTGTATTTTGATTGTTAAGCTATTAATATATTTATTACAGTGTAACCGTATGTATTCACCATGTTTTGTTTTCTATCATTAACAATTTTTATTTAGAACACACGCTGATTCTGCAAAATCCATCTCTTCTGAAACAGACTGCAATGATAACGTCCCTTCTCATAAAAATCCTGCTTCCTCCCAGAACAAACATGGAGTGAATGGCTTTTTTCAGCAGCAAATGATGTATGACTCTCCGCTGCCTCGTGCTGCATCTGTTTCTGTAGACTCCAGCCTTTATAACCTGCCCAGGAGTTACTCCCACGATGTTTTACCAAAGGTGTCTCCATCGAGTACCGAGGCAGATGGAGAACTCTATGTTTTTAATACCCCATCTGGGACATCAAGTGTAGAGACTCAAATGAGGCATGTATCTATTAGTTACGACATTCCTCCAACACCTGGTAATACTTATCAGATTCCACGAACATTTCCAGACGGAACTTTGGGACAGACGTCAAAGCTAGACACTATTCCAGATATTCCTCCACCTCGGCCACCGAAACCACATCCAGCTCATGACCGATCTCCTGTGGAAACGTGCAGTATCACACGCACAGCCTCAGATACTGACAATAGTTACTGTATCCCTACGGCAGGGATGCCACCATCACGTAGTAATACCATTTCCACTGTGGATTTGAACAAATTGCGAAAAGGTCAGCTCTAACTGGCTTCTACTGTGTTAGAGGTTAATGATAGAAAATCTGTTTATCTGAATATTTGTTCTTTGTAGCATAGTATGATTTAAATGATAGTCCTTTTTTTTTTTCAGCTCTGAAGTTACCCACTCATGTAGTGAAGATATCAGAGTCTCTGTAGCTTGTTGGAAGGGTGTTGGTGCATGTAGCGTGTGCCTGTGTGCTTGTTCTGCTGGAAGGGAGAAAGATTTGGAGTTTTTCACCCCTGAAGAAGTATGGCCTTAGAAATACCTTCCTGCCTCAGGAAGTGTGTACCCCTCTTTCCTGCTTTCCATGTATCCTGGGTGGGTTGACTCTCTACTGGGGCAGAGGAGCAGGAAATGGAGCAGCCACAAAGCCCTCCGAGTCATCCCTTTCCTGTATTTGTGTGCCATTATGGCTGCTTCTGTGTCACATCTGCTGGGCTCCGTTTCCTTCCTTCCTCAGTTAGCAATTTATACGTTGTGTCTAACAAGTAGACTCCTTTCCAGTCATGCCATTCTGCTTTTGTTTGGTTTTATTTATTTCTAAAGCTTGCAGTCTTCTCTCCCCTTACCCTAGCCACTTCACTTAGTCCTATACCATCTCCTAGGGTCTGCCAAAAGTTACAGACCTTGAGAGGAGAAAAATTCAGTCTGGCGTACACTCTGAGGTTCTTAAAGTCCTGGAAATAGAAGGCCAGTGTTTAAGATGTACATACCCTAAAAACTATATGCTAATGTTTTTGTATTTTGTTAGTAGAGTTACCCACCTGTCCTAAAGAAAATAAAGATTTAATGCATCACAAAGAGTACTAATAGGGAGACTTCACTTAGCCATTCAGTACCAATTGAGTGAGATAGAAGTTAGGCCCAAGGTGGTATAGAAGATGAGAAAAAAGAAGTATTTCTTTGCTCTGTCTTTTTTTTTTTTTTTTAAAGATTTTATTTATTTATTTGACAGAGAGACACACAGCGAGAGAGGGAACACAGGCAGGGAGAGTAGGAGAGGGAGAAGCAGGTTTCCCGCAGAGCATGGAACCTGATGCAGGCTTGATCCCAGGACCCTGGGATCACGGCCGGAGCTGAAGGTAGACACTTATGACTGAGCCACCCAGGTGGCCCTTTTCTGTCTTTGAACAACCCAGCATCCTGGGCTTAGACATTCACTCATTGTTGTAATCAAATGTTGGTATTGGTTAGCATATTAGTGAGTGTCTGCATTTCCTAGTGATTTAAGGTACCCATTCGGGATATTATTCTGTGAGCATCTTTTTAAAAATCACTGTGTATGCGTGCAGACCTGCACACGTGTGTAAAGAAAGAGAACAGACCATTCTGAGAACTGGCAAAGATGGGAAGAAATGTTGATCATTTGTTTTCTATTTTAGATGCTAGTTCTCAAGACTGCTATGATATTCCACGAACATTTCCAAGTGACAGATCTAGTTCACTTGAAGGCTTCCATAACCACTTTGTAAGTATAACTGATCTTGGCATCATCAAGTGTATTTCGCTGTCAGGATCTTCACATTCAGTGCTCTAAAATTAAATGAGATCACTTCATGTGCTCTCAGATCGATATGAATATGTGTGACTTATAACTGTGTTTTCCTTTTTGATAATAGTTTCTGTTTATTAAAAGAAATGTATGTGTGTTTTAGAAAATCAAAAATATATTGACAGTGGGAAGCGTATCAAGTGAAGAACTAGATGAAAATTACGTCCCAATGAATCCCAATTCTCCTCCACGACAACATTCCAGCAGTTTTACGGAACCAATTCAGGAAGCAAATTATGTGCCAATGACTCCGGGAACATTTGATTTTTCTTCATTTGGAATGCAAGTTCCTCCTCCTGCTCATATGGGCTTCCGGTCCAGCCCAAAGACCCCTCCCCGAAGGCCAGTTCCTGTTGCAGACTGTGAACCACCCCCCGTGGATAGGAACCTCAAGCCTGACAGAAAAGGTAAGGAGGGCATGACATAGCAAATGGGTTGGGGGGGTGAGGGGTATGCCTGTTTAGATCTGCCAGCTTAGATCTGCACTTAACTGTCATAAAATCCCAAATGGATTTGGGACTAGAAGTTCCGAAGTAATTCATATTACTTTAGTTATCAACTTAAGTGTGGTATTGCTATTTGTAGATTAAGAATTATTATATGTTGATGCCCAGGTGAGGTTTCTGTCTCCTGTCTCTAGAGCAGAGGTTACAAACTAAAATACTCCCAAGGTTTGGCAAGCAACAGGAGAAAATGAGGAGAAACTGGAATCCACTTGCCCATTCTAAATGGAGTAACTAACTGCTCCTTGGCTGTAATCCTTTGTTGACTTGGGAAAATAATATGGGCCCATATGGGCAAATCATCTGATGTATCAGGAGAAGCCAAAAATTTCATCTCTTACATGTATTATCTTTTGATTTTTGAGTGTGATCTGCTAGTTTAATTTAAAAATAACCAAAAAACACCTCAGACCAAACCAAACAACTTGTAGAGGCTGGATATGGTCTTTGGCTGCTGTTTTGTAACCTCTTCTCCAGAATATATAATATCAAATCAGACAGAGATTATTAGTGCATTTGACGTAATTCTTAAAGAACAATGAGGCTGTGTGTACAATCTTTTCAGTCTGTCTGTATAACAGCTTCTTAAAAATGATTCTGCTTTTGCTGGGGTATAAATGCTTCTAGTCTGTTCCTTCATACTGGCCTTCATAAGTAACATTAAATTCTAGGGTAGCATGGTTTGTTAAGAATTCAGTATAAAAGAGACTCCAAACTGGTAGTACGGAGTCGGGTTTTTATATTTTGGGTTTGAGTGGTTAAAACCCAGACAACTAGCTGTGTTGCAGCATGCTGTTAGTGTGATTTAATCTTGACAACCAAATAAGTTAGTATATTGGCTGTGTGATGAGTTGGCGCCGTTTCTGGGGAATTCAGCACATTTGAAGTCTCCTGTGCTGTACATAGCTTTTTAAGGATATGTAATATCTGTGTAAATTTCTCATTAACCTGGGTTTTTAGATCATTAGTATATTTCTAATTAAGTTCCAATTGTAGGGAACAGAGTCTGAGACTCATTCCGAGTATCTGAAGAAAATGAGTTTTGTTTTGTTTTGCCTTTAAGTAAGTAAGTCTGGTTCTATGCTAAAATGAGAAAATTTACGGAGAACAGAAGCACTTTCAAGGGACCGTCACTTTGTCCTGTTGTCTGCCTTTCTGTCCTGTGGGAAGCCTTTACATCTGCTTTGTTCTGTCTCACATTCTGTCTTTCTTTTCTGTTTCCTGCCCTGTATCCTCTACTTGGTTTCTGCCTTCCAGGAGCTGTGTCTGACAGCTCCCCATTGTGGCCTCACTTCTGCCTCCTGGCTCCTTTTTGCATGTGTGCCCCTTCTGCACCTGCTGCCTCCATCATTGTTCACTCACTGTAGATTGCTCACAGCAAATTGGATTGCTCTTATTTGTCTTTTCACATGAGGCCATATGACAGATTGTAGGCCAGCCCACAGATTGGCTGCGCTGGTCAGCCGCCCACTTTTGGCCTGACGGCTAGAAAGATAGCCACGCGTAACACCCACAGCCACCCAGACAGCCCAAACAGCGGGGCTGTAATCAGGGGTGGTTATCTTAGAAATGAGCATCACAGGCTTTTTATTTGACAACTTTTCCTTTTGCTTCTCTTTGTCCACATCTGTCTTTAAATCTATTTAGGCATTATTAGTCATTTTCCTTGCATACAAAATGCAGAAGTATGTTTAGACATGTATAGATTTATAACTGAGTTCACAGGTTGCTGAAGGATTAAGGTCCAAGTCTTATGAACTCTCCACAATACTGAAATATTCATTTTTAATGCTAAACTGGTTCTTTACTTACTACTTAGTGTGTGTGAGCAGCAAATCTCTACTTTTTTTTTAAGATTTATTTTTTTTTTATTTTAAACAGCAAACAAGCATGTGAACACAAGTGGAGGGAGGGATAGAGGGAGAGAAACTTCAAGCAAATACCCCCTGTTGAGTGCGGAGCCCATCCAGGGCCGGTCTCATGACCCATTAGATCATGACACTTAACCAACTAAGCCACCCAGGTACCCCAGCAGATCTCTGCTTTTTAACCCCAAATGTAAGTTTTATATATGGAAGCCCTACGTAAATGTGGAGGTGATATTGTTAGAGTAAGCATGCAAGGCACTGAGTCCTACCTGCTGTGCTTCTCTGCCTGCCCCTTCCTTTCCTCGGGCTCCGCAGAACACAGTTCAGAAATTCCCGATATATTTCACAGTTAGTGATTACACACGGTAAACTTAATGAATACTCAGAAAACGTCCCTATTTATATGTTAGAAAAGTTTTACGATCATAATGATATGTGCTTAGTGTTCTCTAGGTCTGATAGAGCTCATGTACCTCATATGATATATAACATTTTATGTATATATCATCATATGGCATGTATACTATGTATCATTTATATTACATTTATGTGTAATTACACCTCCCTATATATAGTGAAAGTACTTTATATTCTAGTACAGTAGCAATTAATTGCCCTAGGTTTCTAAACCAACCTAAAGTGACCTTACAGTAGAACAGAAGAAAGTAGGTTCTTGGTTACTTCTGGAGGTTGCATTCAGGCTTTTACAAAATTAAGTGAACTCTTGAGAGACAGTCCTGAACTCATTGGCCAGGTTGTGTATTTGGTATCTATGCTTAGAATGAACTGAGAAAGCACCTGGAATAAAATACATAGTTTTTTGCAAAATCAAGGAGAATAGGTTTAGCAAAACAGGAGAGGTTACTAAAATCATAATAATTAAAAAAAAAAGGTTTTGCTTTTCTTTTAGTTCTGTTCTGCTTTTTAAATAAATATAAGAGAGAAAACACGAGAGACTAACTTAGCAATCTTTGTCAACTCATTTTAGGAAGTTATAACTATTCAAGAAGAACACATTGAAAACCCAAATTCAGATCTTGGAGCAGTTTATCTTTAAAAACTTAAATTGTAGGGGCATCTGGGTAGCTCAGTTGGTTAAGTATCCAATTCTCGATTTGGCTCAAGTCATTATCTCAGGATCATGGGATCGAACCCCATGTCTGGTTCCACACTCAGCATGGTGTCTTGTTGGGATTCTCTCTCCCTCTCCTTCTGCTCCTCCATCAACATAAGCCTCCCCGCCCAATGCTCTCCCACTCTCCCTTGCTAAAATAAATAAATATATCTTTAAAATAAATAAATAAAAATAAAAACTTAAACTGTAAAACAAATGTCTTATTTGGTCATGAAATTCTTCACATGCATAGCATCAGATGAGTCTGTTTTACTTCTAGATTTTGTGACATCATATATATGACTCAATCTGTTCTACTATCTCTTAATTAGCTATACCTCACAATTAGCAAACCTGATTCTACCGAATACAGCTTGATTAGTTTCAGAGCCCAATAAAACTAGTTCAATACCCAGTGTAACCAATTACTGTGATTGTCTTCTTTGAAAGAGTCTACAATAAATGAGTGACATTCTAGTCTTGTTTATTCCCCCAATTATAGATGTCAGCTGCTGTAGTTAGTAGTACAGATAAGTTTTTCAAATACTTTTGGGTAATTGAAGCTTCAGAAATGCATAGATGTTCTAAACACTTACGTTTAATGTATTTTCATGGACCTTTTTCCCCATCACCCAACTTGTGGTAGCTATATTTTCACCCCTACTATTTCTGTCACAATGGTATTTGTTACAAACCAAATTTTGTGTAATATTAATAGAGGAGAAAAGCTTAATTTGCATATATTAAATATAGGAAAGCAGATAAGTCATTGTAAATGCAGGACAAATTATGTTTTGATTGCTTCAGCTGAAAGTTACATCTTAATTGAAGAGTAAGTTTATAAAGTTTTGGAAACTTCTGTAAGATATCTATAGTGGCTTCTCTTAAAGTAAATCATTACCTGAATCTACCGTATATAACCGCTGCACTTATCTAGACCCTCTACCCCCATCGAGTCTTCTAACATGATGTGGCAGCCATTTGAGCCTCAGACACAATCTTTATACTTTGTTTTGTTTAGCTTTGTCCAAGCCTGGCTTTTTGCAGTAACTCTGACCGTTAGTTATTATATCGTGGAAAAGCAGTGTGAAAAAGCAGTACAGGTTTACTTCTGATGTTTTTGTACATTAGTTGGCTTAAAGTATCTTCGGGTATGATCTTCACTTTCAGTATAGGAAGCATCCAGAAGACCGGTCTAGATGAGCTTCCCTAGATGGGTTCTTTTGACGAAGTTGACCTATTTGCTCTAGATGTTTTTTTGAGAGGTCTAATAATGTTTTTGAATGTGATTAAAAATAAACATGCTTTTGTTCCTCTTTTTTTAAAAATTAATATGCTTTTTTAAAACTACTTTTATACTGTAATAAGTGTTTGGGAGATAGATGAGTGACACTAGTAAATATAACTAGATTTTAATAAACAAGTATTAAGTATGAATCTCAAGTCAGATTTGTGGTTTGGTGTTGCAGTTTAAAGGAAATACAAATGGAATACATTTTTGGGGTGCCTGTCTGGCTTAGTCAGAAGAGCATGTGACTCTTGATCTCAGGGTCTTGAGTTCGAGCCCCACATTGGGTGTAGAGATTACTTAAATAAATAAAAACTTCGAAAAAAAAGAATGGAGTGCATTTTTATAGCATAGCCTTTACATGCAGATTGTTTCTCCTAAATATTCTTTACCTTCTAATATATAAGTATCATTATTATGTTCTTCATACAGTCAGACCATTACAACAAGTGTAAAAGTTTTTCAATATTCTACTTGGATTAGTATTTGGAATTATCAGAGGATATTAATGTTGTGAATTATCTTTCTTCTTCCTTGATTTTTGAGATGCTCAATGGAAATAGTATAATCTGTAAAACTGTGGAAGAGTAAATAATTCAGGCTAAGTTAAACCTGTAGTAAAACAGAAAATAAACTTTCCACTTTGTGTTGAATTTATGTAAGCAGTACCTATGAAAATAATACTTGATAGTATATGGACTTTGCAAAAAAGATTGCATCTGCTTATTTGAAACATGACCTCATGTGATTGCCTTGACCATATTTGGGATTATCAACTTTTGAAACCACATTCAGTTGCTCTCTTTTTTCCCACTTAAAGGACCAGCAAAAAAAATATGATATTGATCAGATTAAACACCACCAGCTTTAAGAGACCTGCAGTTCATCAACATAGATTTAAGTGCCTACCAGTTATAGGATCTATCCTTTGCTAGTCCTTGGTCTCCAAACACAGGAAGAAAAGGTGGCTTCCCTGAAGAAGCTCACTGTCTAGTGGAGGAGGTAGAAAAGTAAACACATTATCATAACTGGCGTGGAAGGAGCTGTGGTTGAGGTAAGCTTTTGGCACTGTTATCTAAGCTCCCCTGAGGAAAGTCTGAGAGAGTGAATGGCAATTACGTGATGGTAGAGGAGGGGAAGATGGCAAAAGACCTTTTAGTCAGAATAAACAGCATACCCAGATCCTTTAAAAGAGGGCAGATGGGACTGGCTGGGCTGTGAGTGGGAGCGAGGGAATAAGATAGGGAGGGAGGAGGCGAGCAAAGTATGAATGGAGGAAGGAATGCCAAATGCCTTGCAGGTGCCTGATCCTGAGGGTGTTATAGTCCATGCTAATGCGTTTGGGCTTTATTCTGAGTACACCATTAAAGGGTTTTATGCAGGCAAGTAACATAATCAGGTTGGCCCCTCAAAGCTCATTCTAAAATTTAAGATAGGACAAGATGGGTAGGATAAAATTTAAGTTGATAGGAAAAAAGACTATTCTCTTATGTAAAATGTTAAAAAAAAAATCACATTTTTTTTAGCATTTTCCTCAAAGAGTGCTTTGCTTGGTTTTCCAAATCCAGGGTTCTTAAAGCCTTTCTTGGTTTAGAAATGATCAAATAAGAAAAGGCATTACAGAGCCCCTTTTCTGGCTCTTATTTGGTCCCTCAGCTTGGGGATTTACAGTGATTTCAAAGGTTTGAAGGCATTTGGGGGACAGATGGCAGTTATTGAGCCATACAATGTGAGCTCATCACTTTCAGAAAAACAAACCAGGTAAGTGAGGTACACATTAGAAGCAGGAAAGTTTTAAGAAAGGACTTCAGACTTGCAGATTTTTTCATTTTCTTAGGTAAATGAAAACAGACTATTATATTGTCATTATAAATACAAATTAAAGTTTATAAAATAAAGATGAGAGAGAAAGTAGAATTTAGAAGGACTTGTAAGAGATCTGCAGTGGCAACTGGTAATCGAGGAAACAGAGCAGGTCTGTGGTGAGTCAGAGGAGAAATTGCATTTTGAACATGTAGTGTGAGTGCCTGCAGAACAGTCATAGAGGATGGTTGTATAAATGTGTAGCTTAAGATTTCCAGAGGAAGATCGGAACCAGGATGAAGATCTGTCAACTTGTACTCCATGTTAGGGAGCAAGTCACATGAGCCAGAGATTGCCCCCCCCCACCAAGGGTTAAAGCATAGGGGGAGTTTCGCCCGTAGTCAGTGCTCTCTGCTAAATGACGTAATGTTTTTCTTTGTTCAAAGGTAGTCTAGCTAAAGCCAAGTTGTAATCTGCTCTGGATTTAAAAATTGAGGCTCAAATGAGTTACTCTGTTTACTCTCAGAATTTGAGAATCTGTGCATCCCCAGAGTTGGTTTATTTTTGCCTTTACTTTCTTATGCTTATTTCTTACTCTTTATTTGCACCCTTTTCTTGAACAGTTAGGAAAACATTCAAATATTTGCTGTTAGGTAATAGAGAGAAAGACAGGCCCAAGAAAGGCGTACTAACACCTGGGGCCTTTTTTCTACCTTTTTCTCTCACAAGTAATACCGAGCCATCATTTGGGTACAGCTTTCATTTCTATCTGGAACATCAGTGTCAAACTGAGTTTGGAGGGATATAAAGAAATAAAGCTGACAGAATGTCTGAGTGACTCAGTATGATTCAGTGCCACACTTCCAAATTTCAACTTTCATCCCAAAACCAACCTTGAGCCTTGCATGGAATGGAAAATACATATAAATTTTATAATAACACTTTGAAAACCTCACTTGATACAGTATTTTTCTATTAGGAAAACCAAGGAGTACCCTCAGGAGTGCTCGACAAATGGAATTGGTTTAGAGAAAAGATGGTCGGTTCAGGGTCAGGTGGTAAAAGGATCTCTGTGGGGAGCTGTGGGACAAGGGAAGAATGGAATTAGATCACAGGCAGGTCGAATTAGCAGTCACAGGATCTTGAGTATTTAATCACCAACAAAGACGAAGATACCAGGTATGCAAAGCTGAGAATTGTGGAGGGTGACTGCTGGGGGAGAAGCACAGTGATAAATTGGAAGGAAGCCCAGAGTTTATGAACATGGGTCTTTCAGAAAAGGAGGAGGGCAGAAGACACTTTGAGGGAATACCCGCGAACCAGAAGTCACCCAGAAAAGCAATTATTAAACTTCACGTTACTCACGGATCAACTACCTGTGGCATTCAAGCAGATGTAAGATCTCAAACTGAACTGAGCAGTTCAAAACTGATCTGTATACACTGGTTTTCTAGGATATTTGATTGTCCAAAAATCTAGAGAGATAAAACAGTGTGGACAGCACAGGAGCATAACCAGCAGATGCGAGGCTAGGGGAGCCTTCATTTGGCCTCTATAATCAATGTTGTGACCCAAGCAAATTACTTAACCTTTTTTGTTCTTCAGGGGTATCTCATCCATAAAATGAAGAAGCTGGATTTGATCTGTAAAAGCCTTTTAGCTGTAAAATAAGTGTATTTTTCTGTAGCAACCCTTACCTTCTGCCTCTTACTCTTTTTGAAGGGAAGTACATTGTATTGGGGAGTTTATAAAAAGCTGACCTCCTCCGTTGTTTTTAGGAAAATGCCCTGCCAGCGTGGGCCCTGGATAGGTATTCAGCATTAGGGGTAGGATTACAGCCCCAAATCTTATCACTCACATTTTAAACTAGACCTGCCTCATTTCTCAATAAACTCAATCAATGTATTAATCGCCTAACTTAGAAAATTGGTTCATTAGAGAATTCTCACATTTTATAACCTAGAGATTCATATTTTAAGAAACTTTTACACCTTCGGTAGATAAGGTACTAGATATTAGCACTTACTCAGCAAATTCTAATCTTGCCATCTAATAGATGTCAACTCAGTTTTGTAAATGCCAAAAAAAGATGAAAATTTGGTGCCATTGAGAAAAGAGCAACTTAAAATACTGGTTTAAATGATATTGCTACTCTGGCCTCCAGGCTTCCTGTGGGAAAAAGAGAGGCCACTGTTGGATGTTAACCCTGTACTTTTCATAAGGCTTTTTTTCAGCAGCACTTCTTTGTGGCAGAGAATAAATGAAAAGAAAATGAAGACAACTGAATTTATGTTTTCAAATACTTACATTGAGGCTAGACAATCAGCAGTTCCAGAATTAAGACATCTAATCCTTGCAAAATGACATCACTGGGTAGCTACCAGTATCCAGGGGAAACAAACAGTGGTCTTGGTTTTGATCTTGGATTAGCAAACTTTGTAACGTCAACCTGCTTCTCTAGAAGGGCTTTTGGTCAGGAGGTCAAGGAGTAGTCAGATTAAGGTTTTTTAAATACCTCCATTAAATTAAGCAAGAAATATTACAGGGAAGTAGGCCTTGGTACTTTCTTAACAGACTTCAAAGAAAAGATGTACTTTGAGGTATGACTGAGGTATTTTATCATTTTTTGTTTGATCCAGTTTTCTAAGGCATGTTAGAAGAATAACTAACATGGCACATGTCTTTCCTCCCTTCCTCCAAATGAAGATAACCACTAACCAGTCTGGTTATCCCACTAAAACTTTGCCATCCTTTATAACACTTGGCTTGTCACACTGTTGCATGAAACTTCTTCCTTTCCATTGTACTGAGCATGAATGATTTGTAGCAAGATTGAAATATTCTCCACAAACAAACTTTTGTATATGCTTTTGAGATGTAACATTTCTGCTCAGGGCTCTGTTGCTTTTTTACAGAATCCATTTTCCAATTAAAAAATAACATATTAAGAGAGTCTTCTTTTTACCAATTAGGTCAAAGTCCTAAAATTTTAAGACCCAAACCCCATGGTTTAGAGCGAACTGATTCACAAACCATAGGTGACTTTGCTACAAGGAGAAAGGGTATGTACATTAGCACCGCATGCTGGATGGGGCATTGGGAATTTATTTTGTGGTGGTTTTTTTCTTTAAAAAGTTAAGGAGAAGAACCTTAAGTATGACTGCTGTTGTGAATAAAGCTTCCTAGCACGTTATTTCTAAAGTGAATGCTTCTCATAATGTGTGTCTTCCGCCATTGTTTCTTTTCATAGACACAAGTCTACTTGTTATGCCATTAACAGCAGCATGTTAAATTTGATAATATTTAGTCTTGTACTTTTGCATTATTCTTTTAACCTTTTGGACATCAATACATTGTTTGCTTTAAGCTTGTGATCTACTTGTGAGTTCCAAATGCTTCCTTTATTTATATGTAATGTGCTACGTATTCTGTCCTGAGACAAAATACAGAATCACTTCCCATGGATTAATTATTTATGCCACTACTTAGAATTTGACAGGTAAATTGCCAGTAGCCTTTGGGTTTCAAAAAAAGTGAAACATAAGAGTTAAAGAATTACATTCACTAAGCACAGTATTCTGTGCATGTCTATTTTAAGTATATAGGTGAGCAAAATTTTAAACTCAGACTTAATCTAGTCTTCAGAAAAATCACATTGAGTTTTTTGTTTGAATAGACTAAAATACTCATAAGCCCAGTGAATCTACATAGTCCTTTTAAATGACCACCTATTTTAAAGTTTGATGGTAGTTGTAACATAGTTGATTAAAAGTATGAGGTGAGTAAAAGTATGTCCATATATGGATAAAAACTAGAAGAAGAAAACCTAGAAAAGTGAAATTTTTTTCTTTGGAGTGGCAGGATGAAAGGTAAAGTATTTACCTAACATGTTTAAATAGTCTCCCAAAATATAATTCATATTAACATATAGTTTTAGTTCTTTAGTTCATTTAGTTAATTTCTGAAAAATGTTGTATTCTTTAAGGGCTGAGAGCTCTGTGGTATTTACTAGCATGGTAATTATCTGTTGTAATAATGAGGTAAATAAGCAAAGACCACTTATAAATGAAGCCAATAAGAATATTAGTGTTTATTATTATTTAATTTGGTAAAGAATATTGTTGGTTAAATAAGCTAAAAATTCAAGGTAATTTTTAATAATGGTCTCTCAGAGCTGAGTTTGAGTCTCAAAATATTATTATTGCTTTCTTTTATTTGTTTTCAGACTGGGCTTGAATTAGTTTAAAAGAATTGGTCACTTCTTTTTTCAGTTTTTGATTTTAGCAGAGTTTGGTATTTAATACCTTCAATACATCATTTTATATATATAGTTGTATAACTGATGCTTCAGTGTTGGAGAATAGAAATGTTTTTACATAAAAGATGAAAGCTTCATACTTGGGGATCAAAATACTTTTTTAAAAAAAAGGAAATAAAGAAATATGAACGTATACATCAAGTAACTAAAGGAATATGGTCACATTACCCTTTCTTTTCATTTAGTTTACTTTCATAAAATATTAAATTAACAAGCAACATGTTGTAATAGAGCTTTAGACTTTGAGTCAACAACCATGAAACATTATTAAATTTAGCTTTTGTCGCTAATTATTTAGCTGTGTCACCTTGGGCAAATCATGTAACATCAGCTCATTTCATGTGTGAAACCAGCTGGTCTTAGGTGTACTCTGGCTATACCATATAAGTAGAGAGAGTGAGGATCTTGTTTTGTTTTCCAAATTTCTGTGTACTGAAGCCTCTTTTTCTCTCTTTCATTTCAGTCAAGCCAGCACCTTTAGAAATAAAACCTTTGCCGGAATGGGAAGAGCTACAAGCCCCAGTTAGATCTCCCATCACTAGGAGTTTTGCTCGAGAGTAAGTGTTTGTTTAAAATATGTACTTTGATTGGTCACTATAGTGGAAAATAACTGGAACAGTGGTTCCCAAAATATGGTCTGGAAAGCCTGCCTTTTTGGGGTTCTGTGAAGTCAAATTCTTATTAAGATGCCACGATGTTTTTTGCCTTTTCCACTCTTTTTCTCTCATGAGTATGTGCCGGAGTTTTCCGAAGGCTACATAGTGTTTAGTCATATCTCTGGGACAGATAATAAATAGAAAATATTTGTATACTCTTGTGGTATTTTTTTGTTTGTTTTTATGTATAAGTCTTTTTTTAAATTCAGTTAATTAACATAAAATATCTTACTAGTTTCAGAGGTAGAGGTCAGTGATTCATCAGTCTTACATGTTACCCAGTGCTCATTCATCACATCCTTCCTTAATGTCCATCACCCAGTTACCCCATCCCCCCACCTCCCTTCCCTTCAGCAACCTTCAGTTTGTTACCTGTGATTAAGAATTTCTTATGGTTTGTCTCCCTCTCCGGTTTCATCTTGTATGATTTTTTCTTCTTTTCCCCATGATCCTCTGTAAATTCCACATATTTTTGAGATCATATGATAATTCTGTCTCTCATTGACTTATTTAGCTTAGTTTGAGTTCTATCCACATTTTTGCAAATGGCAAGATTTCTTTTTTTTTTTTTTTTTTTGATGGTGGAGTACTATTCCATTGTATATACATATATACCACATCTTCTTTATCCATTCATCTGTTGATGGACATCTAGCCTCTTTCCATAGTTTGGGTATTGTGGACTTGTGGACAGTGCTGCTATAAACATTCCAGGTGCACTTGCCCCTTCAGATCACTGCATTTGTACATTTGGGGTAAATACCCAGTAGTGCAGTTGCTGGGTCATAGGGTAGGTCTATTTTCAAATTTTGGGGGATCCTCCATACTGTTTTCCAGACTGGTTGCACCAGTTTGCATTCCCACCAGCAGTGTAGGAGGGTCTGCCTTTCTCTACATCCTCTCCAACATCTGTCATTTCCTGACTTGTTAATTTTAGCCATTCTGACTGGTGTGAGGTGATGTCTCATTAAGGTTTTGGTTTGTATTTCCCTGATGCCGAGTGATGTGGAGCACTTTTTCATGTTGTTGGCCATTTGGGTGTCTTTTTTGCAGAAATGTCTGTTCATGTCTTCTGCCCATTTCTTGATTGGATGATTTGTTCTTTGGGTGTTGAATTTGATAAGTTCTTTATAGATTTTGGGTACTAGCCCTTTATCTAATAAGACATTTGCAAATATCTTCTCCCATTCTGTCAGTTGTCTTTGTGGGGTTTTTTTTTCCTGTTTCCTTTGTTGTGCAAAAGCTTTTTGTCTTGATGAAGTCCCAGTAGTTCATTTTTGCCTTTGAAGATATGTCTAGCAAGACATATCTATTTTGCTATGTCTGAGGACGAAGAGGTTGCTGCCAGTGTTCTCTAAGATTTTGATGGATTCCTGTCTCACATTTAGGTCTTTCATCCATTTTGAGTCTATCTTTGTGTGTATAGTGGTATAAAGTGGTCAAGTTTCATTGCTCTGCATGTGGCTGTCCAAAGTTTGGAACACCATTTGTTGAAGAGACTGCCTTTTTTTCCACTGGACATTCTTTCCTCCTTTGTCGAAGATTAGTTGACCAAGAATCTCTGAGGGTCCATATCTGGGCTCTCCATTCTGTTGCATTGATCTATGTGTCTGTTTTTGTGCCAGTACCATACTCTCTTGATGGTTACAGCTTTGTAATAGAGCTTGAATTCCGAGAGTATGATGCTACCAGCTTTGGTTTTCTTTTTCAACATTCCTTTGGCTATTCAGGGTCTTTTCTGGTTCCTTACAAATTTTAGGGTTATTTGTTGAGTTCTGTGAAAAAAGTTGATGGTATTTTGAAGGGGGTTACAATGAATTTCTCTAGGTAGCATAGACATTTTAACAATATTTGTTCTTCCAGTTCACGACTTGGAATGTTTTTCCATTGCTTTGTGTTGTCCTCAATTTCTTTCATGAGTGGTCTATAGTTTTCAGAGTACAGATCTTTGCTTCTTTGGTTAGGTTCATTCCTAGGTATCTTATGGGTTTTGGTGCAATTGTAAATGGGATCAGCTCCTTAATTTCTCTTTCTTCTGTCTCATTGTTAGCGTATAGAAATGCAACCGATTTCTGTGCATTGATTTTATTTCCTGCCACTTTGCTGAATTCTTTTATGAGTTCTAGCAATTTTGGGGTAGAGTCTTTTGGGTTTTCCACATAGAGTATCATATCATCTGCAAAGAGTGAGAGTTTGACTTCCTTGCAAATTTGGATGCCTTTTATTTCTTGTTGTTGTGTGCTTGCTGGGGTTAGAACTTCTAATACTATGTTGAACAACAGTGGTGAGAGTGGACATCCCTAGCATGTACCTGACCTTAGGGGGAAAGCTCTTAGTTTTTCCCCATGGAGAATGATATTCGCTGTGAGTTTTCGTAGATAGCTTTTATGATATTGAGGTGTGTACCCTCTATCCCTACACTGTGGAGAGTTTTGATCAAGAAAAAATGCTGTACTTTGTCGAATGCTTTTTCTGCATCTGTTGAATCATATGGTTCTTGTCCCTTTTTTTATTAATGTAGTGTATCACAGTGATTTATTTCTGAATGTTGAACCACGATTGCGTCCCAGGAATAAATTCCACTTGGTCGTAGTGAATAATCCTTTTAATGTACTGTTAGACCTATTGGCTAGTATTTTGGTGATAATTTTTGCATCCATGTTCTTCCGTAACATTGGTCTGTAATTCTCCTTTTTGGTGGGGTCTTTGTCTGGTTTGGGGATCAAGGTAATGCTGGCCTCATAAAAAGAGTTTGGGAGCTTTCCTTCCATTACTATTTTTTTGAAACAACTTTATAATAAGTATTAATTCTTCTTTTGGTGTTTGGTAGAATTCCCCTGGGAAGCCATCTGGCCCTGGGCTCTTGTTTGTTGGGAGATTTTTTATTATTCAGTTTCCTTGCTGGTTACGAGTCTGTTGGGTTTTCTATTTCTTCCTGGCTCAGTTTTGGTAGTTTATACATCTCGAGGAGTACATCCATTGCCTGATTTGTTGGCATATAATTGGTCATAATGTGTTCTTATCATTGTTTCTATTTCTTCAGTGTTGACTGTAATCTCTCCTCTTTCACTCATGATTTTATTTATTTGGGTCCTTTCTCTTTTCTTTCTCGTAAGTCTGGCCCAGGGTTTATCAATCTTATTAATTCTTTCAAAGAACCAACTCCTAATTTCGTTGATTTGTTCTACTGTTCTTTGGTTTCTATTTCATTGATTTCTGCACTGATCTTTATGATTTCTCTTCCCCTGCTGGGTTTATGCTTTCTTTGCTGTTCTTTCTTCAGCTCCTTAGGTGTAAGGTTAGGTTGTGTATTTGAGACCTTTCTTGTTTCTTGAGAAAGGCTTGTATTGCTATATACTTTCCTCTTAGCACCACCTTTTCTGTGTCCCAGAGATTTTGAACAGTTGTGTTTTCATTTTCATTTGTTTCTGTGCATTTTTTAAATTCTTCTTTAATTCCCTGGTTGACTCATTTATTCTTTAATAGGATGCTCGTTAGCCTCCATGAATTTGAGTTCTTTCCAACTTTCCTCTTGTGATTGAGTTCTAGTTTCAAAGCATTGTGGTCTGAAAATATGCAGGGAATGATCCCAGTCTTTTGGTACTGATTGAAACCTGATTTTTGACCCAGGATATGATCTATTCTGGAGAATGTTCCATGTGCACTAGAGAAGAATGTGTGTTCTGTTGCTTTGGGATGGGATGTTGTGAATATATCTGTGATATCGATCTGTCCATTTCAGTGAGTAGGGAGTTAAAGTCCCCAATATTATTGTATAATTGTATTATTGTGTAACTGTATAATTATCAACCTGTTTCTCTAATTTGTTATTAATTGGTTTATATAATTGACTGCTCCCAGGTTAGGGGCATACATATTTATAATTTTTAGATATTCTTGTTGGATAGACCCTTTAATTATGATATAGTGCCTTTCCTCATCTTTTATTACAGTTTTTGGTTTAAAATTGAATTTGTCTGATACAAGGATTGCTACTCCATTTTTCTTTGGATGTCTATTAGCATGATAAATGGTTTTCAGCCCCTTCACTTTCAATCTGGGGGTGTCTTCAGGTCTAAAATGAGTCTTTACAGATAGCATATCCACAGTTCTTGCTTTTTTATCTAGTTTGATACCCTGTGTCCTTTGATTGGGGACATTTAGCCTATTTACCTGCAAGGTAACTATTGAAAGATATGAATTTAGTGCCACTCTATTGCTTGTAAAGTGACTGTTTCTGTATATTGTCTCTGTTGCTTTCTGGTGTATGTTACCTTTAGGTTTTCTCTTTGCTTAGAGGATCCCTTTCAGTATTTCCTGTAGGGTTGGTTTGGTGTTTGCAAATTCTTTCAGTTTTTGTTTGTCCTGGAAGCTTTTTATCTCTCTTTCTATTTTCAATGACAGCCTAGCTGGTTGTAGTATTCTTGGCTGCATATTTTTCTTGTTTAGTGCCTGGAATGTATCATGCCAAGTCCTTTCTGGCCTTCTAGGTGTCTTTGGATAGGTCTGCTGCCAATCTAATGTTCTGCCCTTTTAGGTTATAGACCTCTTGTCCCAAGTCACTTTCAGCATTTTCTCTTTGTCACTGAGATTTCCAAGTCTCACTATTATACGTTGAGGTGTTGACCTATTTTTATTGATTTCGAGAAGGGTTCTCTGTGCCTCCTGGATTTTGATGCCTGTTTTCGTCCACAAATTAGGGAAGTTCTCCGCTATAATTTGCTCCAGTCTATCTTCTGCCCCTCTCTCTCTTTCTTCTTCGTCTGGGATCCCAATTATTCTAATATTGTTTGGTCTTATGATATCACTTATCTCTCAAATTCTCCCCTTGTGTTCCAGTAGTTGTTTCTTCCTCTTTTTCTCAGCTTCTTTGTTCTCCATCATTTGACCTTCTATATCACTAATTCTCTCTTCTGTCTCACGTATCCTGGCAGTTAGACCCTCTGTTTTTTTATTGCATCTCATTAATAGCCTTTTTGATTTCAGCTTGGTCAGATTTTAGTTCTTTTATTTCTCCAGAAAGGGATTTTCTAGTGTCATCTATGTTTTTATTCAATTCCAGCTAGTATCTTTATAATCGTTATTCTGAACTGTAGTTCTAACATCTTAACTTATGTCTGTCCTAATTAGGTTTCTGGCCATAAGTTCTGCCTCTTGTTCTCTTTTTTGAGTTGAGTTTTTCCGTCTTGTCATTCTTGCAGAAAGTGGTTGCTTTTCTATTTGTAGAGTTGCAGCTATTCTTTTCTTACCTCTCCAGTTGAGTTCTCAGTTGTTCAGAATTATTTGATAGCTATTTAGCTAAATTCCTGGGACCAGACAAAATTAAGGTCTCCAACTCCTCTGCCATCTTGGACTATTACTCTTGTGTTTTAAAAAAATGTATATTATTTGTAATATGGTAAATAGGTGTAACCCAAATAAACAGTGTTCTTTGGGGTTCTCAATAATTCTTAAGGGTGTAAATGGTTCACAAGACTAGAAATTTCTGAGACCCACTGATCTGGAAAATATGGCAGTTTCTCGTGGGGGTTATTTAATCAAGATTTTTAAAAATATGTGTAGGGAAATGAATGAATATGTGAAGTTACAGACCTGCATTAAATATGTGTTAGTGTTTTATGTGTTCATATAGCTACTTCTTTTTAACTAGGAACTCTTCAATATTTCTTTTCGTATCTGTGACTTTCTACTTATCCCCAAATCACTGACAGTACTTTTTTTGTTCTTCACAAGGAACTTGATGCCTGAAGATATACTATGTGCATTTGAATGTATGCAATAAATTTCATTAAAATAAATGTGTATTATAAATGATTGTAAACTTCCGTGATATTTCTGAAAGAATGTAAACTGTCACTCATTTTTATTTTGGAAGTGATTTTAGAAATTGTCCAGGTTTAGGTTTGTAACAGTGGTTTCTGTAATTAGCTCCTCTAGGTTTCCCTTGTCTCCCCGACCGGACTCAGTGCACAGCACAACTTCAAGCAGTGACTCCCACGACAGTGAAGAGAATTATGTTCCCATGAACCCAAACCTGTCCAGCGAGGACTCAGTACGTAAAGTCTTTACAAGCAGCCATTCCAGGTCCTGCAGGCCAGGACCTTTCTTCCCATCTCTACATCTTACCCTTACATCCTTCTTTATGTACTTAACAAAGGATAGAAGACAACTTTTTAAAGTGCTTCTTAAATAATAAATGCTTCTTAAATAATAAGCTTCTTAAATAATAATATGATAAAGTTTAAAACCAATAAAGTGTCAGTGTGTAATATCAGCATCTATAAAGTAGATTAGAATGAGTTAAAAATCATAAAATTTTATAGTTATATTTATTTTAAGATATATTTAATTTTTGAAACTATTCAAAAAAATATAGTGGAGTATTGCGCAATGCAGTTCTCTAGGCCCACTGTACCCTTAGAATGAAATGATCTTATATAAGAGGTCTTTGACAATCTTTCAGTAATATACCCTTAGGAGTGACTTAAAGATTACAGACCTGATTTGTTTCAGATTGGCTTTACAAACCTGATTTGTTTCAGAATGGCTGTATTACCATAAGGCACAAGAATTTTATAACTGTAGCAAGCTTGTGTTCCGTCGAAATTTTAAGTTGCCAGAAAATACTTCAGATATTTAAGAATAAAATCTGATTTTAATGTTTAAAAATATTTTACTTTTATTTTCCCTCAAATCAGATTCAGTGCTTGCTCTGTTACTTGTATTTTAGTAGATGAGTATATCAGTTATGCTTAGATTCACCGCTGAGTAACAAAAAATAAACAATCAGTTATGATTAGATTCACCTCTGAGTAACAAAAAGTAAACAAATAACAGTGATTTAAAACAGATGTTTATTTCTCCTCATGTAAGAGGCCAGAGAGAGTCAAGCCATGGTTGTTGTGGCAGAGCCCTGTTCTACAGAGTCCTTGGGGACTCTGACTCCTTCCAGCTCTCCCATCCGCCATTTTCTAGGTGTGGCTCACAAGCTCATAGAACAAGGTCGTCCTGCACCAGCAGTTCACATTCTAAGCTTCAGGATAGAGCACAGTCTATCTGCTTATAAAGAAGGTTCCCAGAAACTGCTGTACACACTATGTGGCCACATAAATACGAAGGGGGCTGGGAAACATCCTTTCTTCTGAGGGACAGTGGGCCTGGCTAAAAACCCATTCACATGAGAGAAGGAAAGGCAGCCGCTAGGGCACAACCAGGTAGTATCTGCCAAGGTAAGCAAACATGTCATATCAAAATTAGGAATGGGTAACATTTTAGTGGCTTTATTTTCTTTAGAGTGATACTCTAGAGGTTCAAATAGAAAAGTCCATTTCTAGCAACAAATTTGTTTTACATCTTTAATGTACTTTAGGCAAAAACAGGTTCCTTATAAAAATGAAATGATTTGAAAAGCTTGATGTGGTGCTTAAATTAATTAACTTTGAAATATCAAATGTATATGATGTTCAAAATGAATAAGATAATTTAAAATATTTACATCAGTCCTGGATTAGAATACAAACTAGCTATATCAATAATCCTTTCATTGATTTTTAAGGCAGTTTTTACTAATTGGTTTCTGCTTTTGCATTTATAATTTTTTAATTTGATAAGTGGGGTTTTACTTTTATTAACTTATTTTTTTCTCATCATAGTAAAAAGACTGGTAAAAGTCTACATAAATCCTCAGTGTGGTATCAGAGTACATACTGTCATCAATTTTTATCTTTACCTGGTTGAATGGATTTTTTTTAATTACAAAAGCAATTATTTTCTGAGATACTAAAAGAGTTTCCTTTTGCCCAAAATAGTAAATTACCATAAAAATCTTAGAAAGGACATGTAATAGGCAAGTTTGGAAATGTGATTTGTCATGACTTAGTGTTAGGTGAAAGGAAAACATGAGAAAGAAAAACATTACATTCAGAAAGTCAAAGAAAATAAAATTATTCTTTTATAACTTGTGCATTAAGCCAGAAAGATACTTTTGCCTGCCAGCCAATGATTTTCTAAAGTACTTAGGTCCTAAGTGTTAGAAATAAGCAAAAATATTCCTGGTGAAAACACACACACACACACACACACGCCCCTCGCCCTACACAATAGAAAAGCCAACCACCATTTCCATTTACTCCTGCTTCCAGCTGCAAGAGTTCATCATAGTCCGGACAATTCTTCCTTAGAAAAGAATGTGATATAGTTACAACAATGTTTTCCATACCTCTTGGGAGTTAGTGCATTAATGGAATACCGTAGAAATTCACAAGATCTCATTATGCTAGGACAGATGAAGTCAGTAAAAAATTGTCTTGGAGAAGCTGAGACAGGATCAGATCAAATCAGATCAGATCAAATCTGTCTTATGCCTACAAGAAGATTAAATTCGGTACATTGAAGATTCAAAGCATGATACATTTCCATACTGGTGATCATAGAGCAGGTGGTGTTTAATGAAACCATGATGCTGCCTATTAATTTATACAGAGATCCAAAGTCAGGCATTCATGAAGTGAACCCTTAATATGACACTTGAAATTTGTGTGACTGTACATCACTACTAAAGATATAAATATTGTTATATAACAATAACAACAAAAATATGTTCAACAATTTTCCATACTTTAAAAAGAACTTTAGAAAATCAAAGCACTACTGTTTTTTGTTTTTTGTTTTTTTTTAATTCACAGAACATTATGATCATTCCTAGAATCTTAGGGTTTTTCTAAACTGTTTTGGGAAAACAGTGGGTTAAGGACTAGAAAGCAGAGACAGGCTGCTTTTGGTTGAGATTAGAACAAGAGTAAATGGACTACCTTGCAGGGAACCAAATTTTAATAATACTTAAAGATGAACAAATTTCCAATTCTAATAATAACTAGACAGAAAACAATTTAACTAGCAATTCTGAGAAATTCTCTTTAGGAACAATTTGTTGAGTTTAAATGTGTACATCATATAAGCTCATAGGCTCCTTTGATAGTCTTTCCATACTATGAACAACTGTAGGTATTTCCAGTTAGGGGAATTCCGGGTATGGGTTCTTTCATGAGTCACATTTGAATACAAAATTTTACACACACACACTTCTGCTTGATTTTTTATGTGAGAATGAAACATGGAGTCATTCAGAAAAAAAAATCAGTTTTTTTATGAATTAGGAAAAAAAAAGGGAGAGGGATTTAATACCTATAATTGAGCAGCAAAACTTGCTTACACATTTTTGTGCCTTGCATGTTACTGTCAATATTTTTTTAATGCTTTATCAGTAGTAGTTCATAGATTTGGTCAAAAGATCTATTCCTACAAATAGAGCCCTCACATTCAGTCCTGTAGCTGCTCCTACATAAGTATACTGTGTACAGTATGTAATATACACAGTAGACTGCACAGTATTGGGTCTGTGGGTACATGCGGTTCAGACCACATCCTGCTCACCAGGCCATGGACCCTGGCACAGATCTCTGTAGACCTGCAGACAGGAGAACCTTCTCTAATTCACAAAAATGTTTCACACTGGCTATTAGCACCCCTGCTTCAAAAGAGGAAATGAATTCAGTGTTTTTCCTAGCAATTTCCTTAGCCTGAACCACAGTTTACTTTGTTTAACTTGAGCTAGAAGAAAAGGAGTAGCAATATAAAAGGATCAAGAGGGGGCACCTGGGTAGCTTGGTCAAGCATCCAACTCTTGATTTCAATTTCAGCTCAGGTGATGAACTCAGAGTCCTGAGATCAAGCCCTGCCTGGGGCTGTGGGCTGGATATGGAGCCTGGTTGAGATTCTCTCTTTCCCTCTCTCCACCCAACCCCTGCTGGTATGTGTGCTCTCTTTAAAAAAAAAAAAAAAAGAAGAAGAAGAAGAAGAAAACCAGATTTATGGAGTTTCCAAATTGCTTTGTTTATTATAACAAGTATAACTTTTAAATATATTACATCATTATGGTTTTCTTCAGAAGTATGAGATAATATGTGAATATTCATACGTACATGATAGAAGACGCAAGGTTGGAAGCTGCTAATGTCCTGACTACAAGATGTCCAGAATATTTCTAGGTGCGGTTGGAAGCAGCAAGGCAGGGAAACAAGGCATTTGTTGGCACACATTTGGAACTATATATTGTAATTAGCGTAGAGGGTATATGTAGGGGCATAAATTCATGTCATCCTTTCCTTCCTGTTCAGCCTTCTAGTTCCTAACAGCTTGTTTTGCATTTTGCTGTCTCAGGCTTTTTCATTTTTATCATTTATTGGTGTCCTCTATCTTCTTTTTCCTTTATCTTTTTTTAGAGAGTAGCTCTTCAATTGTACAATTCCTATTAAGACAGAAGAAATAAGGCTAAAAGAGAAGACAAAAGAAATAAAGTGGTAAAAATTCCAGATAGTTAAAACAGACTTTGCCAGTGCAATAATTGTTTATAGGCTTTAGTTAATATACATATTCTAAACTAATTTCAGTGTGAGAGCTTTTTTTTTTAAAGATTTATTAATTTATTTATTTGAGAGAGAGAGCACGCAGGTAAGCAGGAGGAGGGACAGAGGGAGAGGGAGACTCCAGCAGACTCCCTGCTGAGCACAGAGCCGATCGCATGACCCTGACATCATGACCTGAGCTGAAACCAAGAGTCAGTCGCTCAACTTACTGAGCCACCCTAGTGCCCCAAAATGAAAGCTTTTCAATAAAATATAGGACTTTTTAAAGACTTTAATTAGAAAGCAAGGAGTGAAAGGATCTGGTAGTTTAAAAATGTAATTGAGTAGATACCATTTTAATAATGTTCAGGTGGCACTCTCACAACTAATTGTAGCTTGATGTTTCAGTCTTAGTTTGAACAGTTTGACTTTTTAAACTACGTTTAACTTGCTCTAAGCTAAGTTATAACTAATTTTATTAATATTACTTATTTTCCTCGGTTATTTAACTTTCTAAGCAGACATTGTTTTAAACCATATCCTCTTGAAATAAATATTTTGGCTTTAGTAGATGACGATGAACAAGGTAAGCAGTATGTCTCATGGATGTCCAGCAGTTGATCTGTTGTATTACCATTTTCAGAATCTTTTTGGCAGTAATAGTCTTGACGGAAGAAGCAGTCCTATGGTCAAGCCCAAAGGAGACAAACAAGTGGAATACCTAGATCTAGATTTAGATTCTGGGAAATCCACACCACCACGTAAGGTAAGTGAAATCTCATTCTATAAAAACAATTAGCTCACCTTTTTTAAACCCACAGAATCATGTTTCCTTTGAGGAAATTTTATTAGTGTGTTTAATTTAAACTTAATAAAGTCTATTACTTAATATTGTTTCATAAATCACAATTAACCAAGTTATGGAGATAAGAAGTTGCTTTTTTTCCTTTTTAATGTTATAGAAATGATATACTTCTATTTTAGTGGTTACTTTTGAAGTGCTTGCTTAGCTAAATCTGAAGTTATTCATTATCTTCATACTCTTTCCATTGTTAGCTCACCTTACTCCCCTTCTGACATATGTGCTATTTTTGACCAAATTTTTGCTTTTTTCCATTTCTTAAATCCACAAATTACACAGTAGTAGTAGTAGTAGTAGTAGTAGTAATAGTAGTATTCTTATAATATAGACAGTGTTTACTTACATTTTCCTCATACTTGCAAACTTCTCTTTCTTACCATTTCTTCTTGTATTTTAGCCCTTCCTCCCATATTCATTTTTTCTTTCTTTTTTTCTGTTTTTCTTGAGAGAGGTGGACTGGGGAGGGGTGGGGAGGACATGTGAGGAGAAGGAAAGAGAATCTTAAGCAGGCTTCACACCCAGCACAGAGCCCAACTCAGAGCTCGATCTCACAACCCTGAGATCATGACCGGAGCTGAAATCAAGAGTTGGATGCTTAACCCCGGTTAATCATTTTTTCTTCCTCCTGAAATACATCTTTTAGAAGTTCCCCTTGGGGGGAAGAGGGAGAGGCCTGTTAGTGTTAGATTCTTGCAATTATTGTGTGAGTGAAAAAGTCTATATTTTGTCCTTGTTCTTGTAAAAGTTTTTTTGAGTTCACAGTTCTTGATTAGCAATAAATTTCTCTCAACACATAGAAGATACTGTTCACTATCATCTGGTTTCCATTGTTCCTGTTGAAAAATATGCTGTCAATCTAATTATAGTTCCTTTATAGATAATTTGTCTTTTTTTGTCTGGCTGATGTTAAGGTCTTTTCTGTATCTTTAGTATTCTACAGATTTACTACAATGTACCTAGACATAGATTCCTTTTTATTTATCACGCTTGATGGAAGTTGTACTGTTTTTATGTCCGGGTTTGTATTAATCAATGCTGGAAAAGTCCTAGTCATTATCTCTTTTTTTTCCCAGTAATTACTTCTTTAAATCCAGCTTTTCAGCTATTCCTCTTATCCTCTCATTTGAGGTTTCTTATTACAGATTAGTTAGAACTTACTCTATTTTCCATACATCTTCACCTTTTCATATTTTCTTTCTATTCATCTCTTTGTGCTTCTCTGGATAATTTTTTTTTGATCTGTCACCAAGTTCGCTATCACAATTATCATGTTTAACCCATTCTTTAATTTTTAATTTCAGTTATTTCATTTTTATTTCTAAAATGAAATTTTGCTTGTTTTTTAAAAATATACCTAGCTGTTTTGAATAGTTTCTTACTCCTTTTATTTAGTTTTCTTGATTCCTTTAAAGATTTTGTGCATATATATTTTATACTGTTTATTGTCATTTCAGTCCTTGGAGGTCTAAATCTGTATTTATTCTTTCTGCTCACTCTTTTTTTTTTTTTTTTTTTTTTTTTTAGTAATTCTTTCTGCTCACTCTTGATAGCTTATTTCCTTACATGTTTTATTCCTTTTTTTTTTTGCAAATTCATTTTCCTGAGTGTATCTGTGAGAATCCTGCAGACCTAAATTTCCTTCAAAATAGATTTGCATTTTCTTCCGCTGGGAAGCACTGTGGGACCACCTCAGTTCTCTTTAAGGGTCCCTAGCTTAACAGGATGGTCTCAGATTGGGCATGCCATCCCATCCAGGGCCTCCTAATTGCATTGCTGAGATTGACATTCATCCTAAAGATAACTGTAAAGTTTACCGTGAGCAGCTCTTTGTCTCTCTGTTTTCCTCACACCTTGGGTATTTCTGTTACACTCCAGAGAGCCCAGCACTGCTTTAAAAATTATATGTGTCTTAGGTTAGGTAGTATTTAGTTGTATTTTAGAAATAAGAGGTCCTGGGGCACCTGGATGTCTCAGTCGGTTAAGCATCTACCTTTGGGCTCAGGTCATGATCCAGGGTCCTGCTCCCTGCTCAGCGGGAATCCTGTTTCTTTCTCTCCCTCTGCCACTCCCCCTACTTGGTGCAGTCTCTCTCTCCCTCAAATAAATAAATAAAACCTTAAAAAAAAAAAAGGTAAGAGATCCTGTCAGCCTATGTAGTTTGCCATTCTTGAGATACTGCTTTTCAAAAAACATTTCTTAGCTCCAAAAGTAAACACTGATACATGTTCTAAGGACTTGAAAAAGTGAAGCTTCAGCTAGAGGGAGAAGTAAGCTGTGTATCTTAACATGAACCAGGGGTCTGCAATCCCTCTTTTCTAAGAGTTCCATCTGTGTGGGAGCATTAGTCTGTGTTCTTATATATAGTAATTTTAAATTTAAGGGGAAAACAATGTACAATTAGGAAAAAAACAACATTTTTAGATTGAGGTAATGTTACTTTGTGTGTATGTGTGTGTATGACCCAATAAGATTTCAAGAGTTATTCACAGCATGTGACTGTCTTGCATTTTTTTAAATTTTTTATTTTTTATAAACATATATTTTTATTGTCTTGCATTTTAAGACTCAATTTCACTCAGAACTCTTTTATATGTGGGGCTTTTTGGTGTTCTTCTTTGCTTTTTAGCAAAAGAGCAGTGGCTCGGGCAGCAGTGTGGCTGATGAGAGAGTAGATTATGTTGTGGTTGACCAACAGAAGACCTTGGCTCTAAAGAGCACCCGGGAAGCCTGGACAGACGGGAGACAGTCCACAGAATCAGAAACACCAGCCAAGATTGTGAAATGAAAATTCTGCTTTGCTGATTCTGAACAAAAGAGAACTGAATTGTAGAGATAAATCCTGTTTAACTGAAGAAGACTTGACACTTCTAGATAGATCCTCAGCTGAGTAGAATTGAAGTCAAAGGACCTTTCAGACATAATCAAACAATTTAAACTGTAAATGGTGCTTTTGTGGTATCTGAACAATTCATAACATGTAAATAATATGGGAAAATAGTGTTGTTTAGCTCCCAGAGAAACATTTGTTCCATAGTTAACTCACTAGTAGTATTACTGTATTTATGTACTTTTTCATTTAAAACATTGGTTTGGGTATTCCCAAATGTTCCTTAACATAATTCCTTTGGGAGTTCTTGTTTTTCCTCACACTACTCTATATAACAATACTAAGTTAACTAAGCTACTTTTAGATTTGGAAATTGCTCTTTAAAGTGCACTCTAACAACATTAAAATGAGAAGTAGATCCACAATTTACCTTTCTACCCAAAACTTCAGGTGATAACCATTAGCTTAAACTATAGAGTACAGTTTGACTCATCATTCACTGCCTTCCAGAATGCTGTGGATAATCATGTACTGGTGTCAGGAACTAATTCTCTGGTTCATGTACATTTAGTTTTCAGTGGTGGAACTTTATTATATTTTGTTTATTACAGTGTTTCTGATTCATTGAGTGAAGATTCTGCCAGGTGGGGTCTTGCATCTTGGAAAGACTGAATAATTACACTGTCAAGTAAGACTGTAGATCACTTACAACATGCAGTGATGATGTGCTCTCACACTTGTTAACGTGTATTAAACTTTACATTATTTGCAAAACGTAGGTTATGTAACTAATCAGGTACGTACCAGGCACCGATGTGCTAATACACTGATCAGGTTCAGATAATGAGCTTTAGTTGTGTTCCTGTAAGTCCTAATATTGGTTTCCAGTTTGGACCTAATGAAACATTCACTGTTAGTTATAGCAACATACTGTGATTTTTTTAATTAGACAGTAATTCAGATTTATTACTCTTAAAAATGAAATTCTATCTTTTGACACCATAGTGCCCTTTCTATGATTTTTTTAGCTTTACTTTATATTCTTCTTGGCCTTATATTTAAATCCCTATGCAATTAATATTTTATATCTACATTTTAAAAAATAGATGTTCTATAAGTGATTCTCATATGTAGCACTTATTGCTTTTCCAGTAAAAGAATTAAGGATTTTGTACTGTGATTTCTATTCACTGCCCTAATTCAAGAAATATTGAAGCATTGCTATAATGTGAAATCTTATAGTCATGGACCTCTTCCAACCAGATATCTGAAACGACCTAAGGAATTATATAATTCTTTCTCACCTATAATATGGTCCTGTGATATGGATATCAAAACCACAAATTTTTTATAGTGAGGCTATAGTTGTATTTATCTGTTTTGGCTTTGCAGTGTAATTTAGAAAGCAGGTATAGTTGTTTGCTTGTTTTTTAACTAAGTTACATACAATCTTTTACTGATTTGAGACTTACTAACAGTTTTTGGAGGGGGCGGAGATAGGCGTGCCCACAGCTGAGGCATGATTCCCTCCATTCAGACCTCTAACTGTTGCCTAAGTACATAGATGTACCCTGATATCTGGTCTCTTGGCCATAGTACTGTGCCTAATCAATGTAATGGGTTTATTTCCCCAATTCATGAACTAAAAAATGTTCATAACAAGATGAATTGTAGACTAGTAACATTTGATGCTTTTAAATGTTTGCGTCTTTTTAAATGAAAACTAAAACCCCGGAGTGAATTTCCAGATGGATCTTTAAATAAAAAGACTGTTTGAATTTGGTGTGCGTAAGCTGTTTTGTAATGAAACCACAAAATAAAATCCAAAATTACTGAAATGTGCCTAAACTATTAAAACACACAGCACACTTGTGTAAAATTGCTAAATTGCGTTACGTGGAAGATGAATGCATTTTCAGATTTAGAACACAACAGTAAATATATTCAGTAAGTATATTATCAATTCAAAGGTGGAAATACTGTTTAAAGCTGCCTATCAAGAGTCTAAGGCAAATAGACTGACTTTTTTTAGTGTGGGTTTTCCATTTTTTACAAGTTCTCATTTTTTAAGACATGCAGCACTCTAATTTGTAGAAGTTTTCCCACTGTGCAGAATAATTTAAGAATTGAAATGTATTAGGCAGTTAGTTTTAGAAAACGTAATCACATTAAAACATTGTATTAACAAATTAAAAGACAGTTTCTTATGGAGCCTCATTTTCCAAACATTTTTTTAGTAGTGGAATCTTCAATAAAATTTTGTGTAACGCCAACACATGAAGTCTGAAAAGTTTGTTTTATCAATGTAAATATTTTGGGTTCACATTTAAGTTGATTTATCTTAATCCATTACTAGGAATAAAATTTGCGAGTAACACAAATGTGTAATTGGCATTATAGAGTTGGCCAAAAACTTCAGCAGCCAATTTGTTTTATTTGCATATTATCAGGAAAGATTTGATTCACACGAACTTAAGTAAGTGTAAATAATAGCAGGTTTTAAGCACACATCTCAGAATGTTCTTTAATTAGAGATAGCTGAAGTTGTATTCCAAGGTTTAAAAAAAACCATTCTTGTAGTGGAAGTTAATACATACACAGTCTTCAGTGTGGTTAAGAAAAAGGGGGGGGGAAGGGGTATGTAACACATTAGAATGTGCATTTTTATTGTTTTAAAAATACACATTCATAAAAACAAAAATTTTTAAAACCCTAATCACCTCCAAAAAGCTGAGTTTTAGCCAGGCAAGATATGGAAACCACTGGTTAATCATGTGAGTTACGTTATAAGTCAGGAGTCTTTTTCTCCCACGTGTTTGATGTTGTGTATTTTTTATTTCTTACTTTGAAAAACAGTAAAATTTTATGAGGTTTTAAATACCAAAGCACAGTTCTGCTTTTAAGAATTGAAATTTAAACTTGAATAATTTAAGCTACTTAACCCATGGAAGGTATCACTTAGTAAGCTATAAAAGATGGTTTTTATCTACACTCTGTACATCTTCATCAATACCAGATAAGCTACTGTGAGCATTTTAGAGAATTCCATAAGGTACTGCTATGAATGTGTGTGTGTGTGTAGCGTTGTATTTAATCATAGACTAAATTTGATAGAAAAACACTGCTATACTTGCACATTAAGATCATAAGTCAATTTCTTGTGGACTCTATAATTAATGGGGGTCACAATCTTCATATTCATAAATGCATTTAAACTGGAAATTGAAGACAGTGTTTGTATTTATTTTTCTGCTAGTAGGAAGTTGTCTGCTTACCCCCCTTTAATGAAAACAGTATTTTTGATATTTTTTAAAATAGTAGCTACTTTATGCCTGTACACTCAATTCTCGGATGCTTTCAAACGCTCTTAGTGCCTCTTTCTTTGGCCCACTGAAAGTATCGGTATTAGTATTTTGAATGAATACAAAACCTCTAGAAATTCAGAGACAACAAAGTCTCTTCTAACTCTGTCTTTGGGTCATTCTGGTGGGTCTTGTCCTTTATTGTCAAATAAGCAGTTGGGTCCATAGCAGGAATTGTACATATGACCAAATCAAGTGGCTACAGAGAGAGAGACATATATATATATATATACATACATATCTTAGGGTAAGACTGTCAATAACATCTGATATGTTATATGTAAATCTGTATATAATTTAAAACACTGACAGCTCTGAAATGAAAAGCCATGGTGTAAATGAATAATGTTGACATTATAGACTTGATAGCATAAGAAGCTGATTGCCAGGTTGTGGAGATAATTGGTTTTTACTCTGACTAAAAATGTTTCTGTATTCCTACAGCTTGAAATAATTTAGCTTGTCTTCTTTTCCATAAACTTAACTTTCTTTAGGTTCATTATAATGTCTGTTATGAGTTTGAACAAACTGTTTAGTCAAGGGATTAACGTAGCTTCTACTTTCTTTCCCTAAAAAGATGTAGCTTTGTGTAAGTTGTTGTGACCTGCATCAATTGTTGATAATCATCCCAAATTTCGACAGCAAAATCTTATGTATGTTTATTTTCCCTCCTTTGCACAAATTTTTTTGTAAAGATCCAATTGTAGGTATTTTCTGCTACCAAATAAAACTTTTCAAACAATTTGGCTTCAAGACTGTAACTAGTCAGTTTGGATACCAAGACTGTGAACTAAGGAAGACATATAAGTTTATATTTGTAACCCTTCTTTAGAGTCTACCTAAATAAAATAAAAAAACAATTCTTCCATTTACTATTCGTTGTCCCTTGAACAACATAGGTTTGACCTGTGTGGGTCCACTTTTTCACAAATTCTTTTTAGTAAATAGGAACAGTGCTCTATTTTCTTATGATTTGGGTTTTTTTTTTTTAAGATTTTATTTATTTGACAGAGATCACATGTAGACAGAGAGGCAGGCAGAGAAAGAGGGGGAAGCAGGCACCCCGCTGAGCAGAGAGCCTGATACGGGGCTCTATCCCAGGACCCTGAGAACATGACCTCAGTGGAAGGCAGATGTTTAACCCAGTGAGCCACCCAGGTGCCCCCCTTATGATTTTCTTAATAGCATTTTTCTAGCTTTATTTATTGTAAGAATACAGTATATGATGTACATAACACCAAATACGAGTTAATTGACAGTTTATATTATCAGTAAGGCATTTGGTCAACAGTAGATTATTTAGGGATGCCTGGGAATCATTTGGTTAGTGTCTGCCTTTGGCTCAAATCATGATCTCAGGGTCTTGGGATCGAGTCCCACATCGGGCTTCTTGCTCAGCTGGGAGCCTGCTTCTCCTTCTGCCTGTAACTCCCCTTGCTTGTGTGCTTTCCCTCTCTCTCTCTCTCTCTTTCCCTCTAACAAATAAATAAATAAAATCTTAAAAAAACACACACACACACAATAGATTATTAGTAGTTAAGTGTTAGGGAAATCACCAGTTAATGTAGGCTTTTAATTGTGCAAGGAAGGGGTCAGCATCCCTAAAGGGTCAGCTGTACTTTCCCAGCCCTACTTCCATAGGGTCACCTCTTTTCTGCCACCAGGATCTCACTAGATCACGATGAAATACAATCATCACACTCTAACTCAATAAGAAAAATCTCTGAGATGGTTGCCACGTGCATAGGCCCTTGTTAGGCCTTCATTTATCCTAAGTACTTCCAGCCTTTCGTTGAGTAAAAGGCCAATAAATAAGGGTCTGCATGCAGCCTTTTCCATCAGAAAATACTTTTTATACATATAAAACATGACTTGGGAAGTGGTAACTGGCTGGGCTTCTCCATTTCTGTGAGAGTTTTCAAACATCTGCAGTACTTCATAAACACCAAGGATCATGTCGGTCCTTTGGCCTACTCATGCCAGCATCTTGCAACTGACTCATTAGATCGTATTCGGGCAGTTTGGGGAATGTAAAGTTATCTTTTTTGAGATCATTCACTCCTCATCTGTGTTCCTGTCACCTTGTAGGTGGTGACACTTCTATTTGCATATTATTTCTTTGGGAAAAAAGCTGATGTCTCTGATAAACACTTTTTGAGTTACAGTTTTATTAGGAGAGTTTTATAGAGAATAACTTGGCTATTCTGTGGATATGTTATTGCTTACTTAAAAGCTGTCGGTGATGGGAGGCATTCTATTAACTTGTGATGGGTAACATTCCTCCCTTATTTACCTTTTTTAATATTAAAAAATATTTTTGTAATAAAGTAAGTGAACATATATAGGAAACTAAGTTTCTAAGTTGTGTTTCTATATTTCATGAGAACAGGGTTTTATTACTATTACAGTGATTATGTTGTTGATTAACTCTTAGCATCATGTTCTCTGATTTTGCATTCTATGTGATGCCCAGAACATTTGGAATACTCAATGTGAGGGATGTACAGTGTTCAGAAAAGAAAACAAAGCAAATCCCCAAAAAAGCCCACTTTCTCAAGTACAGTATTGTGGTGGCTGTATCAAGTTGGCAAGGCTATGGTGCCCATGTGTTTGTTCAAACACTAGTCTAGATGTTGCTGTGAAGTATGTCATAAATGTGATTAAAGCATATCACTCTCTGTAATGTGGCTAGGCCTCATCCAGTGTACTGAAGGTTTTAAGAGCAAAAGCTGAGGTTTCCCACAGAAGGATTTCTGCCTCAAGACTGTAGCATAGAATTCCTGCCTGGATTTCCAGCTTACCAACCTGCCCTACAAATTTCAAACTTGCCAGTGCCCGCAGTTGTGTGACCCAATTCCTTAAAATAAGTCTCTCCTGCAGACAGGTGGATAGATGGTTGGATGAGCAGGTAGACAATCAGTCGATTCTGTCGGTCTGTTTGGTAAACCCCGACTGATGTCAGTATTAATTCATTAATCTGAGTGCCTGCTACACACACACCAAGCAATGATTTTGAGGTTTAACTTGAAATATATTGGCAGTCTCTACTCCAAAATTATCTTCTCTTCTAAAATTAAAGTGTTGATGGATTTCTGAAGCCATTTACTAACAGTGAAACATGTTTCTACTTATGCTAGCCATAATTTTTGTCTTTCAGGAACCATTAAATTGGCATGAGGGGGAGACAGCGTGCTAAAAGAAACAAAGATTTTATTAGATTCTTGCTGGGTGAGGCATATATCTTATTAACAGAATTACATTTGCTATCCTTGGTTGTCGTATTGACTATTGTCACATGTTATGACCTTAACGCATTTATTTAATTATCCCTGCTTTAAATTTCCCTTGTGTGTGTGAGGCACATATCCTATATACCTCTTAAACTACTTTTCAGTAGTTCTGTTAAAAAACTTTGTAAAAACAAAATCAAAAAAAAAAACTTTGTAAAAACAATGAGATCAAAAGCTGCTCACTCCAATCCTTAGACAAAACAATAATTCTGGAATTCAGATTAAGAAGAAAGTACCGTTGTCTCACATTTCAGCTCTACTGGATGGTGGCTTATTAAAAAATCGTTTCACTGGAGTAGCTTCTACATGTGTGGCATTATGCTAGGTGATGTGGGAAACAAAATTACATCATCTTTATCTTTACAAATGTGTGAAATAACAAATTATATGAGACAGCAAATTACTTCTGAGGCACAATGATGAGAAACTGAAGAAGACTCAAAGTATGGTAATCAAGAAAAGCTTCAAAGAGATGGAGACTGTGCTTGGTCTTATAGGATTGGCAAGGAGGAAAAAGCGCATCTGAAAAGACAACAATATGAACAATTTATTATTAGTTTGCTATTGCTTTGTGAGAAGTGTAAAAGTGTAAAAGTGAGGAGTGTAAAAATATCGGAAGAGACAAAATATGGAGAGCTGTGTATCAGGTTGAAGGTTAGAAATACTATAATGGTTATCTAATGCTGTAACACACCAAAATGTAATGGCTTACAGGCATTTAAAAAAGTCATTTATTCTTGGTTTCCATGATCAGAAATTTAGGATTGTCTTGGCTGGGCACTTCTGGCTCAGAGTCTTTAATAAAATGACAGTCAAGTCAGCTGAGACTAGTGATCTTGGGGCCGAAGGATCTGTTTCTGAGGAAGCTCACACACGTGACTGGTAAATTGGTAGGAGGCCTGTGTCCCTCTACACGTGAGTTTCTTCACAGAGCTCCTTGAGTATCTTCACCGCATGGTGGCTGGCTTCCCCAAGAGCTAATGATCCCCAACACCATAGGCTTCAGTGTCTTTTATGACCTGGGCTTGGACGCCACACACTGTCTTCTCTGTTGTACTTCATTGGGTTGTAACAGTCCACGTGGACTCATTGTTGAAGAAGAATTACAAAGACATGAGTACCTGGAAGTAAGGATCGCTGCAAGCATCTTAGAGGCTGGCTATCACAAGAGCAGAGTTGGGTGTTAAGAGATAAGGCCAAGGGTGGGAGGTCTTGAGAACCAAATGGAACTCAAAAGCATTGGAAATTTGGGACTTTAAAATATCAGAACAAACCTAAGAATTGAAAGGGCAGGTCAGATAATCATGTCAAAAATGGGCAGAAGACATGAACAGATATTTCTCCAGTGAAGACATAAAATGGCTAACAGACACATGAAAAAGTGTTCATCCTCACTAGCCATCAGGGAGATTCAAATTAAAACCTCATTGAGATACCACCTTACCCCAGTTAGAATGGCCAAAACTAACAAGACAGTAAACAACATGTGTTAGAGAGGATGTAGAGAAAGGGAAACCCTCTTACACTGTGGGTGGGAATGAAAGTTGGCGCAGCCACTTTGGAAAACAGTGTGGAGATTCCTTAAGAAATTAAAAATAGAGCTTCCCTATGACCCTGCAATTGCACTTACTGGGTATTTACCCCAAACATACAGACGTAGTGAAAAGAAGGGCCATCTGTACTCCAATGTTCATAGCAGCAATGGCCACAGTCGCCAAACTGTGGAAAGAACCAAGATGCACTTCAGCAGACAAATGGATAAGGAAGATATACACTATGGAGTATTATGCCTCCATCAGAAAGGATGAATACCCAACTTTTGTATCAACATGGATGGGGCTGGAAGAGATTATGCTGAGTAAAATAAGTCAAGCAGAGAGAGTCCATGATCATATGGTTTCGCTTATTAGTGGAGCATAAAGAATAACACAGAGGACATGGGAAGATGGAGAGGAGAAAGGGGGAAATTGGAGGGGAAGATGAACCATGAGAGACTGTGAACCCTGAAAAACAATCTGAGGGTTTTGAAGGGGCAGGGAGTGGGAGGTTGGGTGAGTCTGGTGGTGGGTATTATGGAGGACACATACTGCATGGGGCACTGGGTGTGGTGCATAAACAATGAATTCTGGAACACAAAAGAAATTTAAAAACTAAATAAAAATTTAAAAAATAATAACTGAAAAAAAATAATGAAGTTAAAAAAATGTAAATAAATAAATAAATAAGAAAGGGTAGGCCAAAGGACATCAAGAAACCATTCCAAACCCAGGTCCAGGAGTTTAGCTATGTGTTCTCATAACATCCAAAGCTATTCAACAGTTATTGAGACATTGTGTTTTATATTTATGCTTATCCCTATTATACTGTGAGGTAGGTACTACTATTCTCTCCAACTTTCAAGTTCTGATTGAGACAACTTAGTATTTCCCTCACTTCTCCTCCCTAAAAGTAATGGCTCCTTCCTCTGAGAGTAACACAACTTGTAACTCTTAATAGAATTTTCTTATTTGGCTTTTATGATGGTGTTATTAGTCTGCTAGGACTGTCATCAGAGACTGGGGGATTTAAAACCAGAAACTTATTTTCTGGAGGCTGGAAGTCCAATTATCAAGGTATCGGCAGGTTTTCCTTCTTCTGAGGCCTCTATCCGTTGCCTTGTAGATGGCCATCACTCTATCTACAATTCATGCAAGCTCTTGTGTCTTTCTCTTCTTATGACACTAGTGACACTGGATTAGAAGTTATGATTAATAGAGTGTAGGATCACCCTTGTGACCTCAATCAACCTTAATTGCCTCTTTAAAGACCCTATCCCTGAAAGCAATTATACTCAAAGGTACTCAGGGTTAGCACATGAACATTAATTTGGGGGTGGGGAGGTAGAGTTCATTGCATAACAGATGGCCATATTTATCTCATCTACCTGGCCAAAAGTAGCTTGGTATAAAAACTGTGTCTTCTCCATCATTATGTCAGTGACATTCCTGGCAGGAAAAGATGGCACATTCAAAGAAGTAATTGAAGAGAGTCAAGCGAAGGAACTACTCCGTATCTGTGGGTGAGGTTAAGGGAACCAACAAGGGGTGGTTAAAAATGTTTAGCAACAGTAAGAAGTCTTTAATATTTCTAGAACTAAGAAGGCAAGTGGAGGGTACTCTAACTGACGTCTAGCAAGAGCTATGCACCAGCAGAAGCTTTCACCTTAGGTAGGAGAACACAACCACTACCAAAAGCAGACAAGAAGGATGGGAGTCAGGTTGCTTCTTCTATGACTTGACAATGGATAAAACTGACTAGCAGCCAGAAATAATCGAAGAGATGAATATAAGGGCCAAACTCCCATGGCACATGTCAAGGCAGATAAGGGAAGAGGGCATGATCAGACAGGACACAGAAAATCCTTAACAATATTCATAATTATTACTGCATCATATCATCAAGGAAATAAAGGGTTTGAGGAAGATTGGCTTGCTTAATAGCTGATCCAACCTCTTTTTTGAGTGCCATCCCATACCTCAGTATCTGTACAGATAAACAGTACATTTCCCAGACATCCTTGCAGCTAGAGTTTTGCCCATCTCTGACCTCCCTGCTAGTCACAATCACTTAAATTCAGAAACTCAATCAGTGGAGAGGCAGCCAGAACTTGGTGGGGCCTCAATATCATTAAATCTAGCCGCTTGCACTTAGTAAATAGAGTTCCTGATCTTTGGTTCACAGCTAAGGTGGGCCAGTCTGCACCTTCATGGCACTCTGGCTATGGGATCTGATTTCAAAAGTTGGGGCAGTAGTTTCCTAAACCCAGATTCCTGAGGGCTAACACATCTGGTGGTTCTGTGGCATTGTTCCAAGAATCACCCCTAAAGACCCTTCACACCTGGCAGCAATTGTAAACTCTTAATTCACTATCTTGAATTCTTTTTTGTTTAAAATTATTAGAGTGATTTAAGTCTGTTGAAAAGTGGCACAGGAGCTAATACTCTTGCATTCTTGATCTTTTTCTCTTACCTTCACATTGTAAAGATGTGTAATTAAAGAAAATTTGGGGGGAGAAACAGGAAAAATGCCCCCAAACTATGTTACTTCACTGTCTTTGCCTGAATGTGCAGTTGGACTCTGGGGTTTTTTGCATTGACTGCTGTCATAAGTATTTTTGCAGGTGTGAAGGACCTGAATCATCATCTTGAGAGACTTAATAATATTCCTTCCAATATTTTCAAATATTCAATAATAATATCCAATGTGGACACCGGTGTGTTGAATAGAACACTCTCAATACTACGTCTAGGATCATAAGTTGGTACATTTTTAAACAGCACTTGATCAATACAATCTTAAAGTCTTAGAACTGCATGTAATCTTTTGCCCAGCAATTGCATTTCAAGAAATTAGCCCCAAAGCACTAATCTAAAATGTGTACAAGGTGAGTTGGAGCACGGGAGGAGCATGGCAAGGACAGGGCAGTGGGTACTCACTCCCCTCTAGTCCTCTGGCTACCCACCATTCCCAGGGCACACCTGCTGGGTCTGGAGCCTCCCCCCACCTCCACACTATCTTGCCCACCACACGGGGTAGAGGGATGGTGGGGGGGTGGGCATTTGCTGCTGCTGTCACCCACTTGCAACCTGAGAGCCCTGAGCCCAGGGAGGACATGGAGCCATGATCTGCCTACCCAGTTGGATGGTATACCCAACTAATGAGTCACTGAACACTACATCAAAACTAATGATGTACTATATGTTGGCTAATTGAACATAATAAAAAAAATTATGATCTGTAAGATTGTTAGCTAAATGAATGTTCATTTTTTTAAACCACTAGAAAAATAAAAATTAAGTTTAAAAAAAAGGTGCGCATAAAAATTTATCTTTAAGGGGTTAGTAGCATCCAACAGTAGAGGGTGGGTAAAATTGCACATACATAAATATGTAACCTTATATAATATAGAAAATAATTCTCAGTTTGGAAGACCTCAAACAAAAGGGAGATCAAGTATTTGGGAGATCCAAACCCCTCCCCCTTCACTTTGCTTTTAAACAGGGTACCTCCACTTTTTCTGTTTCTACATTGAAAGATAAAAATGAGATTTTATTTGAAAAATTGTTTCCATGGTGTGAAAAAGTTCAAGGTGTTGCAATGAAAGAATATTTGATGTCATTAATGGTTTTTCAAGATATACTGCTGTGTAAAAATTAAAGCTATATAGCTAAGTATAGTAAATCCTATGTTTGCATGTAACTAGTCAGAATAAAACATCAGGATATTACTGAAAATGCTATGGACATTAAAAAGATAAAAAAGATGGACAACCTGAGGCTAATAAATTTGGAAATTATATAAAATGAATAAATTGCTAGGAAAAAAACCAAATTACTAAAATTTAAAAAAAGAAAAGAAAATTTAAGTAGTTCTGTATCAACTAAAATGAATTTATTATTAAATACTTTTTGACAAATTGAATTAGGCTCATGAAATAAAATGAATTTTACCAAATAATTAAGAAATAATGCCAGCCATACACAAGTTCAAGAAAGCAAGGTAATACATCAAATCAATAAAGGGGGAAGAATTACACAAACATCTCAGTTGGTGCAGAAAGACAATGATAAATTTGAACATTTATGCCTGATTTTAAAAAACAAAATTCATAGCAGCATGAAGCAAAAGGGAAATTTGTTATAAAGAAAAGAATATGTATTTAAAAATCCGTCAGTGAACCTCACACTTACTTAATGATGAAATGTTGAAAACTTTATCTTTGAGCCCAAAACAGGACTAGGATGTTCACTGTTACCATGTCTGTTCATTATTGTACTGAGGGATGCAGCCAGTGAAAAGTATATGATTTGGACATAGTAAATTTGGACATTGTTCAGAGATGGTATGATTGTGCAGGCAGAAAATCCAATAGATATCCACAGATTGAAGACTGCTAAAGGAAAGGCCAATATGTAAAAATTCACTTTATTTTTGTAGCACCTACAAGAAACAATTCAAAAATGAAATATTTGTAAAAGATGACGATTATGGTAGCATAAAAAATAATACTTACAAATACATTTAAAGTAGAATGTACAAAACCTCTACTGTAAAACATGGTTAAGGGTAAATGAAAGCAAGTGAAGGAGTATGCTGTGTGTATGGATTATTGGGTAATTGAGCAATCATTATTGTAAAGATGTCAGTTGTCCCACAAATTTCATCTTTAAATTCAAAGCATCCTCATTCAAAATCCCAGGAGATATTTTGTTTGTTTGCTTGTTTTTTAATGAACATGAGAATCTGATTCTTCAATATTTATAGAAGTGCAAAAGACTAAGAATAGCCAAAACACTCTAGAAAAAAACAATGTGAAAGACATACAACCCAAAATTTGGGAGTCATCATAAAGACATAGCAATTAATACAGTGTAATATTAGTACAAGGAAGAAAAATACATCAATAAAACTCGAGAGAGCACAAAAACAGAAGAACACAAAAAAATGGATACTTGATTTATCATGAGATACTCTGCAGAGCAGTGGAAAAATAATGTTATTTTCAATCACTTGTGGTGGACAAATTGGATATCCATATAAAAAAAGAACACTGACTTGCAACTCACATCATAAACAAATTCCTAGCAAACCACAGAAATTGTGAGAGGCAAAACAATAACAAAGTTCATAGAGGATGATTTTATTGTGGTTTAGATTTCTTAAATAATAACCAAAAAAGAAAAGATTGATAAATTGGATTATATCAAAATTATTGATAAATTAGATTATATCAAAATTAAGAACATCAGTTCACACCATGAAGACAATCAAAGGCAAAACACACTATGGATTATATTTGTAACCCACATAATTAACAAAGGACTCATAACCCAAATATATTTAAGTTATAGAGCAGTAAGAGAAATACAGTAATCCAGAAAGGGAAGGGAGAAGATGAGAGAAATAAACAGAATTTTCACAAAAACAATAAAAGACTCAAGCATGAATGGTTCAACCTTCCTAATAATGAGGAAAAGCAATTAAAACTAGGATGTCATATTACTGTACCTCCACCAGAGTGATTAAATTAAAACTGACCGTACCAAGTGTTGGCAAGGATGTACTGCAACAGTTATTCTCATACAATGTCAATGGGTTCAAACTGGTACAACTACTTTAAAGAAAGTCATTTTTCAAAAGATGTTATTTACTTATTTATTTATTTGATGGAGAGAGAGAGAGAGAGAGAACACATGCAGGGGCAGCAGCAGGCAAAGGGAGAGGGAGAAACAGGCTTCCCCAATGAGCCAGAGCCCAATGCAGGGCTCGATCCCAGGGTCAGGACCCTGGGATCATGAACTGAGCCAAAGGCAGATGCTTAACTGACTGAGCCACTCAGGTGCCCTGAAGACTGTCATTTTTATGAAATTTGGTCCATCATTATATTCCTGAGTATAGATCCAATGAAATGCAAGCATGTGTATACCAAGAGATAGATGCAAGAGTGTTCATGGTAGCTTTATCTGTAAAAGCAAATATGAGAAATAACCTGAATGTCCATGAGTAGTGGAAAAGACATATTCTTGCGATGAAGCTATGTAAGTGAATTAACTACAGCTATTCACAAGCACACAGATGATCTCACAAAGACAACATGGACTTAAAAAAGCTAGACACAAAAGAATACTTATTTTATGATATTACTCATAAAATTCAAAAACAGGGAAAACTATACCATGGCATTTCATACATGCCTGGATGGTAAAATTATAAAGAAAGTAAGGACTCAGTTTACATAAAAAGAATAGTGATTGGGTGCCTGGGTAGCTCAGTTAGTTAAGCGACTGCCTTTGACTCAAGTCATGAACCTGGAGTCCTGGGATAGAGTCCCACGGTCAGGCTGCCTGCTCAGCAGGGAGTCTGCTTCTCCCTTTGACCCTCCCCGCCCCTCATGTTATCTCTCTCTCTCTCTCTCTCTCACTCTCTCTCTCTCAAATAAATAAATAAATAAAATCATTTAATATAATGATCATATTAGATGGTGACAGAGAGGTAAAGAGTTACAAATGGGTACATAGGGTTTCTGGAGTGCTGACAATGTTCTATTTATTGGTCTGGATAGCATCTGTAAAAGTGTGTTTTGTAATAATTCATGATGCTGCTTTTGTTTTTTGTGTGCAATAAAAATGTTAAAAATAAACTTGTCCAAAAAAATTTCGCCAGACTCTAACTTTCAGATAACAGAGAAAAAATGTAAATGATACCTAGGAAACAATCAGACAAATGTAAAACATTCCATATAACATAACTTGCCTGGTCTTTACAAAAAATCATTAATTTTTTTAAAAAATGAGGGGAAGGAGGAACAAGATGGCAGAGGAGTAGGAGAACAAGATATCATCAAGTCCCAGAGTTCAGCTAGATAGTTATCAAACCATTCAGAATACCTACAAACTCAACAGGAGATAGAAGAGAAGAGGAGCAACAATTTTAGGAATAGAAAATCAATGACTTTCCAGAAGGTAGGATGTAGGAAGAAGTGAATCTGAGGCAACATAAGGGAAGATAGACCATGGGGGGAGGTGATGGCTCCCATCAAGTAAGAGAGCAGAAGAGCACAAAATCAAAACTTTTAGAAGTCTGCTCCCAGGAGGGACGATGCTCCAGAGAAAAAGCAGGGGGTGGAGCCCTTGTGGGGACAGTGTGGTCTCCGGACCTGCAAGGAAATAAAAGAACTAAAATCTAATCAAGTTGAAATTAAAAAGCTATTAATGAGGTGCAATAAAAAATGGAGGCTCTTACTGCTAGGAGAAATGAGGCAGAAGAGAGAATTGGTGATACAGAAGATCAACTGACAGAGAATAAAGAAGCTGAGCAAAAGAGAGACCAACAACTACTGGACCACAAGGGGAGAATTTGAGAGATAAGTGATCCAGAAAAAAAAAAACAAAGCAATATTAGAATAATTGGGATTCCAGAAGAAGAAGAAAGAGAGAAGGGAACAGAAGGTATATTGGAGTAAACTATAGTAGAGAATTTTCATAATTAGGTGAAGGGAACAAGCATCAGAGTCCACAGGCACAGAGAACCCCCATCAAAAGCAATAAGAATAAGTCCACACCCCATCACCTAATAGTGAAACTTACAAGTCTTAGTAACAAAGAGAAAATCTTGAAAGCAACTTGGGACAATAAGTCTGTAACATACAATGGTAGAAATGTTAGATTGGCAGCAGACCTATCCACAAAGACCTGGCAGGCCAGAAAGAACTGGCATTATATTCAGAGCACTAAACATATTTTTCAGAGCAGAAAAATATGCAGCCAAGAATACTATATCCTGCTAGGCTGTCACTGAAAATAGGAGAGACAAAAATCTTCCAGGACAAACAAAAACTAAAAGAATTTGCAAACATCAAACCAGCTCTACAGGAAATATTGAAAGAGGTCCTCTAATAAAAGAGAGGGCCTAAAAATAACATAGACCAGAAAGGAACAGAGACACTATAAGGTAACAGTCACCTTATAGGCAATACAATGGTACTAAATTCATATCTTTCAATAGTTACCCTGAATGTAAATGGACTAAATATCCCAATCAAAGGACACAGAGTATCAGAATGGATTAAAAAAAACAAGACCCATCGATATGCTATCTACAAGAAACTCATTTTAGACCCAAGTACTCTTCCAGACTTAAAGTGAGGGGGTGGAAAACAATTTACCATTCTAATGGACATCAAAAGAAAGCTGAGATGGCAATCTTTACATCACATAAATTAGACTTTAAGCCAAAAACTATAATAAGAGATGAGGAAGGACACTATATGATACTTAAAGGGACTGTCCAACAAAAAGATCTAACAATTTTAAATATTTATGCCCCTAACATGGGAGCAGTCAATTATATAAACCCAATAATAATAAAATCAAAGAAACACATCAACAATAATGCAATAGTAGGGGAGTTTAACACCCCCCACAGAGAAATGGACTGATCATCTAAGCAAAAGATCAACAAGGAAATAAAGGCTTTAAATGACACACTGAACCAGATGGGCATCACAGATTTATTCAGAAAATTCCATCCCAAAGCAACAGAATGCACATTCTTCTCTAGTGCACATGGAACATTCTCCAGAATAGATCACATCCTGATCAAAAGTCAGGTCTCAATCAGTACCAAAATACTGGGATCGTTCACTGCATATTTTCAGACCACAGTGCTCTGAAACTAGAACTCAACCACAAGAGGAAAGTTGGAAAGAACTCAAACACATGGAGGCTAAAGAGCATCCTACTAAAGAATGAATGGGTCAACCAGGAAATTAAAGAAGAATTGAAAAAATTCATAGAAACAAATGAAAATGAAAACATGACTGTTCAAAATCTTTGGGATACAGCAAAGGTGGTCCTGAGAGGAAAGAATATAGCAAAACAAGCCTTTCTCAAGAAACAAGAAAGATCTCAAGTACATAACCCTGAAGGAGCTGGAGAAAGAGCAGTAAAGAAAGCGTAAACCTATGGGGCACCTGGGTGGCTCAGTGGGTTAAGCCGCTGCCTTCGGCTTGGGTCATGATCCAGGGGTCCTGAGATCGAGCCCCAAATTGGGGCTCTCTGCTCGGCAAGGAGCCTGCTTCCTCCTCTCTCTCTGCCTGCCTCTCTGCCTGTTTGTCATCTCTCTCTCTGTCAAATAAATAAATAAATAATTTTTAAAAAATAAAAAATTTTAAAAAATAATTAAAAAAAGAAAAAAATTAAAAAAAAGAAAGCAGGAGAAGAGAAATCATAAAGATCAGAGCAGAAATCAATGAAATAGAAACCAAAAGAATAGCAGCAGAACACCTCAATGAAAGTAGGAGCTGGTTCTTTGAAAGAGTTAATAAGATTAATAAACCCCTGGCCAGACTTATCAAAAAGAAAAGAGAAAGGACCCAAATCAATAAAATCATGAATGAAAGAGGAGAGATCACAACCAACAGCAAAGAAATGAGAACAATTATAAGAACATATTATGAACTATACACCAGCAAATTTGACAATCTGGAAGAAATAGATGCATTCCTAGAGACACATAAACTACCAAAACTGAACCAGGAAGAAATAGAAAACCTGAACAGACCCATAACTAGTAAGGAGATTGAAACAGTACTCAAAAATCTCCCAACAAACAAGAACCCAGGGCCTGATGGCTTCCCAGGGGAATTATAACAAACATTTAAAGAATTAATGCCTATTCTCCTGAAACTGTTGAAAAAAAATAGAAATGTAAGGAAAACTTCCAAACTCATTTTATGAGGCCAGCATTACCTTGATCCCTAAAGCAGACAAAGACCCCATCAAAAAGAACTACTGACCAATATCCTTGATGAACACGGATGCAAAAATTCTCACCAAAATACTATCCAATAAGATCCAACTGTACATTAAAATGATTATTCACCATGGCCAAGTGGGATTTATTCCTGGGCTGCAAGGTTGGTTCAACATCTGCAAATCAATACAATACATTAATAAAAGAAAGAACAAGAACCACATGATACTCTCAATAGATACAGAAAATCATTTGACAAAGTACAGCATCCTTTCTTGATCAAAACTCATCACAGTGTAGGCATAGAGGATACAGACCTCAATATTATCAAAGCCATCTATGAAAAACCCACAACAAATATCATTTTCTATGGGGAAAAACTGAGAGCTTTTCTCCTAAGCTCAAGAACGCAGCAGGGATTCAACATAGTACTAGAAGTTCTACAGTACTGTAATTCAACATAGTACTAGAAGTTCTAGCCTCAGCAATCAGACAAGAAGAAGAAATAAAAGGCATCCAAATTGGCAAAGAAGAAGTCAAACTCTCACTCTTTGCAGATGATATGATACTTTATGTGAAAAACACAAAATACTACACTCCAAAACTTCTAGAAATCATACAAGAATTCAGTAAAATGTCAGGATATAAAATCAATGCACAGAAATTGGTTGCATTTCTACACACCAACAGCAAGACAGAAGAAAGAGAAATTAAGGAGTCAGTCCCATTTATAATTGCACCCAAAACCATAAGATACTTAGGAATAAACCTAACCAATAAAGCAAAGAATCTGTACTCAGAAAACTGTAAAGCACTCATGAAAAGAATTAAGGAAGACCCAAGGAAATGGAAAAATGTTCCATGCTCATGGATTGGAAGAACAGATATTTTGAAAATGTCTATGCTACCTCAAGCAATCTAGACATTTAATGCAATCCCTATCAAAATACCATCAATTTTTTTCAAAAAAAATGGAACAAATAATCCTAAATTTTATATTGAACCAGAAAAGACCCTGAATAAGCAGAGGAATGTTGAAAAAGAAAACCAAAGTTGGTGGCATCACAATTCCAGACTTCAAGCTCTATTACAAAGCTATAATCATCAAGATTATATGGTACTGGCACAAAAACAAACACATAGATCAATGGAACAGAATAGAGAGCCCAGAAATGGACCCCCAACTCTATGGTCAGCCAATCTTTGACAAAGCAGGAAAAAATGTCCAACGGGAAAAAGACAGTCTTTTCAACAAATGGTGTTGGGAACATTGGACAGCCACATGCAGAATAATGAAACTGGATCATTTCCTTACACCACACACAAAAATCGACTCAAAATGGATGAAAGACCTCAGTGTGAGACAGGAATCCATCAAAATCCTTAAGGAGACCACAGGCAGCAACCTCTTCAACCTCAGCTGCAGCATCTTCTTAGAAACATCACCAAAGGCAAGGGAAGCAAGGGCAAAAGTGAACTATTGGGACTTCATCAAGATCAAAACTTGGGGACAGCAAAGGAAACAGTCAACAAAACCAAAAGACAACTGACAGAATGGAAGAAGATATTTGCAAATGACATATCAGATAAAGGGCTAGTGTCCAAAATCTATAAAGAACTTATCAAATTCAATACTCAAAGAACAAGTCATCCAATCAAGAAATGGGCAGAAGACATGAACAGATATTTCTGAAAAGAAGACATTCAAATGGCCAACAGACACATGAATAATTACTCAACATTACTCGGCATCAGGGAAATACAAATCAAAACCACAATGAGATACCACCTCACACCAGTCAGAATGGCTAAAATTAACTAGTCAGGAAACAACAGATGCTGACAAGGATGTGGAGAAAGGGGAACCCTCCTACACTGTTGGTGGGAATGCAAGCTGGTGCAACCACTCTGGAAAACAGCATGGAGGTTCCTCAAAAAGTTGAAAATAGAGATACCCTATGACCCAGCAATTGCACTACTGGGTGTTTTACCCTAAAGATACAAATGTAGTGACCCAAAGGGGCACGTGCTTCCAAATGTTTATGGCAGCAATGTCCACAATAGCCAAACTATGGAAAGAACCTAGATGTCCAACAACAGATGAATGGATAAAGAAGAGGTGGCATATATATATATATATATTGCAACCATCAAAAGAAACAAAATCTTGCCATTTTCAATGACATGAATGGAACTAGATGGTTCCACCTAAGTGGATGCTAAGTGAAATAGGTCAATCAGAGAAAGACAATTATTATATGATCTCTCTGATATTAAGAATTTGAGAGGCAGGGATGGGGGTCATGGGGGACGGGGGGAAATGAAACAAGATGGGATTGGGAGGGAGTTAAACCATAAGAGACTCTTCATCTCATGAAACAAACTGAGGGTTGCCAGGGGTAGGGGGGTCGGGATAGGAAGGTTGGGTTATAGATATTGGGGAGGGTATGTGCTATGCTGAGTGCTGTGAATTTTGTAAGCCTGATGATTCACAAACAAATTGTACCCTGGGGCAAATAGTACATTATATGTTAATTTAAAAAATGAGGGAATGCTCTAAAACAAAAAAGCCTGAAAAGGAGTAACAATCACAATACTGTGTGTAAACCTTGATGTGGTGGGGCAGGGGTAGCTATATAAGACATTTTAGGCAAAATAGAAAATTTTAAATGGACTGGATAATAAATTATATTAAAAACTACCCTTAATTTTCTCACGTGTGATAACAGTATTATGGCAATGTAGTTGAATATCTTTCATCAAATAGCTGCATACTGAAATACTTAAGGTATTAAGAGCATCTGAAAATAAAACTTGAAAAAAATCTGGGAAAAAATGCTCACATTACACATAAATGTAGAGAAACAGATTTAAACAAATGCAACGAATGATACAAAAAATTGTTGTCAAAATGGTGAGTACTTACTGTATTTTTTTAAAAAACTTTCTATTGAAGTGTTTAGTAGGAGAAAATTGAAAAATAATTAAACAATTAAAAGATCTTCCCTATATATTGAAAGAAAGAAAGAGAAAAAAGGAAAAAAGGAAAGAAGGGAGGAGAAAGAAAGAAAACAGAATGGTAATAATAACACAAGGGAAGATTCTTGAGTTCATTAGAAGGATTTTTAAAAGAAAACTTAGTTTAAATTGGCAATCATTTATTAAAACATTTAAAAATAATCTCTATATTTTGTATATATTCTCCACATCTTTTTTATCAAATTCAGATAGTCTAAATAAGAACAAAATATTTTTCCTTACAAAGTATTTTTTCTATATAACATTTTGCATAAACAATACAATCACGTAGTTCAGAACACAAAAAGCATAAAATATTATCCAACAAAAAGTATCCTCTCAGGAGAAGAAATGTAAGCTCTTGTGCTACATTGGTGGGAATGCAAACTGGTGTGGTTTCTGTGGAAAACAGTATGGAGGATCGCCAAAAAATTAAAAATAGAAATACCCTATGACCCAGTAATTCCACTACCGGATATTTACCCAAAGAGAGCAAAAAACACTAACTTGAAAAGGTAGATGTGCCCCCGAGTTCAATGTAGCATTATTTCCAGTAGCCAAGATATGGAAGCAGCCTGAATGTCTATCAACAGGTGAACAGAGAAAGATGTGGTACACATACAATGGGATATTACTCAGCCATTAAAAAAAGAATGAGATCTTGCCATTTGTGACAACATGGATGGACATAGAGGATATTATGAAATAAGTGAAATAAACCAGACAGGCAAAGACAAATATCGTATGATTTCACTTTTATATGTGGAATCTAAAAAGCAATGACCAACCAACCAAAAATGAATAATGTCAGGAGCTAAAAATTACAGCATAGCGATTAATTATTCAATAATATTGTAATAAGAGTTGTATGCTGACAGATGGTAATTGCACTTACTGTGGTGAGTTGCATGGAATTGTCAAAACACTTGGTTGTGCACCTGAAACTAATACAGCTTTTGTCAACTATACTTAGGTAATAAAAATTAAAAGTCCCCAAAGTACCCTCCCACCCATGTCCATGTTATTTGCCCCCCTAATTATTGTGCACTTATAAGAAAACTCATATATATATATACATATATATTTTAAAGATTTTATTTATTTATTTGACAGACAGAGATCACAAGTAGGCAGAGAAGCAGGCAGAGAGAGAGGAGGAAGCAGGCTCCCTGCTGAGCAGAGAGCCCCGACGTGGGGCTCTATCCCAGGACCCCAGGACCATGACCTGAGCCAAAGGCAGAAGCTTTAACCCACTGAGCCACCCAGGCACCCAAACTCATGTATATATTAATGGGACTTATAAATATCAGTTATTTTTATATTTTGTTTTTTCCCTGAGATTGTATTTGCTTACTTTCCTGCAGCCTTGAGTTTGTCATTTGGTGGACAGTGCCCTCTTGTGTATAAAACTGAATCTGCATGTCAAGTCCTGACAAAAAAGACTAAACTTGAAATTCTTTTACGTTGTAGAAGTTCCTTGAAGTCATACGGTGTGTCACCACACCATCATGTACTCAGTTATAGCCAGCTTCAAAATATTAGACCTTTTCTTTAAGCCCTAAAAAAGGGTGTCCCCGTGCTTGCTTTAGTGATTTCATACATATTTAGCACCAAAGTATTTTGGTCTTCAAAGTATTCTCCCAACCATATTTGTTTGACTAAAACAGGAATAATTTCTACTGATGTGTAATTCAAAGACTATAAAAGTCACCCATTTAACGACTTTTAGTATATTCAGTTATGCAACCATCATCATAACATAGATAATTCTAGAATATTTTCTTCACCCCAAAGAGAAACTCCATACCCATTAGCAGCTACTACCCATTTCCCTGAACCTACCACCCAGCCCTAAGCAACCGCTAGTAACTTTGTCTTTGTTTATTTCCCTTTCCTGGATATTTACTATACGTGGAATCAAACAATATGCTGTGTAGGTTTTTTGTGACTTTCTTTTTTCACTTAGCTTAACGTGTACGAGGTTCATCTGTGTCGAAGCATGTATCCCCATTTCATTCTTTTTAAGGATGAATAATATTCCATGTCAGGGATGCACCAAATTTTAATGATCCATTTGTCAGTCGAAGGACATTTGGATCATTTCCACTCTTCGACCGTTATGAATCATGCTGCTGCAAACATTCAATTGTTTTCTTTTCACGGGTGCAAAGATGGAAGACTTCTAAGCTGAAATGACATCTCAAAGGCCACAGTGGAAGGAGTCTGCTCTATCTCCCTATTTTTGTGGCTAGAACAGAAAGAAGATAGAGAAAAGCTGGCGAGGGGGCTGGGCAACCCACGAAGACTGATGGCCCAGGGGACGGTGGTGACAGGGAATATGCTCAGGAAAAGAAATATAGTACCAGTACGTTCATGCTTATCAACGCACATTTTGTGATCTATTTTAATTGTGAAGAATTCTCATCAATGTATTTTTACAACCCTCAGTCCTTTGTCTCTGCTCAGATAATAAATAGTTCTTTCTCAAGTCTATTCTCTTCTCCTGCTAAATGGATCTTCCTTATCTCCAATTTGATCACATCACTCCTGGCCTAAGGTCCCTCAGGGGGCCCCTCTACTACCTTCAGAATAAAGTCCAGCTCACCGCTGTTTCCCTCACCCCTTACACTCAGGTGTAAAAGCTGCTATTGGAACGTATGAGTAAAAATTAAATGGGTGTATTATTCACTTCTCAGTAATAGCCATGACAGGAGAGTCATCTGTAAAGTCAATAAAATCTGAATAAATTTATGTATCACATTTCAACATGAAATTAAAAGAAATTTAAAATTGAAATTAAAATAACTGAGAACTCAGAGTCATCATGAGATTATCAGTATTTTTAAAATTAATCATCGGGGACACCTGAATGGCTCAGTCGGTTGAGCGTCCCACTCTTGGCTTGGGCTCAGGTCCTGATCTCAGGGTCATGGGATGGAGCCTCAGATGGGGCTCCATGCCCAGCACAGAGTCCGCTTGAGATTCCTTCCCCATCCTTCTCCCTTTCCCTCTGTTTCTCCCCAAACACTCACTGCTGCCACATGCTTTCTCTCTCTCTCTAAAATAAATAAGTACATGAAAGCTTAAAAAAAAAAAAAAAGAAAATTAATTTTAATAATCAGGAACTCTAAATAACTATGAGGTAAACAATCAGTTTTTAAAATAATAATTTATTGGGGTGCCTGGATGGCACAATTGGTTGAGTGCTAACCCTTGGTTTCAGCACAGGTTGTGATCTCATGGTTATGGGATTGAGAGCCCCAGGGAACTTGTGCTCAGCTTGGAATCTTTGTAGAATTTATTAATTCCCTTGATGTTTTCAAGGTCATTATTTACATTGTGCTTAGTCATATATCATTTTGACTATACTATTATTTTTACTTAGAATACTATGTCGAGTTTATTCTAAGAAAACAAATTTAAGGTGGAGATTTTCAGTTTATGCCTATAGCTCAAGATATAGAATCTATATCTTTATTAATGACATCAATAAATTCTACAAAAGGATTGCATGCTATAATTAAGTTTTTAATGGCCTGGTAATATCCTCTCAATTTTCCCATAGTGTATTGACAATAGTTTCAAATTTCTCCTTAGTAAATGTATTTTGGGTACATTTCAATGTGTTGTTGAAATGAAAAAAGTAGTTATAAAATTAGTGGATGATATTTTTTAAAAAATCAGTGTGTAAAAGACATTCTTCTGTTGCTTCATTCATTACCAAGTTTAAAGAGTAAATAGAACAAGGATCATAATGCCCTAGACTGTTTTTTGAGGGTATGTTTTTTCAATGTGTTAATATTTGACTCAGATGTATGGCGTTGTCATGTCCCTGAACTCCCAATTTGTTTTTGACAAGATTGATATTTGTTTAAATAGGCTACTAAAAATGTGTATAATCTTTCTTTAGTTATATCTTCTACTGGACAAATTCCTCAAAACTATCCAAGATAGAAATATTGGCACTTTGAAATCCATGAATCTAACAATAATTTGAAACTATTTCACATGATTTACATTCACTAAAACTGAAAAGTAATTAGGTAATAGCATGTCTTTGTTCATAGTGATGCTGTGACTCACAGTTGCTATCATTTAAATTATTTTTGTATTTCACCCTCTATATATTGTGTTGTATTCATGCCAGTGTCAGTATTCTGCATAAATGTATACCATAATGTTATTAATTTTTACTGTGGTTTGTGTGATATGAAAAAAATTCTCATTATCTTACTCCAACATCTATTGGCTGATCCTCTGAATGCTAAACATGGCCTCGCCAAGAACTGCCTCATCTGTGTTATGCACCTGACATGATCACATCAGAAACACCGAGCCCTGATTAGAAGTGTGGATCTTTCCACCCCACCCCCATCCACACAGGACCGGAGAGGGGCTGGAGACAGAGTTAATAATTGAAGATATCATAAAAATCCCTAAAATAAACTAAAATCCCTAACTAAACTATGAGGTTCGGAGAGCTTCCAGGTTTGGGGAACACATACACATGCGAGGAAGGTGGTGCATCCCAACTCCATGGGGACAAAAGCGCCTGTGTTGGGGACCCTTCCAGACCTCAGTTTATGAACACCTTCATCTGGCTGTTCATCAGTATCCTTTTTTTTTTTTTTTTTAATTTTTTCCTCTAGCTCACCATGAAGGTCTTTTTTCTTTTTTTAAAGATCTTATTTATTTATTTATTTGAGAAAAAGAGAGAGATAGAGAGAGCATGAGAGGGGAGAGGTCAGAAGGAGAAGTAGACTCCCCGCTGAGCAGGGAGCCCAATGTGGGACTCGATCCCGGGACTCCAGAGTCAGGACCTGAGTTGAAGGCAGTTGCTTAACCAGCTGAGCCATCTAGATGCCCCATCTTTACCCTTGATTATGTTATTTATAATAAACCAGTAAATGTGTTTCCCTGAGTTCTGTGAGCCAGTTAGCATATTACCAACCCTGAGGAGAAGGTTATGGAAGCGTCAATGGTTGGTCAGAAGTATGAGTGACAGCCGGGGACTTGCAACTGGCATCTGAGGTGGGGAGAGTGTTGCAGGACTGAGCCCATGAACAATGAGCACATGAATAAATATGTCTTTTAGAATTGATGAAATGCATAATTGTCTTTCAGTGTCTTTTCTAGTGACTGTATGTTTTTCCTTTTCTGGTATGTATGTATACTTGAAAAAATTCCTTCTGACATCATGGAAGTGTAATATCATATTTTAATATTTTAAATTAGAATTATAGCATTTTAATATAATATATAAACAATATACTAGTAAAATTTTAATAGCAATTAATATTTTATTGAAGAAATGTTCATAAAGACAAAAAAACCCCACTTTTTACACTTACCAATTACTAGTATATCTTGTTTCTTACTTACCTTTATATCTTTATATTACTTATTTACAGTAATATATCAATATTATACAGTAATAACTTAATTAGTTGTTTTTTTAAAAAGATGTATTTATTTATTTGAGAAAGAGGACACACAGGTAGGGGAAGAGCAGAAGGAGAGAATCTCAAGCGGACTCCCTTCTGAGCACTGAGCCCATCTGGGGCCTTGATCCCATGACCCTGAAATCACTACCTGAGCTGAACCCGAGTGGCTGCTCAACTGACTGAGCCACCCAGGTGCCCTAATATATTTATTTATAAAAATATTTTATCATTTTAATTAAGTATTTATATAATAAACATTTATGTAATACAATATGTATTTATGCCATATACTTATAAATACAAATATTTATTTGTTATATATATGTTGTAAATATATTTTTAAAATGTCTATTTTTATGAGATGTGTTAATACATAAGTACATTATACATATATTATATATAATATTTTATGTAATACAGTGTATGATTAGAAAGAATAATATACATACTACATATACCATAGAGAAATATTTTATGGTATAATTTTATATTTATGTAAGTTTACATTAATAAAGAATCACACTGTATACATATATATTCACACAAAAAATTATCTACATATATGATAACTACATAATATATATTGTTAAAATATTTATATTACAAATACATATTTTTATTACAATTGCTTTTTTATTCATTAATGATGATTTTTTATATAATGAAAATATTTGCATGGAGCACTGGGTGTGGTACATAAACAATGAATCTTGGTACACTGAAAAAATTAAAATAAAATTAAGATGTTAAAATAAAATATTTGTTGATTTAAATTGGAAATCACCAATAGCACTTGGTACAGTAAACAAATAGAATATCTGGACTGCCACATAAATTGTCAAATTTAGCCAATGTACCAGTATCAACAGGAGTTTTCTCTCTTTAAAATTTTCAAGATATATAATAATCATTATCAGCCAGAAAGCAACTTTTTATTGCAAGCACATATTATTTTAGATATTAAATCAATAAGATTTTTCAGTTATCAAATTCTTAAATTTTTCATAAAATGGAACACGAAATATCAGTCAGGTTAGTAACTGACCCCTAATCTCATCTGTTGGAAAATTATAATACACTGGTTTTGTTAGAATAAGATACATCAGTGCTGTCCATTAGACAAGTATCACTATAATTACACATCTCCTCCAAAGTAATGAAGATATCTACATTTGTTATCTATTGCTGCCTAACAAATAACCTGAAAACTTAGTGACCTTAGGCAACAATGTACATTTATCATCTCAAACAGTTTCTGTGGACCAGGAACTAGAAAGCATCTTGGATGGTTCATTCTGTCTGGAGGTCCCATTCTGTCTGGGATTACAGTCAAGATGTCAGCCAAGGCTATAGCCCTATAGGGATCTAAAGCCTTCACTGAAGCTGAAAAATTTGCTTCCAACATGACTCCCTCACAGGAGGTTCCAATTCCTCACTCAGGACCCCTCTCTATAGGTCTTTTTGAGCATGCTAAGATCCTGACATCTAGCTTCTCCCAAAGCAAGTGATTTGAGGAAGAAGGTGTATGCCTCAGTGTGTTTCAGACTCATTCTCTGAAGTCACACACCATCAATTTCACAAAATCCTATCAGTTAGAGTCAGCCCCACTCAGTGTTGAGGAGACTACACATGGACAGGTACCAGCAGGCTAGGATTATTGGAGGCCATATTAGATGCTGGCTACCACAATATCTATGACATAAACAGCACTTATTCAGATGTAGGACCTTTGTGTAGCGCACAACTTGAACAACCATGCATGTCAGCCATAAGCAGTCACATTGAACAATATAAAGTGTTTTTAAAGAAGTCATTTTCTATCTCTCTGAGCAATAAACTAGTTTGATAGGTAAAATTTCTTCCTAACTTTTGAAGTTTTTCTTAACTTTTTTTTCACTTAATTTGTATATTTTTTCCCTATATTATCCTATCCTAATGGGTTCTTTTTCTGATTCTGTATCTTATAGTAGATGGACTTCATAAATATTTATATTTATTTCCTCTTGGATCTAATACATCTTGTTTCTTCTTTATACTTTTTCTTTTTAAGTTCTTCTCCATTTTCCCTTTTTGACTTCTACTTGACTCAAAGTTTTTCTCCTCATTTTCTTTAATAATGAATAATTTTAAAGTTATCCTTAAATAAGTCTTCTAAAATCATCAATTCTACCTGCATCTCTGATTAAGGTGACATTCAGGCTACATCTCTTCATAGGATGATGTCTACCTCCTGGTTTATACTTGTTTAACTGGACTAATTTTAAAAAGCTTTCTGTCCCTCACAAGCATCCTGATATAGACCATAATTTATATGGCATAACACTGACAGGGAATAAAAATGATAAGGAATTTGTCTGTCTTGTAGGCAATCTGATAGATCATGTAAGAGCAGGAATCAGCGGCAGAAAAAAAGATTTTTCAGTTCTACAAAGGGCTGCGGACAAGTACTATATGTATGTCCCCTGGCCCATGGATTTTGAGATCTCTAATGATTGAGTTAATAAACACAAAAGTGAGACTGCCACATAAATTAAATATTTATGTGTACAATAGATTCTTGAATTCAGCTTTATGTGGTTTTATGTGTTTTCACATGATAAGATTTTTTTTTTAAAGATTTTATTTATTTATTTGACAGACAGAGATCACAGGTAGGCAGAGAGGCAGGCAGAGAGAGAGGAAAGGAAGCAGGCTCCCTGCCAGGCAGAGAGCCCCATGCGGGGCTGGATCCAAGGATCCTGGGATGACGACCTGAGCCAAAGGCAGAGGCTTTAACCCACCAGCCATCCAGGTGCCCCACATGATAAGAATTTAAATTGGTAATTGTATAAATTCTAACTTATTTGCTTCTTGGTTTTCTACTGAAGTTATGCAAGATTAAAAATTACAACATTCTCTTCTTTGTGAAAATTGTATATCCCAGGTAGCTGTCCTAACTTGGGCTCAAATAAAACTTGCTTTGTGTTTGGTGCCTGTGTGTCTCACTTGGTTAAGTGACTGCCTTCAGCTCAGATCATGATCCTGGACTCCCAGGATCGAACCTCTACTTCACCCCCCACCCTCCCCCCCTCTCAGGTGCTCTCTCTTTCTCTCTCTCTCTCTCTCCCTCCCTCTCATTTTCTCTTAAATAAATAAATAGACAAATAAAATCTTGATATTAAAAAAAAAAAGGACTTATTTTGTGTCAACATTTCCTGGTGTAGTAGCCAGGAAATCGGAACAAATCTCCTGAGATCACCAGGTGTGATGCCTGCTCCTTCCCTGGCTTGTGCTCTCTTTCTCTCTCTGTCAAATAAATAAACAAAATCTTTTTTTTTTTTTTTTAATGAAATAAAGACACATCCCAGGGAGAAGCCCAACTGATGGTCAAAAGAGATCAAAATGAACAAAAATTGTAGACACCTCACTCTCTTCCCAATATTCAGTGTAATGAGGAAGACCAGGAGGAAGATAGAAATCCTAAATGCATCCCATCTTCAAGCACAAGTCCCAGAACAAATGCCCTACGCGCTGCAACCTCTTCCAGAGCGCTGAACAGCAACCAGAGAAAAAGTCTGTTTTGCAGGAGGAGAAGACAGGAGATGGAGATTAAAAAATAGGGAATATCCGTTCAAAAGTTAAAATCTGCCTCCAGTCTTGCCCAGTAGAACCCCTGCTGCCTCTCGTTCCCTTCCTCTGTTTCCGCACCGCGCCTCCGGCTGCTCGCACAGCCGCCCCTGTAACACCAGCCTCAACCCCACCCCACCCCCCCATGCCCTGGGCTCCTGCTCCTCCCACCCTCACTACCAAGGAGCCAAGAGCACCCCAAACTGTTGGACCACCTCCTCACGAGGTTCAAACGGAAGCATCTCCCAAATCAGCAGTCAGGGGCCCTAGTGCCCGCCCCCCTGACCCGACCCATACCGCTCACTTGGGATTTCCCCACCGGAGCCCCAGGAAAAACTGGCGGTGGGTTACAGAATGACTTAGTGGGCGCGGTGCAGCGTTTTCAGTACCGAAGCGAACCCGAGGTTGTTTGTTCAATTAAAACAGACATGTCTCTAAAAAAATAAAATAGACATGTCTTTGGACTTACCCTCATTAGATGTAAAACTTTTATACTACCAACGTTTATTCAAGCCAGAGAAGCTTGTGTTATCTCCATTGTAATTTGTCAAGAAAAAATGACTTAAAAGGATGGTTGATTTTTGTCTGTCTCAGTAAGTTTTCATGAGTAATTGTTAAGAGCCAATAGGTTATATAAATAAAAAGCTTTACTGATAAACTTTAAAATAGCTTTCAAAATCTTTAGTAACTCCAAATTTTGAAGTTTTGCTAAATTAAATGATAAATTGGGTTGAATTCATTGAATATCTAAGTCTTTTTGAAATAAGATTAAACACTGAAACATTAATTACTAAACCATAAGATTTTTCTATCTTACATCAGAAAAACTAAAGATATTTGGGTCTGTTAGTAAACATATTTTATGCTTTCTTAAAAATTGCACTATTAAAAAAACAGGCTTCTAAAAAATGATGGAATATATTCATAAATTTGCCAATGTAAGGAATTCTGGTCCAAAATGGTACATTTGGTTACTATCACGTTTCACTGGAGACAGGTTTGTAAGAGTTAAAATTCCGCTAAATGTAATTAAGACTGCTGGAAAATGATAAGGAAAACAACTCTGTATGTAGGAAAGTAGACATGTAAGAAAGGTGTAAAGAATGAGAATACATTTTTTGTTAAGAGAGAAGAAAGTAATTTTGTCCTGAAATAAGACTGTTTATTTAGGAACTGAAAACTTAGGACAAAGTCAGTATTTCAAAAAAAAAAAAAAAAGGTTGTAAAAAGTTTGTGAAGCGGAACCTTTGGAAAAGAATTTTATGCACAGTCAGGACTAAGATTGGAATAAAAGAGTTTTAAAAGTACACTGGCATCGGGGCACCTGGCTGGCTCAGATTGGTGGAGCATACGACTGGATCTCAGGATTGAGTCTGAGCCCCACTGGTAAAGATTACTTAAAAATAAAATCTTTAAAAAAAAAAGTACACAGGTTTGAGATTTGGCTTTTTTACCCGTTAGAAAGATAATATTTTTTTGGATTGTTCATCTGCTCTTGAAAAGAAATTATCGGGGCACCTGGGTGGCTCAGTGGATTAAAGCCTCTGCCTTCAGCTCAGGTCATGATCCCAGGGTCCTGGGATTGAGCCCCACATCCGGCTCTCTGCTCAGCGGTGAGCCTGCTTCCCCCGCTCTCACTCTGCCTGCCTCTCTGCCTACTTGTGATCTCTTTCTGTCAAATAAATAAATAAAATCTTAAGAAAAGAAATTACAAACAAAGTTTTTTTCCCCATCTGTCCAGAAAAACAAAATTTCTATATTTGTTTTTATCAGGTCTCTAATTACATAAGAAAACGAAAACTCCTAATATTAAAGGCGCTAAGTTTTGTTAACAACTGTATATCCTTTTATAGAATCTCTTATGGCTACCTTGGTTAAACAGATAATTAATTCTTAAGTTTTATAATGATCTGTGGTCCTATTTAGGCATGTGCCATGAAATATATATTGAGGAAGAGGGAGGGAGAGAGGGGAGAGGGGCCGAGGGAGAGAGAGAATGTTAAGTAGGCTCCACGCCCAGCACAGAACCCAACACAGTGCTCCATCTTACGATCTTGAGATCATGACCTGAGCCCAAATCAAGAATTGGAGGCTTAACCAACTTGGCCACGGGCCCCTATATATAAGGGTGCTTATATATTTATGTTTATATTTATAATTTGATTTAATTTTTATTTTTATATTTTAATAGACTTCCCAGAAATTCAGATTCTAAATGCAGTCTTCTTTTTAACTAATTTGGCATATAGGCACATTACAGATAAGATTTACAAAAAATGTTCTTCACTCAAAACTTGCTTATCTGAGGAGATAAAGAAGTAGCCAGAGAGGTCATCATTCTGATTCTTCAAGACTGAAAAATGACCATACCTCAGGGGATGGGGGGAGGGGTTGAAACGGTGCCATATAGGGTTAATGAGATTAAATTAGCAGAAAGTCTAGAGCTTGTTTTTCAGAGAACTGTCTCTCCCAATCAGCTATTGTGTCTTTTCAGACTCCACTAACAAACTCATTAGCTGTCTCTGCAGAAGCCTGGACTCCAGGTTCCAACCTAGCAACAAGCAAGGCCCTCAATTCCTTTCCAGAGATAAGCCTAAGACCCCATCCTGGTCATACCAGCTTTTGGAGTATGTCCATAGCCCCTTCTCCTTGTCCTAATGTAACCTCCTGACGTCAGGGACTGAATTTTCTCCTGCTCTGGTGTAAAGTCTCAACCCCAAGGTAAACATGGGGATATATTTTACGTATGTGTTTGCTCGGTGCATATGTTCCATCTTTCCTCATAAATAATCATAAATTTCCCTACCACTTTATCAAGATGTATATAAAGAATTCTTCAGATTTTTTTTTTCTCCTGTCTATTCAAGTCCATTCCAATGTTGCATTGGTTCCTTCAAATTGTACTTATTTGAATTCTTTTGCTATCCATGTGTTTTGTTAAAAATGCTTTGCCAGGGGAGCCTGCCTTCTGCTCAGGTCATGATCTCAGGGTCCTGGGATAGAGCCCTGCATGGGGCTCTCTGCTCGGCAGAACATATATCACCTTTAAGCTTCCCACCATTTACGTTATGATAAGAGAACCCTTAGGTAAAATATACATATATATATTCATATCTAGCAAAGAGAGTTTGATGGACCCAGGGCAGACAAGCAGGTCACCTTGGCATGAAACATAAAGTTGATCATTCATGCTTTCTGAGGAAAGATTATTGATCAAAAAGGGAAAATGCTAAAGGAAATTTTCAACTTTTAATATTTGTGGGCCCAGCTCCTGGGCTCCCAGGGAAGCTATGCTTTAACATTTACCAAGGTCAAAATGACTCAGCAAAACCTCAAAACATCGGCTCTATTTCTGCCCCAAGCACACATTGTTTATCTGCCTTGTTAAAAAAATAAATACATAATAACCAAAAAAGAACATTCTGAATATGAAGATATGTTTCCCATGGTTCCCATCAGATTAAAGTCATACTGCCTTGTATAACTAAAAACATAAGAGAAAGTCTGTAACTTTCTGGAATGTCCTTCATCATGATAATTTGTAACTCTTTTTTTTTTTTTTTAAGATTTTATTTATTTATTTGACAGAGAGAAACCACAAGTAGATGTAGAGGCAGGCAGAGAGAGAGAGAGGGAAGCAGGCTCCCTGCTGAGCAGAGAGCCCCATGCGGGACTCCATCCCAGGACCCTGAGATCATGACCTGAGCCAAAGGCAGCGGCTTAACCCACTGAGCCACCCAGGCGCCCCAATTTGTAACTCTTTATATGGAAAAACATAAAAGCCTGAACCAAATGTCCCTTCCTTGGAGTGCTCTCTTCTTTGTGATGGTTGCGTAACCCGGACAGCTATCCTGACTTGGGCTCGAATAAAACTCTTTCCCTTTCTCTTTAAAATTTTTCAAAAGGTTTGTTCATTTTTGTTGACAATCCTGACTTATGAAAATTGTGAGACAATAAATACATGCTGTTTTAAGCCCATAAATTTGTGGTAATTTCTTTATGTAGCAATAGAAGACAAGTATATATTTACTCTCTACCCTCATTCTCTTTTATGTCTCCAAATGCTTTTGTCCCTCTCTCTTCCCCTACTTCAATACAGTGCCCGGTGTCCCTGGCTTTTCTGGCTGTCTAGGGCTATTCAGCCCTTCCTGGAAAGAACTCTAGGCTGTTCCTGTCCTAAGAATTCTATGCCTATCCAAACCCTGGTCTAGAGGCTGGGATTTAGACGACATAGAGAAACAGAAGAAATGCCCCCAAATATGCATCTGAGGCAGCCAGAGAATTCCAGGATACAATTCTCAGGCAAACTATGGAAAGAGCCCAGATGCCCATTGACAGATGAAAGGATAAAGAAGATATAGTATAAATATGCAGTAGAATATTACTCGGCCATCAAAAAAGAATGAAATCTTGCCATTTGCAATGACAGGGATGGAGCTAGAGTGTACTAGGCTAAGTGAAATAAGTCAGTCAGAGAAAGATAAATACCATATGATTTCACTCATATGTGGAATTTAAGAAACAGCATAGATGACCATAGGGGAGGGGAAGGAAAAGTAAAATAGGATGAAAATAGAGAGGGAAGCAAACCATAGAGGCTCTTAACTGTAGGAAACAAACTGAAGGTCACTGGAGTGGAGGTGGGGAAGGAGGAGGTGATAATTAGGTGATGGGCATGAAGGGGAACACCTGATGTAATGGGCACTGGGTGTTATCTGCAACTGATGAATTACTAAATTTTACCCCGAAACTAATAATACAGGATATGTTAACTAAACTGAGTTTAAATAAAGAATTTTTTTAAAAAGCAAGCAGACAATCTCCAAGGGATTAGAACACACGACAGTCAATGTATCTCCTCAGCAGAACAGCAGAACACTCCATGTCATCATCGCTACTGCAAGACTTTCAAGTGAGCCTGGGTGTTTGGTTATTGTTATGGTTATGAGGGCTTTCAGATTATGAGACAATTATATCAAATAAAAACTGTGTTTTCTAAAATTTACCACTTTGAAAATGTATATGGAGTATTATTTTTTTTCTAAAGATTTTATTTATTTATTCGACAGAGAGTTAGAGAGATCACAAGTAGGCAGAGCAGCTGACAGAGAGAGAGGGGGAAGCAGGCTCCCAGCTGAGCAGAGAGCCTGATGTGGGACTGGATCCCAGTACCCTGAGACCATGACCTGAGCTGAAGGCAGAGGCTTAACCCACTGAGCCACCCAGACGCCCTGTAATGGAGTATTATAAACCAACTGTTACCAAGGGGATTCCATTGCTGTTGTGCACCTCCACTACTGAGGTGATCTCAATTTAATCTAAATGACATTTCAACACTGCTTTTCAGACTTATATGAAACAGAAGTTAAAAATGGTATCGTTAAATCACAGCTGTCTGATTCCTTCAAGTGTGACACCTATTGATAATTGTCACTGCTCCTACAATGTCAAAATAATTAGGAGAGTTCTTAGCAATAAAGAGCAAATTACTACCAAACTGTAGTACTCAAAACAGTGTGGCACTGGTACAAATGTAGACACACAGATTAACAGGACAGAATAGAGAGCCCAAAAATTAACCTAGGCTTAAATGATCAATTAACGTATGACAAAGAAGGCAAGAATATACAATGGGGAAAGATGGTCTCTTCGTAAACGGCGCTGGGAAAAACGGGACCACTTTCTTACACCATACACAAAAATAAACTCAAAAGGGATTAAAGACCTAAATGTGAGACATGAAGCCATAAAAATCCTAGATGAGAACATAAGGGCAGTAATTTCTTTGACATCAGCTGTAGAAACGTTTTTCTAGATATGTTGCCTCAGGCAGGGGAAACAAAAGCAAAATTAAACTACTGGAACTATAACAAAATGAAAACCTTTTGCATAGCAAAGGAAACCATCAGTAAAATAGAAAGACGATTGACTGGATGGGAGCATGTATTTGCAAATGATATATCAGACAAAGGGTTAATAACCAAAATACATAGAGAACGTACACAACTCAAAATCAAAAAAACCCCCTAATAATCTGATTAAAAATGGACAGAGGACTTGACCAGACTTTTTTTTTTAAAGATTTTATTTATTTATTTGACAGAGAAAGAGAAAGATCACAAATAGGCAGAGAGGCAGGCAGAGAGAGGGGGAAGCAGGTTCCCTGCTGAGCAGAGAGACTGATGCGGGACTTGATCCTAGGACCCTGAGATCATGACCCAAGCTGAAGGTAGATGCTTCAACCCACTGAGCCACCCAGGTGCCCCTGACCAGACATTTTTTTTAATACAGCTAGCCAATGGACTGATGAGAAGATGCTCAATGTCATTATCAGGGAAATGTAACTTAAAACCACATTGAGATATCACCTCACACCCCTCAGAATGGTGAAGATAAAAACGTAAAAACAAGTGTTGGTGAGGATGTGGAGAGAAAAAAAACCCTCATGCACTGTTGGTGGGAATGTAAACTGATACAGATACTGCAGAAAACAGTATGGAGCTTCCTCAAGGACTTAAAGATAGAACTACCCTATCATCTAGTCATTCCATTACTGGATATTTACCCAAAGAAAACAAACAAACAAAAAGCAAATTATGGGTACATATAACAACCTGGATGAATCTCCAGAGAATTATGTTGAGTGAAATAACTCAGCCCCAAATACTGTATGATTCCATTTAGTACAACATTCTTAAAATAACAAAGTACAGAAATGAAGAGATTCATGGTTGCCAGAGCATCAGTAAGGTTGGGGGGGTGGGTACGACAGAGTGGGTGTGGATATAAAAAGACACCAGATGACTCTGTGGTGTTGGAAACCTTCTATACCCTGACTATATCAATATCAAGATCCTAGCTGTGGTATTGTACTATCGTTACCCTTGTTCTATAGTTACGCAATGAGATTTTCCTTGTGATTCCCAAACCCCATAAAGTCAGACCTGATACTTAGTAGAACATGAATCATTTTTACTGTGCTAAATAATATCAAAAAATAAACACAGCTCATGTTGGTGACACTATAGGAGAATTTTAGTGATTTGCCAATGAGGTTTTAAAAAATCTATATTAATATATTTGAGGAGGGAAATAATAGTGCAGTTGAGAAGAGCACTAGACTTGGAATCCAAAAGGTGAAAGGATGAGTGGATCAGGAACTTCCCATATAACTTTAGAAAATTAATCTTAATTTGCTCAGGTGAAAAATGACTATGCTGTATCAGAGAGCTTTTATAGCTTCAATAGAACTCATGAAGTGCTAGGCATAAGGGCACGTGGCTGGCTCAGCTGGTAGAACATGGGACTCTTAATCTTGTGATTGTGAGTTTGAGCCCCATGTTGGGACTTAATTACTTAAAAATGAAATCTTAAAAAAAAAAAAAAAAAAGAAGTGCTCGCTGTAAAACAAAAGACTAAAGGATAAAATTGTTAACATGAGCGCATGTTTGCATGCTGATAGCAATGGTCCAGCAAACAAGGGGAAAGATATCTATGATATTGGGAAAAGGAAGAATAACTGTAGGAACAGAACAACCTCCCTGAAATGGCTATAGTTGGAATCCAGAGTCCAAGGAGACTTCAGTAGGAGTGGGGAGACTTCACATAGACATAAACTTATTCAACATTTCTACTTCTATTTCTCCTTTTGTTGGTTTTGGATATCATATTTTTTCAAGAATTTGTCCATTTCCAATAAAATTTCAAATTTATTGACAAATGTTCATAATATGCTTTAATCATTTTAATGCCATGTGGCTCTGTAGTGATGTTCTTTTTTCATTCCTGACATTTTATTTGTGCTTCTTTTCTTTTCTAGATTGACCTTTTCAAGGATGTAACTATTTTTTAAAAAAGATTTTACTTATTCATTTGTCAGAGAGAGAGAGAGAGAGAGCATAAGCAAGTGGAGAGGCAGGGGGAGAAGCAGACTTCCCGCTGAGCAGGGAGTCTGATAAAGGCTCAAACCCAGGACTCTGGGATCATGACCTGAGCTGAAGGCAGACTTAACTGACTGAGCCACCCAGGCATCCTGAGGATTTATCTATTTTATTAATCTTCAAAGAACCAACTTCTAGTAGTGCTGACATGTACTGAACAACTCTTTTCTCTTTCTTTAATTCCTAATATTATCTTCATAATACCCTTCCTTTTAGTTGAGTTTGTTGTTCTTTTCATAACTTATAGAGGTGAATGCTTAGGTTTTTGATTTTAGCTTTAGCTATATCCGATGTCGTATTTTTATTATCATTTAGTTTGAAATATTTTCTAATTTCCATTTTGATTTCTTCACAGTTGTATTGATTAATTTCCAAACATGAGAAATATATAGTAACTTCTTAGCTACTGATTTCTAGCTCAATTTCCTATGATTGGAAAAAATGGCCTTGTTTCAATTAGTTGAAAAAAGAAAAAGATTTGTTAACATTTGCTTAATGACTCAGCATAGTTTTAAATTTAGTAAATGTTCATGGCTCTCGAAAAGAATGCGTATCTGCAGTTGGTAGATGCCATTTTCTTCATATATTATTTAGGTCAAGTTTGTTAATCATATTCACTTACATATCTGTACTGCTTTTTTTTAAAAGATTTTATTTATTTATTTGAGAGAGACAGAGAGTGAGAGAAAGAGAGAGCATGAGAAGGGGGAGGGCTAAAGGAAGATGCAGACTCCCTGCCAAGCATGGAGCCTGATACGGGACTCTATCCCAGGACTTCAGGATCATGACCTGAGCCAGAAGGCAGTCACTCAACCAACTGAGCCACCCAGGTGCTCCATACTGATATTTTTCTAATTGCTTGTTCTATCAGTTTCTAAGAAAATAATGTGAAATATCCCACTTAATTGCAGATTTTCCTAGTTCTCCTTATAATTCTGTAAATTTTTGGTCCTTATATTTTGAGTCTTTGTTATTAGATACGTATCAACTTAGAATTTTTATATTTTCCTGGTAAATTGACCCTCTTATCATTATGAAGTGTTCCTTTTTTATTTCTAGTAATGCTTCTTGTTATTATAATGATAGCAGTTTTCTTTTGGTCAATATTTGCAAGAACTATCTTTTTCTCTTCATTTTCAACTTTTGAGTACCCTTATATTTAAGGTTTATCTCTTATAAGTAACATATAGACTAGTTTTGTTGTTTTATACAGCCTGATGCTCTTTTTTTTTTTCTAACTGGAATATTTAGTCTCTTTCTTAATATCTTCCTTGGAGCAGAGTCAACATGTCCTTGGGGATATGCTTGGTTTTGAGAATTTCTCTTTTGAACCTGTATTTTTCCCCTCCTTATACTTGTGCTTGAATTTTTTCCTTATCACAGTACTAAGAACACAGATTCTCCTTCATCAGTTTTTTTTTTTAAGATTTATTTATTAATTTATTTCAGAGAGAGCACGAGCAGGAGGGGCAGAGGGAGAGGGAGAGAGAATCTCAAGCAGACTCTACACTGAGCAGAATCTGATGCAGGACTTGATCTCATGACCCTGACTTCATGATCTGAGCTAAAACCAAGAACTGGATGTTTAACTGACTGAGCCACTCGGGCACCCCTCATCAGTTCTTTCTAAATCTGTGGAGCTGGGGCCGTGGACTATTCAGCCTTATTAGACCTCTGCTTCCCAGTGGGGCAGCATGTGCTTGCTCCAGAAGCCCATTCTTCTGCCAACAAGAGAGCTCCTAACAGCTTGTTGAGGAACTGAGAAAAGGTTTTTCATCTTCAGTAGTAGTCATTTAATATCCTTCTGTCTTTTACTGAAGAGGTGTCAGGGGACAGTCCCAAATTCTAACCCATCAGTCTTCCCCATCCCTGCAACCACAGAAGCCACAGACTCAGGGCAAGCTCACAGGCTTTTTTTTTTCCTTTTCTTTGATTTATTTTTAAAGATTTTATTTATTTACTTGACAGACAGATATCACAAGTAGGCAGAGAGGCAGGGAAGCAGGCAGAGAGAGAGAGGAGGAAGCAAACTCCCTGCTGAGCAGAGAGCCTGATGTGGGGCTCGATCCTAGGACCCTGGGATCATGACCTGAGCCGAAGGCAAAGGCTTAACCCAGTGAGCCACCCAGGTGCCCCTTTTTCTTTTTCTTTTTTTAAAGCGATATTTAAAAATTTGGTGGTTGGAGGTTTCCAGCCATGTGCTTAGCTCCTGTTTCTCTCTGCCTACGAAAGTAATCCTTACTTACACAAAATCGTATCTGATATAGAAAGTAAATAATGTAATATTTTGATATAGCATCTTAATAAAATTTTATTTCAATATACTTAAGATCTCTGTCTCACCCTGGGAATGTATGAAACTTATAATTCTGAAGTATTTTCACCATTTACCCTTTTCTCTGGACAGGTGACATGCACATATTTATATACAAATTTATAAAAGAATTTTGGACACTTGAAAAGTGCCTTTTGTTTTCCATTAAAGGGTACCAGCTCCATGGAGAAAACTCATTTTTTAGTATTTATCTCTAAGTAACATTTTTCTGCTTGATCTCAATTAGTTAAAAAAAATCACAGTTTCAAAAAAACCCACAGTTTCAAGGCCAGAATTGTACACAAGAGAAAAATTAAACATTGTATTATTGAGTATAGATTAGTGGAGTGTAACATGGTCTCAAAATAACAGTGGCTTACACAAGACAGAAGTTTACTTCTCTCTTTTGTAAGTGAAGCATGAAAAACTGCACTCATTGCTCACTTACATGGCCACCCCTGGCTGCAAGGGAGGATGGGAAATACTGTCTTCACTTAGCATGACCGTATAAGCAGCTAAAATGAGAGTACTGGAGAATGGTTTTTAGAGAAAATTCTAAGTCTATCTCAACTACATATTTTGAAATGAACTTTCTCAGGTGAAAATAATATAGGAACTAGTAGAGGTACTAACCTTTTCATTTCCCTTAGAATTAACCTTCCCTTGTGAAAAAAAGTATATCTTTCATACTATTTATTTCACTTTTTACTACAAGAAACCTCATGCTGTACATATATGGAATGATAACCTAAATAACATTTTGTCATCATTACCATTAAACAGAAGCACACTACTATTAGCAGAACTAAGATAAATTGGGTGACATCTTTTTCCTCTTAAGAGACTATACAAACTGATAAAATACGACATTGGGATTCTGACCCATAAGCTCTATAGCACCCAGCTGGAGTAGCTAAACCACAACTTCTACAGCAATCTGCCCAGAATGGTCAGGACTTGGTCCATGACTGACAACTTCCCTATTTTTTTGCCTCAAACTCAGGACCAACCAGAGAAAGCCAAATATTCTCTCCAAACCAATTTTATAAGATGTCCTGCTTCTAGTTAGTCCACCTCCAGCTTTGCCACGCCAACAGTTTCTGATCAAAACATACCACTGTAAAGCTTTCCTACTCCCCACTCTGCCAATTTTCCACCATGCCAAGAGCAAGTGATGGTACCTAACTCCCTTGTTAAAGTGAGCTCTGAATAGATAGCCTCCGGGTGTTCTCATCTGGGCAGCCTTCATTTATGTCCACATTCATAATAAGCTACCAGCCCTGAGCAACAGGTTTCATCTTTTTCTCTTATGAAATTTGTTCCAATTAATGTACCATATCACACATTGTACCACTGGTGGTAATAATGCTCTGCAAGCCACTCTACCTTCTGTCTCTTTCTCTTTCTGCAATATGGTGACAAATATTATCCATTTCACAAAGATTAATGTGAGGGCCAAATAAGCCAGTGCATGTAAAACACCCAGAGCACTATGTTTGTTATCACCATCATCCCGTCATCATCATCATCAAAGTCCAAGTCTTGTTTCATTTAATTTTTTCTTACTCTGAGTATGTTGGGTCTTTATGAATCCAAATACAGATTCAATGATAAGTTTATGTTTTACTTTTGGGCCCTGAAGTTTGTGTAGTGTGTGTGTAGTGTGTATGTAGTATGTGTGTGTACAAAATCAGTTGAAAGAGGTCCACTAAATTGGGAGACAAATTTACTAAAAGTACATATTGTTTCCTTTCCAAAACATGTCATATATATTTGTTGGTGACTGTAGGGAGGAAGAAGTTATTTCTATTTTTCTATCTCCCACATTCTCTGGATGGAGCCTTGCAAAAGAGAGATTGATAAGAGAAAACCAAATAACTTATCAACACGCATGGTGCACGTAGTGCAGGAGAAACCCTAATGAAGAGTAACTCGAAGGGGTGGCTAGAACTTGGGCTTAGATAGCATCTTATCAAAAAAACAATGTGTTTGTAGAAAGTAACAAGACAAAGAAAAAGGTTTTTAGGCCCTTAAGGGTGGTAAGTTGTGAGAAGGTTAATATACAGGGGAAATCAGTGGAGGAAGGTTTTGTGCAGATGCATCTGGATGCTGACTTTCAGTTTTATTTATATTCATAAAACTTTCCTGGGAGAGGAGATTTGTGGCACTCCTCATTTTTCAGAAGTTTCTGCTTTAGTCAGACAAAAGAAGCCCCAGAGTGGCTTTTTTCTGCATCTCTTGAGTCATATTTACCTTTAGCTCAAAATAATCCTCAGAGAAAAGTGGCATATTTCAGAGTGACAGATTCTGGTCCCCTAAACCACCATGAATCTGTGACCTCAGCTCTGCCAGCCTCTGCCCCTGTGGGTCCATCTGCAACCCCTCCATCCTCTGCTCACCATCAGCTCCCCTCCATAAAAAAGATCATCACTCCTGTGTTCCCCTGTGTTCTTCTTAGGGCACACTTCTTCTGGGGTATCCCAGCAGACAGTGGTACCGGAACAGGAACATTACCATAGAACATGGGACTTATCTGCAGGAGACAATGACTGGAGGTCTCCACATAGGTACATAGCTTTTTTAGAGCTCTGCTGTAAATTGGGATTCCTCCTTCCCAGCCCTTCATCTTTTCTTTTTTTTTAAGATTTTATTTTTACTTACTTATTTTACAGAGAGAGAGAGCGCGCATGGAGAGAGAGCGAGAGAGAGCACACAGGAGTAGGGGGAGAGGAAGAAGGGGAAGGAGAGGGAGAGAGAATCTGAAGCAGTCTCTATGCTGAGCACAGAGCCCAAGGTGGGGCTCCATCCCAAGACCCTGAGATCATGACCTGAGCCAATACCAAGAGTCGGAGGCACAACCAAGCCCCACAGGAGCGCCCAGCCCTCCATCTTTTTCCTCTTTAGCCCCCTCTTCAGGAGGAGCTCTACATCTCCTCTTGAAGGAGCTCTCTGCCTGATCCCCCTTCCTTCTGTTATCCTTAGCAGGCTTTTCCTCACCAATAAATCTTTTGCTTTTTTGACCCTGTCCTGGTATCTGCTTCTGTGAGGACATGGACACAATATGTAAACAAAATGCCAACCAGCTATAAGATACCATCGCTATCACACTTTCCATCTTAAGATTCTGATTTGGAATCTAAATGCTGCCTAGGATTTACTGGTTTAGAGTAGGAAATTACAGCATCATAAATAACTACTTTCTTGTGAGTTTAACTAAAATCCAAAATTAAACTTCAGTCTATTTCCAAATATTCTGACTCATCAGTTCAGGGTACTGAATATGGGAGAAGAAAAGTCAATGGTAAAAGAACTTAGATTTTAAATGGTCATCAAAAGGAGTGACTAAAGCAACAAGCAGGAGCATCCTACAAAGATTACAAAGAATTACAAAGTTCTTACTGCCAAGGTCCCTGTTCTATAATTCCCGACTCTCTTGCAAAACAGTCAGTGGAAGCCTCCTTTGACTTCCCTCCTTCTCTTTTATTTCTGAATGTGGGACTTACACAATCTGCACTTCCTTCCACTAGCTAGGCTCTAACGTGGCCCTATCTTCTTAGGGTACGACCTAAAGTTGTGCTATTTTCTTAAGAGTGCAACTCAGTGGGTCTCCTGGCTGATAACAGAGACTTACAGAATATTTCTGCTTAGATACGTTCTGGAACATTTATTATAGACAGAAGATGAAGTTCAACACTTACGAAGAGCTACTATTTTTTTTTTTTGTAAAGATTTTATTTATTTATTTATCAAAGAGAGAGATGAACTGGGGGGCAGGAGGCAGAGGGGAAAACAGGCTCCCTACTGAGCAAGGAGCCTGAGATGTGGGACTTGATCCCAGGTCTCTGGGGTCATGACCAGAGCCAAAGGCAGATGCTTTAACTGATTGAGCCACCTAGGCATCCCAAAGACCTTTTATTTTGAGACGTGTCAAAAACCAGACAGATTTTTCTTTGAAATTTACAATATACTAAGTTCTTATCTTCTTTCATAATGAGTTATTATGGAATAATAACTTCATACCTAAAAAGGTAAGAATCAAATTTTCAAATGAGTGAAATTATCCTCTCTAGCTCTCATAAAAATGTATTTCAAATACAATTTAGCTGAATGTATTTCAAGTATAATTGAGCTTAGAATTAATACCTTTGATGAAATTTAAACCGTGAATAAAAATTAAAAAGTGCTATGTAGTGTACACACACACACACACACACACAGAAATATTACTAAGCCATAAAAAAAAAAATAAGATCTTGTCATTTGCGGCAACGTGGGTGGACCTAGAGGATATTATGCCAAGTGAAATAAGTCAGTCAGAGAAAGACGAATTACATATGATTTCACTCATATGTGGAATTTAAGAAACAAAACAAAAGAACAAAAAGAAAAAAAAAGACAAACAGAAAAACATTCTTAAATACAGAGAGCGAACTGGTGTTTGCTACAGGGAAGTTGAGTCGGTGGGGGGCAGGTGGGCGATGGAGATAAAGAGTACACTTATAAGGGCACCTAGGTGGTTCAGTGGGTTAAAGCCTCTGCCTTCGGCTCAGGTCATGATCCCGGGGTCCTGGGATTGAGGCCCGCATCTGGCTCTCTGCTCAGCCGGGAGCCTGCTTCCCCTCTCTCTCTGCCTGCTTCTCTGCCTACTTGTGACCTCTGTCTGTCAAATAAATTAAAAAAAAAAAAAAAGAGTACACTTATCATGATGAGCACTGAGTACTGTACAGAATTGTTGAATCGTTATATTGTACCCCTGAAACTGATACAACACTGTGTGTTAATTAAACTTCAACTAAAAAAATGAAAAATAAATAAATTAGAGTTTATGTAAAAAAAGATTACAAGGCTGGGAACATTAATAGATATTTCTATAAAAAATAATTTACTTTCTGTGGCATTGACCATAAACATATATTTAGTCAATATATGTTTAGTCAATGCTTTGTGTCCACCAGTCTTCTTTTTAAGAGAAACTGCTTCCCATCCTGGCTCCTGGTTAAGAGGTTTGTACCAGTGGTTCTGCCCCATCTTAACACCTGTGAATCTAAGATGGGCACTTGTTCTGAACTCGACTAATCTGTATCCTAACACCAGGAATTTGAAATTCAAATAGGGATAGTAATTTATGAGGTGCTATAATGCATAACCATTTGGAATTGAGGTTGACCAAACACAATGCACTTTAACTGGGGACAGAGAAATCAAGAGAAAGTAGAGAAAGCTATTCTAGACAGTCATGAAGAATGACAAAAAAAACATACACTAGAGTGGTTACCAGCATGGATTTGGATTTCAGTTCTTCCATTTAGTGCAAAATAAAGAAGAATTAACCAGTAAGGAGGCTACTTAATAGTCCAAGTGAAAATTATTTGTAATAATCTAGGGCAATGGTGTGTAGGGAAAATGTGCTTCAGTGCAAATTAGAAATTATCTAGAGCATAGAGCACACCACTCTGGTATACTGATTTGCAATTCTAAATTACAAATAACTGATACAAGTACAAAATAATTCTTGTCTATAGGAATGCAAATGTCGTCCTACTCAGTAGAGAGTAAACGGACTTCCCTTCCCTACTGTGGAAACTCCATTTGCACGTTCCTTTCAACATTCTTTTACTCTATATAAATTTGTGCTTTCTTGACTTCTCCTTTGAACTGGTTCAAACACCTTATTAATTTGTTCACTGGTGAGTTAAACAAAGCATGCATCTAACATAAATTCTTTTCCATGAGAGTTCATGATTTTATTTATTTTTAAATGTTTTTAACAGTTTCAGAAGTTTTCCACCCAGATGTCTAATGGAACAGAATAGAACCAGAGAAGTGCATGTCTTGGGTAGTTGAAGCCCATATATCTTTTCTTGGCCCTTAGAGGTGAATCCAAAGCAGCAAATTTGTGATGTTGTTTTTTTCTATTTTAAATTTTCCTCTCTACTAATTTTGTGCTTTGTTTTTGGTTCTTCTATACTGATCAGTTATTTTCCATTGGTGGCGGCAATGACTGACCATTTGGTTTTTATGGTCTGATCACGTGATGATTTCTCTTAAAGAATTAGGGTTTTCTAGAGACCTAGTCTTTGCTGGGTGAAAGACAACAGAATATTAGTTTTGTTATTGTATTTTTGTCTATAAAGTGTATTTTATCTGTAGTGTTCATTTATCTATTTTGAGCTCAAATCAATTAAAAATTTACTGTAGGAAAAATAGCTCTTTGATATCTGGACCAGAGACTTACTTTTATGTTGTGTTTACTCTTGCTTTCCTTGTGGCTGTTATTTTAGAATTGAAACTGTAAGGGCTCTCTATTTACATTTATAATTCAGAAAGATCTTTACTTTTCATTGTGTGAGTATGTAATGCTCTTTCCCATCTCAGGATGTTATTGTCAGATTAGATTATAAACTCTTAAGCGGTCCTGTTCTGACTGGCTGATAGGGTAAATAAGTGACTAGTTCAGTATTATTGGTTTAATAAGACTAGCTATGTCTTCTCTGTTTTATCAGTGTTAAGTGTAATGGAAGCTTATATCTTATTCTGGTTGGGAATGTTCTTCCTAAATTTACACTAGTCTATTAATCAAATAAATTAATATTACCTCCAGTTAATGTTTAAAATTATTAAAAATATTAATTTGTGTTTACCCACATTGAATCAGTTTCATTTTCAATAGTAGTTACATTTTACAGTATGTTGGCTTGAAGATAATTTCTTTAGGTGACCTTGAACTTACATTAAATTAATTTCCGGATATTCATTGGATGTTGAAATCTTTTCTAAGTATGATATGGTGCTGCAACACTGATTACTAAGTATAATTTTCAGATTGTAGGCTTTTATTTTGTATTTTAAATGCTACAAAGGGGCTATCACTGTGGGCCTATTAATAAACATGCTTATTTTCACTATTTTGAGAAATCATATAAAGGATGTGTTCGGCTGTAAAACACTGTGTTATGTGTATTGATGAATTTTGCTAGTCTGCTAAAATGGCAGTGTATGACATGTGGTTTACAATTACTTGCCCTCTAGTTTTGTGTGACATAAAAGTTACTTTGGTTAAAAGTCACAATTAATACAAATGACTGAGACTATACTTAGGAGCAATAGTTTCAGAGAAATAAAATTGTGCACATGCTTTTGCTTTTTGAGGAAAGTGTAGTCTTTTTTGAAAACAGTCATTCTCAGTGTTTTTTTTAATCTATAAACTCTGTAATACATTTCCACCAGTGATGTCTGATTCAGTGTCTCTCTATCCTCACCAGCATTTGGCGTTGGCATTATTTTTTATTTTAGCCATTCTGTTGGGTGTGAAGTGATATCTCACTATGGTTTTAATTTACATTTTTCTAGTGCCCAGTGATGAATATCTTCTCATGTGCTGATTTGCCAACTGTATATCTTCAGTGAAGTGTCTTTTCATTTTTTCCCTTGTGTTCTAAATAGACCCTTTGCATTTTTACTTGTTGAATTTTGAGAGTTCTTTATATATTGTAGATACTCATCCTTTGTCTGATATGTGTTTTGCAAATACGTTCCTCTACTATGTGGCCTGTCTTCTCATCTTCTTCACAGTTTTTCACAAGAGCAGATTTTTTTTTAAGGATTTTATTTATTAATTTGACAGATGGAGAACACAAGTAGGCAGAGAGGCAGGCAGAGAGAGACAGAGAAGCAGGCTCCCCAGAGCAGATATTTTTAATTTTGTGATTCAGTTGGTCAGTTTTTCCTTTCACTGATCATGGTTTGGTTTCAAAGGTCAGGAACTCTATGCTTCATTCTATATCCTTAACATTCTATATCCTTTTCACCTATTTTTTCCCTAAAAGTTTAATAGTTTTCTGTTTTACATTGGATTATCCATTTTAGGCTGGTTTTTGTACAAATTTTAAAATCTCCTTCAAGGTTTTTTGTTTTTCTTGTTTGTTTTTGTTTTTTGCCTATACATGTTTCTCCAGAACCATTTGTTGAAAAGCCTATTTGCATTGAGTCCACAAGTTCATTCCTAATTTATAGAAATACAGTTGATTTTTGAATGTTTATTTTGTATCTTAAACCTTGCATAATTCACTTGTTAAGCATTAAGATGTTTTATGTAGATTTCTTGGGATTTTCTATGTAAATAATCATGTTACCTGCAAATAGGGACACTTTTATTTTTCCTTTCCAGCTCCACATTGAATATCCGTGATGTGAGAATTCTTGCCTATTTCTGATCTTAGAGGGAAAACATTGTCTCATTAAGTGTAATGTTAGCTGTAGTACTATCAATGTTCTTTACCAAGTAAGTGGTTGTTCTTGGTAATTGACATTTCTTGGTAAATTGACATGCTCTCTTTGTAATTTTCTTTACTCTGAAGTCTACTTTCCCTGATAATGACAAAGCCACCCCTGCTTTCTTTTGAATTATGTTTGAGGCATATATTTTTCCATCTTCTTACTTTCAATCTCTTAAGCAAAGGAACCCCAAATTTCTTCACCATAGCTTTGGCCATAGCTAACTCTTTTGAAAGTATTCCAGGAGTGGTGGTAGTTAAAATTTAAATTTGGATTATAATGTTTGGGTTCCTAGGAGTATTTTACCTAGAACCAATTCAATAAAGAAGAAAATGTTTTTTAGGAGTGGGAAGGAAAGGCACAGAGAATTTGAATTTTTGACTTGTATATACTAAAGAAAAGGCAACTTTAAATGATTACATAAAAACATGTATAAACACCCAATAGATACAAAGTCACATGCTAATCTGAGTTGGTGACCAAATATAAGGGGGAATATTTTTAAACCTCTTTTTTATTAAGAGCTTGGTTAATGATTTTGTTTACTTGCAATGCTCTTATATGGCAAATGATCCACGTCATTTGCTAGGAGAATTCTGAAAATGATGCATACAAGATGTGATCACTGGTATCTACTGTTGGAAATCTCCATTCACAGATACTCACGAACTCTATACTCTTGTATTATTGTCATGCAGTTACAGACTATTTTCCTAGGCTTTCACAAAATAAAATAAATATGTGATGAAGAGAGACTCTGCATTCCTCCTATGTTCTTGATAAACTTAATTAACTCCCCTCTCTGATCATTACAGGCCAAAATGCTATGAGTTCTTGCTCTTGGGCATCTTTTGTCCTCTGACAACCTCTGGCAAAGTCTGTTCTGTCTACTCTCTAGCACAGCATATGCTGTTCTGGCACACTACACCTAACAGGAAATTTTAAGTGTAAACAATATGTATTTGCATATTTGAGATAGAATACTAATATGTTTTTACTCTGTAACATTCTGTTTCTGGGAACATGGTTAATACAGGAATTTTTTTTCTAGCATTTTCTTGACATGATTCTCCTTACCTTCCTCCTTATTAAAACAACAACAACAACAACAACAACATTAGATTATCCTTCCTCCAACTGGACTGATTATCCTTCCTCCAACTGGTTTATGATTCTTTAGGATTAGAATACCTAATACTTGAAACCAGAGCTCACTCCATGTCAGACACTATACTAAACACACTACATGCATTATCTCCTTGATTTTTTTGATATCATTGTAAGAATATTAGCCCAAAATAAAATTGAGATAATAAAAAGACAAGAAAATGGATTTCAAAGAAGTTCTTGAGCCTGCCCTGGAATCTGTTTGCCTGAAACTCGGGTTACTCTCCTACTACTACACTAATCCTAACTATACTATCAATTCCAGAACTAGTTATTATTATAACCTATTAGTCTTTGAAGAAAAATAGGTCTTTGTGATCTGGCCACCACGTAAGTATTTATATGCCTAACTTAGCTACTATCCCTATAGTTCAGTTTCCAGGCACCCTGTGTTTTCTGTAGTTTCTCCTCTTTCTCTCTGTTTCTAGAACCTGCTCAAAATTTTTCTATCCTTAATGTCAATGGGAGGATTCAAACATTCTGTTTCTCTTCCTCCTTTCTTCTAAGTATCTTCCCTCTACAATTTTTAAGATTCTCATACAGGTTTCATATGCTCATATGAGACACTCACAGTATAAATGCACATGTTAAGACAATTGCTATTTTACAGACAATTTTATTTTCTTGCTTCTTTTGCTATTTATTGCTTTCCTTAAACAGTTCTCAGACTTAAGACCTTTCCATTTATATACTTACATATATTTTTAGGGTTTCCAAACCAGGACCCATCACTATAAAGCGGTGAATTATTCTGAATATTAAATAAATGTTATATTCTATTTAACAATGTCAATATTAAATAAATTTTTATCAAATAACTATTGGAGTGTCTATATGTCAGACACCACTCTAGACACTACCTTTTACCCTTCCACCCAAACATTTTTTACATAAAAGAATATTTTTTATTATTAAAAATAAGTTTTATCATATAATAATATACAAATTCATTTTAGAAAAATTAAAAATACAGACAAAAAGAATTAGGAAACAAACACTAGCAAGAGTTTGAATATTTTTATGAATCCTTCCAATTTTTTTCTTAAGATTTTTAAGATTTTATTTATTTATTTGACAGAGAGATAGAGAGCACAAGCACGCAGAGCGACAGGCAGAGAAAGAGGAATCCGGGACTTGATCCCAGGATTGAGCAGAAGGCAGTCGCTTAACCGACTGAGCTACCCAGGCACCCCAATATCATTCCAAATTTTATGTATATTTTTGAGCTGTTACATTTTTTTTTTCAATTAACACTATGTAATAAACATTCTTCTAAATTAATGGTTGTTAAAGGGTTAATAATAGTTCATTTTGTGGCTGTATAATAATTTTAAAATCACAGTTCGATGTTGGCTTCAGCCCTTTGGTAGCTTTTCGAGTTACATGTGAAGATTATGTTGAATGTCATTGCAGGTAATTAACCAGTTAGCTCAAACCTTAGCTCTTGAAAAGTGTGTCTCCTTTACTGAATAAACATTGATAGAATACCTGACATTGGATGCAAAGATGAGTAAGAGCTTGTGCAGTGCTGATAACAACTTACTGTAATACTCAGATATGTTATCAAATAGAAAACAATATGCTTAAATTCTACAATAAACGGATGCGCGTGACCCTTAGGCTGCGTTGAAGAAAGCCCAAGGCAATGTACAAGACAGTGATTGCTTGCCACATATCTTACGGAGAAAAGTACTTTTTATTTAATATTTGGTGGTTGAGAAAAGATACAGCCCACCGTGTCTCTTCCTTGATTACTCATGTTTCTCACTCCCATGGCCGGGTGCAGTGTGCTTACTTTTAGTGTATAAATCTGGAAGAAATACAGTCTAGCTTTGTATCGAAGTAGAAAAATTTAGAAACGACTAATACAGCTAACATGGGAAGACGAAAGAAAAAAAAAGTCACACTAACGGAAACTTGTCCTGAGACGACCAAAATAAGACGTCACTTGGGCTAATCACAACGTCAAAGCTTAATGGCATCACCCCTGTAGGCGGAGGCGGTAAAGTGTTAAGGTCAGCAGAGGCCTCCATATTTCAGTAGACGGCGCAAAACATGGGCGAGTTTCCAGGTGATGCCACCGACCCCTTCCGCGCCCAGAAGACAGGACCAACAACCGCAGCCGTTAGGAACCGCGGTCGCGTCACGCCTGAGAGGGGACGCGCGAACCTACGTCCCCAAGCACTCCCCGCAGGCCCCGCCCACTCCTCGCCCCAGAGCCCGCTGGGGGCTCGGGGGCGTGGCCAAGGGCGAGGCGAGGAGAACGCGCAAGCGCACCAGAACCCAGTCAATTAGCCAACTATTAATCTCGCGAGGGTTGAAAGTCGGTGGCGTAGGTGGTTGTCCTGGATGCTGGCGAGATAGGTGATTTCTCCCAGAGGAAGAAAAGGAGGCGGCGAAGCTGGTTCCCGGCGTCGGTCTCTCTTTCGCTTTCCTTTCTCCTAACTCCAACTCTCCGCCCTCCCGTAAATCAACCCGCCTTCCCTGACCTCAGTGACCCAGGTGGCCCCGCCCACCCTCGTCGACGTGATTCCCGCCGTGAGGTAAGCGCCGCTCGAATCCCGAGCCCGGCGGAAGAGGAGGCGGACGAAAGGGGGAGGCTGCTGGGCCCGGCTTAGGCTCGTAGCGGAGCCGCAGCGCAGGGGGGCATTCGGGTGGTCCTCTCGCTCCTCCGTCAGCTCGTGGCGACGTAACTACCGAGGCCTAGGCCTCTTCATCTCTGCCGAGCCGGGCCTCAGGCAGCAGCGGGTGACGCAGACGGAACATCATGTCGTCCGCGGCCGAGCCTCCGCCACCCCCGCCTCCCGAGAGCGCGCCTTCCAAGCCCGCAGCCTCGGCCGCCAGCAGCGTGAGCAACAGCAGCAACAAAGGCGGCCCGGAGGGCGTCGCGGCCCAGGCGGCTTCCTCTGCGGCTGGCTCCGGCCCCGCGGACTCCGAGATGGAGGTGAGGGTGGCTTATGGCGCGGGCAGAGGGCGCAGTGGGGAGGAGGAGCTGGTTCCCTCGCCGGGATTTTAGTGCTCAGACGCGGAGCCGTACTCTACCCCTCCAGCATCCAAACTCGGCCTCAGACCCTTAGGATCCGGAATGATTCACTCCTGCGCCCTTGTGCTTATCCCTACCCACGCCGACTCCCATGGATTTCTGGCACTTCACATTTACATTATTTGTCTCTTCGGCGACTCTTGCCAAATCTTCCAGCGCTATTATTAAACAGATGTTATTGATTACTGAGGCCGAGCGGGACCGGCCCGGTTGTGTGTGTGTGTGTGTGTGTTAGACTCCCATAATTCCCTCACCCGTCTCTGATTCTAGCTTTTAGTTTCCACTAAACTTGCGGGAAGGGAGAAGGAGATGCCTCTTAGTGGGGAGGGAAGGATGCGCGGGGTGGGGAGGGCGTTTAAAAGCTGCGCGTCGGAGGACTCAGGCCTCCTTTTCTTCATCCAGGTCCTTGCGGGGGCGGTATCTGTTCTGGGCAGAAACAATGGCTAGAGCTGGATGGCCGAATGCGCAGTGGGGATAAGCGGGGCGCAGCTGCTCCTGTGAAGGGAGAGGAGGCTCCTCCCAGGCACGGTTCCTTAGGGAGGAAAGCGACCAACGCAGCAGCAGCTGTCTTGTCTTGGGCCCCCATCTCATTTGGGTAGGGGGATGGATGAGTGTGAATGGATGAATTAGTGAGTCTGGGGCGGTTGACTTTCAGTCTAGCGCAATTCCTCTTTTTGGGCCTTGGCCTTTTTTTTTTTTTTTTGAAAATTGGTACTGCTCGCTTGCCGAGCCTGCCTTCAAGGGCTGGGGTTGGCCAGAGGATGGTGACAGTGATGCGGGGGTGGAAAGTTTGGGGAGCTGCCAGGCGGGTCTCTTGGGTGTGCTCCAAGACTTTGCGAGGTCTGGGAACAAAGTGATTGCTTGCTCCTTCCAAATTTTATTCTTGGCCTTCGATCTGTTTTGAGATATTTTATAGTCGCAGCCCAAAGACTTCTGGGATTTTTCCATCCTTAGCTGGAAGGGGTGAAGGTAATACTGCTCTAAAAAAGGATCCTTGATGCAGAAATAACACAATAAGTAAATGGAAGTGCAGTTTAACATTGAAGCGTTTGTCGCACCAAAGTTTTACTTGGGCACCAGAGGTCTAACCTAGCGTGACCTAACATTATGCTAATAGTTTATAAGAGAATTTTTTGGTGATGGTAGGTTTTAGTGCAGTAGGACATTGGTATTCTGTACTGTTCCACTTAACAGTACTGATTTTTGTTTCACATTCTTCTTTAGTGTTGCCTATTTTTCTTAAGGTTTTAAATGGTTCTTTTGGATTAGCAGGGCTGTTTAACTTAGATTCCTGCTCCCTGGTGTAAGGGGGTTTGAAAATCTTTGGCACTGAAAGCAATTGTGCGTAAATGGATGGTTCTCTGCGAAATGCTGTCCATAGTTTTTATCAGTTTCTTAAAAGGGTCTGTCATTCAAATTTTGGAATAATAACCACTGTCTCAGTAGAGATGTTATTTAAATATCAAAGAGTAAAGCCTAAGCTGGCTTTCAGTTGCTATTTTTAAATATAAGTGGAATTAAAGTTTAAGTATGGATGTTGATGTAATAACGAGTACCGAATGAAGTCCAGGCCATATTTATTTGCCAGATGAAGAAATTGAGTCTTTTGTTAAGTAGAATCTGTGATAGGACCCAGGTCGATTTCCCACATTTCTACCGGGTCATACTTAGAAGAAGGATGTTTGACAGTTTCATTTCTTGAAGAATGACTTAGTTATACCTTTTTGGTATAGGAACATGAATAGTTTTATCTTTATCAGTTTCTTCACTGACCAGTTTTAGTTTCGATTGTTTTTTCTTCATGTTATAGTTGATCTAAAATTTTTTTTAAGGTAAATGTACATTGTCTTTTTTTGTAACTGAATTGGGAAATCATTGAGGTTCACTGATAAATACTAGGTTTAAGAGTGTATATGTAATATATCTGGCAATCTTAAATGCGTTTTTCTTGTTTGAAAGTTGAATTTGAGTTAGATATTTTGAAAATTAGAAAATAAATGAAAGCTTGCATTCACAAATTGTTTCTGACAGGACAGACCTTCCCAGAGATATTAGTTAGTTTTCCTATGTGTTCAGCTAAATTTTCATTTTCTTGTTTGAAAGTAGAATTTAAGTTGGGTATTTTGAAAATTAGAAAATAAATGAAAGCTGCATTCACAAATTGTTTCTGACAGGGCGGACCATCCCAGAGGTACTAGCTAGCTTTCCTATGTGGTTAAATTTTCATTTTTGCTTGGTACTGATTAGGGAGTAATTTCATTTTTTGTTTATTATGATTTTTTTAGCAAACGTGGATGGAACCTGAATTTTTGTCTTTCACTGTTGATTAGACTAATAGGTGACTATATGCCAACAGAGTAGACAGGCACACTGTATACCAGATAATCATAGGACCTCTGTCCTGGAGTCCAAATCCCTTTTTTTTTTTTTTTTTAAACTATGAAAGAAATAATGACTACTGTTGTTTATTATGGCATATTTTGACCTTTTATGATATCTGGTACCATTTTGTGAAGTAGGCTAGTAGGTGGCTTTTTCATTTTTATTTGTGAACGCCAGAGATTTGCCATGAGCTTGAAGGTGACACAGGTGCCTAAAGATCTTAGCAATGAAGTTAGATTAGAATTTAGGTAATTTGACCTCTCAGTTCTGGTACTGTACCAAATCCAGTCCCCCAAGTTTTAAATCACAGATAACTTTATAATAGTACATATTGCCCAAGCACGGATTTGTACATTGTAAATGAAAATTATACTTTTACTAACTGTTCTTTAGTTGTTTTTTTGACAGATGAGTAGAAATTAGTGGAGAAGTTGTTGCTGTTTTTGTTTGTGGCATTTTGAATGTCAGAGTGAATAAATTTTTGCAAGAAAGGATATTTGTTACTAATTTGTAGTTAAGAAATACTAGATTTAGGATGCATGATAAATTTTTTGTATTGTTCCAGAAGATGGAAATCAGGCTGACTAATGATGGTAATTTCTAGGTGTATATTTATGTAGAAGCACAGCAGATACTGAAGTTTTATGATTAAAAGGAAACATGATTTCTTCACATTATATAGTGTTTAATTTGGTTTCATAATATTTATTGAATAGAAAAAGAAACAGATTTGTTGAAAGTTATTCTATTCTAGGATGATGTGATAATAGTCTTGTGTTTTACTCTTGGCCAAAGCCATGCAGTTTATATATTTGGGTTAAATAGGTTGTTATTGTGGCATTTAGTTTTATCAAAATACTCTGTCAGATTAGATTATAGCCATTTAAGTATCTAGCAAGTTTGGGATAGAAATATATTACTTAGAATGTGGTTTGAGCAGAAACTAGTTTAATAATGGTGTGTTAACTATTTTTGAAGAACAATCCATGATTTTTCCCTCCTACCAGGAAGTATTTGATGACGCATCTCCTGGAAAGCAAAAAGAAATTCAAGAACCAGATCCTACCTATGAAGAAAAAATGGTATGCTCTAGGTATATAAATAGAGTTTGTAATAACTTTTATTTAGGTGATTGAATGGACCAAACTTCTGCATTTAACTTTTATAGTTGAGTCACACATATCCAATGAAAATATGTGTAACATGGGATACCATAATTTTTGTTACTTGCCTGTGTAAAGCAAATGGAGAAATATTACATGAACATACCTAATAGTATTATATAAATGTATGGGATATGTTCCTCCTCTCTATTTTAAGATTTAGTGTCGGGGAGTGAGGAGAGTAAAAGACCACAGAGGTAGTTATTCAAGTTGTATTCTGCCTCTGTCCTTCTATTCCACTGGGTACAAAGACGGTAATATATGCTCCTTGCCCTCAGCTTTTGTACAATATGGGTGAGTTCTTTTCGAAAAAAGCACATGATCGTGTTATGTTATACTTAAATCCTCACAGACCCAGCTCACATTTCATACCTTAGGAAACTTTTTTTTAGCATGACTTAACCATAACCTACAAAGAGCTTTAAACTTAAATTCAGATTCAGTAATCATAATGGCTAATAGCAAATGCTTACTATGTACTAGGCCCTTTTGTGAGTGCTTTATGTGCATTAAACTAATTTAATTTTACTGAAATCTTAAAAAGTTAGAATAGCATGTTAAATAATAACATGTTAAATAATAATAACATGTTAATAATAACATGTTAATAATGTTAAATAACATGTTAAATAATAATAAATAATAGCACTATGCAATATAACTGGTGTGCTCTTTAAGAGTAAAAAGTGTCTTTATGTATCTTTATCTAGATCAATATCTGATATGTAATATATTTTATCCAGTATTTTTTGAAACTTGCTTTTTCTTCAACCTTTGATCTTCTCTTCAAGATCAGTAGATATTTTTGAATCTCTTACATAGTTTCAAAATCCTAAAAATATATGCATTTTTGAATATATGATATGTATATGCATACATAATGTGCCTGATAAATATAGTAATATGTAAAATATAAATGTCACTATTTTTATTTTTTATTTTAATTCCAGTGTAATTACCGTATAGTGTTATATTAGCTTCAGGTGTACAATACAGTTACCCACTAATTCTGTACGTTACTTAGTTCTTATCACCTATTTCACTCCCTCTGGTAACCACCAGTTCTGTATATTTAAGAGTCTGTTTTTTTCTCTTGTTTTGTTTCTTAAATTCACATACAAGTGAAATCATAGGGTATTTGTCTTTCTCTGACGGATTTATTTCACTTAGCATTACACTTTCTAGGTCCCATCCATGTTGTAAATGGCAAGATTTCATTAAATGACATTATATAGGATTTCTGTTATATTTTATATATGTGTGTATCTGTAATTGTCCTATATCTTTTGTTTGCTCTCAGACTTACTTAAGAAAAAGATGTATTTGCCAGCTCCACCTTCCCATAATTTCCTCATACCCTTCACAATTTATGTTCTGTTGTTAACACTGTATTAGTGGATCTAATTTCCAATTTATAGCTTAATTTTACTTTCATTCTTCATCTCACTTGTGTCTAATATTGTCGACCACTCCTCAGAATTTTCACTTACCTTTAGAGATCTTTTTTTCCTTGATGTTGGTACCTTATTTACTTGACTATTCTTTTGTTCTCCTTCATCATATCCTAAACATTTCTTCTCAGACAGTTCAATCCTTGTCATTGGCTTTGTTTTCCCTTTTTTTTTTTTTAAGATTTTATTTATTTATTTTTTAAAAGATTTTATTTATTTATTTGACACAGAGAGAGAGATCACAAGTAGGCAGAGAGGGAGGCAGAGAGAGAGAGGGAAGCAGGCTCCCCACTGAGCAGAGAGCCCAGATGTGGTGCTTGATCCCAGGACACTGAGATCTTGACCTGAGCTGAAGGCAGAGGCTTAACCCACTGAGCCACCCAGGTGCCCCTTTAAGATTTTATTTTTAAGTAACATGGGGCTCAGATTCAACCCCAAGATCAAGAGTCGCATGCTCCACTGGCTGAATCAGCCAGGTGACTCTGTCATTGGTTTTCTTTAAACTGAAGCCTTCTCAGTATTTATCTCTAGCCCAGATGCTTCCAGCCATTAAATTATTAACATTTGTTTGTTGGACATTTAAGTCCTTTTGGTATTTCTTAGGAATATCCAAAATTGAATTTATTTTCTCTACTTCACATATGTACTTAGTGTTATCTCAGTCAATGTTAATATATACCCAAGCTGTCCATGATAGCACTTCATAATATTAGTAGTCTTCCAAGTTCAACCTCATAAATACTTCCTTCCCTCCACTGCCCTATTCAGTATTCTTTAATTGGATGGCTTATTTTGTTGGCTTCTATATTTGTTTCCTTTTTAATGATCTGGCCTCTTCCAAATCTCTTCATATATCTCTTCCAAGTTTTTCAGTTTCCTAGTTATGATCTTTTCACTTTTTCACCAGTCATAATCTTGATTTCTTTTAAGCAAGTTCCCTTATCATCTGCTAGTTTCAAACCATAGGTAAGTTTCAGTATCCACTCTTCATTCTTTTTTTTTTTTTTTTTTTTAAGATTTTATTTATTCATTAGACACAGAGAGATCACAAGTAGGCAGAGAGGCAGGCAGAGAGAGAGGAAGGGAAGCAGGCCGCCTGCTGAGCAGAGAGCCGGATGTGGGACTCAATCCCAGTACCCTGAGATCATGACCTGAGCCGAAGGCAGCGGCTTAACCCACTGAGCCACCCAGGCGCCCTCCACTCTTCATTCTTAAACCAAGGATGCTGAGTACTACTTGAGAAAACTAAATAATAGTGCTGATAGGTACCAGAATAAATTTATGGTTTTTATACTCTTTTATGCTTTCAGTATTTATTTTGCAACAATCCATTTAGCTATCTAAAAATGTTACTGCTCTGGATAAACCTCTTATTCCATTTCTACCACCCTTATTTTCAGGCTTCTTCCACAACTAATTATAGGCCTATCTTCAGTTTATTTCTTATTTCCGAATATGTATGGCCTATACCTGGTCTGTGTCATTTTCTCTTGTCTCAGAGAAGGAAGCTGGTTTTAAGCTGTTGATTTTAATCTTTCATTTGATTTTATGATTTATGTCCTTCAGGTTCGTAATCTTATTCTGTTTCTACTTTTTAAGGATCTTTTAGTTTTCTCCTTTCTCTTTAAGATCTCAGATCATTTTTATTTTAATATTCTTATTCTAAACCAGGTATTTGCCTATTTTTCCTTCAACCTTTGCCACAATTCTGCTGAAAGCTTATTCTTTAAATGTTCTGAATTCCTTGGTTCTTTGCAACTAGTTTATAATCCCACTACCACTTGGATGAACCATTGATGAGAATTTTGAAATCATTGACAGTTGTGTAGAACTATGGTGAAATTATACATAATTCCTTAAGGCAGTAGTTCAAAACTTGATCATGTAGAAGGTCTTGGATATTTTGTTCTGATGGGTCATGAAGCGCAGTTTGAAAATCCTAGAACATCAAGAGCCATTAAAGGTTTTTGAAAATTAGAGACATGTGATAAGATCTATCAATGGGGGCCGGGGGGCACCCCTTCTCTGTTGAAACATCATGTCTTGGGATTTTCTTGGTCATCCCTATTAAAATTTTAGTGCCATTCCAGTTCCTTTTACCCTGCTTTATCTTCTGAGCATTTATTATCTTTGACACAATCTCAAATAATCGCTAAGGTTTATTTTTTTGATATTGGACTATATAGAAAAAATGTGCCTTTCTGGTAGGTACAAAAAAGTAGTTGTTGAATTACAACAGCTATTTAAGAAGATATTTATTGAAACTTTTGAAAGAAGTGCAGAATACTTAGTGACTTTTGATACTGCAGAATAGGTTTTGCCTTAAAATGTCTAGCTCTGACCTGTCTGAGTTAATTTCTAGAGCTTACTTATTTTGATTCCAAACATAATTATAATAATTGAATAGACTTTTTCAGCCCCAATATTTTATAGTTGTATGTTCTTGGCTTTTTTATTATATATGCATTAAGAAACGAAATACTGCAAAATACACATAGGTAATCTTAGTACTTTAAAAAAGTTTGTAATTTTCAAAAACAAAAAACTGAAGCATGTCTTCAGGAAATTATTATGGAGAAGCATGCTGATTTCAAGGATCTTAAGTTTTTTTTTGATTCATATTCCATTCTTTTGGTGTGATAATAGGGAACATTTCAAAGTGGCAGATTAGACTTGAAAGGAAGGAATAGTATTAACTGCATTGGGTTAATGAATATTTCATGAACTTAATAGATTTTTTGAAAGATTTTATTATTAGAGAAAGCATGAGGGGAGGGAGAGTTAGAAGCAGACTCTGATGTGGGGCTCAGTCCCAGGACCCTGAGATCATGACCTGAGCCGAAGGCAGTTGCTTAACCAACTGAGCCACCCAGATGCCCCCCCCCGACCCTTTTTTTTTTAAAGTAATCCCAGTGCCTGATGTGGATCTTGAACTCCTCAGCTCTGAGATTGAGAGTCATGTGCTGTACCACTGAGCCATCCAGGTACCCCTTAATAAATGTTTTTTTAACTTGCTACCTTTTTAATATTTGGCACAGCTGAACTGATAAATGATCAGTGCAATTTCTCCATTTCTGAATAACTTCACTTGTATTGAACAATGTCTTAATTTATGATATTTTATGGCCCACTATATTAATGTATAATTGACATATGACAGTTTCAACTTTAAATCTGACTTTTGGCAGATTCATGCCGTCAGCCACCTTACAGTCATGATGTAGGACAGTTCTGTTATTCCCTAAAAAGTTTTCTCTTGTTTTTATCCCATTGACACTTCAGATCTGCTTTCTATCACTAGCTATAATTTTGTGTAAGTGGAATCATAGTATGTAGTTTTTCTCTGGCTTCTTTAACTTAGTATGATGCTGTGTTGTTGTTTTTGTATAATGCTATTGCAACTCAACTGTATTGTTGCATGTCTCAGTAATTTGTTCCTTTTTATTGCTGAGTTCATTGTATAGAGGCATGTTGAAACTTTGATTTCTGATGTTATATTAATATTCTGATAAAACATGTCTTAAAACTTATTTTGCAGCAAACTGACCGAGCAAATAGATTTGAATATTTATTAAAGCAGACAGAGCTGTTTGCACATTTCATCCAGCCTGCTGCTCAGAAGACTCCAACCTCACCTTTGAAGATGAAACCAGGGCGCCCACGAATAAAAAAGGATGAAAAACAAAACTTGTTATCGGTTGGCGAGTGAGTAATAGTTTATATTTCATAGTTGAAATATTTATTTTTGATAAACTTCATTAGAGGCATAAAATCACTTCATTAAAAAAAATCGTTTTAGGGGCGCCTGGGTGGCTCAGTGGGTTAAAGCCTCTGCCTTCGGCTCAGGTCATGATGCTAAGATCCTGGATTGAGCCCTGCATCAGGCTCTCTGTTCAGCAGGGAACCTGCTTCCCTTCTCTCTCTGCCTGCTTCTCTGCCTACTTGTGACCTCTGTCTGTCAAATAAATAAATAAATAAAATCTTTAAAAAAAAAATCGTTTTAGGGGTGTTACTTACTTGGCCCCAGTTGGCTTAACAGGATGTAGCCATACGTGTATAAATAAGAATAATGTGTAATGCTTTAGCTTTATGGCATTATCCTGTTTATGAATTCAGGTGTTATCTATTCCTTGGAGAGGGAACAAATGTAGAGGTGAAGCAGCCTATTTAAAATCACACAGAAGTAATCAGAATAATCCAAGCTTGACTTTAGGTCTGATTTGGGGTATTCTGTAGGCATAAACCACATACAGGTATCAAGGGGATTGCTTTTATCTGAAGTCTGCTTGGGTATGGAATGTTGTAATGATTTATACCATGGCATTTTGTTTAAAATTTTTTTAAAAGATTTTGTTTCTTAGACACAGAGAGACACAGTGAGGGAAGGAACACAAGGAGGGGGAGTGGGAGAAGGAGAAGCAGGCTTCCAGCCGAGCAGGGAGTCCGAAGTGGGGTGTGATCCCAGGACCCTGGGATCATGACCTGAGCTGAAGGCAGCTGCTTAACAACTGAGGCACCCAGGCGTCCCTAAAATTTTTATTACTTAATTGTCCTTCTACAAATTGAAGTGTCAAGTTGTATGCTGCCCTTAGGTGGTTGTTTAAAACATGTAAAATAACTCTTTCATGTTCAGTTCATAAATAGTTTCTTGGAATTTTTGTGCTGGTTGGGTAATTAAGATGTTTAGTTATAACTGAAAGATTTGATATTAATAGCTGTAGTGTAATTTCAATTCCTTGGAATGACCATGTAATTCCCAAAGCGAAAAATGGAAAATAATCAGTAATTAAATCCACTAAATTATCTAAAAGAGGTTATTACAAACTGCTCTCAACAACGTTAAATTTACTATACAGTTTATGGAAACACAGAAGCATGAGCTGTACCTTGAAGGGATTTTCATTAGAAAGCATGAGCATACCTTTATCGTTTTTTTTTTTTTTTAAGATTTTATTTACTTGTCCGAGCACAAATGGGGAGCATCAGGCAGAGGGAGAAGCAGACTCCCTGCTGAGCATGGAGCCCCATGTGGACTCTTATCATAGGACCCTGGGATCCTGACCGGAGCTGAAGGCAGACACTTAACTGACTGAGCTACTCAGGCGTCCCATAATACCTTAATCTATTCCACTCATATATTTTATGCCTTATCCATTGTGTATACCCAGAGTGCTTTTGTTTTAATACTTAGAGAATTCCTAAAAGGGACATTTGCACTTCAGATGTATTTAAATAGTTCAGACTTGAGAAGTTTGGCGCTATTTATTTGTATTTTTATTTTTTACTTAAAAATTTAAAAAATTTTTTTGAGAGAGAGTGGAAGCAGAGGGAGGGAGAGAGAGAATTTCAGTCAGGTTCCATGCCCAGTAGGGAGCTGGATGCAATGCTTTATCTCAAGACCCCGAGGTCATGGCCTGAACCAAAATTGAGTCAGCTGAGCCACCGGGCACCCCTTACAGCTATTTAAATGGCATCTGGTCTCCTGTTCTAGAAATGCCAAGTACTGTAGTGGATGTTTTTATGATACAGGTGGTTAATAGGATTCCATGAAGAGAAACAGCTTTAAGATTATGTAAGATAAAGGTATTCTATAGTAAATAATAAATTGTTCAGCTTGTTCTTACTGGTGTTATTGGGTGAAAAGGAGTCTTGGTTAACAGATTTTTTTCTCCTTGAAGCCATCTGAAGTGGAAAGTTAGCTTATGCAGAGTAATTAGGGTGATGGTACTGTCCTTGAGTATAAGAACTATATGTTTTTCTGTTCCTTCTATCATTCAGTGAACCCTCAATTTGAAACAATAAGCTCACTCCAGCCTTTATCTTCAGTTTTATAACCATAATAATACCATCTTGATAATAGACTGTGAGATTTTATTTTTAAAAAAAGTAAAAGTTCTTTCCTAGTTTGGGGAAAATAAATTAGAATTGAGGGTCATCTTTATACTAAGTTTCATATGGTTAGAATGTAGAGAAGTAAGAGAAATAACATACTAAGACATTCTAATTTGAAGCATATAAAAGAAGCAAGAATATTCTTGCATTTATTTACTGTCTTGGTCTGAGTTTCTGAGGAATGCTTTTTTTGAGAAGACTGATTATCCTCTTCCATCAAGCATGTAGTTTTGGTAGAAATCAAGCTATAAATTAAATGTAGTCTTTTCTAATTTAAATGAAAATATTTGTTGAAAGTAATGAAGATACAAAATTGGAAGCTTCAGAATTAGAGAGTAAGTACTTTTTACTAACCTGAGCCCATTAGAGATTAAGAAGTTTGGCAATATTAGAACTGTAGAAAATTAGCTTTTAAGGGGGAATGTCCCAGCTCTCTTGGGATCAAGAATCTGAGCATTTCCAAAAAGCTTTGAGTAATTCTGATAAATCTCTAGCTTAAGAGTCATTGCTCAAAGATGACAGTCCTGCCATTCTGTAGGAAGAGCAGTTCAGAGGACATCTGAGGTAGGGGAGTTGGGCAGGATGTTTAAGCACCTGGATCTAGCCATGCCTGAAGCTATGAATTCCTAGACTTTCCAGTAACATGAACCAATACATTTCCTCTTACGTAACTGTAAGCTGACTTGAGTGGATTTTCTGCCCCTTAAGAAAGTATCCTGCCTAAACTCCCTGAAGGAATAAATTCTGCCCTAGGAAGTCTGTGGTAACTACATCTGAGGATGCTTGTAAATGGATTTCTTGGGGTGCCTGGATGGCTCAGTTAAGCATCTACTTTTGGCTCAGGTCATGATCCCAGGGTCTTGGGATGGAGCCCCACATTGGGCTCCCTGCTTGTGGGAAGCCTGCTTTCTTCTCCTCTTCCCTGCTCATGCTCTCTCTCTCAAATAAAATCTTAAAAACAAAACAAACAAAAAAGAGTCATTGCTTGAGCATTAAGTATTTTGCATGTTTTGCAGCTTTTGGTGAAAGTTGTAGTTTTTACTCATTTTAAAACACAGTATATTCTTAATAGAAGCATGGTTGACACTCAATGTTACATTAGTTTCAGGGGTACAACAGTGATTCCACAGCTCTATACATAATGCTATATATGTTTATCATAGTGAAAGTTTTTTTTTTTTTTTTTTTTAAATTTTTGAGTATAGTTGACGTGAAGTGTTACATTAGTTTTAGGTGTACAGCTTAGTGTGATTTTACAAGTTTATACATTCTGCTATGTTCATCACAAGTGTAGCTACCATCTGTTCTATTACATTGCTATTACAACATTATTGATTGTATTCCTGTGTTCTGCTTTTTATTCCTGTGACTTACCCATTCCATAACTGGAAGGTTGTACCTCTCCCCATTTGCTCAGTGCCCCCCCTGCCCCCCCGGCCACCCGTCTTCCCCTGGGTAGCCATCAGCTTTCTGTGTTTATAGTTCTGATTTTGCTTTTTGTTAATTCCTTTTTTATTTTACATTTCATATATGAGTGAAGTCATATATTTGTCATTCTCATTCTGACTTATTTCCCTTAGCATAATACCCTCTAGGTACATCCATGTTGTCTCCAGTGGCACAGTCTCATCCTTCTTAAAGTTGTAGTTCTTAAGAGTTGCCTAGGTGGCGCAGTGGGTTGAGTGTCCTGTTCCTAGGTTTCAGTTCCGGTGTGATCTCAGGGTTTTTAGATGGAGCCCTGCATTGGATTCTGAGCTCAGTGTGGAGTCTGCTTTTTTTCCTCTCTCTCCCTTTGCCTCTACACTCTGCACTCACTCGCTCTCAAATAAAAAAAAAGTTTGGTGTTTTTTTTTTTTTTTTTAAGATTTTATTTATTTGTCAGAGAGAGAGAGAGAGAGAGCGCAAGCACAGGCAGAGAGTGGCAGGCAGAGTCAGAGGGAGAAGCAGGCTCCCTGCGGAGCAAGGAGCCCGATGTGGGACTCGATCCCAGGACGCTGGGATCATGACCTGAGCCGAAGGCAGCTGCTTAACCAACTGAGCCACCCAGGCGTCCCCAAGTTTTGGTTTTTAAAATGTGATTTCTGGAGCTATTTTCTGGCAGAAATACTTAAAAAGGTAACTTTAAATTAGAGATTATGAGATTTTTCTAACTGTAGTTCCTTGAAATGAGATTATTCCATTACTTCAGGAGTTACTCTGTTTTAACAATAGTATGTATATCTTAGCCATGTAAAATGTTTCAGGTTTAAGTTTACTAATAATTTGTACTGTTCCACTTTTCTAGCCTTAATTTAAATGCCTCTTAAAAATTACTGTGGATGGGGCGCCTGGGTGGCTCAGTGGTTTAAGCCTCTGCCTTCAGCTCGGGTCATGATCTTGGGATCCTGGGATCGAGTCCTACATCGGGCTCTCTGCTCGGAGGGGAGCCTGCTTCCTTCTCTCTCTCTCTGCCTGCCTCTCTGCCTACTTGTGATCTCTCTCTCTGTCAAATAAATACATTAAATAAAAAAAAAATTACTGTGGAATCTTGGTCAGCCACTTAACTATTTTGTTGAAATAGTAACTATAGTTAAAGTTTAAAGTGCTAATCAATTGATTTCATTTTGAACTTGACAGCTACCGACATCGTAGAACAGAGCAAGAGGAAGATGAAGAACTATTAACAGAAAGCTCTAAAGCAACCAATGTTTGCACTCGATTTGAAGATTCTCCATCATGTATGTTGTATACATATTTATTTGATTTTTTAAAATTCCCCTTTTGAGACTTCCTTTGGTTAAAGTTTTATTTGTCCTGGCTGTAATTTATAAAGGGAATTTTTAGTAATCTTTTGAAATTTATTGATTGTGAACCAGATTTTTTTTTATGGAAATGGTAGTATATTTGTATGCTAGCGGTACTGTATTTCAGAGGGGCATAACATGCCTTGTGTTTTTATTGTTGCCTGAATGTATATGTAAAACTAGTAATAGTTTCTGCTTTATATTTGCCCCTGATTAAAAAAATGTAATGTTTAAAAAAAGCACTTCATGAAGACTTCTGTTAACTGATGTCAAGATTTTGTATTAGTTTGTTTTAAATTTTTTTCTGAAATATTTGTTATTAATGGTTTTCCAAAGGAAAACTTGGGTAACCAGGTTTTTGAATTTTATTTCTGTATAATCTTGATAGTCTGGCGGCACATTTGTCTTTACTGCAGCCTAGCATTTTTTTCCTGATCTTCCTCTTTCTTACTTGGTAATTGATTTGTGTGATCGAAGTGGTTGTGAACAACAGAAATTTAGAAAGGTCAATATAGGACATACAGTTTTGACTTGTTTAATTAACTGTAACTGTAACTCTTTAACAAGTTGAACTTCAGGCAAGACAGTATCTTGGTTAGAAATTCAGCAGTCTGTTTAAAGTATTTATCTTCAGATGTTTTTTAGTTACCAGTTTCCATTTCCTTCATGAAGTTAGAGACTAAAGCCAGGTATATGGTACAAGGGAGGAAGGAAGTTTGAATTGTTTGTATTACCTCTTTCTCACATTCCTACATTGTAACTAGTTTTCCCAGTATTGGTTACCTTTTCATTTTAAAGCAGTGTTTTTTGAAAGGTGATGGGGTATAGGCCTGCATGTTAAAAAAATCTGGTGATTGTGATGTATATACTTAGTAATTATTCTGAGGTGGGAATTGTGTAGTAAACCCCAAAAGAGATGCTGTTTCTCTTTACAGGACCTGTTGAACTTAGAAAAGTAAGTAAGTTCTAGTTCTTCCAAATTCTTAGTACCTTAGAGAAGGTATTGGATAAACAGTTTCCATATATCCTGTCTTATTTCCCCTTTGTTAGGAGGAAGACTAAATTCCCAGAGAATGTCTGTTTGGATTATCATGGAAGGTGGAAACACTTGGTTTAGAACCACTTGTGGGGTGCTGGGTGGCTCAGTCAGTTAAGCGTTTGCCTTTGATTCAGGTCATTCTCCCAGGGTCCTGGGATGAAGCCCCATGTTGGGCTCTCTGCTCAGTGGCGAGTCTACTCCCTCTCCCTCTGCCCTGCTCCTGCTCTCATTCTCTCGCTCAGTAAATTACAGTCTTAAAAAGAAACTTGTGATAACATTAAAAAGATATAAAAGGTGAGTCTCTAGGATCAGTGTATGGGTAACATAGGAACTGAATGATTGGGGTGGGTAGTCTGATGCTTTATAATTGTGGGTTTCCCCTGCCCCTCCACTTGGTTATTGTCCCTATCCGTTCACTCCTTACCTGCTCCAGATCACAGCAGTTGCCTCTAATGACTTGGAAATTGAAGACAGAAAAGTCAGAGTAAACCTGTGTAGGTCCAAGTTAAAACTCCAATTATCAAACGAAGGGGACTGCCTTTCTGTATTTCTTATGTCTTTAAAATGTGCATTGTGTTTTTTCTTTTATTCTTAGATGTTAAATGGGGTAAACTGAGAGATTATCAGGTCCGAGGATTAAATTGGCTCATTTCTTTATATGAGAATGGCATCAATGGTATCCTTGCAGATGAAATGGTATGTTTGGTAGTTTTTTAGAAGGCCATATTTTGTAGTTTAAAGTATTTTGTACCATGAAATTTATAAAAGTTAAGATATGATTATAATCCAGAACTGTTAGCAAATTAATCCTCTGTCAAACCTGGTTTAGTTACAGAAGCAGAATCTGTACTTAAGTTGTGAGGAATTATTATTTATGAAAGTGTGATAAATTTAAAAGTAAATACATTTTGAGAAATATACTTTTGGTAGACTCTTAAAGTGCACTGTTTTGGCCATTTCCCTTCATTTTTATAAAAGGGGAGGTTAATTTATTCATTAGTGATTATAGTTCTGTCTCAAAATACTTATCTTTGTTTAGTATTGAGTAGATATGTAGTCAGTGTTCCAAATTTCGATATAGCTAAGTGCTAAAATACTTAGTTGCTTGAAAAAAGTACGGAGTCAAAAGAAATGGGTCTTCATTGTAGCTCTGCTGCATGACTTTGGGAAATTCAAACTTCTGAGCCTTATGGGTATGGTTAGTAGTACCTGTTTGTAGACATGGGAAGATTAAAAAGCATAACACAGCTAAACTTGAAACATCAAGTTTTTGTCATTTGTTAGCTATCATAAACCATATAGGTGTTTCTTTTAAATATTTATATGTATCAGGAGGAAACACAAATATGGGTGTCTATTTTGTTTTGATTTTCATTGCTTTGTGATTCTTCTTTCAGGGCCTGGGAAAGACTCTTCAAACAATTTCTCTTCTTGGGTACATGAAACACTATAGAAACATTCCTGGTCCTCATATGGTTTTGGTTCCTAAGTCTACATTACACAACTGGATGAGTGAATTCAAGAGATGGGTACCAACGCTTAGATCTGTTTGTTTGATAGGCGATAAAGAACAAAGAGTAAGCTTTTTGTGTTTTGTTACATTTTTGATATTAAAGAATTTGAATTTAGGTTTGGGGGGACAGCTGAGGAGGGATAAAAGAAGAGTTCAGTAATAAACTTTGTCTTCACAAATATTAGTAATTTACAAATGTAATACTGTCTTAGTGGTGAAGAATCCTTCTGGAGAAAGGAGTTGTAGACTGTAGCATGCCATATGAGTGTATAGTTTGTTTCTTTTACTTTGGAATTGGTTGTATAAACTCAAAGGCTATATTCTCATTCTAGAAACAGCATTTTTATTCTTAAAAGAAGTTTTGAATATGTGAATTGGTTGGATAATTGAGGAGCCAGATTTTTTTAGATTGATGTTGCATAATGCTAATTAATAGCGTAATTTTTAAAGATGGACTGGGTCAGTTACAATATATTGGTGAGTTGGTATGGTATTTATTGAAATAAATTAAAATGATGGTCATGACATTTTTGGGAAGGAAATAATGAAAATAATAATACTATTGAAAATACAAAGCTCAGATTTTAAAATGTACTATATTGAAGAATAATGTATTTAATTTTGTTTTTTTATTTAGCTGTCATTGCTTTTCTCCTTTTATAGATAACTTTGTGTATTTTAAGTTACTAAGTTGCTTTTTATGTTTTTGAGCCAAATTTAAACCAGTTTTTGCTTTAGTTTCTTAACTTGTAAAATAAGAGTAATAATAACAAAGTTTTATTAGATATGTAAACATGAAAGGAATGAAAATGCTTAACTGCAAACCATCTTTAAGTTTTCACTCTATGGCAGAAACCACCCTCTCTTTCTAAACCTGTTCCTAAGAATTTCAGCACCTGGTAGAAATGAAGAGAATACATTTAAGAGTTAGTTTACTTAACTGTACACTGATCAGTTTTGTCGGTTATTTTTTATTAAATAGCTTTGACACTTAGAAATGATTGATGAAATTAGTTTGAGTTGGTTCTAGAGGCTTACGTAATATAGAAGAGTATCCCTTTTTAATATTTTCCATCCCCTTTTTTGTGTTAGATTAACTTGTCATCAATACCTTTAATGTGTAGTTCGTTTCTGCATGATGTAATTTTTTTCTCTTGCTACCTACACAGGCTGCTTTTGTCAGAGATGTTTTATTACCAGGAGAATGGGATGTATGTGTAACATCTTATGAAATGCTTATAAAAGAGAAATCTGTTTTCAAAAAATTTAATTGGAGATACTTAGTTATAGATGAAGCTCACAGGATCAAAAATGAAAAATCGAAGGTAATTTGGTATTTGGAAGTAAAAATCATTTGTGCCTCCATTTAGAATTTGATCATTGTGTAGAATATCCTAATGATGAATTTGGTTCTTTTAGTTGTCAGAAATAGTGAGGGAATTCAAGACTACAAATCGACTATTATTAACTGGAACACCTCTTCAAAACAACTTGCATGAGCTCTGGTCACTACTTAATTTTTTGTTGCCAGATGTCTTTAATTCAGCAGATGTAAGTATGTCTTACTGTTTTCTGGTTGGAATTTTTAATGTTTTTGTTTAATGCTATACATTTTTGTAATAAAATTGGTCTTTCAGCATTGCTTGAGATAATTGTAATTTTAGCACCACTTGAGATAATTGTTAATTTTTTACTTTAAGTATCCTGGTGTAATGTGCCAAGTTTTTTATGTATCCTGAGAGTTTACTTTTTTGCCTTTTGATTTCAGTATCATTTTATGAATCAGTTGTTTTTTTGTCTCTGGAATGTCATAGATTCACATACCAAATAGGTAGTCACATTGCCCTGAATTTCAGCAGTTGTACGTGGATTGCTTGTGTCCTTAAGGTGTATTGCTCAAGTTATTTCCCAAATGACATTGTTGTGAACTTGACATAGCCTGTGTTTCCCCAGGATGGTCTTCAAATTTGCTAAAGTCTGTCTAGCCATCTTTTTTTTATGGCCTACAAACATAGAATCTAATCTTTACCTTTAAATAGATTATTTGCCCTGATAAAAATGGTTGAGTAGATGTTCAAACTATTGGTTATACCTAAGCACGTAATATATATGTTAAAGTCTGTTATCAGTAATGACAATTTTTTGCTGAACCAGAGTTCATTTTTGAACTATGTTTCCATGGGTGGAGAGAGAGACGTAAGAGCCTGTGTATGTGTGTGGCTTTTGAAGAGCTCAGTTAAGTTCCAAAAGGGTTAATTTGGGGTTGTTGTGTTAAGGATCATTGTAAAAGAATAGTGAAATTTGCCTTCTTGGAAGACATTCAGTCAATCTCAGGAAAATACTTTAGTTCTGCTTTTGTGTATTTAAATGTTTTTGTTTTAGAGATTTTTTTTTTTTACTGGATTATCACTCTGATTTGTTTAGTGATCTGTGAAAACTTTGTTGTAGTTAACATAATTCTAAGATTATGTTTACTAACAAAGCACAAATACAAACCAGATGTGCTGAGGAGGTAAGAATATGGAAGTTATCCTTGTTTAGATCCTACCAAATACTAATGAAATGCTGGTAATTTTAGTAAGTTTAATTAAAATTGACACTGCTCTGAAAATTTCATGTTTGAGTAATCTGAGTAGTCTTCTAAAATAAGATTTTTCAAGAATATTAATTTTTAAATTCTGTAGAACAACTTTCCAACTATTCATTATGAAACTTGTCATCTTGATGTTTTTAATCTAATTCTCAAGGTAGTTCTAATGAATTGTTAACAATGACACATGAAAAATACAGAATTGAACCAAATGATTTTTGAAGTTCACAGCTCAGATACTAATTCTAGAATTCATTGTTACATCTAACATAAATAGGGTTTTTATGTTTAATGCCAGTTAATATTTCTGATCTTTATTTGTTTTTTTTTTGTGTTTTTTTTTTTAACTAGGACTTTGATTCATGGTTTGATACAAATAATTGCCTTGGGGATCAAAAGCTAGTTGAGAGGCTTCATATGGTAAGTGTTTTTGAATAAGCTTAAAGCAGGGACCCCTGGGTGGCTCAGTCAGTTTAGTGTCTGCCTTTGGCTTGGGTCATGATCCCAGGGTCGTGGGATCAAGTCCCACATCAGGCTCCTTGCTCAGCGGGGATCCTGCTTCTCCCTCTGCCTGACGCTCCCCCTGCTTGTGCTGTCTCTCTGACAAATAAAATCTTTAAAAAAAGATTAAAGCATACTTTTAATAGGAAAAATGATAGAGGGTTAAATTAGTGAATTATTTTTCTGTTGAAAAAAAAAACATTGACTAGAATTAGATCTATTTGAATCCTGTTACTTAATTATTAATCTTATACTGGAGGCTGAGGGGTTGTGGAGTGTGCTTTTAGTATTAGAACCTAGGATGAAGTCCTAACTTAGTGAGTGGAAAAAGTAATCTAAATCTAAGAGATTTGGTTCTCAAAGGCTAAAGGGGTCCATCTTTTGTTTTTTAAATCCTGCAGCTGTGTATAAGCAACTGATAGTAGTGCATTGTGAGCAGAGTTGCTAAGTTCTTGCTGTGATACATAGCTTTTTTTACTTCTTAATGAAGATTCACAAGTGAAAGTTGGTTGGTAGATAATTCCCAAACAGAATCCAGAATATGATAGTCTGACTAGCAGAATAAATCCAGATCTTGTAAGCATGGCATATAAGGCTTTTCATGACCTAATGCAAAGGTTCTTAACTTTTGACATTTCGGTTTAGGTAATTTTGAAGGGCACAGGGAAGGTGGTTTTCCTGTTTAGCAGCATTCTTGACACCTCTACCCACTAATGCCAGTAATATGTCCCATTTGTGACGACCAGATATGTTGCTTAGCATTGCAGTTGTCCGCTGGGGTGTCAGTCTCTTCCCTAAACCCCACGATTTAACTTTTCTGACATTCTCAAACTTCTGTTTCACTTTTTATATCAATATAATTTATTAGAATTTCTGACCCTATTAATTTTCTGTAAACATTGAACTAATTTCAGTCTCTTTGTGCTGATCCTTTCTGCCACATCTGGTATCCCCTTTCCTACTTTTCACTGATACCTAGTCCAACACTAGGTATAGGTATAGGTAATGTCACCTTTTCCACTGAATATACTGGGTGAATCCAGCTTAGAAGCTTCTTTGTATCCCATTTTTAATTATCAAGGCAGTCTAACATAGGACTTTGCACTGGGTGTTGAAATGTTTAATTTACAGATTTTTTCCTGCTGTATTGCAAATACGAAGGCAGGAAACCGGTCTTAGACATTTGTATCTCTAGCACAATGCCTGGTTCATAGTGGGTCTTTGAACAGGGGAAAAGTTAAGCCTGAATGTTTAAATACTGGTTTCTGTATAAATTAATTATAACCCACTTTAAAATTCTCATGTACTGAAATTTTATTATTTTAAATTTTTGAAGCTGATAATCTCTTAGACATCTTTGTTTCAAATTAGGTGGCATTTAGGCACGTAAGCATTCAGTTTAGAGTATGGAGTGTGTATGTAGACTTTGCTTTATTAAATAGGTACATGTATGTAAAGCAAACTAAAACAATCCACATAAGAGAATCAGCCACTTCTGGCATCGCCCTTTATTTTGTTCAGAGTAGTATGAAAGTGATTATCACATCGGGGAGAAGAGGTCTGGTAGTTACCTTTCTGTATCTGTCTGGAAATTCCCACCTTAGCTCCCTGTGGTCTCCTGATGTAAAGGGTATTCAGAATTAGTATCGTATACTTAGGAATGAGATCATTTTTACTTAATGTATCAGTTATTTGTTACTGCAAAGTACTCCCCTCTCCCACCAAAAACCCTTAATAGTATCTATTTTTAGAATTTACGGATTGGCTGGGTGGTTCCTTTGCTGGTTTTACCTGGATTTATCCAGTTACATTTACCTGGACAATTCTAGAAGAGGGCCCAGTAGACCTGAAGGTCTTTGGTAACGTATCTGGCAGTGGATGCTGGCTGTTAGCTAAGATTATCCATACTAGCTTCCTTACGTGATGACATTAGAGAAGTGTTGCTGATTGTTTTTCTCACCAGTTTTTAATTTCTTTGTGATCGTATTTTTATAAGCTAGTGTAAATAAAACATAGGAAGATACAAATAGAGAATCTTCAGTTTTGTAGATACTCTAAAATTTAATGAGAACGAACTCCATACTACATGGGTAGGTTTTGCAAACATGTTGAATAAAAGAAATGAGATAAAGTGGGTGTGTATTATATAATTCTATGTATGTAAAGTTAAAAATAATAGGCAGAACTAATCTATGATGTTAAAATTTAAGGGCGGATGGTGGCTGGGAAGGTTCCAAGATGGGTTTCTGCAGTATTCTGTTTTTATCTAGATGATAAGTTGATTACGTGGGCATGTTTACTTGATTGAAATTTATTGAACTGTATAGTCATCATTTGTTCTACTTCCATAAGAAAAGGGTAGTAAAATTTTTATTGTTTTTATTTTCATTAAGTTTTCTTTTTCTTTTATTAATTTCAATATAGTTACCATACAGTGTTGTATCAGTGATTGAACAGTTCCATATACCACCCTGTGCTCATCACAAGTGCACCTCTTAATCCCCATCACCCATTTCATTCATCCCCCCCCCCCAAGAGTAGTAAATTTAAAAACTAACCATAAAAACATTTTAATGTGGACCTAGCTTTAAGTACTGTTGGACAATCTACATGAAAGCACAGTACTACCCCCGCCCCCAGGTCCCTGGCCCCTTCTCTGCAGGTGAAACATTCCAAGATCGCCAGTGGGTACCAGAAACCACGGATAATACTGAACTCTGTATACACTTTTTTCTTATACATACATATCTATGGTAGTTTAATTTATAAATTAGGCAGGGTAAGAGATTAATAGCAATAATTATAAAATAGAATGATTGTAAAGTTTTATAACATAAGTTATATAAATATGGTCTCCGCATACCTCATTATACTGTACTCCCTCCTTATGATTATGTGAGATGATAAAATGCCTACACAATGAGATGAAGCGAAGTCAGTAACGTAGGTATTATTATGTAATGTTAGTTTGCTCTTGACCTTATAATATGTTAGGAGGAGGATCATCTGCTTCTAGACTCTGGTTGATGCAGGTCACTGAATCCAAAGATAAGGAAGGGTGATAGCTAGTTGTAAACGGAAAGACAGTGAATGTCGAAAGCATCAAAACTTACTGTTTTTAGGGGCGCCTGGGTGGCTCAGTCAGTTAAGTGGCTGCCTTCAGCTCAGGTCCTGATCCTAGAGTCCTGGTGTTGAACTCCCAATCAGGCTCCCCACTCAGTGGGGAATCTGCTGCTGTTTCTGACCACCCTCCACTTTTTCAAATAAATAAATAAAATCTTAAAAAAAAAAAAAAACTTCTAGTATTTTATAACAGTATAGCAAGTGTATATTCATTACCTGTATTGAATAAGCAATGATCTTGTATTACCCTTCAGGAATTCTGTAAGAATAAGTTATATTTGGAAGGGTGAAATTCTAAAAACAGATAAATTTCAATGTATTTATTAAATAGTTTGAGATCCTGAAATAATATAGATAAGATCATTTCTGTTTCTTTTTGATAATTCAGGTTTTGCGTCCATTTCTCCTTCGTCGAATTAAAGCTGATGTTGAAAAGAGTTTGCCTCCAAAGAAGGAAGTTAAAATCTATGTGGGTCTCAGCAAAATGCAAAGGGAATGGTATGTGTTCTTGGACGTTTTAAAATCACTATTGATTCCTAATCAACTTTAATTTATATTTTCCTTAATTGTGTCTGCAAGGAATTGCCATTTGCTTTGCTGAACTCAACCTTAAGAGTTTTCTGGGGCGCCTGGGTGGCTCAGTGGGTTAAGCCTCTGCCTTCGGCTCAGGTCATTATCTCAGGGTCCTCGAATCAAGCCCCGCGTCGGGCTCTCTGCTCAGCGGGGAGCCTGCTTCCCCTTCTCTCTGCCTGCCTCTCTGCCTGCTTGTGATCTGTCAAATAAATAAACAAAAAAGCTTTAAAAAAATAGTTTTCTGATCATGTAATTTAGGACTTGCTGTTGCTAATCCAGTTTATCATACAGAGTCATAAAACTTACAGCTTATAATCAGGATGGGAAGTGTATGAATCCAAGGTTTAAAGTTGGCATTTAATTAAACAGGGATATATATATATATAAACCTCTCTACTTGGGTTTTTTGAAAAGGAACTGGTGGCACAGATGCAGGCATACAGTTAACTTGGTGGTTCATAAATACTGGATTGTGGATTAGGACTAATCTGATGAAGTTGGAGATGGTAGAGACACGAGAAAATTTAGGTGCTTGCTTTTAGCCCATAAAGCTATTGCATATATTTAATTTTAAAGACTCCATTCTGAGTGAATGTTTTATTTTAGACAGGATTTCCTTTGTGAATTTATGGTGGTAATACAAGATAGCTATTTTTAAATACCTCTCTAGGGCATAATAAAAATGTGGAAAACATTTTAAGTTTCTTCTTTTTTTTTTCTTAAGGTTTTATGGGTATATGAAATCCAAAAGGCTAGAAACCACTAACTTAGTATTAAATTTTTTTTATAGATAGAAAGATCGTCATGAATCAACATGTAAAATGTCTGTAGAAAATGGTATTGTTACCTTAGCATATATTAACATTAAGTGTAGTGTTCGAAAAAGAGAATAAATAGTCATACGTACTTTTCACTGGTTATACTGCATTTCAGTGTATTTTATTCCATACTTGATAAATATATGCAAGGGACTGGAATTGTTGGTGAAAAGACAGAAAGGTTAGAATGTAAAGAAATGGGCACATTATCTAGGAAAGAGATGACCTCTGTAGATGGTGGTCCATCCTAAGTGTCCTTAAAACTTTTGGAAGGCTTTTATAGGGTAGCAGTTGTATGGCTCTAAGTTAACAGAGCTGTGTCGTGAGTCAGTGTTAAGGGAAGAGAAATCTCTCCTAGGTTAACATTGGTGAACTTTTGTCAGAATTGTATGGAAAGGTCTGCCTTGAATAATACTTTATGCCTTATTACTGGAGTTACGTATATATTGCTTAGGTTATTGAAGTTATTTTGTTCAGAGGATTCAAGGTCTTGAAACTTTGGTATTTAGATAGATTACACTTTCCTGTAGGATGTTTACGTTCTTGATAAGGCATTTAAGGCTTTTCACAAGCCATCTTTAGCCTGTGGCTATAGTTTTACTACATATAATTATTTTATGTATGTGTATATATATATATTTATATATGTACATATGTATGTACATATATTTATGTGTACATGTATATGTACATATATTTATATATGTGTATATATTTTATATATACACACACACACGTGTGCCTATATGTTTGTGTGTGTGTGCACATGTCTGTATAGACACACATGTATACATAGTTTTACTGCCCTCTTATCTCCCCCTACCCCCATGTACTATTTATATTTAAATTACATTGATTGCATTTTATTTTCATCATCATGCCTTATCCTATCAGGATTCTTCCTTCTTAGATCTTCCTGTTCTCACCCAAATGCTGTACTAGCTACATTGAATAGTAACACTCTTCCATTGAAAAAGACTACAAATTAAAATTATGTTTAAAACTTAACGTTTTGGGGTTCCTGGCTGGCTCAGTCAGTAGAGCATGTGGGTCTTGATCTTGAGGTTGTAAGTTCAAGTCCTTTGTTGGGTGTAGGGATTACTTAAAAATAAAAAAATAAAAAATAAAACTTAAATTTTAAGTTTTGCTTAATTATGTTAATTATGTTAAGTTTTGCTTAATTATGTTAAGCAAAAATTATGTTAATGTAAAAATGTTACATTATACTGCTTTGTTTTAATTCATCCCAAGGAGACACACAGTTTTGGACCTTGAGGCCCAAAGTATAATTGTGAACATTAGAACAGTAGGGGCAATAAAGAAAAACAAGGAAAGAGAAAGATGTTACAATACATGGTAAACTCCTAACCACATCTTAGAAGTTGATGGGTTCTTTACAGATATTTTTGGGTTGAGGTAGGGGAGAAAATTAAGGATGGAAAGTAACGGATTTGTCAGGGCACAATGAACCCTTTTAAAATATTTTTCTTCTCAATAGGTATACTCGGATATTAATGAAGGATATAGATATACTAAACTCTGCAGGGAAGATGGACAAAATGAGGTTATTGAACATCCTGATGCAGTTGAGGAAATGCTGTAATCATCCATATCTCTTTGATGGAGCTGAACCTGGTCCACCTTATACAACAGATATGCATCTAGTTACCAACAGTGGCAAAATGGTGGTGTTAGACAAGCTGCTCCCGAAATTAAAAGAACAAGGTAATTATGTTACTGGTAACAAATTGAGAAGTGATGAAAACTTGTAAAATTCTGATGTAAAATAAGGGACCACTACAATTTGAAATTACTAATCATGGCACTTTTATAAAGTTGAAGTGTGGGACATTTAAAAACTTCTATCCGTTATCTGAGCTTCATTTCTCCCCCCAATTTTAGGCTTATAAATCTTAGGGATCAGTAGTTAGGCCTGATACATTCCTGGATTTTGGGGGAGAGTTCTCATTTTATATATGCTTTCTCAGAATATGTCAGCTTTTTGTTATAAAGTGCCAAGAATGCTCTTTCCACACATACACAGTTCCCAGATGCTTTGGTAGACAGTGTTGTGTTCATAGTATTGTTTTTAGTTATTTATGTGGACTTATTTAAATGACAAATTACTTAAATTTAAGCAATAAAATTAAGCAATAATTTAATTATTAAATATGTACATGGACCCAAAGCAGTTTTGTTTATAACATGCTGATTTCTTAATGTGAAAATGAGTATGTAGTATGTGTAGAGACGTGTTTAAATTACATGAATGTAGAATGTATTTAGTGTGATCCAGCTCCAATAATTAAAGACTCATGGCAAAACTTGTTGACATCTATACGTACCTGCTTTCCTTCTCCCAGATTAATTTGAAGCAAATCCCAGACATCAAAGCTTTTCATACACAAATTATTAATTCTGTAATGTGAAATAATACAGTCAGATTTCACATTTTTCTATTTGTGTTTCTCTTGTGTGTTTTGGTAAGAATGACTTGTACCTTTAGGATATTGATGATCAGCCTTCTAACAGAAGGTTTTTACACCATTTTGTGGAAATACATTTTCTAAAATGATTTTCTTGAAAGCTAAGTAGTAAAGGGAATAGCAAGAACTTGGTAGAAATACTCAGATATTAACGAAAGCTATATTAAACTCTGCAAGGAAAATGGGGACTGTTGAGCATCCTTAGGCATTTTGGTTACAAGAAGGTAAGACACAGCAGATTACCAGCCTCAGCTTCTAAGAAGAGATAATTTCTTAATTTTTATTTTTTTATAATGACTCCTTGGTCTTCATACATTCTACTGTGAAGACATTGTGCAGCTGGTTGAAGAAGTGGAAGGCAGTTGAATAACTTGGATCATGGCATCAGTGAAAGATAACCATGTAGATAGATGTGAGGCCACATCTGTGTTATATTTCAGTCTGGAATTGGGTCTTCAGAACCAGAATGAGATGGGTTTTGGGTAGGTGTTAGGGGATGTTCAGGGCCACGCACATGGGAGAATTGTGCTGGGGGTGGAGGAAGGTTATTTTTAAATGCATTTGGAATAAAAAGACTGATTCTCTCAGCCTTGGGACAGACCGAGACCAGAACAAATACTTTTTCCGTTTATCTTAGTGTGTTGTACAGATACTACCCTTTTTTGTTTGTGCCATGATGAGAAAAATGGGGAGAATAACTGACTAGGATAAATAAATAATGTGTAGTTTTTTTCTTACAGCCAACTAGGTAACTTGGAATTAAGGGGTAACTGGTTATTCTTAGTTTTGATTAGCCTTAAATTTTTAAATACTTTTTTTTTACTTTTGAAGCTTCTGAAAATGAGCTGTTCTATTTGTTAACAGGTTCACGAGTCCTAATCTTCAGTCAAATGACAAGGGTATTGGATATTTTGGAAGATTATTGCATGTGGAGAAATTATGAATACTGTAGATTGGATGGGCAGACACCCCATGATGAGAGACAAGTAAGTAAAATCCAGGGAGGGAAGGTAAAAAAATTACCAGATAAAATAATTTCCTGACATTTGTTTTATTTTATATCTGTAGGAGTCCATCAATGCATACAATGAACCAAACAGCACAAAGTTTGTTTTCATGTTAAGTACACGTGCTGGTGGTCTTGGCATTAATCTTGCTACTGCTGATGTAGTAATTTTGTATGATTCAGATTGGAATCCCCAAGTAGATCTCCAGGCTATGGTAAGAGATAACAGTAAATACATTCTTAATATTTTCTTAGAGCTTGATATTTTCATTAGCGCAATCTAGTGTTCTGCAAATATCAGTGACTTAACTCAGTAGAATTTTTTCTCCGAATGTAATAATTCAGAGAAGGTATTTTGTAGGTGATCTCTCATTCAAAGCAGGATATCTGAATCTCACAGCTTTGCCATATCTTAGGACCTTGGAGTCTAGCTGTATCCTTTGTATTCTGATGGCAGAAGGGGGATAGAGTTGAGGATTATCTAGGAAATTTTTAATGGGTCAGATCTGAAAGTGTCCCCATAGTCATCGGTCAGCACTCAAATCACATAGCATAACTGGGTGCAAGGTAATTGGTAAATTACAGCATAGTTGTACCTTAGGAAAGGGAGATAGGTTGGTGAGCTACCAACCTGCCTATCATGTTGGATGCTTAAAATGTATGCCCTTGTGTGGGAGTTCTTTGGCTAGAAGAGGAAGATCATTCTGAGGTTGAGAAAATGTATGATCTGCAGATTAATATGAAAACTTACAGATTCTTAAGTTTGATACTATTAATGACTTGATCCATGGTATTGGTGATTATAACTCTGGTGTTGGTTGTTTCTATCCTATATTGAAAGTGTGGTTGAGGAAAATTGATCAGTTAGAAATGGGGATGTTTTGTAAGAATATGTTTTGTGAACTTAACAGAAATTAAACAGAAATGGAATTCAGATTAATTTGACTACTTGTATGTAGTTATGTGGGTGACATTTAAAGACTAGGATTTTTATATATGTGGAGTTATTTTATTTTTGTCACTTTTTTCCCTGATAGCAGTGAAAATCTATATATGATTTAGATAGAAAAACATTTTGAATTTAAACCTAAGTAAAACAGATTTAGGAAAAAAAAGTTTATCATCCAACTTAATCATAATTTTGTCTATCTTATTTGGAGATGTGAAATTCAGGTAAGATTTTACTTACCTGAAGGAGAATGGGGGGCAGGGGAGAAGCAGCAGGCAGAGGGACTCCACATGTGGAGTCTGACTCAAGGTTTGGTCTCAGGACCCTGAGATCATGACCTGAGTGGAAATCAAGAGTTAAGATGCTCAGTGGACCCACTCAGGTGCCCCTGGAGACATGGAATTTTGTATTAGTATTACCTAGTAAAAGTAACAGGATAGTTTCTCACAGATTCAGCCATCTGTTGTGTTTCATACCTCCTGAAAGTTTTACTTGTGAGATAATTAATTTGATTGACATGGAGAAACTTTGAAAATCTAAGAAATACTAATCTAATAACATTTTTTTTTTTAACAAATTCATTTTTAGAATAGTTTTGTTATATTAAAAACTTTTACACTTGAGAGTATTTTAATTTTGCTTTTCAGTATACACAGTCAAATGCTATTTATGTAATTTTTAACTGTATCAAAATGACATGGTTATTTGCCTAGGATCGAGCACATAGAATTGGACAAACCAAGACTGTTAGAGTGTTCCGCTTTATAACTGATAACACTGTGGAAGAAAGAATAGTGGAACGTGCTGAGATGAAACTCAGATTGGATTCAATAGTCATTCAGCAAGGTAAGCCTTAGAACTTTAAGAAATTTACCAGGTTGGATAAACAAATGTTTTTTTCTTAGATTTATTAGATTCTTATTATTGAGGATCTGTGGAATCAAGCTGGCCAGCCTGAACAATATTTATATTCCTGAAAATAGTAAGCTTTAGTTTAATAAGAGGATAGGTATGGGCTCACGAAGGTTGAAGTTTGCATATTTGCTTTGCCAATTAGCAGTTCTTTTATACTATCTAAGCCTGTTCCCTCATCTGTTAAATGGGGATAAAGAGAATTAAAGTTTATTTTTAAGGATTAAAGGGGAAAATACATATAAAATAGCCAGCATTCATTGTGGTAGATATTAAATAGAACTGTGGTGAGTATAATTTACCTGTTAAAAAGCACTCTGTTAATTAATTATGCTGGGGTAAAATGAAGAAGTAAAAATGAAACTCAGAAAATCTGATGTTGGTTTTTTTTCTAGTCTGCAGCTGTTTACTGAACAGCTACCAGATGCCAGGCATTGTTCTTAGTGCTGAGAATACAGTGGTGAAAGAAAGCAACAAATACTCTTACTCTCATGGAGTTATAATTTAGCGAGGGTGAATCAAAATAAACATTTATGTAAATAGGACTAGAGGGTGAGGGTAGGAATCCTCAGTAACCTCAGGCTCATACTGGTTTCTTTCATTCTCAAATTTGCATTATGAGCATGTACTTTTTATCTGTTATATAGAGATAGAGAGATAACACTGTTAATATTGTTCACTGATGATTCCATATTGTATGACTTCATTTTGTTAACCGGCTTTTAATTTCCAAGTAAAGGAATGTTAAATTTCTCTCATATTCTATTAATGCCAACCGTAGTGTTAGCCACATCTCTGAATATGTGAAAACAGTAAATGAAGGCTTATTAGTTTTTATTATCAAGTGCTTGCTTCATGCCAAGCAATGTGCTACATACTTTGCATCCATTATTTCCTTTAGCCAGCTTAAGGTTGGCATGGGAAGTAGAGGCAGTTTGTTTACCATTCATATAGGTAGGAAGTGACTCATCTAACACCAAGAGCTATATTAACTATTAGAGTGAAGTATTTACTTATGAAAATCTCTGGAGCCTGCCAAAACAGTAAGGTTTCTCATGGTAATGTAATGGCTAGTTCTTTTCCCCCTCACATTCTTCATTCATGTTTTTAGAAAAACATCTGCTTTGTAGTATTTTTAATTATTGTCATCTGTGAAACACTTTTTAAAAAAAGAAGGAAAATTAATTTATAACCAACTTAGAAAAGCTGTTTGAGTTTTTTTACTTAGTTTTTTGGTTTTGGAGGGGCAAATTTTAGAGCCAAGTTTTGTGCTATTAGCTTTGTATTAGTCAAATAGCAAGGTGTATACCTTATGTATTAGTGTCTTTGGAGTGTAAGGGATGTAATTAAAAATAATGAGAAATCATAGAACTGCTTTATGTCTGAATAGCTTCCCCTCTGTCCAATGGGGAAGTGGTTTCAGTAAGACTGAGAACATTTTGATAGCAGTGAGATGGCTTTCAAACCAAAGAAACATGTTCTAAAGATAAATCCTAACTTTGAAAGTCACAGGTGTTAGTGGATTCTGTTAGGGATCCAAAGCCATGATACAAAAGCATTGAAGATCCAAGAGAACAACTTGGGTCCGTATCCACTCATTTGTTACAAGTTGGTTGGAATAGAAAAATTGAAGCTTTATGTAAGTGTATGTGAATGGCCCTTTAGGGTAGAAATAATTCTTTATGGTATGGTATTTTGGTTTGTCTTGATTCCTGTATTTTTGAAAACACAAATTACAGGGTTGGCCAAATTCCTACCAGTTGAAGATCTTGATCTTAGTTTTCTTAGGTTGAATGTCTTTGATCAAAATTAGCTTTGGAAATTTTCAGAAATTGATGTATATTTTAGTCTTTAGCTAAAGCTTGGTAATATGAAGGGTTTTTTGTACTTCATTTTTTTTTTTATACTTTCTAAGAAAAAGCTTGATGGAATATTAGTATTAATGTTTTTCTGCTTATTAGAAACTTCTTGTCTTTATGATCTCATCATAATGTTTTTAGCAAGATTAAAAAATCTCATCATAATCTTAAAAAAATCTTGCTAATAATTTTTATTTTCAAATATCCCAAATCTGTTATTCAGCCTATATAAGAATACATTTTTTTGAGATGGTATACATTAGGCTTCATTATGTAATAGATTAACTTTAGAATACTTCGAAGGTTACAGCTAACATTTTGGCATTGTTTAATGTGAAAATGACAATTCTCAGAAGTAAATAAAAAAATAATTGAAGTTTGAGGCAAAATACATATCACATCTAACATTTAAAATTCCAAGTTTTCAGTAAAACAAACTTTGTTCAATTAATAGTATACAACACATTTTTTTTTTTTTTTCCAGGAAGGCTTGTGGATCAGAATCTGAACAAAATTGGGAAAGATGAAATGCTTCAAATGATTAGACATGGGGCAACACATGTATTTGCTTCAAAAGAAAGTGAGATTACTGATGAGGATATTGATGGTATTTTGGAAAGAGGTGCAAAGAAGGTAAGGAATAGGTTAAATGATAATGTTTTTAATATATAAAATGTTTTAAATCAGAACCGAGGAAACACTTGTTACGTGAACCAGAAAAAGAAGCTTTTGTGTACTGTAAAGCCTAACTTATTTTTAACTATAGTGCTGAAAAATTTTTTTTCTGTTCTCAATCTGATAAGCTGTTTTTTTCCCCTGCAGACTGCAGAGATGAATGAAAAGCTCTCCAAGATGGGTGAAAGCTCACTTAGAAACTTTACAATGGATACAGAGTCAAGTGTTTATAACTTTGAAGGAGAGGATTATAGAGAAAAACAAAAGGTAATTTTTGAAAGACATTTTGGTTACTTAAAGACTTCATTTTACTTGGAACTTGGAATTTTAAGTGTTAGGTATAATGCTTTGTAAATTTGTTTCAAAGCAGTCATTTCTGCTTTGTAAATTCACATGTAAATTATTTTCATTTTTATATTTTTATACATTTTTACATTTTTATATGTAATATGAAATTGTTACACCCTTACTAGATTATTTTTAAACAGAATTAACTGGTAATGAAGGGGAAAAAGTCCTAATTTCTTAAGTAATATTTGTTAGTTTGTAGAGAAATTAGAAAATACCTACAAGTTGGAAGAAAAAAAATAGTTCTACTCAGTGTTTTTTCTGTTAACATTTAGGCTTGTATATCTTCTGAATTTTTTCTAGGCTAAATACATATCTACGTTTTTCTCCTGGTTTGAGTTACAGCATACATTCTGTAGGTTCCCTCCCTACCCTCTCACTGATTAGAATGTTCTCCATTTGGGCAAGAAATACTTACTGTATATCCATACTCTTCACCAGACCCTGTTCTTTGTATTAGTTAATTACATAGTTTTGAGCAAAGTAGCATAGTCCTCTTCTCGTAAAGCTTATTGTTCAGGATTTTACGACTATCTTACTGTTTACAAACAGTAGTTGTAATGGTGTACACAGTATGTGTTGTGTTCAACTGAGATTTGTGACTGTAAGTAAAGTTGGTGATATGAATTGTTTCCCATATGCTAGATTGCATTCACAGAGTGGATTGAACCACCTAAACGAGAAAGAAAAGCCAACTATGCTGTCGATGCCTATTTTAGGGAAGCTCTTCGTGTCAGTGAACCTAAAGCACCCAAGGTGAGTTGATAGAGCAGTAAAATATCCAAAAATATTGGAAATGTAATCTTTACAATTTTTTCTAAAGTATTTTATTTTTTTAACTTATTTGAGAGTGGTGGGGAGAGCAAGTGCGCAAGTAGCGGGGAGAAGCAGGCTCCCTCCTGAGCAAGAAGCCTGATAGAGGACTCAGTGCCAGGACCTTGGAATCATGCCCTGTGCTGAAGGCAGACACTTAGCCAACTAAGCCACCCAGGCTCCCTTTTTTTCTTATAGTCTTACAGTTAAATCAGATTGAGAATTAGAATCTTTTGTGGCTTCTTATAGTATATTTCCTTAACTCTTCTTAAAATTAGTTGTGAATGTATGCATTTAAAGTTTTTAAAGTTCATTTTTAATGATAGATTCAGTTGCTTAGAGAATTGGCCATCATAACTTAAGGAAAAAGGAAGATTACAATTCATTTAAAGCAAAATAATTTTTTTAATAGATGATAACTCTTTTTTCTCTAGGCTCCTCGGCCTCCAAAACAGCCTAACGTTCAGGATTTCCAATTTTTTCCTCCGCGTTTATTTGAGTTACTGGAAAAAGAAATTTTGTATTACAGAAAAACTATTGGGTACAAGGTAATGGAAATAACACTATTCATAAACTAATCTGGTTTGTTTTTAATTTAATAAATGGAGGACATGTCAGTATTTTTTTTCATGGTTGTATTAAAACATACAAAATATTTGGTTGGTTAAGAATTTAGTTCATCACATACTTTCTAAAATCTACTGATGGATAACCTAAAGTTTTTTTTTTAGGTGCCTCGAAATCCTGACCTACCAAATGCAGCACAGGCACAAAAAGAAGAACAGCTTAAAATCGATGAAGCTGAACCCCTTAATGATGAAGAGTTAGAGGAAAAGGAGAAACTTCTAACACAGGTATATATATATAGTCTTTACTCAACATAAAATTTAGTAATCATCACTTTGTACGGTACCATGCTTAGGTCATGTTGGGGTATACAGAGAAGTACAAGTATACGGCAAAAATGTTACTTTTTCATGCAGCATTCCTTACTTACTTTCACTGAGATTTAATTCCTTGGTTATGTAAGCAGTATGTGATGTATTGCTGAAAATGCATGTCTTTTTCTTCCAAAATGGAATAATTGGAAATGATAAAGCATGATCATATAGATGTGTGCTACATTTTGATTGTCACTTTGATTGTCATTTTGATAGTTATTGAGGTAATTGAGAAGATCATAGATTTGCACCAGCCTTGGTAGAGTAGATATTCTTTTGATTACCTTTCTTCTGTATTTTCTTTTCCTGTGACTCTTCTGCATTGAAACAGTACTAAGTTACCGTTCTCTATTACATGTCTCTCTTTAGTATTCTTTTGTTTAACAGTCTTTATGGTTTAATTAGGGTCTTTTAGAATTTGGCCTTAACCTATTTTTGAAGATTTTTCTTCCATTTTCTCACTTTATACATCTTAGCTCTTTAGTCTATGTTTATTGCTGTTTACAGACTCCTGCTAATCCAGAGTCCAGCAAAAATGTTACTTTTTCATGCAGCATTCTTTACTTTCTTTCACTGAGATTTAATTCCTTTGTTATGTAAGCAGTATGTGATGTATTGCTGAAAATGCATGTCTAAGTGTATGAAAAGTTAACCACTTTAAAAGAACTTAAAACCTAGGAGTAATTGAAAATATTTTAGTACTTTAGAAATGTTGGTACGTGTAGTAGTATCTTGTCCACGTTCAGTGTGCTGTTGTTAAACGTTTTGTTTCCATTGCCTTGAAGGGCTTTACCAATTGGAATAAGAGAGATTTTAACCAGTTTATCAAAGCTAATGAGAAGTGGGGTCGTGATGATATTGAAAATATTGCAAGAGAAGTAGAAGGAAAAACTCCGGAAGAAGTTATTGAGTACTCAGGTAATTTAAATATTTTAATATAAGAATATTCTCAGATTTCTGGATAGCTCTTGAGGAGTTCAGATTTTGTAATTCTGAATTATGTTTTGATAAGCTAAATTTTGCCTCCACTTTTAGGGCCTTATTTTTTTGTGTTTTTAAAAAACTGGGTTGGAAAATGTCCTCTTTTTAAAAATGGCATAGTTACTTTTTTACCCTCGCTAACTGGGTATTGCTGAGAAAATAAGAATAGGTTTAATGTGCTTTCATTTTATGCTTCTCAAACACTATGTGCCTGTGTTTCCTTAAATCACTTGGATTCTGAGGGCGCCTGGGTGGCTCAGTGGGTTAAGCCCCTGCCTTTGGCTCAGGTCTTGGTCTCAGCTCAGGTCTTGGTCTCGAGGTCCTGAAATCAAGCCCCGCATCAGGCAGTCTGCTCAGCGGGGAGCCTGCTTCACTCCCAGCCCCACCCCACTTGCCTGCCTCTCTGCTTGCTTGTGATCTCTGTCAAATAAATAAATAACATTTAAAAAAAAAAAAAATCACTTGGATTCTCAAGCGAGGAGGTACAGTTGTGGTGCTGTGAGTGTGCTTAGAATTCAAGAACAGAAATTTAAGAGTTGGGAGATACTTGTAACGCCTATTTCATCTCTTTTTTTTTTTTTTTTTACAGTTAAGGAAACAAACTAAATAATTGACTTATTTATAGTACTAGATATGAGAAAAATGGAAACACATTTCTTTTTTTTTTTTTTTTTAAGATATTTTTTATTTGACACAATGAGAGAGAGGTCACAAGTAGGCAGAGAGGCAGGCAGAGAGAGAGAAGGAAGCAGGCTCCCTGTCAAGCAGAGAGCCCGACGCGGGGCTCGATCCCAGGACCCTGGGATCACGACCAGAGCCGAAGGCAGAGTCTTTAACCCACTGAGCCGCCCAGGTGCCCCGGAAACACATTTCTTAATCCTTAGCAAATTATTTATGATAAATTACTTCTATTTTCCCCCTTCCTGCACCTGTCCCATCTGTCCCAACTTTTACTGTCTTACCAGCTGTATTCTGGGAAAGATGCAATGAACTCCAGGACATAGAGAAGATTATGGCTCAGATCGAAAGGGGAGAGGCAAGAATTCAAAGAAGAATTAGTATCAAAAAAGCACTTGATACGAAGGTACTTTTTGTATTAATAAATACGGTACTTAGTGATATAACTCTTACCTGAGAATATGCGAGGTAAAGTAACTTTTTAAAAGGAAATGAGCGTTGTGTATTGTGTAAGACTGATGAATCAGAGCTGTACCCCTGAAATAAATAATATTTTATATGTTAATAAGGAAATTAAATGGTGGTTTAAAATGAAGATTTTCTTCAAAGAACAATATTCACATGCTATAGATATTCTTAAAGGAGTTTATCTTAGTACTTCAGTTGATATATCTGGGTTAATTTCCCTGTGATTAGCTTTTTCCTAAAAGTCTGATCCTGTATTTCTCTTTAGAATAATAAAGACTCTAAAGTTGTTTTATAGCAGAGGTTGTATAATGCAGTTGAGGTGCTTTGGGTAGAAAATTCTGATTTGGAATGGAACATTTTTAGCTAATCTTACTAAAGCTAAATTTGAAATACAGATTATGTAGGATTTATATTATATAAAATTTGACTTTGATAGATTGGACGGTACAAAGCACCTTTTCATCAGCTGAGAATATCATATGGTACTAACAAAGGAAAAAATTACACTGAAGAAGAGGATCGCTTCCTAATCTGTATGCTTCACAAACTTGGATTTGACAAAGAAAACGTTTATGATGAATTACGACAGTGTATTCGCAACTCTCCTCAGTTCAGATTTGACTGGTTTCTTAAGTCCAGAACTGCCATGGTGAGTCCCTGGGCCTTTCTGTGTAATGTAGCAAACAGTTTAGAATAAGTATTGATTAATATTCTTTAACGTAAGGTAACTAAGAGAAAATTGTGGTTTCACCCCATCTTCGGAGTACATTTTTGTTACAATACTGTAAGTACCATGGGTTAAATCAGTTCCTTAGAAAATAGTTCTCATCTACAGTTAGCAATCTAATATCATGGATAACTTAAAAAATTTCTTGGTTCCATCCTCTTAATATCACATACCTTTTAACATCACTACATAGGATAGGGAGTTTTTTATATTTTAGTCAGGTTCTAAATAGAAGGAAATACCAGCATCAATTTCACCTTCTGAATTTGAAGATCCTAATTTAAAACTTGTATTTTTCAGATAATTTTGGTTTTATAAATGAACACATTTCTGTGAGGAAGGAACTCTCATTCAGGCATCTGCCTGTCTGGATTATTTTAATATAGCTTAAGGTAGTAAAACACTTTTATTTTCAATACTAGGGTATTTCTCATTCCTAATGACCTAAAGTTATAATTCAGGGAAGTTTAGCTTCAGTAAATTGCCCTTTTTATTATGCATTTAGCCATTTTGAAGCTTGAAACTTTCATCTTGTGTTCTTTAGGATGATAATGCCCAAAATGCTCTGTAGTCTTAAGTTTGGGATATACTGGTGTAAGCAAAGTTTAATCATTTTAGTGAGATTTCTCTCAGTGTATTTAAAGTATTATATTACCAGTCTTCAAGACAGGAGACAGTGCACAGTCTTTTCATGTTTCACCACAGGAGGATTATTTTTCACTAAACATCAACTGGCTACTATTTGTGTATCCTTGTTTGAGAAATGTTGCACTATAAAATGCATAAATAAAATTTGGGGAAAGACTGATTCAGTTGCTTACAGCTCTGTCTTCTGTCTTTAAGTGGGAACAGTTTATATAGTTAATAATGATTTTTTAAGTGAGTGAAACAAAATACGTATCATGTTGATTTATCAGTATAATACCATGGTCTTAAACTTATTTCCAAACATGTTTCATGTTAGAGCACACATAAGAAATGATTCTATGTGTATGGACCCTTCTGATAAATACTCTTGCCTTAGAGCCAAGAGTATTCAGACCTTAGCTCATCTGTATCACATTCTGGCATGTGTGCCACAGTTCACCTGTTAAATACAGAACTTTAATATAGTTTATTACCTTCTGTCTCTAGATTATATTGCAAATATTTCTAAAACTTTTATATTCTATAAGCTAGTATTTTTAAATGATTTTGTTGCAGTTTATGTAGTATCACTTTTTACAGGAAAACCATTTTGCTTACTAAGTAGTCAGCAGTAATGAAAATAGACTTCCATTTTCTTCAGGGTTATATAGTATTGTTACACTACACTTTATACAACCTCCACAAAGGATTTTAGATTGCTAGAGAGAGATGTAGATATCATAGACTTCTATGGCTAATTTTCCAAAATTGGGAAAGCTAGCATTTGATACACTGATTGCCATAATTCTAGTAACTGTACCTTTAAGGGAAAGAAGATCTACACTTAAGTTCTGGTTGATTTTGACCCTGAAATAGGTGCACTTAAAGTTTTAAATATGTAGTCTAGTTCTCAGGCATAGATATTAAGTAGCAATATAGCATATATTATTTTTACTGCTTGAATTTCTAAGGGAAGGAAGGATTTAAGAGAAATAACAGTATGACTTTAAAGAATGAAGTAAAAACATTGATATCTTTATCTTCATAGCATGGATTATATATGAAAATCAGTTCTTTTGGCTGTTTTAGATTTTATCTGGGGGAATGTTTAATTATGTAGTATGCTGTTAAAATGTTACAATTTTAAAAACTAGGTATCATGAAAACTTGTCGATGGAAAATACATGTTTACCATATAAATTTATGTTTACAATTCAGGAGCTCCAGAGGAGGTGTAACACCTTAATTACCTTGATTGAAAGAGAAAACATGGAACTAGAAGAAAAGGAGAAGGCAGAGAAAAAGAAGAGAGGACCAAAACCTTCAGTAAGTATTCATGAAAGTGTAAATATTTTCTTGGAAGACTTTTCTTTGTAAGAATTTGAACATTACTTGGCTATCATTGACATGTTAGTCTTTTTTGTAAATATAGCCTTGAGTTGCTTTTAAAAGTATAAATTATATTTGACAGCATTATGTGGGGATTATCACATAATGGGATGGTATTCCATAATTTGGCGATTCATGAAAATCTGGGAAGGTATGTCTTGTGAATGCCAGGACCCTACACTTTACCTTGGGAGTGCAAGGTATAATTTTAGAATATGTAAAGAAATATTAGGAAAGTGGTGGCTTTACAACCTTTACTAACTTCTAAAATTTAGTTTATTGTCCCAGTGGTATCTTAGGAATGTGAAAACAGTTATCTTAAGAGGAAGAAGAAGTCATCTTTTTATTTAATAATAATTTAGAAAGTCATGAATAAACGAACACCTGAGTAATGTTTTTTATGTAAAACGTCAGAATAATTAATACTGGGTTTTTTTTGGTATCAGGGTATGTTACACTTGGTGTATTGATTTACTATTGCAGATTATTTCATTGGTATTAAAATTTTTTTTGTAAAAGGAGTAGATAAGAACTTGGAGAATTAAGATTATTCTGGGTAGGAAGGTCTAATATTTGTCACTATGTAGCAGTTATTAGTAAAGAGCTGATGTATTTTACCTTTAATATTAGTCTTGTGATGAAAAGGAATCCTTCTGTTCATTTGTAGACACAGAAACGTAAAATGGATGGAGCACCTGATGGTCGAGGAAGAAAAAAGAAGCTGAAACTATGAATATATATATGTTCCATAATCACTAACTTTAAACCAGTAGTTCTTTAATTTACGGGTCTTCATAAGATGTACTGTACAATGCTCAATTGTTATGTCATTCAAAGACATCAGGTTCATCTGTTTACTGAGCTTAGAAACATAGTACGTAGTTCCACTTTTTTAAATGCAGCAGCTGTGTTGAAATTTTTTTTTTATCATTAACACTTGAAGTAATAAAACAGGCTTCATTTATTAATAAATGTTTCATTTGATTTATTTTTCTATTATAGTTCCATTTGTGAAGATTGTGACTTTGTTTATCAGCTATAATTTCTACACTCAAAGCTTAAAAAACAAGCAAACAGCTAAAAAAAATTGCAAATAACATTTGTCCCTTTGGTCTTCACTTAGTTGTGTAATTGTTTTAATTCACTTTGCCTTTGCAGAAATTTGGGTATCTTTGTAGTGCTATATAGAGTCTCATCTGGGAAGATTATGTAAATTGCATTCTCCTTGATTATTATATGGGTAGAATGGAACAAAAGGCAAGACAAATTATCATTAAATTCTATGCATATTTCTGTTAATGCTTTGTTTCTATAGTTGGTTCTGAGGTGTGAATATGCCCTTTTCTGTTGGAAGACTGGCCTTTTAGTTATATAGCCAAAGACATGTAGTATTTTCTGGTTCCGTAAAGTGTTACTGTACTATTTTGTAAAAGGAATATTATTTTTAATTGTTTGGTAAATGTTTTGACAAATTACCTTCTCGAAGCAGCCACAGCTTAGAAAGATAACGTCAAAACTAAGGTGGTTTTTGTTTTTTAAAAAGACTCAGACAAAATAAGGTATGGATTTGTCATACTGTTAAACTGAAATTGGTAACAGAATGTGTGTCCCCTTCCAGTTCACCTTTTTTGAGTTTTTAGAGTAATTGAAATTTTTATATTTTAAAATAATTTCTAAGTGTGAACGGCAAGATTGAGTATAATAACCAGTTTTTATTTTCTATGAACAGACTTGATAAACTGGAGACCTTGAAGCAGGATTACCCAAATTGTAGTGTCAGGATTTTAGCTGTACCAGAGGCCTTTATGTGCTACACATAATTTGTATAAAGTTTTATATGTGCAAATTGGGTACATAAACAGTTCTCCATTTTTCTAAGGGAATGCAATAAATGTAGCATCGTGAATAAATATAACTTTTATAATCCTTAAGTGGTCTTTTCTTTCCATTTATTTGATTTCCCCCTCTTAGGACATTATCTCTTTCCCTTAGATTTCTTCTAAAATTTCTGTCATTTGTCATCTGCCCACATATAATTGAGATTTTTATTTATAATGGTGATTTCTAAAGTATTACTTATACTGCTTACTTTTCCAAAATGTGGAGTTGTTGCTGTGTCAAGCATAGCCCAGTGTTATGATAAGTTGATATGATAATCTGAGTTTCTGTTCTGCTTCCCCCAAATTGACCTCATTTTAACCTGGGATTCTGGAAACAGTTATGGGCGGTTACTTTTTCATGAAAAGTGCTATCATTCTTAAGAGTTAGTGGCCTAATTGTGGAAGAACTACTTGGAAAAACACAAGGCCGAAGAAAACCATGGAAGTCACCAAAGAAATGCTTTCAAGAGGAAAAGAAACAGCCTAATACCATCTGGTTGGGGTGGGGGTGGGAGATTCGGAGTAGGAATAGGAAAACAGAGAGTAGACATGTGTTAAAGGAATCAAGTATAGTCTAGCCCCTGAGGGCTTGGACTAAAACAGAAACATGTAATGGGAAACAATTGAGAAAAGCATGAAAGAAAAATATCCAAATTCAGCATTGTAATTAGTCAATGTATGAAACATGCCTTTTCCACAGGTCAGTTAGTTGTTACTACATATTTAAGAATAAAGCCATAATTCTGATTATATTGCTAATTAAGAGAAGGAAAAATAGCTAAAAGTAACTTTTAGGAAAATGGTAGAGAAGATAGACTCAAAATTGGAAACTGATTTCTAGTTGATACCCTAAATTTTCAATTGAAGAGGTAGATATCCAAAAATAGGTACTGTGGTGCCTAAAGCCAACCTAGAAGAAACTAGGTAGTTTATGTGGGTGACCAAGGTCACAGTAATCTGTTACTCAGAATATTTCATTTAACAATTAAGGTTTTAGATTAATTGTTGGAAAGGTTATATTCTGTTGGGAAGATACCAGGTAAAATTAATAAAATATAATCATTACTTTCAACTTCAGTATTTTAAATCATAATTAGAACCTTGGATTCCAGTGGCAAGCCTTTTAAAAATTTAGGACATTTCAAATTTATATAGAGACTTAAAATGTTAATTTTATAGCAGTGCTTGCGTATGCTCATTATATTGTTAGTTTTATTTACTTAGAAAATCTGAACCAAACAGCCCTAATTTGGGATAGTTGCATTTATGGACCTCTAAATGTCTGTACAGGATGCTCTGTGTTAAGTATGATTGATAAATGACAAGTAGCAATATATTGACCAGTTTTTGGTATGTAACACTTAACCAGTTAACCTACCATTTTGGTGGTTTTAATTTTTTAACAAATAGAATTAAAATTTTTAAATACTATAAGAAGAAAATATAGAATTTTTTTTTTTTTTTTAAAGATCTGTATGTCCTTAGAGTGATAGATGGGTTTAATTCTAGTACATTTTAAGGAATATTTATAAATTCCTTTTCTGAGGAGCTGCTAGTCCTCGACACCTTTGTTAAGTCTTTTTGTGGGCAATTCATTGGGCAGTCTGAAAAGGTTGAATCAAGTGGAAAAAGATGGACTTGCTCTAGGTCAATCAGTCTATGACCTGATTCCTAGGACCGTTTTCAAGAAAGGAACGAGCTTATAAAAAATAGTGTAACCTATTTCAGTATAAAGGCATACCTTAGAGATAATGGAGGTTCGGTTCCAGACCCCTGCAATAAAGTAAATATTGCAATAAAGTGAGTCAAATGGCTATGTTGGTTTCCCAGTGCATATAAAAGTTAACATTTACGCAGTAGTGTAATGGCATTATGTTTTAAAAAGCAGTGTACATACCTTAATACTTTATTGCTAAAAATGCTAATAACCATCATCTTGAGCTTTCAGCAAATTGTACTCTTTGCTGATGGAGAGTCTTGCCCAATGTTGATAGCTGCTCAGAGTGGTGGTTGCTGAAGGTGGGGATGGCTGTGGCAGTTTCTTAAAAGAATGAAGTTTGCCACATGAAAGATTTCCTTCCGTGAAAGTTTCCTCTGTTGCAGGTGACAGTATTTGATAGCATTTTACCCACAGTGGAACTTCCTTTAAAATTGGAGTCTGTCTACTCAAACTCTGCTGCTCCTTTATCAACTAAGTTGATGGGGATAGCCCAAGATTTTTTGTCATTTCAAGTCCACAGCATCCTCATGAGTAGATTCCATCGTAAGAAGTCATTTTCTTTGCTCATGTGAGCAACTCCTTATTCAGTGAAGTTTTATTATGAGATTGCAGCAGCTTAGACATATCTTCAGACTCCACTTCTAGATTTTTCCCACCTCCTCTGCAGTTACTTTGTCCACTGAAGTGGTGAACCCTTCAAATTGGTCCCAAAGGGTGATACTCAACTTCTTCCAAACTCCTGATAGTTTGACCTCATTAATCACAAATGTTTTCAATGGCATCTAAAATGGTGAACCCTGGGGCACCTGGGTGGCTGAGTCAGTTAAGCATCTGCCTTCTTTTCAGGTCATGATCCCAGGGTCCTGGGATGGAGCCTCACAACGGGCTATTTGCTCAGCAGGGAGCCTGCTTCTCCCTCTCCCTCTGCCCCTCTTCGCCATTCGTGCTCTAGCTCACTTGCTCTCACCTAAAATCATTAAATAAATAAACAAACAAACAAATAAATAAATAAATAGGTGACTCCTTTCCAGAAAGTTTTCAATGTACTTTGCCCAGATCCATCAGAGGAATCATTATGCCAACTATAGCCTTATGAGTTGTATTTCTGAAATTTTAAGACTTGAAAGTCAAAATGACTCCTGGACCCATGGGCTACAAAATTAATGCTGTTAGCAGGCATGAAAGCAATATTCATCTCCTCCGTCTCCATCAGAAATCTTTGGGTGGACCAGATGTATTGTCAATGAGCAGTAATTTGAAAGAACTTTTTTCTGAGCTGGTCTCAAGAGTAGGCTCAGTAAAGCATGTTGTAAACAGATGTACTGTCATCCAGGCTTTGTTCTTATTTATGGAGCACAGAGTACATTTAGCATAATTCTGAAGGGTCCGTGGATTTTCAGAATGGTCAGTGAACACTGGTATCAGCTGAAAGTCACCAGCTGCATTAGCCCCTAACAGAAAGTCTGGGGAAAAGCGGGGAACAACCAGTTAGGGAAGCAGAACACACATAACCTTTATCCAGTAACTTTGCCCTCTAAGATGGGCATGGTTCATGGCACCCTAAAACAAAGTAACATCAAAGATCACAGATCACCATAACAAATATAATGAAGTTTGAAATACTGTGAGAAGTACCAAATGTGAGAGACATGAAATGAGCAAATTCTCTTGGGAAAATGGCACTGATAGGCTTGCTCCATAAGGGTTTGCCACAGACCTTCAATTTGTCAAAACAAAAACAAAACCCAGTATCTGCAAAGTACAGTTAAAGGAATTAGGGCTGTATTTAGATCCAAAATACTGGTACACAGGCCCCACATTTAGATTTGGGGCAATCGGGTTTTAGAATTACTGCCCAAGATAGGTGGTCGCTGATGGCTGGTCAACTTGCCAGGGGCAGGAGCACACTAACGACCTCACACCTTTTCTGCTTAGGTTTCCCGCATCACTCAGGATTGTAAGTTCCATTTGACAAATAATCACCCTGAGTCTGATGTATTTTGAAAATTGAGATCACAGTAATCTTCAGACTTAACAGTGATTAGGTGAAGGTTTTGAACCTTTAGAACCATTTTGTTAGAAATGTAGCCTCGAAAGCCTCACTCCAGGGGCGCCTGTCTGGCTCAGTTGGAGGAGCATGCGACTCTTGATCTTGGGGTAGGGAGTTTGAGCCTCACCTCGGGTGTGGAGATTATTTAAAAAATACTTTAAATAAAAAAGAAAGTTCATGCCAGATGGGCTGAATGAGAATTTACATTTTAATAAGATCCTCAATGGTGATTCATAGGCACAGAAAAATTTGCAAAGCACTGTTTTAAAACTTTCTTCCAGAGCAAAATGAAATCTTAATAGCCTGTTCAATAGATATCTTTTAACATGACATCAAAGTAACATCAGTATTGAATGATTTTCCTCACCTAAACTCAGAGAAAATGCTTTTATTTTATATTTCGGAGAGGCAGATAGTTTTACCAGATAGTTTTACTCTGGTGAGTTTCAATATACTAGCAGATAGTTTTACTCTGGTGAGTTTCAATATACTAGCATTTAAGTCATTACATACATCCCAAATATATTAGAGCAGTGTTGCTCTACTGTGTGGTCTGAGGACCAGCTGCAGCTTGTTAAAAATACAGATTCTCAAATCCCACTCTAACCTACTGAATCAAAATCTCTGCAGGTGGGGCCATGAAATTTAAGCTTTAAACTCTTCAGGTCATTCTTCAGGCATATTGAAGTTTGACATGCACTGTATTAGTACATCTCAGAATACCTGTTGTTTATCTTTCCTTTAAAGGAAATAATAAATGATTGAACTTGTGATTGTGACTTGCTTTGTTTTACTCAAATTTATAAATCTAGTCATGAGACTGTAAAAGGAATAATGCTGGATGCCTGGGTGACTCAGTTGGTTAGGCATCTGCCTTCAGCTTGGGTTGTGATCCCAGAGTGCTGGGATCGAGTCCTACTTTAGGCTTCCTGCTCCCTGGGGAGCCTGCTTCTCCCTCTGCGTCTCTCATGAATAAAATCTTTTTTTTTTTTTTAAGGCAATAATGCAGAGCATGTAGGTAATTCAGTGAATGGCATGTGAGTAATTTCATTTTCATAGTGAGCACCAAGACCCTGGTAGGGCTGTATGCCACCTCTCCTTACAAGTATGGTGTACAAATGGTGTTTAGAGAACTAGACTTGCTGACAATGATTTTGGATGATTTGGGTCATCTCTCTCAAAGGAAGGACGGTTTTTAACCTCAGAACTTGTAAGAGTAATTCTCAAGCATATTTATCTTGCTATATATTCTTTTAAGATGTACTTTTAAACAGTTAATCTGGTTTGAAGTCAGAAAACTATGTTCACATGTTGATGCATACACAACCAGATCTGCTTCCCAGGTATGGTCAAGCTCCACTTGGCAGAGAAGGTCCTTCAAACTTGAGCAGACAGTTTAGACTTCTGGGGAGTCACCATAACTATACAATGGAGTTATTGTCTGATTGGTTTTTTTTTCCTTTTTCCATTTTATTTTACTTCTCTTCAGTGTCTGATTGCTCTTAACGTTGCTTACAGATGGGTCAAGATTTCTCGTCGGAGGCATGTATATGAGCATAAGGGAAGTCCCTAACCTGAGGCTGCTCAGTAACGAGACAATACGGGCCCTCTAAGATGGATATGGTGCTGCTTTGGGTATCCATACTTAATTTCTAGACCCATTTGCTCATGAGCCTCGTCACCTGGAATTAGTTTGGAGAATGGTTCAGGGTGATGTGTTGAATATTAGTGCCCGTCTTTATCAGTACGTACATTTTGAGACAGGGTTAGGCACCCAGGATTGGCCCTTCCACTGTGTTTCCACGTTTTGCCCCCAGCAAAAGAAATTATGGACAGATGATACTCTAGACTCCTCTTTCCAAATGCTGTTTGCATGCATGCTGTCTTGATCAGATAGTGTAAACTGAGTGGATACACCACTCTCCCCCAGTGGTCACCTTTGAAGCAAATAAAAATCTGCTTTGAGGAAGTTTATAAAGTATGAGAAGTGAAGGCGCAGGGAAGTTGGAGGTTACTGTTACCATGAATTGCTTGTCACATACCTGCAGAGGAGAGCAGAGGACAGCAGAGGACTGGCTGAAAGCATCAGACACGGGCTGGTTCCCTAGAGGCAGTGCTTCCTTTGGGCATCAAAATCCACATTGCCACACTTTCTAACTTGAGTCTCTGGGTATGAGCTTTATCTTAAAAGATGACATGAGATATTTGGTATTAACTTTTTAAAAAAATTTTTTTAAATTTATTTGACAGAGAGAGAGATCATAGGTAGGCAGAGAGGCAGGCAGAGAGGAGGAAGCAAGCTCCCTGCTGAGCAGAGAGCCTGATGCGGGCCTTGATCACAGGACCCCGAGATCATGACCCGAGCTGAAGGCAAAGGCTTAACCCACTGAGCCACCCAGGTGCCTCCCCCCTTTTAAAGATTTTATTTATTTGAGAGAGAGCACAGAGGGAGAATGAGAGAGAGAAGGAGACTCTGCTGAGCAGAGAGCCTGATGCAAGGTGTGATCCCAGGACCCTGAGATCAGGACCTGAGCCGAAGGCAGATGCTTAACCGACTGAGCCACCCAGGCGCCTCTGCTTTAGCTTTTAAACACTAGTATTAAAAAGTGAATGGTCGATAAGTTTCTTTCTGACTAAAGTGTAAATTTTTCATTTGAAGAATCACCATTAAATAAAGGTCATGAAACTGGGCTTGACGTGTCTAATTGGCTAGCCACATTGTCCACTGGTAGCAATGATATACCCTGTCATTCCCCTCTTTCCCTAAGGTAGCATGTTACTGACCAGAGAGTAGATGCTAACATATAAACAGAAATCATATACCAGGATATTGAACCTGTGGAGTAGGGAGGGTAAGTCAGCCAAGCAGCCATATTTCTTATATTGTGGAATATTTGGGGACATGTTTATCTGTTTCTGTACATAGAACACCTTCTCAATGTTGCAATGTTGAACTGGGTCCACCTCTACCTTACCTGAGATCTTTGAACCTGGAAGAAAATACACAAATCTGATGTCATGCTGACCATAGGGGAAAGTCAGATGAGAGTCCTGTGCTAAAGTGTGTTTGTGAGTTTGGCACTTTGATTTTCTTTCCTGGATGCGAAGCTAGTGATTGCAAGTGTTGAAGAATGAAAAAAATCATAGAGACCTAAAGGAGACATTTTCCAGATTTTGTCAAGAGCAGCCAGTACATCTGATGATGAATAGAAGGTTCTCCTGGAACATCCTCATAAAACTGTGAAATACTATAAAAGTTACTGAGCTAGATGATGCCATTACGCTCTCAAAGTTTTATTTTTTTAAACAGATTACTTACCCCAAAGAAATGAGGACTTTTCAAAGTCTTATTACCGAAAGTGATATTCTTGTGCCTACATTCATACAGACTAAATTTTTTTTTTTAAAAACCAAATTTAGATAAAAATCTAGAAGGACACTTGGACAACGGCAGCACAATCATAGATGCAGCTTCTGTGGTATTTTAAATCAGAAATAGTATCAGGATGAGTTTCATCACTCATGACAATTCTGATAATTGGAGATCTGGGGGTTTTGACAGGAAAAGGAGAGCATAGTTGATTAACACGTTTACATCTGGAAAGACAATGATGTCACACTGTTCCATGGGCCATGTATTTGCCACCACTAGGCCAAAGACTATGGACGAATGTAACTATGAATGTAACTCTAAATCATACCTTAGATATAGAAGGGCCTTCCCCTTCAGAAAGGAGCACACTCGAAATCCATGGACCCATCAGAGGTCCAGAGCTCCTTTTTGGAGAAGAGGAACATCTGGGTATCGAGATCAAATTCAGCTGCAACTAGGTCACTGACCTAATAGGTAGGAGAAAGACAGTTATGTAATGAAACCCAGATAATTCATAATAGAAGAGTTATGATTTATAAATCGGAAATAAGTTAGCAATAAGATCTACTCTAGTACACAAAGCTTACCAAGCAACACGGTGAAAGGGATAGACCCAGTGACCTTGAGGTTTAATGATATGACTAACAGCATCATGTTAAGTATCTGAGAATTCTTATCCTAGTGTAATTTGTAAAAATAGATACATATTATAGACTAATGTGTATTGGAGAACAGAATTTTAAAAAAAGAGTTTGTTTATTTATTAGAGAGAAAGAGAGAGAAGCATGAGAGGGGGAAGGTCAGGGGAGAAGCAGACTCCCTGCTGAGCAGGGAGCCTGATTCGGGACTTGATCCCAGGACTCTGGGATCGTGACCCAAGCTGAAGGCAGTCACCCAACCAAATGAACCACCCAGACACCTGGAGAATAAAATTTCTTAAAGAATAAGATTTCTTCTAAGTATGAGGGCTAATATTCCTACTGATCTAGGATTTTCTGATCCTAGGGTCAAAGGTATTTTTCTAGTCGGTGGAGCCAACAGTAAGGAAGACCATGCAAGTCTTTGGTATGGTATTTTGGAAAGCTGTGTGGATCTGAACTCCTTTTAGTATCTATACATAAAAATCTAGGCTTTGGGAATAAGTGAGCAAAATAGACACCAACTCCCATGGAGTTTATATTAATCCCGGAGAGAGAAAGGATTTATATAGAAGAGTTTCTCAACCTCAGTTCCAAGGACCTTTTGGGCAGGTAATTTATTGCAGGGCTTGGTCTGTGCAGTGCTGGGTGTTTAGCAGCAACTCTGGCCTCTACCCACTAGATGCCAGTAACACTCTCCTGATTGTGACAGCCAAAAACATCTGCAGACACTGCCCAGCTTCCTCTGGAAAGTACGATCATTCCTGACCGAGAGCCGCCGATACGTAACGTTTTCATGAAGTGGTAAACGCTATGAAGATAAATCAAACAGGATTTAAAAGGCTAGGGAACAGGGGTTCTTCCAGACAGGATGTTTTCTTTTTTTTTTATTTTTATTTATTTGACAGAGGGAGATCACAAGTAGACAGAGAGGCAGGCAGAGAGAGAGAGAGAGGGAAGCAGGCCCTCCGCTGAGCAGAGAGCCCGACGCGGGCCTCGATCCCAGGACCCCGAGATCATGACCTGAGCCGAAGGCAGCGGCTTAACCCACTGAGCCACCCAGGCGCCCCAAGACAGGATGTTTTCTGAGGGGGTCCATTTAAGCAGAGACGCGAAGCGAGGGGGTGAGCTCTGTGTGAGTCACTGCATGAAGTCTGCAGGCAGAGGAAACAAGTGTAAAGACTGTGCAGAGGAGGCTAGAATTATGGAGACACAGCAAGATAGACCTTTGTGGCTAAAAAGGAATGAGGCCAGGGGAAGAGTGGAGCTGAGGCTGGAGGGACAGAGGCTGGAGAGGGTAGGGTCTCGTAGGACATGGTGGGAGATTGGTGTGCATTCGGAGTAATATGAAAAACAATTGAACTTTGAGTAAAAGAGCAGTAGGAGTTATCTGTGGTTCTCAAACCAAATTTTTTTAGTCTTCAAAATTAAATTATTCTAAAATAAGTATAATTTATATTTTTTCTCAAAAACATTTACAACTTCTCAAATTACTAGGATTGCTGCAAAGCCTTAATATTAAAATGGTGATTAAGGACACCTTATATGTTGCTTAATTGTATATCTAGCAAAGTAAAGTGCTGGGAGCTACTATAAACTATAAAATATTGTTTTGGAAACACTTTGACAAGTTCGACTGAATGTACCTTGAGTTATATACGTTTGTAAAAGTTGCTGAAACACACCAAAAAGCTACACTGTATTTCTAAGTCCTTCACAAAGCAGAGAGAGGCAATGCTAGGTATGGAGTTCTTTGAATGTTCACACAGGCTGGTTATATGAACTGATCTTTTATTTAGTTACATAAGCTCTCTTTGGCTTAGGTACATTTCTGAATCTCAACTTTTAAAAACATGAAATACGGGGCGCCTGGGTGGCTCAGAGGGTTGGGCTTCTGCCTTTGGCTCGGGTCATGATCTCAGCATCCTGGGATCTAACCCTGCTAGATGCTTTCCCCTCTCTCTCTGCCTGCCTCTCTGCTTACTTGTGATCTCTGTCAAATGAATAAATAAAATCTTAAAAAACAAAACAAAACAAAACATGAAATACTGCTTTGGTTTTCCAGAAAAATTGAGTAAAAAAAAAAAAGTTCATTTATTTTTCTACTCCTTTTAGCCTTAAAAATCCCCTTGAGAGGATGTGCTATATGCAAGTCAATTGCTTTGGGGGTAGAACATGTGTGTGGTTAGACACAGCTAAAGATACAGGGATTTAAGGAGGAGATTTAAACGAGTGAATTGATAACCCAAAATGAATTGATAAATCCAAATTAAGGAAATGCTAGAAGGCATGTATTAACCTAATAGAAACCTTGAAATATATAGCTGTTACCAAAATATTCTTAAAATATTCTGTTGCAACCTGATGTCAAGGTCAAAGGTGATGAGATCCTTCAGGTAATAGATAATAGGTAAGACATTCTTGGGGTGGAATCAGCAACACACGGAATTAACTTTACTGTGGACAACCCACAATAGCCTCGGATCTGTTCAAGTTCTATTAAACAGGACTTGCAGCATTCGCTTGACTGTGATTATCAGAAGAGATTATGCTGTAAGAACCAATATTGTGGTGAGAGAACAACAAATGATGGGATTCTAAATGGGAAAATAAAGAACTGGGATCACTTCTTGATAGTGGGTTAACATAAAATACGGGAGAGTACGGTTTTGGAAGTGGACTGGTATCTCAGCTTCTCTGCCCACCTCAAGACCGGCAACCTGGGGATCCTTTGTGTCTGGACAGGTCCCCGAGCCCTGATGACAGACTTCATCTGGGAGTATTGAGACTATGAGAGGACTGAAGGTCTAGGTGGTTGCCTCTAATTGTAAGGCACCCAAGATGGATAGGTCTTATCTCTAGGACATCAGTGTTTAATACAGCATAGCCTGTATCTCCAGTACCATAAAAGTCTCTTGGAGTTTAACTAAAGCTGGTAGTTTTATATGGGCAGAAAGGGCTTTAATGAATGCTTGCAAAGGCCAATCAATTATAGATGTATTTTTCTTGCTACAGCAGGTTAGCTTAATGCCATACTTGATCATGATAGAAACTTCGTTCCCATCCCAGACTAAATCCGGTCCTGCAAACTGGAAATCAGAGAGGAAATTCCAGAGCTGTGCTGGTCTATGGAAGGTGGGTGTACTCCTCAAGAGGCTCGGAGGGAAGGGGTTATCAGCTTGGGGTTTGAGCAGCTCCTGAAAAGGATGGAGAGGTGCCGAGTGGTTGGGAAAAGGATAGCTCCTAGATAATAGCATCTTTCTAGAGCTCGGTTATAGTGAGCATCACTGTTACACATCAGACACGCTCTGGTTTCAAAAAGCCCGGAGAAATCCCGCAAAGAAGCAACATGGCTTCTCCAGACCATGCGTGTTTCTCTATGGCTGATACTTGAATGTTTGTCAAAGCTTCTCAGACTGGCAACTTCCCTGGGTCAGGTGGTGGTGTTGCCTGAAAGCAAAGCTTAGATTAGACCTTCCAGCTACGCTTGGAAGCAAATCTCAGTCCGGAGGCTGACTATTGGACTGCTTTCCTCATTCAGGCACATGCTGGTTGGGAGTATAGTGCCCAAGCAGAGAGAAAAGAGCAATATGGTTGATACAGGTTTACTGTGAGGAGGAAAACTTCATACCAGTTTTCCTTCATGAGTATGTTGGTGATCAGCAGACTTTCTCTTTTCTAGGAGCTGGTTAGGGGCCATTTGGTCATCCAGACTTTGCAGGGAGAAACTTCACTCACTTTTTCAGTTTGGATTCTTTTTGATCGGAGTACGTGAGTGTGTTTGCTTCCTAGCAGGTTTTCTGGTTGCAAAAAGGTTTTTTCCTCTGGGCACACGCCCATCCCGTCCTGTTTCTTGCCCCACCCCACCCAGCCCACTGCTCCCTGCTCTTTTCCTGGGAACAAATTTGAGGAAATTAATGGCACGTGTCCTGCAGGGTACTTCTGTTCATCTGTTTCTAAGTGTTGCAGACATAGCATTATTCCTTCTCAACCTTAATTGTTCCCAAACAAGTGAGAGGGAAGTCCTTCAAAACTGAACTGAGGGACACCTGGGTGGCTCAGTCGGTTAAGTGTCTGCCTTTAGCTTAGGTCATGAACCCAGGGTCCTGGGATCGAGTCCTGCATGGGCTCCCTGCTCCACGGGAAGTCTTCTCCTTCTCCCCCTGATCTGTGTCCCCCCCCCCAACTCTGTCAAATAAATAAAATCTTAAAAAAAAAAAAAAAGTGGACTGTGCATAGTTTCTCCAGAGTAGGAATGAACCTTAAAAAAACAAATTAAAAAAACCAATAACCCAAAAAACAAACAAACAAAAACCCCTTACATGTGCGCCTTCCTCATATCTGTTACCCTGTGCCTGATAGGGGAAGAAACAGTTGAAGTAGTGGAATTGCAAATACTCCTAGAGATCTCAAGGCTCATATCGAAGCTCTGACTCAGAGGCACTGCAGACCCCCTTTTCTCCATGGGGTGGCAGTGTCACACCTGAAAGCGAGCTGCACCTAGACTGGAGGTCAAGGTGTTGCCCACCACCAACCTAGGCTGGGGTGTGAAAGATGCAGGAGACACACAGGGGCGCACACAGAGTCATGTAAGGCCTGGACCGGCTTTAACACCTGAAAAGGGGAAGGCAGAGGGTTAAACCCTCTGAAGGATACATTCAAATATCTTTGGTTTTCTAGCACCAAGACTTTAAAACACGGGGAGATAAACCATCCCTTTGGTTACAGGTGACTCTCCCTCGGGTCAAATCTCTTGATGCTTTTGCTTTGTCCAGTACTTAAGTTTCATATGATGGGTTGAGGTTGACACCAATGACCGCGCGTACAAGCATGTTTTTCCTCGAGCAGTTGACTCTGCTTTGTTTTGGACTTGCAGATCCCAGTTCTGGATACTTCCCAAGAGGAATAGGTGGTCCTCTAGGAGAAGCACCTTCTTGCCATTTTAAATGCCAGGCAACCAACTTAGAAAGGGGTTAAGAAAGTATTTCCTGGTTATCTTATAAATAACTCATCCAGGGTAATTTTCAAAGCTTTTTGTGTCTGGATATTAATTCTTGAGGTCTGTCTGACCTGCTGCATGTTTGCCCCAGAGTTTAGTACAGGAAAGCTCTGAACACATGATAATGCACACAGGTGCATCTCAGCCTCATGGACCCAGAATCTTCCCTGGTATCTGCTTGGCCTTCACACTTGAGCTCATCGGAACGCTGTACAATTGACCCTTGAACCATGGGTCCACTTAAACGTGGATTTTTTTTTTTTCACTCTAGTGCATACTGCGAATGTATTTTCTCAACATTTTTCTCTAGTTTACTTTATTATAATATTGTATTAGATAATACATGTAACATAAAAACCATGTTAATCGACTTATCAGTAAGGCTTTGGTTACTTGTTTCAATCCCCCATCTTTTGATTGTTTCTGATTTTTGAGGAAATTGGGATGTTCACTGTAGTTGCTCACTTGGAGGGGCCACTCTTACTCAAAGTAGGGCAATTAGCAAGGGCTTTATCCAAGTTGGTTTCTTGGCAACTTTTATTTTTTAAAAGTTTTATTTATTTATTTATTTGACAGAGATCACAAGTAGGCAGAGAGGCAGGCAGAGAGAGGAGGAAGCAGGCTCCCTGATGAGCAGAGAGCCTCATGTGGGGTTTGATCCCAGGATGCTGAGATCATGACCTGAGCCAAAGGCAGAGGCTTAACCCACTGAGCCACTCAGGCGCCCCTCTTGGCAACTTTTTGCTAAACTTCCCCTACCACCATTATTATTATTTTTTTTTTCCAGTGTATTGGGGTTGCTAGGAAGCACTTCATTTTTATTAATGTCCGAGGCATTGGGTGCTGCTCATGTGATTTTTGTCACGAATGCTGCTCTGACTTAGTAGCAGCAATCCAAACTTAGGAATAATTTTGTTTAAAAGTGTTCCGACAACTTCTGAGGCCTTCTCCTTCTTTGAAGGGTATGGAAAAGCTTCAACCCAACCTGTAGAAGGGGTCTACAAATACTAGCAAATATTGAAAATTACCTGTTGTTGTTTAGTAAAGTCTACCTGCCATTCTTCTCCAGGTCTGGTACCTTGAAGTTGTATATCCTTTTAGAACTGGTGAAGACCCAGTCTTAGGACTGTGTTTAGGACAAATGTTACATTTTTGGACGATCTTTTTGAACAGTTCTCTGAAGATTGGGACCCACAGTAGATTTCTGGATCCACTGAAGAGTAGCAACTCACTCATGATGAGTGCTTTGGTAAATATGACTTTTTTTTTTTCCCATAAGAGGTTCTGGGATAAAGATTATCCCTTGTTCATTATATTCCCAGCTGGCTTTTTAAATTTGTTTATTATTATTTTTTTAAAGATTTCCTTTATTTATCTGAGGGGGAGAGAGAGAAAGAGCACGTGCAAGAACAAGTAGCTTGGAGAGGGCAAGTCAGGCTCCCTGCTGAGCTGGGAACCTGATTCCAGGACCCTAGGATCATGACCTGAGCCGAAGGCAGATGCTTAACCAACTGAACCACCCAGGCATCCTTCAGCTGGCTTGAATGCCGGCATTGTGTTCAAATCCCCATTCTTCAGCTCTTCTTAAGAATTGAGTTGATTGGGCACCTGGGTGGCTCAGTGGGTTAAAGCCTCTGCCTTCGGCTCAGGTCATGATGTCAGGGTCCTGGGATCGAGCTCCGCATCAGGCTCTCTGCTCAGCAGGGAGCCTGCTTCCTCCTCTCTCTCTGCCTGCTTCTCTGCAGACTTGTGATCTTTCTCTCTCTCTCTGTCAAATAAATAAATAAAATCTTAAAAAAAAAAAAAAGAGTTGAGTTGATAGGGGCGCGTGTGTGGCTCAGTTGGTTAAGCATCTGCCTTCCGCTCAGGTTAGCAGCGGGGAGTCTGCTTCTCTCTCTTCCTCTGCCCCTCTCCCCAGCTCATATGCTCATGCTCTCTCCCCCTCTCTCTCAAATAAATAAAATCTTAAAAAAAAAAAACAATAAAACCAAAAACCAGAGTGGATACTTAGTTAAATCTAGATCTGGTACTAAAGCCATTATACAGGGTCTTTGTACAGGCTGCCAGCTTGATCTGCCAACTGCCCAAAGGAACAATCAAACCGTCCAGTTTCTAATGTCTTTGGCAATGGACAATAGCTGATGGCTCACCACTGCATCCAGCTCTTGGTTTTCCCTCATCTGTAAAACGACCCCATCTGTGACCATCTCAAGGTCTGCATTTCCCAATGGTAGATTTTTATGGGTGGAATTAGTTATAATTAACTTGGCCTAGTTAATCATATAAGCACAGCAATAACGATTGACCATACAGGTTTTTGTAGTTTTTTTAAAAAAAATCTGTTTCCTGGATGGGACGCCTGGGTGGCTCAGTTGGTTAAGCAGCTGCCTTCGGCTCAGGTCATGATCCCAGGGTCCTGGGATCGAGTCCCACATCGGGCTCCTTGCTCGGCAGGGAGCCTGCTTCTCCCTCTGCCTCTGCCTGCCTCTTTGTCTGCCTGTGCTCGCTTGCTCTCTCTCCCTCTGTCTCTTACAAATAAATAAATAAAATCTTAAAAAAAAAAAATCTGTTTCCTGGAATCCAACTTCATCTGCAATACCTAGAGGTTTGGATGAATTCCTCCCTTCTAGGGGTCCCCAGACTAACCTGACGATCCGGTACCAGCCAGGAAGTAACTTTCTTTACTCCCTTGGAAGGCAGCTGGTACCCCTGGAAGCAAGGTCCCAGGTCGATTTTTCCAAGGGGTTTCATTGGCTTTATAAAGTTGAGGTTAGTTCCTTAAAGCTGTCTGGTCACATCCGAGTCTATGCAGGTCTCCCTCAAACAGGACATTCTGGTCAAAGCCTTGATAATAAAACCAGTGTTTCCTATTGTGTCCTGACATAAGGAGAACAGATTCTTATTAAACTTATGCAAATAAATACGCTGCCAAGAAAACAGAAGAATACTCACTAGGAATTTCTGAATTCTGGAGAGATCAGGCAGGGAGAAAAAGATAAAGGTTTCATACTTGTTTACAAAGGATTATTTTACCAGATTTCAGTAAGTCAGGTCACTTAAGAAAAAAAGTTTCCTTAAATCTGGAAGAGCAAATGTTAGAGAACCAGCAACATTTCAAACAGGAGTCATAGAACCATCTGCCTCAATTCATTTGGTCCCATGTTACTAATTCTTGTTCTATTTGATGCAGTTTTCCCACTAGTTGTGGAAATTCCTACTCTCTTTAGCTTTATGATCTTAAAGCTATCAGAGACCTGTATGGTATTATGGTGCCCCTGACAAGGAAATTCTGTGGCACACACTTCAATAATTAGAATTGCCGGTGAGGACATTATCCCAGGACATAGTAAAACCTTAAGAATTATGTTTTCTGGAACAGTTAGCCATCAACCATATAATATAACCCAAGGAAATTTATCACCATTTATTTTTATTTATTATTATTTTTTTTAATATTTAATTTATTTTTTATTTTTTTTTATTTCCAGCATAACAGTATTCATTATTTTTGCACCACACCCCATGCTCCATGCAATCCGTGCCCTCTATAATACCCACCACCTGGTACCCCAACCTCCCACCCCCCGTCCCTTCAAAACCCTCAGATTGTTTTTCAGAGTCCATAGTCTCTCATGGTTCACCTCCCCTTCCAATTTCCCCCAACTCCCTTCTCCACTCTAAGTCCCCATGTCCTCCATGCTATTTGTTATGCTCCACAAATAAGTGAAACCATATGATAATTGACTCTCTCTGCTTGACTTATTTCACTCAGCATAATCTCTTCCAGTCCCGTCCATGTTGCTACAAAAGTTGGGTATTCATCCTTTCTGATGGAGGCATAATACTCTATCCCCAGGGGTACAGGTCTGTGAATCACCAGGTTTACACACTTCATAGCACTCACCAAAGCACATACCCTCCCCAATGTCCATAATCCCACCCCCTTCTCCCAAACCCCGTCCCCCCAGCAACCCTCAGTTTGTTTTGTGAGATTAAAAGTCACTTATGGTTTGTCTCCCTCCCAATCCCATCTTGTTTCCTTTATTCTTCTCCTACCCACTTAAGCCCCCATGTTGCATCACCACTTCCTCATATCAAGGAGATCATATGATAGTTGTCTTTCTCTGCTTGACTTATTTCGCTAAGCATGATACGCTCTAGTTCCATCCATGTTGTCGCAAATGGCAAGATTTCATTTCTTTTGATGGCTGCATAGTATTCCATTGTGTATATATACCACATCTTCTTGATCCATTCATCTGTTGATGGACATCTAGGTTCTTTCCATAGTTTGGCTATTGTGGACATTGCTGCTATAAACATTCGGGTGCACGTGCCCCTTTGGATCACTACGTTTGTATCCTTAGGGTAAATACCCAATAGTGCAATTGCTGGGTCATAGGGCAGTTCTATTTTCAACATTTTGAGGAACCTCCATGCTGTTTTCCAGAGTGGCTGCACCAGCTTGCATTCCCACCAACAGTGTAGGAGGGTTCCCCTTTCTCCGCATCCTCGCCAGCATCTGTCATTTCCTGACTTGTTGATTTTAGCCATTCTGACTGGTGTGAGGTGATATCTCATTGTGGTTTTGATTTGTATTTCCCTGATGCCGAGTGATATGGAGCACTTTTTCATGTGTCTGTTGGCCATCTGGATGTCTTCTTTGCAGAAATGTCTGTTCATGTCCTCTGCCCATTTCTTGATTGGATTATTTGTTCTTTGGGTGTTGAGTTTGCTAAGTTCTTTATAGATTCTGGACACTAGTCCTTTATCTGATATGTCATTTGCAAATATCTTCTCCCATTCTGTCAGTTGTCTTTTGATTTTGTTAACCGTTTCCTTTGCTGTGCAAAAGCTTTTGATCTTGATGAAATCCCAATAGTTCATTTTTGCCCTTGCTTCCCTTGCCTTTTGCGTTGTTCCTAGGAAGATGTTGCTGCGGCAGAGGTCAAAGAGGTTGCTGCCTGTGTTCTCCTCAAGGATTTTGATGGATTCCTTTCGCACATTGAGGTCCTTCATCCATTTTGAGTCTATTTTTGTGTGTGGTGTAAGGAAATGGTCCAATTTCATTTTTCTGCATGTGGCTGTCCAATTTTCCCAGCACCATTTATTGAAGAGGCTGTCTTTTTGCCATTGGACATTCTTTCCTGCTTTGTCGAAGATTAGTTGACCATAGAGTTGAGGGTCTATTTCTGGGCTCTCTATTCTGTTCCATTGATCTATGTGTCTGTTTTTGTGCCAGTACCATGCTGTCTTGATGACGACAGCTTTGTAATAGAGCTTGAAGTCCGGAATTGTGATGCCACCAACGTTGGCTTTCTTTTTCAATATCCCTTTAGCTATTCGAGGTCTTTTCTGGTTCCATATAAATTTTAGCATTATTTGTTCCATTTCTTTGAAAAAGATGGATGGTACTTTGATAGGAATTGCATTAAATGTGTAGATTGCTTTAGGTAGCATAGACATTTTCACAATATTTATTCTTCCAATCCAGGAGCATGGAACATTTTTCCATTTCGTTGTGTCTTCCTCAATTTCTTTCATGAGTACTTTATAGTTTTCTGAGTATAGATTCTGTGTCTCTTTGGTTAGGTTTATTCCTAGGTATCTTATGGTTTTGGGTGCAATTGTAAATGGGATGGACTCCTTAATTTCTCTTTCTTCTGTCTTGCTGTTGGTGTAGAGAAATGCAACTGATTTCTGTGCATTGATTTTATATCCTGACACTTTACTGAATTCCTGTATAAGTTCTAGCAGTTTTGGAGTGGAGTCTTTTGGGTTTTCCACATATAGTATCATATCATCTGCGAAGAGTGATAATTTGACTTCTTCTTTGCCGATTTGGATGCCTTTAATTTCCTTTTGTTGTCTGATTGCTGAGGCTAGGACCTCTAGTACTATGTTGAATAGCAGTGGTGATAACGGACATCCCTGCCGTGTTCCTGACCTTAGCGGAAAAGCTTTCAGTTTTTCTCCATTGAGAATGATATTTGCGGTGGGTTTTTCATAGATGGCTTTGATGATATTGAGGTATGTGCCCTCTATCCCTACACTTTGAAGAGTTTTGATCAGGAAGGGATGCTGTACTTTGTCAAATGCTTTTTCAGCATCTATTGAGAGTATCATATGGTTCTTGTTCTTTCTTTTATTGATGTGTTGTATCACATTGACTGATTTGCGGATGTTGAACCAACCTTGCAGCCCTGGAATAAATCCCACTTGGTCGTGGTGAATAATCTTTTTAATGTACTGTTGAATCCTATTGGCTAGTATTTTGTTGAGTATTTTCGCATCTGTGTTCATCAAGGATATCGGTCTATAGCTCTCTTTTTTGGTGGGATCCTTGTCTGGTTTTAGGATCAAGGTGATGCTGGCCTCATAAAATGAGTTTGGAAGTTTTCCTTCCATTTCTATTTTTTGGAACAGTTTCAGGAGAATAGGAATTAGTTCTTCTTTAAATGTTTGGTAGAATTCCCCCGGGAAGCCGTCTGGCCCTGGGCTTTTGTTTGTTTGGAGATTTTTAATGACTGTTTCAATCTCTTTACTGGTTATGGGTCTGTTCAGGCTTTCTATTTCTTCCTGGTTCAGTTGTGGTAGTTTATATGTTTCTAGGAATGCATCCATTTCTTCCAGATTGTCAAATTTATTGGCGTAGAGTTGCTCATAGTATGTTCTTATAATAGTTTGTATTTCTTTGGTGTTAGTTGTGATCTCTCCTCTTTCATTCATGATTTTATTTATTTGGGTCCTTTCTCTTTTCTTTTTGATAAGTCGGGCCAGGGGTTTATCAATTTTATTAATTCTTTCAAAGAACCAGCTCCTAGTTTCGTTGATTTGTTCTATTGTTTTTTTGGTTTCTATTTCATTGATTTCTGCTCTGATCTTTATGATTTCTCTTCTCCTGCTGGGCGTAGGGTTTCTTTCTTGTTCTTTCTCTAGCTCCTTTAAGTGTAGGGTTAGGTTGTGTACCTGAGACCTTTCTTGTTTCTTGAGAAAGGCTTGTACCGCTATATATTTTCCTCTCAGGACTGCCTTTGTTGTGTCCCACAGATTTTGAACCGTTGTATTTTCATTATCATTTGTTTCCATGATTTTTTTCAATTCTTCTTTAATTTCCCGGTTGACCCATTCATTCTTTAGAAGGATGCTGTTTAGTCTCCATGTATTTGGGTTCTTTCCAAACTTCCTTTTGTGGTTGAGTTCTAGCTTTAGAGCATTGTGGTCTGAAAATATGCAGGGAATGATCCCAATCTTTTGATACCGGTTGAGTCCTGATTTAGGACCGAGGATGTGATCTATTCTGGAGAATGTTCCATGTGCACTAGAGAAGAATGTGTATTCTGTTGCTTTGGGATGAAATATTCTGAATATATCTGTGATGTCCATCTGGTCCAGTGTGTCGTTTAAGGCCTTTATTTCCTTGCTGATCTTTTGCTTGGATGATCTGTCCATTTCAGTGAGGGGAGTGTTAAAGTCCCCTACTATTATTGTATTATTGTTGATGTGTTTCTTTGATTTTGTTATTAATTGGTTTATATAGTTGGCTGCTCCCACGTTGGGGGCATAGATATTTAAAATTGTTAAATCTTCTTGTTGGACAGACCCTTTGAGTATGATATAGTGTCCATCCTCATCTCTTATTATAGTCTTTGGCTTAAAATCTAATTGATCTGATATAAGGATTGCCACTCCTGCTTTCTTCTGATGTCCATTAGCATGGTAAATTCTTTTCCACCCCCTCACTTTAAATCTGGAGGTGTCTTCGGGCTTAAAATGAGTTTCTTGGAGGCAACATATAGATGGGTTTTGTTTTTTTATCCATTCTGATACCCTGTGTCTTTTGACAGAGGCATTTAGCCCATTAACATTCAGGGTAACTATTGAGAGATATGAATTTAGTGCCATTGTATTGCCTGTAAGTTGACTGTTACTGTATATGGTCTCTGTTCCTTTCTGATCTACCACTTGTAGGCTCTCTCTTTGCTTAGAGGACCCCTTTCAATATTTCCTGTAGAGCTGGTTTGGTATTTGCAAATTCTTTCAGTTTTTGTTTGTCCTGGAAGCTTTTAATCTCTCCTTCTATTTTCAATGATAGCCTAGCTGGATATAGTATTCTTGGCTGCATGTTTTTCTCGTTTAGTGCCCTGAAAATATCATGCCAGCTCTTTCTGGCCTGCCAGGTCTCTGTGGATAAGTCAGCTGCCAATCTAATATTTTTACCATTGTATGTTACAGACTTCTTTTCCCGGGCTGCTTTCAGGATTTTCTCTTTGTCACTGAGACTTGTAAATTTTACTATTAGGTGACGGGGTGTGGGCCTATTCCTATTGATTTTGAGGGGGGTTCTCTGAACCTCCTGAATTTTGATGCTCGTTCCCTTTGCCATATTGGGGAAATTCTCCCCAATAATTCTCTCCAGTATACCTTCTGCTCCCCTCTCTCTTTCTTCTTCTTCTGGAATCCCAATTATTCTAATGTTGTTTCGTCTTATGGTGTCACTTATCTCTCGAATTCTCCCCTCGTGGTCCAGTAGCTGTTTGTCCCTCTTTTGCTCAGCTTCTTTATTCTCTGTCATTTGGTCTTCTATATCACTAATTCTTTCTTCTGCCTCATTTATCCTAGCAGTGAGAGCCTCCATTTTTGATTGCACTTCATTAATAGCTTTTTTTATTTCAACTTGGTTAGATTTTAGTTCTTTTATTTCTCCAGAAAGGGCTTTTATATCTCTCGAGAGGGTTTCTCTAATATCTTCCATGCCTTTTTCAAGCCCGGCTAGAACCTTGAGAATTGTCATTCTGAACTCTAGATCTGACATATTACCAATGTCTGTATTGATTAGGTCCCTAGCCTTCGGTACTGCCTCTTGTTCTTTTTTTTGTGTTGAATTTTTCCGTCTTGTCATTTTGTCCAGATAAGAGTATATGAAGGGGCAAGTAAAATACTAAAAGGGTGGCAACAACCCCAGGAAAAAATGCTTTAACCAAATTAGAAGAGATCCAAAATCGTGAGGGGGGAGAAAGGGGATAAAAAGAGGTTCAAAAAAAAAAAAAGAAAAAAGAAAAGAAAAGAATTAAAAAAAAAAAAGGAAAACACCTAAGAAAAATGTAAAAAAGAAAAAATATATATATTAGATAAACTAGTAAAAAATCGTTAAAAAAGAAAAAGGTAACAGTTAAAAAAAAAAAAAATTTTACCCGAAGGCGAGAAAAAAAAAAACAAAAAATGAAAAAGAAAAAAATTAAATTAACTGCAAGACTAAAAAAAAATCACAGAGAAAAAGCCATGAGTTCCGTGCTTGGCTTTCTCCTCCTCCGAATTCTGCTGCTCTCCTTGGTATTGAAACCGCACTCCTTGGTAGGTGAACTTGGTCTCGGCTGGATTTCTTGTTGATCTTCTGGGGGAGGGGCCTGTTGTAGTGATTCTCAAGTGTCTTTGCCCCAGGCGGAATTACACCGCCCTTACCCGGGGCCGGGGTGAGTAATCCGCTCGGGTTTGCTTTCAGGAGCTTTTGTTCCCTGAGCGCTTTCCGTAGAGTTCTGGAGGACGGGAATACAAATGGCGGCCTCCTGGTCTCCGGCCCGGAGGAGCCGAGAGCCCAGGGCCGCACTCCTCAGTGCGCCCTCAGAGAACAGCGCCCAGTTACTCCCAACTGCCTGACCTCCGGCCGCGCTCCGAGCTCTCCGAGCCTGCGACCAGTTCAAGGTAACACCGAGCTGTGAGCTTACTGTCGGCTCTGTCTCTGTAGCCGGCTTTCCCGTTCCAATACCCGCAAGGTCTGCGACACTCAGACACCCCTGCTCCTTTTGTGACCCTGCGGGACCTGAGGCCACGCTGAACCCGCGTGGGCTTCGCCCCGGTTTAGCCTCTGGAGCGATGTCCCTCAGCGGAACAGACTTTTAAAAGTCCTGATTTTGTGCACCGTTGCTCCGCCGCTTGCCGGGAGCCGGCCCCTCCCCCCGGGGTCTATCTTCCCGTCGCTTTGGATTCACTTCTCCGCTGGTCCTACCTTTCAGAAAGTGGTTGTTTTTCTGTTTCCAGAATTGCTGTTCTTCTTCTGTTCGATCTGCCGATGGATTTTCAGGTGTTTGCAATCTTTAGATAAGCTATCTAGCTGATCTCCGGCTAGCTGAAGCAGTCTCAGCCTGCTACTTCTCCGCCATCTTGACTCCTCCCCCTATCACCATTTATTTGACAATGCTTCCCATGTAATTTGATATACCAAATCAACAAGCCTAATTTGCCAAAAAGACTTCCTTTACAAGTTGAATTCTGGAAAGTGTGTCAGAAATATCCAAAGGCTTTAATAGGATTCTAAAGACAAGTACAGGGGTTACCTAGATGTTTCAGCTTTCATCGAAGACCTAATAAAGACAAAATAGGCACTTCGTTTTTGTTGATAGATTAAAGATAAGAAAACCCACTTCGTTTATAATTTAGACTAATCTAAGAAAACTGTCATTTTAACAGAGAAAAACCAAATTCCATCTCATACAGTGTACTTCTGATATTAAGACCCATTCAATCCAAGGTGAATTTTAAAAAATTATGCAGTCGCTCTTTTATTCCTCCCGTCCTCTTCCGTGTGGATGTTGAGACAAGGACGTCCAGGGCACTTTGAGGGTCTGAGTTCTTTTGGGTGCTGGGATGTGCGGACCAGAATCCCCAGCAGGAATGAAGAGCTCTTGGCTGTAGGAAGGAGACCGCAGTCCTCACTTCTGTGAGGCCAGTGGGACTGCTCTGACCCAAGAGAATGGCCTTGCCAAGGGCGTGCCCTCCCACCAGGTGGTCACGTCCAAAGATCGTTCCACAGGAGGGTAGAGAATCCAGGCCTTTTGTCCCATTTCAGGGTAGTTCTGAGGGGTGACCCAATATTTGGAACTCTCAGAGAGTCAACTAAGGCTTCTGTTGACGCTGCACTTCTCACCTGATCTTGTTCTCGGACGCTCACTCCCTAGTCAGCTTATTTACACACTAATCTCCATCATCTCACTCCCCATGACCATGCACAAAATTCCTTTTCCAAAGATGCCCATTGCACAAAAGCCTTCTACAACTTTCCTTTTATAGTCAGAGTTTGTCCCAAGTTTTCTATTTAAATAACCAATCTTGCTTTCCTTGCATACAGAGTTGTTTCCCTTATTTCCAGTAATCCTAAAACTTTGCATGAAATGGACTTTCAGGAAACACAGGCTTCTACAACTAATGCTGACCCCTCTAAAGACCTGTTCATTTTAATTAAATAGCTGTAATTATCCTTGATATAAAGTATTTTCCTAGATCATATAAACTTAAATGTTTGGGTTAGTTTTCATTTTTCTGAGTTTTAGAATGCCCAATTCTCACAAGAGCCGGCCTTTAAACCAATTAAAAAGAGCTCTTCCACAAATTAATTTTAGCAGTATCATCCGGAGGTAGAGAAATTATCCTCCATTTACATCACATGTGGACACACGAACAAATTCGCAAGCTAGACGCAAACAAAATGTTATAGCCTTTGTTCTAGTGGTATCTGTGGAGAACACATTAAAGGCCTAATTTTCATATATCTCCTTTTTACAAATCGAATTACAAGACAGCATTAGGATTTATGGATCTGTTAGTCATTTTTCTCCAGAGTCTAAGGAATACTATGGCCAGGCAGTGTAGCAGCAAGAACAAAGACCACCTTATTTCTTTTCAGAGGTTCATAACTCAACGTTCCCCAGTCTGGGGGTCGGCGGGATATGGCCCAAAGGGCTACATTTGGGAATTGAATGGTCATTTTCCATTTTCCAGTTAGAACAGGGCTGGTTTTATCATAGGATATGGAAAGCATCAGGGACAAGCAAAACAAATGAAGCCCAGAGGACCTCTGCGAGCCTCGGCTCCTCCCCAGAAGTCCCGGCCTCCCGAATGAACAAGCGGCTTCCTGACCACCCCTTTCTGCATCAAGCAAGAAAAAGGAGGCTCAGAGAGCCAAACCAGGGAAGAAGGAATCAGGGGCTGCTGCACACAAAGTACTCACCAACAGGTTTGTCCACACTGAAACCCTGAACCGGTTCCTTGCTGCCAGAGCTGAAGGCTGAAGGTCAGAGGCACCCAGGCATGGTGGGGCCCCGGGACAGGCCCTAGGATGAAGAGGCTACGCTCGGCCAGCCACTGGACTCCCATTGCCAGCTGGGGGCCACACAACCCAGGCAAAAACTCCCAGCTGGCTCTTCAGCTTTGTAACCAAACCCACGTCTCCGGCCCGAGGCCCCTTGGAGCCAACCGCTGAGTGGTCCAGGCTGCAACAAGGATGTGACAAAGAAAAGGGTATTGGAGAGGCAGCCAAAGGAGGAGACCGGAGGGCAAGACTCCAGTCCACCTCCGGGAAGGAAGGAGAGTCAGGGACGTTTAAAGGCAAAAAGGAAAGAGGTGTGAGTAAGAAGCTGCAGCTGTGCTTAGTAGGTTCATTAACCCTTTGGCTGCCGGCATCAAACTCACCATCTTACAGCACTTGGGCCTATACATTTCAGTTGAATCAGTGCAAGCCTCGGCCGCTCTCCTGGGCCACCAGAATTCTTTGTACAACGCGTTTCCTACCAGTGATGTGGATGTGCTCACCCGCTGTCACTGGCGCCTGAGCACAGGCTCTATTGATCCGCACGCTGTGCAAGGGTAGAACTGGGAGTGCGAGGATGTGGGTTCAAGTCTTAACTCTGCCCTGTTGTCTGAGGAACTCCCAGTGCTTTTATGTTTGCTGTGGGGTGTTTGTAAATACTTCACATGGGACTAAGGATTAAATGAGAAAATGAAGAAAAAAAGGCATTTTGTCAATTTCAAATAAGGCAACTAGTGGTAGTGCATGATGATGGTGTCCGAGCTCATTTGGGATTTTAGTTCTGGAGAAGTCTCACTTATGAACCAGTTTAGCTGGGGATCGCCCACTCTTAGGATTTCTCCAAGCCTTGCTTGGGATCGCCTGCCCTCAGTCCCAGAGCCTGGAGCACCACTGTGCCCCTTCCAGCAGAGAGTCTCACAAGCATACCTGGCCATCACCTTGCTCAGCCAACGGTTCCAGGGTGTCGTAGGAATTACACATTTCCCAGAGGCAGGACTCCAGATGAGGGTTCTGATAAGAGGGGGGCCCACACAACCCGGGCAAAAACTCCCAGCAGACTCTGGGATCGATTTCTGGGAGTTACACTACTGGTCAGGGGTCCTCTGTCCGTGCCTGGCAGGTGTTGTGGTGAAGCCATACTTGGTATAGAGCTTACTGCTGTCTAGAAGATTGGAGAACTTGTAGTTGCCTACACAGGTGCCATTGAGCAAGAGCTTGAAGTTGGCCCAAAGCCATGAGGAGATGACAGGCAGCATTCCCGGAACATGGAGAAGTGGCCCTGCCTAGGGAAGGACTTAGGGACCAGGGCACCTGGAGGCCACCTGGATCTCTAGCTCTTCAGTTGCCTGTGGCAAGGCCCCAAGATTCCCCCTTCTCCTCCCAGTGAATGCAGTTATTAACCTTTAGTTTTATGGTGATGCTTACCATCTGCGTTTGGTTTCATCACAGTTCTTTTGATCAGATGGGGGTAATCAGGCCCCATCAGTCCCTGTATATTGATTCTTGGCTGAGGATGTTTCAGCCCCACTTGTGCCAAGCAGACAAGGCTGACCAAGGCCTGGGGAAATGGAAGCTAATGAAGACCTAAGGGATGGGCTAGGCCAGGGTTCATAAGAATAAGGAAAGAAATGGTAGTTATAATTTGTCAAGTGCCTCCTAAGTAGTAATGTACACACATCATCACATTTATTCCCAACAATCCTATAAAGGAGATATTCTCATTTTGCAGATGAGAAAATGGAGTCAGTGATGTGATTTTGTCTTTGTAAATTATTGACTTCTCTGTTACTAGGGAGAAAAGCTTGGAATAAATTGACTAGTAATGATAATCTTTAAATGTATTTTTTAAAAGTTATTTATTTTTAAGAAATTTTTAAGCCCCACACCCACTGTGGGGCTCGAACCCATGACCCCAAGATCAAGAGTCACATGTTCTTCTAACTGAGCCAGCCAGGTACCCCTCTTTTAATGTATTTTTGTCAAATAATTTCTCATCCAAATAGGTCTCATTTCTTGTTTCTACTAGATGCAAACCTGTGAAACACTTTCCTCATGGAGGCACTCAGCTGACTGTCTGATGGGTTTCTTCTAGTCCCTGAAGGATCTGATTGTGTACATAAAATATCATAAATACTCATGCACACAAATATGTGCTTAGTGAAATTGTTTCCTATTTGTTGATTTTTTTTATGTAAAATGCACAACAGATCATCTTTGGAATGCCTCAAGAAAATAAAAAGGAGGAAGAGACGATTACTTATTGCCTCCAATGGCCAGCTGGCTGGGGATCGCTGAGAAGTGGGAAGAGAACATGGACGCAGTGAAAAAAGTGATTTATTAGGGCTAGAAATTGTTTCATGGGGTTTGCACTGATATGATGTCTGGGTGGTTTGTCGAAGCTTCCCCCTCATGGGGAGTCCCATCCACCCAGCCCTGACCTGGACGTTTTACCCACACCATCATACCAGTGGGGAATTCTATTTTAGAGAAAGCTGTTGTCCACCTCACACTCTGAGACTGGGCACGCATTCTGTGGCCTGGAGATGGCTATCCCATTTCTTTCCATTCCTTTCATGACTATAAAAGCTGTGAATTTCAAGAGTCTCTTCAGTTAATGTATTCCTAGTAGCCTCGTATCTATTTGAGTTAAGCAATTCAGTTGTAGATACCTCATTGAACACTCTCCAGTTAAATACTTTTGAGTGTCCTGTGATTTTCCTGCTGGGACCTTGACCCAGTAAAAATTCCTGGGAAGAAGAAGAGCACTTTAGTCATAGACTTGGGATTGTTAATTTATTTGCTCTTGTATTTGTAATCTTGAAACACAATCCTATGTGTCAGGTATGGTGTCAAGTGCTGGACATAAAAAGTGTAACATGACATAGACTCCACCTTTCTTTTACTGATGATGTTTTTAGAAATGCCAAATGCATAATCTGCATTCAATCATTAATGCAGGTGCTTAGTGCTACTTAAAGTAAGAAAAGAGACATAATGTATGATACCCCAATCTCATTTCCTTATAGAACACTATCACATCCATACTGGTCATCTTTTATAGAAGCAAACTGTCTTTTTTTCATGCTTCCTAACATTTACCAAACAAATATATCATATTAAGAATAGTGGGTAAATTGCTGAATTTCTAGAAAGATGGTTGAGTAATTCTGGTTAATTAAGCTTTTTGGTTAGTAGAGAGTCACTGCATGAATCACCCATTCTTAAGGACTTACAATAAAATATATATATATATATATTTTTACAACAAGATATTCTTAACACAAAATTATGGTAGACTTTTTGGGGATTGTAAGTTTGAAATCAAATTCCTAGTTTAACATTATAAATGTGGGGGTGGGGTAGAAGAGGCAAGATTTTGTGATGATTTCTGTCTATTTTTTTTTTTAATTAATATTCCATTGTAGAGTCAAAGAACAAGGCTTTGCACCAAGTCGAGCATGTTTGTGTTTGCTCTCAGCTGGATCCAGTTGATAAATCTTAGTGTCAAGATATGTCAAGAGACTAAGAATGGAAGGTTCTGAGGCCCTGGTCCTTCAAATGCCAACATGAACCTCAGGTCAAGAGAAATTCCTGAATGAGTAAAGAGAATTGAAGACAGCTGCATATATGCCCCCTGCTCTGAAAATAGTCTTTCAAGGGTACGAAGATCACATTGCTACTTGCCCTTCATCTGAGCATTATAAATTCAACTTATACAGGGATACAGGTGTAGAAGTTGGAAATCAGTATCACCGGGACAAAGTCTAGATGTTGGCAGGGCTCACTCCCCCCAGGGGCTCTAGAGGAAGATCCACTTCTGTCCTCTCCCAGCTCGGGTGGCTGCTGGCCTCGCTTGGCTTGTAGCCGCATCACTCAAACTTTTCTATGTCTGATTTCCCTCAACTTTCTTATAAGGACACTTGTGATTACAGTTAGGCCCACCCAGGAGAGACTTCCCATCTCAAGATCCTTAATTTAATTTCATGTGCCAAGATCCTTTTTTCCAGGTAAGGCAAAATATGTTCCAGGGAGACCTGCATTCTTTGGAGGCCATTTTCAGCTGACTACACCTATCAAGTTCTGTTTGTTTTGTTTCCTTCTCTCTACTTCATCATATTTAGAGACACGTATGGTGAAACCCCGTTTCTCAACCCCACTTACATTTTGTTTTCACTTCTATTGTGTATAGTTTTGGTAATACCTCTTTGTATCCGGCTCATTTTTCTAAACTCAGGGCTAATGAGGACCCCATTTGACTCTGTCATAAGCTGTGATGATATAAAGCAGTGAGGTCATTATAACCTGCTTAATTTCCTAAATAGCAAAAATTTGCATATATTTACCAATGTAAGTATAGAGTAAGTTTGGGAAAAAAATGGCTGATAATATGCTGACTTTAACACAAATTTATTCTCTTTCCTAGGCATGACCTCTTACTTTTTTCCATATTTTTAAAGATTGCAATAGCAACGTTATTATTGGTAATCTAGAATTCATACCATTCTATCAAGTAGATATCCCACAATTCAATTAACAATTTCCTTTAGTATAGGACATTTAGGTTGCTTAGAATTATTCACTATTATAATACAGTAAGTTTAGGAGTAAAACATTGTGGTGCCTTATGGCAAAAAATTTTAGAGTGCTTGCCAGGTAGAAAATACACTGTGGAGTTATCAGTGTGGGGTTGTCCTTCATGGTCCATTGTCACCTGGGCTGAGCCCTGGTGGGTACAGCAGTGCATGGAGGACTCATGCCTGGTGTCTTGTTCACTTCAGTAAATGACTGCCCTTGGATGTCTGTGTTTTTCATTCACCCTGTGAATGGGCTTCTTAAACTGGGCCCTGGATACTGGAATAAAATATACAACACCTTTCCACATACAGTTAATTCAGTAGTAGAGACATCATGGGGCATCTGGTATGGCTCCATGATGCTTTCTGAATCCCTAAGAAAATGGAAGTTTTTTTTTTTTAAGATTTATTTACTCATTTGAGAGAGAGAGAGAGAGAGAGAGCAAGCATGGAGGTGGGGGGGGGCAGATGCAGAGGGACTCTTAAGCAGACTCTGAACTGAGCATGGAGCCTGAGGTGGGGCTTGATCCCATGACAATGAGATCACGACCAGAGTAGAAACGAGTCAGTTGCTCAAGTGACTGTGCCACCCAGGGTCCCTGAAAACTGAAGTATTAATGAGAAAAACAATGTATATACTTTTTATTCCATAAAAATGTAGCACAGGGAAGAATATGTGAGGAATGAATATGAGCCTAATTTTCCATAGTGTTTACGTCCATTCTTGGTAGGAAATTGGGTGTTTTTCACTCCTTTAGACCACTAGATCACTTTCACTCAGAATGTACATTCATTTAGGACAATTAAAATCATATTTAGAATGTACTGGGTTTTATCCTAGAAGCCTAAAAAACATAATTTTCCTTCCCTGGCATGTTCTCCTGGGAGGAAACTAGGAATGGAGCGGACGGCACAGAAAGCACAATTGGTCATGTCACCCAGGAAAAAAGATGTATGCATAAATACTGCATTCTTCTGAATGACGTTCCTTAACAAAAGGCAGAACAAGAGAGTGAGAGAGAGGGGTTGTCTGGAAAAACTCTGAAAGACTGAGATTAATTTCAGTTTCAAAACTTATCCACTGTGGCTTTCTCTACAAAGCTGACAATATGGATTTTTCCTAGGCACAGAGGTACTCAGTGGGAAATTCAGGATGGTTGCTTTACTTGGGGACTGTTGGATGTGTCTGAGAGTTATCCCAGCCTGTATGTCGTTTTTTCATTATTTTTTTTTTTTGAACATTTGTGAAGGTTTCATATCTTTCTGACATGTTGGAGAAGCCCAACAAATATCTGTTGAATTGAACTGAGTCTAAAGATTTTTTTTAAGATTTTATTTTTAAGTAATCTCTGTACCCAACATGGGGCTTGAACTCACAACCCCTCGGATCAAGAGTCACATGCTCCACTGACTGAGCCAGCCAGGCATCCCGAGTTTAAAAGAATTTTGATCCTGATAGCTGGGCGAATTACAAGATGAGGGAGGGTGATTTCCTGTTGGCAGATAAGTACTCAGACAGGAATTAGAACTGGAAATAGAGGCCAGATTTCTCATTTTATAGAAGGGCAAGTGAGATCAAGAGTTGCAAGGTAGCTTGGAAAAATCTCTCTGGTTGGGGAAGCCGATATTGTCCAGCAAGGAAGCAAAACCCAGCCTGATGATAGATAAGGACTTCTTTACCTATACAGGCAGACCACATGGAGCTAAGAGCCTCCTTGTCCTCTCTTCAGCATCCGTGGGGAAGGTTTCTTGAAAAAAAAATTTTTTTAAGTGTTTTTTATCATGTGCCCTGTTGGCTAAGGATAATGACTAGATTGAAGATATGGTTTTCAAAATAATTTGGACACTCTGATTTAGTGGTATTAGCCGAGGCATGCTGATGGTATTTACACTGCCAACTTAAACTTGGTTAAGAGCAAACTGGGGCTTATACAACTGTTCAACTTTTCATTCTTCTTCATGATATTTGCATTTAAAAAAATCATTTTATTTTTATCCTCTTTATTTATTTATAAAGATTTTATCTATTTATTTGACAGAGAGAGAGACAGCGAGAGAGGGAACACAATCAGTGGGTGTGGGAGAAGGAGAAATAAACTCCCTGCTGAGCAGAGAGCCCAATACGGGGCTCGATCCCAGGACCCCGGGATCATGACCTGAGCCAAAAATGCAGATGGTTAACTGACTGAGCCACCCAGGCACCCCTTTTTATTCTCTTTTATAAAGGAATTTGCAAAGGAAGGGACAGCTGATGAAAGGATTCCCTACTACCTAAGTGGCTCTGAGTAAGAATTGTAGTAATTCAGTTGAGTAATTGGGCTTTGGGCGCTTCTCTGCAAATTTCAGTTAAGGAACTCTTATCACAATAACCTGAAACACTAAAAGAATGGGACAGTATGTATATCGTTGAAAGGTGCTTTCTGTCCAGCACCAACTGGCAAAGAGAAGCCGACCCTTTTATTCTTACTTTTGATTTAATTGGTGACAATGGCTTTCACTAGCTTTAGATACAAAGTAAAAGAAAATAGGACAAGGAAAGCAAGAGCAGCCTCATCTTTTCTGGGCTCAATCCTTTCTCTGTATACGTCTCTCTCTCTATATGTATCCATACAATCACATAAACTACATTCTCACATATCACCAGAATATATATAACACCAACGACAGTACAATATCATTGCTATCCCAGAGTTGCTAAGCCCTAAATATGTACAGTTTCATTCTGTTGTTAGGAGATGCTTTTGGGTGTTTAAGTCCTTAAAGTCTTTTATTGAAGGGAACTACAAGCACTCTGCTTACAGTCAGATGGTGTCATTGATGAAAACGGTGGTTTTATGTGGTTCTCCAAGCGCGGCACCCTCTGGCATCTGAAGAACTAATTCAAACCTTTCTGCACCTTCCAAGATGGGCTGTCCCAGGTCATCAAGGATCCTCACTTGGAATATCTGCATACGCGCTCCCGGAGCAAAGGCCAGATTTCGGCTGATGCCAACATAATCTATTCCAGCTAGTGGGAAAGGGAAAGTCAATAGTGAGACCGTAGGATTCATTGTCATAAGTTTTCCTTTAGAGGAAAACTTCCTTCAGAGAAAGATAGCATACTTCTACGTACACTGCACCCTCAGAATCATACTTTGTTGGCTCCATCCCCAGAAAGGGGGAGTTTCCATACTCAACCAAATGCCATGATAGTCACTCATCCATGACCATGGCCAGTCCTCTTCGGGGCTCTCCATGTTGAGACCAGGTACATCACCTTCCAAGCACTTCCCCCAAAATCTCACTGAGAGACTGAAGGCTCTCTGCAGGCCACTTCAATTTTTAATAAAGAAGTTTACTTTTTAATTTTTAATTTTTAAGGTCACTATCATGAACTTTATTTTCATTAGGTTTCACTCATTCACCTTAGCCAGATACTTGGTTGATCTTACCACATTCTGCTTGGTTTTACTAAGACATGGAGTTTCTGTGACTTCCTGAATTATTAATTATTTTGTAAGATGGGTCACCTGATCCTATAACTTCTTTGCTAGTTATTTAAAAAGTCATCAAGTGTAATGATAGCAATAAATTATAAGCAGTGGAATAAAATAGAAAGCCTTAAGTGATAGAAATAAATGTGTCAATCAAGAAACAGAATATATTGTCTCAAGGTATCTCTCCATAAAATACTTATTAATTGCAAAGGAAGAAAAACAACTTCATAGTGGAGAAATCTGACAGATACCACCTTAACCAAGTGATCAAAGTTAACACCACCATTGATGGGCTAAATGGAGACCGTGTGCCATTTGATAGAATCCAAGGAGAACGCAATGTTATGTCTGCAAACTTTCCTGCCAAAGATGCAGAGCTTGAATCTAATTACAAGGAAACATGAGACAAGCCCAGATTGGGGGACATTTTACAAGACCAAACCCGACAGTCTTCAAAAATATCAAGGTCATGAGAATCAAGGAAAGACAAGGAACTATTTCAGGTTGAAGGAAACTCAACAGACATGACAACTGAACAGAATGGGAGTCTCGACTGGACCCTTTTGCCGTAGAGAATGGGCAACACCTGGCAGATCTCGAATGAGGTCTGAGGACTGGAGTGTGGTAATGTATCAGGGTAATTTCCTGACTTCATGCTTGCATCGGGGTCACAGAGAAGAATGTCTTTGCAGAAACGGCATTCTAAGTTTTCAGAGATGATTGCAAATTTATTGGCAACTTGCTGTCAATGGTTCAGGAAAAAAAAGTGTTTTTTTTCACTGTACTGATCTCTTTTCTGTAAGTTTGAGATTGTTACAAAGTTTTTTTTTTTTTAAAGATTTTATTTATTCATTTGAGAGAGAGAGAGAGCATGAGCAGTGAGGGGGAGCAGAGGGACAAGCAGACTCCAAGCCCAGCACAAAGCCTGATGCAGGATCATGACCAGAACCAAAGTCAGATGCTTAACCGACTGAGCCACCCAGGCACCCACGAAAATACTTTTTAAAAAAAGTCATTAAGGGCGCCTGGGTGGCTCAGTGGGTTAAGCCGCTGCCTTCGGCTCAGGTCACGATCTCAGGGTCCTGGGATCGAGTCCCATATCGGGCTCTCTGCTCAGCAGGGAGCCTGCTTCCCTCTCTCTCTCTCTCTGCCTGCCTCTCTCTCCATCTACTTGTGATCTCTCTCTGTCAAATAAATAAATAAAAAATCTTAAAAAAAAAAAGAAAAAAAGTCATTAAATAATTATGTTAAGAAAAATAAAAAAAGATTACACTGAAAATTGTAAAGGCAGAAGAGTAAGGGAGAGAGACCTTGGGATCTTCTGCACGATGGTTTGGATCTTGAGTCCACTGCTTATTTGCACAAATTATTTAACCTCCTTGAGTCTCAGTTTCTTTAACTGCAAAATGGGGGTAATTACTTCTACTTTATAGAGTTGCTGAGAAGATTAGAGATAATACAGCAAGGATTCTAGCACGGAGTCTGGCAAATAATAGGCATCCGGTACAAAGAAATTATCATTATTATTTATGTAACAAGTTATAATGGTATAGTTACCCACATATGCATAATTATTATTGTGAATTAACCAAGCTGAGCAGTTGCGTTACTTCTATTAGTCTGTCCCTACCTGAGAGCTCCCAGAAGGATCATGACTTGTGTGCAAGGGGAGTTTTCTAAATGAGTTCGAATTTATTTTCCCAAGCACAAGCCAAATAGCCCAATGAGCCAATTAATCTATTTATTCTCATTTCCACAAACAGAGAGTAAAAAATGATCTTCTCTGAAAATTAAGGAAAAGAAAAAAAGGGAAAAAAGCAAAAAAAAACCAAAAAAAAACCAACAAACACCCTTGTAAGCATCATTACTAGTTTCATGTACCATATGCTATCATATATTCACTGGAGGGTTATAACCTGCAAATTCTTCTAAGAGAAAGTGCTGTGCTCTAAACCCAACTGGCTCTCTTTATTGTCCTTAACTTTCTGGGTACATGCGGCAAACATTTTCAGAGGTAAATGCCTACTTTATTCTCATTATGCCTCATTACTTCATATAGGCTTTTACTTTACTGGGTTTTATTTGTAGGATTTGTGCTTTTCTCTTAAAATATTCTCATTGTCTTGGATATAGATGATGCTAGTCCTGAACTAACTGACTGCTCATAACCCAGAAGACTAAAAAGTCTCAGGTGGTAAATGAGAAAATGTGGGTGGAAATTTCCAATTCCACCACACCAATGCAGGTGGAAATTTCCCCTTCTTTTCCTGTTGCATTTTTCTACCTTTGGGGTTCTTTTATTTTTTGGTAGAGCAGCTGACTGGCTCCCCAGAGGAAGTCTTATTCAGAACCGTCTAGCTCCTCTTATGGCTAGGCCTTGATTGTCTGTATCAAGAGAGGCTAAGGTGAGTGGGACATGAGGACATGCTGCTTGAAGCCAAGGAAAATGCCTGAGTCCGGAGTGCAAACCTTCGATCCTTCTAACATCTAACAGGGGCCTGGATGTTCACAGAGATGGGCCTTGCTCAGCCATTAAAGGGATATCCTGGTCTGAAATCCTGTTTATGAGCAATCTACGGTATCTACAAATATTCTGAACTTTTTTGGAAAGTTATTTTGGGTCCGTGACAAGCCAGTCACGGAATAAATCATAGAGGTTGCTTTTTGAATAGTCTATTTATTTTATAAACAGCAGAAGTCATTACCTATGCGGACCGTTTATGTGCTCAGATAAGAAAAACTTAAAACCAGAGTCTATCAACACAGACCAGGCACACTACACTTGAAAGACTTGTTGACAGACTATGCCCCATCCTATACGTAGATCTTGATAATGATATAATTTGATAATGATAATGATATAATTATAATGATATTTGATAATGATATAATTTTTAAATGGCCCTCTCACCTTCTGCTGCTGCTGGCTCTGTCTTCCTGGAGCGCACAGTGACAGACGACGCGTGGGAAAGGTCTGGGCCTGTCCTCCAGACATGGATCTCCACGGAGCCAGCACTTTCCTCCACGTGATACTCAGTGTTCCCAAAGCGTAGGGTAGGCTCTGGGGAGGCATCAAAAGACAAACTAAGAATACCTCAGCCCTCCAGGCCAACTATCTTGTTGGCTCCTGTGACCCTAAGTATTTGTCACAATCATCAGACTTGACAGATCCCACAGGCTCAAGGCAAAAACAACAAAACATACACACATACACACAAACCGTGTCACAAATCTGACTCCAGGAGGTGCAGTGAGATAGCGTTGGTTAGAATTCTGTTCATTTTTCTGTTTCAAGAGATTTCTGTCATATAAAGAAACTTCCCTATTGGGGAAAACTGGCCAGCTAGCTGTAACTCAGGCAAGTCAGCTATTATTTGGGAAAAGATGGTGGGGGAATTTAGAAGGATTTTTCTCAGGAGAAATTGCCCTTTATGTTGAGGGACAGTCCGACCAGGGTTCTGAATTCAGAGACTGCTGCCATTTTCTTTTCTCATGATATTTGTTAATCACAGGGAATGGACAAAAATCTGGGAGGAGGCAGGGTTCCATCAGCTGAGATGCCAGAAAGCTCCCCTGGAAGCAGAGAAGGGACTCCCCAGAAAGAGAAGTTTGAAGGAAGCCAGAGTGGGCATCAGACTTTGGCGAGGTGAGGGGGTAGCGGTGTACATTTCCTGAAGAGGGGGAAGTTTGACAATTAGAAAGTTGGGGCTTTTACAAGGATATCTGTTTATATCCAGCTTTCCGTGTTTCAGAAAGTAGCCTATGAACCTAGATGACTATTTAAACCTTGCACAAAATCTAGCTGTTATACTAGATGTGCTGCCATGAAAAGATTTGAAACAAATGTTTGTTTAGACTGTGAAATATGGAGGCAAAAAAATGAAAAAACTAGGAAGCAGCTTCACCACAGAGGAATGACCCTTGATGGTAAACGGAAAGTTGACATCATAGAGATGACAACTTTGCAAGCCTAATGCAATAGAAAACATCTGAGTTAAAGTAAAAAATGTGGAAGGTAGAAACCAAGGTAATAAGTATTATTTGCTCAGGATGTATGTTAGTAGGTCTCTTAATGATGAGGAAAGTTTTACTGAAAGGGTTATCATGATGGACAAGACCTCTCTTTATCCGACTGGAGTCCATTTTTTCTGGAATCACTGGCCACCACAACTGGCCCTGTGCCCTGTTGCATCAAACGGCTCACCATGTACCCAATACACCATGTGTTTATGAGTCTCCACTGTTGCTGGTGATGTTCTCTGAGCTGGAACTCTCTTCCCAAAGTGCCAGTTTCACACATTTCCACTCATTCTTTAAGACTGTTAGTAAGAGTTACCTGCTTTGGGAAGCTGTATATAACTCCCTCAAGAAATCAGGCCTTCTTTACCCCAAGCTTCCTAACATTTTGAATAGCTCTATACCTGCGTGATGGGCCACACTTGCTACTGGCTCACCTTCTCTGCACTCAGAGAAGGGGGGTGGCATCCTCTCTTTTCTTCTTGCCAAGACCTTTCACAGCATCTCCCCATTGCTGCTGATGAATGTTTCTGATATCTCCGAGCTTGGGACAGGAAAGAGTGGGGAGAGGCAAGAGGAGCAGGGAAGTATTTTCTTGTGGGTGTTCTCATGGTGATCCCATTCTCTAGTCTGAGATGATGGAGAAAACGGATTCTGTTTCTCATGGCCACTTTTGTGTGTTCTATGGAGACCCCTCACTCCCACAGTTGGATAGTTCTCATCTGCTGCTTCTTTGATGAGGATGATGCCTCCCTATTCTTGCTGGTCACTTCATCCTCCCTCAACCCATTAACATGGGCAATGCTCCTGCTGAGGACTGTTCACCCCTCTAGATGGCGCTTTTAGGCAAGACCTAAGACAAATTTATTCCGGTTCTTTCCTGTGTGCAAGGCTCACATTTGGTCCATGGCAACACCCCTGCCACCTTGATCAACTCTAGGAATACTGCCTAATCCTGATGCGGCTCCTCTTTTTTGTTCATCCATCAGAGCAGCCAACCAGCTTGCCTCCTATGTTGTGATGTTCCAGATAAAGCCAGACCTCCACTCACTGTGTCCTCCATATTGCACATGACGCACGTTACTTCTCAAATGGTCTCCTTAGAACTCCTTCTCTCCATTTACGAATTCCGGGAAAAGTCAAAATGCTAAAGCTAACAAGCTCACACGTAGTTCTGTATTTTTCTTAGAACGATACAAGCTTCTCAAGGTCAGTGACCATAGTCCAAGTGTCATTACACCCTTAGGGATACAGAGGCTAGTATATAAGTACTCAAGAATTTGTCAAATAGATAATTTTAACTCACTTCTGATATATTTTGAACTTATTACAAAGGCTTTCTTTTCTAAAAAGTTGGGACAAAGTGATCTGTTTTTTAGCACCGAACTTATTCTCTATGGTATCAGGGAAGGGCAAGAAGTAAGAAAGGGAAAACACATCTGGGTCACTTACGCTGCTGTGCAGAGAAAAAAATGGATCAAGTCTCTATGAATATGGTCAGATACCAGATGTAAGAGGAGGATGGTGTCACTTAGAGAAAAAGTTCATGAAACTCTTCTGAGATGCTCTGTGTCTTGAGCATCAGGGGATTTGTTGAAATAGAGGAAACAGTTCCTCTGCGTTGCCCAGTAGTATCTCCAGTTCTCTTTGGCCTCACTCTGTCTGAAGAACTGAGACAGGGGCAGTAATCCCTAAGGGTGGGCACTTATGAGTGTATGATGTTTTGACCACATCATCCTTACATTAAATTGATTCCACAGCCGTAAATGTGTTTTTAATCTCTTTTCAAAGAGAATTCTCTTCTAGTGGAAATAAGGAAGAAGAATATGACAAGTTGGGAAGTGAAGCTCTCAAAAGAGACATGACCATCATTTAATATTAACTCAATGTCCAGATTCAGAGAAATTTCATGACAAGATACAAAAGGGACTTGCAGATGAAGTGACAGGAACATTATTGGTAAACTTTGAGAAACCACTCAGGACAGGATAGATATCCAAATATGGAAGCTAGGAAAATGATTTTTTCAGTTACCTCAGCAGAGAAAATACAATAAAATCTAGAAGCATACTGGTAAGCTTACTCTCTAGAAAAATTCTAGAATGATTTCTGAATTCTTAGAAAAGAAAGAGGTGATGCCTGTGAGTGAATATTAGTTCTTTAATATCAGGCTTCATGTAGTCAAATTCAATTTTTTGTTGTTTGGTGAAGCATCTCCTGAGCATCCTCTCTATGCTCTAAGCACTGTGGTAGCTACTAGGGGTGTAGAGAAAAACGCAGTTTTTGTTGTTGAGGTGTTTTCGGTATGAGAGGGCGGCCACATCCATTTCAGTCAGTTAGCTCCTGAGTGCTTTGACAAAAGAAGGAACCAGCCTCAAGGCTCAGAGGAGTACGGAGAGAAACGAAGCTGTGCTAGATCTGAAGGATGAATGAGAATGGACCAATGGAAAAGGTGGGAGGAATGTTCCAAAGTGGTTAATATGGAAAAGTCATATAAGACTGAAGAAGCCCAGTGTCTGGGGGGGGAAAACAAGCATTTGTTTCTAAGTGATGTATGCGATGAGAGTAAAGAGTTGTTGGGAATCGGTGAGAGAGGAAGGTAGAAGCCAGATACGGCAGGGACATGGACCATTTGAAGTGGGTGAGTCTTTACGCTTTAGACTCTATAGCATGTGGGGACCAATTTTAAGCAGTGGAAATATGGTCGGGTTTGTTGTTGTTATTGTTGTTGTTTCTATATATCGAACTTCAGTATGAGCCACAGATTTAAGGAAGAGTGAAGGTTACCAATTAGGAAGCTTTTGCAATTATCCAGGTAAGACATGAGCATGGTTTGAACTATGCACCAGTATTAAGATTGCAGTGGGAGAAGAATGTGTTAAGTGCCCTGAGCAGCACCCAGTGGTTAGACGTAGGGGGCTTCTAGGATGCTCTGTGGATGTGGGAGTGGGACTGTCAATAACTTAGATGGTAATATAGGAGGGCAAAGAGTCTGTAATGGGGTAAGGGAGGGTCAGATGATGATATGTGATGGGATATCCAAGTAGATAGGTCGAGGGCTTTAATGTGTGAATTCGGGGTTCAGTTCAGGTCAGGGCTGGAGATAAGATTTGTGCGGTTTAGCACATAAGTTGCAGCCAATCCTGTAATAGGTGATATAATCCTCCACATGGATGAATAAAGGGAATTTTAGTGGGGGCATCAAACTTTAAGGGAACTGGTAGATGGGAAAGGGCTCAAAAGAGAGACAAAAAAAAAAAAAAAAGAAATGAAAAGAAAGGAAGGAAGGAAGAAGGGAGGGAGGAGGGCGGGGGGGAGGAAGGGGAGGACAAAACTGATAGCACAAGAGGAATAGAACCAGGAAAATCAAGAGCAGAGAGTAGTGAGAAGAATAAGGGGTCACCATGTCAAATGCAGCAAGCGTATCCAGAAAGACACGTGCAAGCCCACAGTGGCAATCAGTGCAAAATAACCAAAATACATCTTATGAAAGTGCAAGCTTCAAAAGGTGAACTATGGCACCCAAGTTGAAGAATAAGACCTGAAATAAATTTTTCCTACTCGTAAAGCCTATGGCAATTGTCCTACCAATAGCGATGCTCTTCCTTCCGAATGGTTCCTGGTTTTACAGCACCACAATATGTCTCTCAAGTTTTAAAAACATTTATGTGTTGAAGTTTATCTTAGTCCATGCAACGGTATTAACCATATTTAAAAAAAAAGTTGGATGTGCTGATTTCACCAAAGTGACACTTGGATTATGTACCATTTTTCTTTACAATGTTTTCTTAAATCTGTCCTTATTCTGTTAGCTACCCTTTTAATGATGAAGATAATAATCTAGCTGGCAATCTTTATAGGAAAATTTTATGCATGTTATGCAAATCTTATTGCCTCAGGACGAAACTAACAGCCTTCTATGAAACTGGACATCAATTCTTTTTGTAGCAGATTGTAAGTTTTCAAAATACTTGCTAAAAATGGGAAAAAAAAAACCCCATCCTTGGTAGAAAAGCAGAAACCTGTTGTAAGTGTTTATATATAAAACAGACATAATTTGCTAATTAACAAGTGTCCTCAGTTCCCTCCTGACCCTGGTATAGCTCCTGGAAGCTAAAGTCTGAAGCCTAGTGAATGCATATGAAGCCTGCCGTGCATTCAGCTAACTTATTGGCCGTGTTCTCTGGTGTCGGGCCTCATGCAGCTGATGTTTTTTTTTTTTTTTTTTTTTTTTGTTTTTAATTTTTTATTTTTTATAAACATATATTTTTATCCCCAGGGGTACAGGGAGGGTATGTGCTGATGTTTTTTATAAGGGTTCCTGTGGCAGGTAGGGCCAAGATCTTGGGTGGTTATGTTGCTTCTTCTTTTGTACGATTTTTTTCCTTTTCCCTTATTTATTTATTTTTTTTTAAGATTTATTTGTTTATTTATTTGACAGAGAGAGAGAGAGAGAGAGAGAGATCACAAGTAGGCAGAACAGCAGGCAGAGAGAGAGGGGGAAGTAGGCTCCCTGCTAAGCAGAGAGATGGATGCGGGGCTCGATCCCAGGACCCTGAGATCGTGACCTGAGCCGAAGGCAGAGGCTTAACCCACTGAGCCACCCAGGTTCTCATGGATGATTTCTTTTCTTAGCATTACTCCACAGTAGTTCCCCTTACAGAGATATTCCTTTTTTAACAAGGGATATTTGGCATTTGACAAGGGATATCTGTTCTCTGTTTAAGGAAGCAAAACATTTCTCAGAATCTAGCTAAACAGAATGAAAATATTGGATCCCTGAAAAGGTAAAGCACAGGGAATATAGTCAATAGTATTGTAATAGCTGTGTATGGTGACTGATGGCTGCTATGCTGGCGATGAACATAACAACGCAGAGCTGTCAGATCACTGTGTTGTGAAACTAATGGAACATACTATTCTTCCATTAAAAAAAATTATCCAGGGACACGTGGGTGGCTCAGTGGGTTAAGCCTCTGCCTTCAGCTCAGGTTCTGATCTCAGGGTCCTGGGATCGAGCACTGCATCGGGCTCTTTGCTCAGCAGGGAGCCTGCTTCCCCTCTCTCTCTGCCTGCCTCTGCCTACTTGGGATCACTCTCTGTCAAATAAATAAATAAACTCTAAAAAAAAAAAATTATCTAAACTCCAAACCAACCAAACAACAACAACAACAAAAAACCCCCCAAACCACCCATTTCATCCCAATTCTAACTAGAAAAAAAGAACATTTTCCTTCGACTTACTTGAGCACATCTTTAGATTGCCGGACACTGTGTCACCAGTTGGCCTAAATGAAAACATGCTTTTGATACACGATGATGGACGTGACACATCTAAATAGAGAAAGCACTATTGGTATTTAATAAGTGCCCAGACTATGGCCAATTACATACAAAATCGTGACCCTGGAAAACGAGCATACACTTTCCTCCGTAGTTCCCCAAATCGTCAATTTTGTACGACACTTTTTATTCCTGACTGAAATGACAACCTTATTACTACCTGAGATACAATACACATTGGAGTTTGATAAAAGTTTAATGCTTAAAACTGAATTAGGGGAATTACTGTTTCACATCAGTATTTCAAAAGATTATGATCATGTGGTAGGTATGCTAATAACACCGTGGATGTTTTCTCAAGGAGAAGATGAAGTGGTAATATTCAAAGGAGCCATTAGCATCACGAATGGCAAAACCTCTGAATATCTTTACTCTAGTGACCAAAGTGCAAATAGTTCCCACAGTAGTCATTCAAGGACAGCTGCTAAATGAATGCCTGCTGGGGACCCGAAGGGGGAGGAAGCCACTCTTTAGAATTTTACAGAAAGCCTTTTCAGAAATATCATTAATTCTGACCAAGGAGATTAGGATATCCTAGGGCACTGACTCAGTAGAGTCAGTCTTGGGCTAAGGGAACATCACCAGGCTGCCTTGGAAGAGTGTGGCTAGATTAGTATGGTCACATCTGTAGCAAAACTGTTTTGGCTGAAGTTCACTTTGTGTGGAACCCAGAAAAGAGAAAGCAGCTGGAGGAAGAAGGAATAGGCTGCCCCCTTTCAGCCATGTTGAAAGGAAGAGTATTCTGACCATGGACCTTGAGGGTCCAGGATCCCTAGCAGTATTTTCCCAGGAATAGAGGTGTTTCTGTGGCTTGATGGTGTTGCTAAGATCCCACGCTTTTTTTTTTTTTTTTTTAAAGATTTTATTTATTTATTTGACAGACAGAAATCGTAAGTAGGCAGAGAGGCAGGCAGAGAGAGAGAGGAGGAAGCAGGCTCCCTGCTGAGCAGAGAGCCCAATGCGGGGCTTGATCCCAGGACCCTGGGATCACGACCCGAGCCGAAGGCAGCGGCTTAACCACTGAGCCACCCAGGCGCCCCGATCCCACGCTTTTCAAATGATTTCCTGCTTATAAGGTTGCTACCCATGTAGAGTCTCCTTTAAGAAAAAAGATATGTTAACGAATGGGTGTTGGGGTATTTTTAAGCTTAGCAAAGTGTTCAATCTTCAATAAATATTTTAGTATCTGAAAGCAGGTTTCCTGGATTCAACACTTATTAACAGTGACTGGCTCAGAAAAATGTGTAGTGATTACGATTGATTATACTGAACTAAAAGTCTTCCAATTATTTCTGCACATGATTTTTCCCCCCATTCAAAAGCCTCCATGGGTTTGAGAATAGTCTAATTACAGTTCAAGTCAGATGTGACAGAAGGCAGAAGAAAGACCTTAATGACTTTGTGGTTCTATATTAAGTGCACAGTAGGCCACTGCAAATGTTACTTGAATGAATTAATTGCTTAAGTATCTACTAAAATCATTTCAAATAATACTACAAGTTAACAACTGTATCATATACTGGACGTTATGTTGATTTTCTTCCCTTTTTGTTCTATTTTTTTCCTTTTTTTTTAAATATTGGTGTTGGAGAGTTCACAATTTCTCTGTTCTAACCATGGGAAAATTTAAAAATACTATGGTTTTAAAGTAAAAAGTAAGTGGAGATATGTCAGTACTCAAAGAGAAAATATTTCTTCAAGAAACAGATACTAATACTTCTATTTATTTTTGCACATTCCTGTTAGAGGCTGTTAGGTGTAATAAGATTCCTGGAGGCCAGCAAAGAGGAAGCCATGCCCAGCTGTTGGGAAAGTCAGAGGCCAGTCCTGGCAGCACTCCAAAACAAAGCACAGGAAGTCAGATCAACCCAGACAGACACAAGATGGCTGACAAGGCAGGCTGGAAATCCTTGACCAAATAAGGAAGACAAATAAGGCACAAAACCCTGCTTCCCAGAAATTCCCACCCCAAGTAACGAATATTCCACCCCTCTTGTTAACAAGTTTCAATAAAAGATAGAAACCCAAACTGTGGGGTGTGTATCTCTCTCTGCCGCTGTCTCTCTGTCCCTCTCTTTCGCCTGTTCTCGCATCTTGAGTGCAATTTTGCTTAAATAAATATTCCTCCTTGTGTTGCTCATCCCTTGTGTTGTGTCTGTCCTTGAATTCTCTCTTGTGATAAGACCACATGCCTTTGGCAACATCTTTGGGATAGGGTAAGCCTAGGCCTCAGGGTCCGGGGTCTCCCCAATTCACCTAGCAATGTTCCTGTGCACAGTTACCCCTACAGGTTAGTCCCCTTTAGTTTATCTTACTTTATTGTTCACATAATGACTCTGTTGTTCATATAATGCCGTGGCATTAACAAAATTCATCTCAGGCATTTCTGGCTTTCACTACTGGAATTTGATTAGTCAACCTGTTGTATCGGTGGCCACCATGACTTAAAGATATAAATTTATTACTTGAAATATAAATGACACAGTCAAAGAGAGAGAAAAATGTAGCTAAAGTGGGTTACCAGGATATGCAGAGAATTAATGAAGCAAGCCCTGATATTTGTGGCTCCATCATCACATTTTTCTCTCACTGATCCTCCTGCCTCTCTCTTATAAGGCCTTTGTGATTATATTGGGCCTACTTGGATAATCCAGGCTAATCTATCCATCTCAGGATCCTCAATTTAATCCCATCTACAGTCTTTCCCAAGTAAGGTAACATACTAATGAATTTTAGGGATTAGGACATGGATTCATTTGGGGGCTATTTTCCACCTACCACACTGACCAATGAACTTGCATGTCCAACCCCTTGACAGCCATTCATGTCTTACTGCACATACAAACATTGACATGTGGGTCAGGAAGCTCCGTCCAAGTTCCAAGAGTAAACTCAGTTTTGAGCTCACCAACAAAGTTGTAGTCCATGCTGAGACCTGCGAATTTTCTTGTTTGTCTCATCATTTATGACCATTTCTAGTGTTTGTAGTTTTACGGTACATTCTGTTTTTTTTTTTTTTTTTTTTTTTATAAAGTCTTAGAAAGTGTTAGGTAAAGAGGTTGAAGGAAATATACTTCTTGTTGGGAAAAAAGAGAATCATTGAAAGTCAATCTTACTCTTTAATTTTGCTTTAGTTTTTCAGGAAGATTTTAAATAAACATGTCTTTCTAAATATGTGGATGGGACTGTAATGTATTTCCTTATCAAAGTGTAACTCATTCTATGCTTGGAAAATGTTAAAACATGGAAAACTATATAGCTTTACTTTTGGAGGTCTCCTAGCACCAAAGTAGGAAAAAAATATCATGAGTCAAATAATAGGAATTTATTTATTTGGGAGAAGTCTTGGAGAAATAGAAGATGGATAGCCTGAATCACAAGACCATTCAAGTTCAATGATTAGTTCTGTTCTTTATCCGAATTTTTAGGAGTAAAATTTTAACACAAGCTTCTAAGTCCATGAAAAATTATATTTAAAAAATACTCAAATCTTCTGCAGGATACTTCATTTTATGGATAGGAGTATTAATTAACTAAAACCTTCATCTTAAAATGACTTCAAGAACCATCAAATTCTAGAGATGGAAGGGTCCCTAGAGACAACACATTTAAACCTCCTTCTTCTATGAATTGGCAAATTGAACTCTAGAGAGCTTGAGGGGCAAAGAGCTCCAGGGTCACCTGGATTGGTAGTGGTGCCCAGGTTCAGGATCCAAGTCTCTAAGCTCCCAGTGCAGGCTCTCATCACTTTGGCATTTCACTTCCTGATTCTATTTCATTTTTCTCCTGCCCTTTTTTATTTTTCCTTGTATACTTGGAACAATAACTAGGTCCAGCAAAGAAAACTCAGATTGTACTGACATCACCTTTCTGGCAATAGAGAGAGGTATCATAGTGAAGGGAAAAGGAATTTGAAACTTTCTTTTTATAGATTTCCATCTTTTCATGTGAAGTCCTTCTCACTAGAGAAAACTGAGAATTGGTTGGAAAAGGAAAGAGCTACTAAGAAAAAAAAATTATGTAGAATAATCTAAGAAGTCCTTCTCTCTTTCTTCTTGTTTTGCCCTGAACTTCTCCGTCTCTGGAACTCAGGCCAGCAAATTTCCCCTAGTTCTCAGTAAGAGTTAGGTGCTCTAGTCCTAATCATAATCATAACCCTGATATTAAAAAGAATCTAGTCTTTCATTTGAGCTTCAAAAACCACAAAACACCATATCATCATTCTTTCCTTTCAGACTGCCCTTCATATTTATCAAATAGATTTGAGGTATTGGATTTTTCAGGAGTCTCAACTAGTTAAATTTACTCAGATTTTCCTTTACTTCTTTAGGGACGACAAGAGATAATTTACATCTAAGACTATGAATAACATTTCTCTTTCCAGAAAAACTGGATAATCATATTGATATTCTTAGTAGACACTTCCTAATAACTTTTTGGTTTAGAAAAGAAGATAATACAAATTCTAAATTTCCATACAGTGAAAATTCATACATTTGAAGAAAAACAATCATTCTCTTAATTCTAATGGAGAAATTTTTGAAAAGAAAAGTACAAAATAAAGGAATCCTAGACCTCAGGGTCTATACTTATCCTTAGCCCTTGATACTTGTGAAAATATGTTTTGGAATGGACCTACGTTCATGATGATTTTTATTCTTTTAATGGAGCCAAATTAGTCTGTTGTACAACTCTGAGATTTTGTCCATAGGACACAACATCAACAAATAAACCCACTTAAGAGACCAAACAAATAAAAAAAAACCTTTGATCATACTCCTATTTTCCTTCATTCTCTGGTGGCTGGAAAAGTATCATGTCACCCAGAACATGGAACACATCTACTCTACCAGTTAGGGTGTGTGCACTCTCCAGTTCCGACTCTGTCTCTTGGCTCAGCTCTCAGTTTTACAGAAGCTCTGTGTGTAGCCATAAAGCAGTCACCCTAATTTTGGGTCTGAGGTAGCAGTCATTTTAATCTTGTCTAGATCTGAACACGGCACCTCATGACCACTCCAATCCTGATAGAGGCACATTTGAGAGATGAAGCAGTCTGAGACAGTAATAAAATAGTCTGATCCTGCCTCTGGCTTGACCTACATTATCTCTTTTGAAAGTGCCTCTGGTAAAAAGGGCAATGGAGACCTAGGAAAATCATACTGAGCTTGTTACTTCTTACCATATCTGGGGTATGGGGTTGGTGTTGAGGTGTGAGGAACACCCCCTCTTCTCTGGCTGAATTTCAGCTGGGGTCCCTAGGAATTGGAGCCAAATTCCCTGGCACATAGGGGTAGGAAGAGAAGTCTGGGTGCCTATACATGGGTGCTCCATGGGACCCCTGTACCATCTGAAACTCACGTACCTCCTGCTGTGAGCAACCCCCCGCCTCCCTTGTGCTACTAAGATGAGGGTCCCTGTGGGCAGTCCTGTTTGGGGAACCAGATACTAAACTTTGGTCCTCTTCTTGGCTTCTTTTCAAGTCTTAGGTCATTTCTTAGGCTTTTTTTTTTTTTTTTTTCCCTAGTAAAGTTATACACAGATATTTTATCTCCCTGAACTGCTATTTTGTTTTTGGTGCTGGTGATATCTACATATTTGACAAGCCATTCACAGCTTTTGGAGAAAGAGGAATACCAAATATTCCTTTAATAGATAATTTAAGTGAGATTTGTCTCTCAACTGTTGAAGGACAGTGTAAGAAGAAGAGTGTAAGAAGAAGACAGTTATTGCCAAGAGTTGAAAGCAGGAAATGGACTTACCATCACCACCATCAGCTAGGATAACCACCTTGGTGGTGGGGAACTGGGCTCCCAGTCGCCCTCCCATTGGCAGGCTCAGTGAAATGCTAAAGAATTCTTCCTGTTCATAGAGGGAGTCATCGATGATCAAGACCCGGCAGCTCTTCTCAACCTCATCCTTGTCAAAGTGGACGATGCTGGTGTGGCCTTCTGGACGAGAGATGTAGTCGGAGAAAGATAACACTGTGGAAGGAATGGAGCCTGTGGCAGAACCTATAGGAACATGGGATGGAACAGAGAAGGTGAAAAGAAATGGAATTAAGTAGGAAACCTGTTCCCCACTGGTTCTTCAAACTCTTTTGAGGTAATAGCATTGAGCACAATGTTGTATAACTTATAAATCACAACTATCTCTGACAGTCACAGATATTAATATTGTAATTAGAAAACTTTCAGAACCAACCCTGGTATTTTGACATGATCCACAGTTAGTGGTCTCTAAACAGGGTATGTATTGAATAAGGTCTGTTTGGATTAGGGGCTAAATAAACTGAAGGATCGTAAAATCCTAGGCCTGGTTTATCTCAATTTGTTCATGTTACAGATGGGAACACTGAAGTGTGGAGAGATGAGAACCAGAGAACCATGAGGTGGTCATGGTGCAGACCCTTCCTGCAGTGGCAGAGCTGCAAAATGGAAACTATATGCTCATTAAATAATAACAAATTTCCATTTCCTTCTCCCCACCCCACTCCCAGTTTCTGGCAATCACCATGAATTTGTCAACTATAGGTACTTCATGTTAGTGGAATTTTTTTTTTATTAAGTTTTTTTTTTTTTTTTTGGTGACTGGCTTTTTCATTGAGCACAGTGTCCTCAAGTTTCATCCATGTAGTAGCATGTGATGGGATTTTCTTCCTTTTTTTTTTAAGACTGATTAGTAGTCCATTGTGTGTATAAACCACGTTTTGTCTATCCATCCATTTGTCCATGAATACTTGGGTTGCTTCACCTTGGCTATTGTGAATGAATGTTGCTACAAATAAGGGTGTGCAAAGATCTCTTCAACTTTGCTTTAAACTTCTTTGGATATATACCCAGAAATGGAATTGCTGGACCATGTAACAGTTCTATTTTTGATTTTTTTTTTTTTTTTAAGATTTTATTTATTTATTTGTCGGAGAGAGAGCGAGCGAGAGTGAGCACAGGCAGACAGAGTGGAAGGCAGAGTCAGGGTGAAGCAGGCTCCCTGCGGGGCAAGGATCCCGATGCGGGACTCGATCCCAGGACGCCGGGATCATGACCTGAGCCGAAGGCAGCTGCCCAACCAACTGAGCCACCCAGGCGTCCCCTATTTTTGATTTTTTGAGCAACTTCTGTACTGTCTTCCATAGTAACTGTACCATCTTCCAATCCCCACCTTGATCCTAAGAGTTCAAGTCAGTGCATTTTTTTTGCAGTATTAAAAAAATAGCAACACACAGATTGAGAGCTGAAAGAGTAGAAAGTAGTCACAGTAACCTAAATGACTTAGGCAGACCAGATTGAGGTAGAACAAAGAGTGTTGTAAAATAACTCAATTTATTAAATAAGCAATTTTTGAAAGCCTAAATATTTCTCACCACACTTCTCTTATTGAGAAGCAGGGGGATATAGCAGTGAACCTCCGAACTGACACTCTAGTCTTGCAAGGGTCTCTCTTTCTTGTAGCTGTGGTAAATGCGTACCTGAGGGCTAATGCCAATGTCCACAGTCTTCTCGCTAATGGGAGTCAATATAAATACAAGTTGATATCTACATGCATGTCTACGTACAACTTGTTAAAAAATGAAAATGCTTTCCAAATTGACTTTCTAGGTTTTGCTGTGAGGGGCACTAACTCACAAAATGTTTCAGGATGACTTTTCAATAGAACAAATTTTAGAATTATCAGGTAGTAACAAATGGACTGTTTGGTTATTCTGGGAACTTAAAAAAAGGTTAGAGTCAGAGGGGCTGATGAGAAGAAAACTTGTTTACAAAGGCAGAGGGCAGGAACTGCTAGACATGGATAGCTATGGCAGGGGGTGGGGGGGAGGATGAGCAGATTCTGGGGAAGCTAGCCAAGTCCCAGTGCCAGCCTGTGTTTTGAAATTTGTTCCTTCATGACGTTCCCTCCTGCTTCAATCCTGTGAAATCCATGCATTGAAAAGCTTTCTGAGCTAAGTCAGGAAGGACAGGCTGGTCCTTAGGATGTCAGAGGCAAGGCCATCAACAAGCACTAGAGAAAAGCACTTCCCAGTTAAACAGAGAGGTAAGTGGCTCCAAGACAAGATGCTCACAGGACATGATGGCACCCTATTGGGGAGACTTTTTAAGCTTCAGAATATACACACAAAATGGAAAAAAGGACATAAAGTCTTATAATAATCTGATTAGATAACAAACAACCCTTTAGGATGCTTTTCTAAGAGTGCAAAGTTTAGAAGGGATGATACATGAGAATACACTTTTTTCTTTCCCCTAGTCATCTGGGGTGCAGAATGTTGATATGACAGCCGATGTGAAAAAACGACTTTATCAGAAACTGCACATTTAGCTCCTCAGGATAAATACTAAAAGTAGATACACACTGAACTTGCATAGTGAGTATCTAATGTTATCTTTACTAAATAGCAACTATCTTTATTAAATCTTTTTTGCAATGTATTTTGTCTAGTGAACGGTCAAATAATGATTTATCATAGTTCATAAAACAAAAGTGAGTGGGATTTTCCCCTTTTCCATTCAATTTTTTCAGCTGATTGATCCACTTGGTGAAAGAGACATTCATTTAAATAGGTAGCTTTCCGGCTTCAGTGAAAGACTGAAATATAACTCTTATTGAAAATCGTTTGGCCATGGAAGTCTGCTAAAAGAAAAAGTAAAACAGTACATTTCAGCATTTTTTAGCAAGTTAAAAAAAAGATTTATTTATTTATTCTTGGAAAGGGAGAGAGTGTGTGTGTGTATGGGCACAGGGGCAGAGGTAGAGAGAGAGAGAGAGAGAACCTCATGCAGACTCCTGGTTGAGCATGGAGCCAGAGCCTGGGGCTTGATTCCAGGGCCCAGAGATCATGAGCTGAGCTGGAATCAAGGCTCTGCTGCTTAACTGACTGAGCCACCCAGGCCCACCCAGCAAAATTTTTTAAAACACCAGCATTGATAGAAAAGAGTCTAATTTACTTCTCATTTAATAAAAAAAATTCAGTTTATCTAAATGACCCAGTCTTCCTAGGATTCTGGAAATTTTACTTTGGAAAACCAATGATCAGTTATATGTAGTAGTCAAGAACAGAGACTACTGGTATTTATTTCAATTTAAATCAAAGCACTGTTTTATTGGTAGCAAGTTAAGAATTCCCAGGAATTCAGAGAGAAAATTCTGTTCCGAAAACATTAACTATAACCTGAGGAATAAGAACAGGTCCTTGGCAAGAGTCTGTATGTATCTCTTATGTAATAGTGAAGCATGTCCAAGGAGTAGGAATGGTGTTCCTGGTTGTTTTCAAAAAGACACTTTAGCAACTGGGCCTCAAGTCTTACAGCCAGTGTTGTTCTATAGCATTTTTGCAGGGAACATTAGAGAAGGCTCTCATATAATAGGTCTCTTGTTGCTTTCGAAGGTAGATTATGAGGCAGGATGGACTGGCTCGTGAGTACCGTTCAGATCTCCAAAATTAAGGTTAGATCTGAGGATTCATTTCATACTAACCTAAGAACTACCCTCTCCCCTCCAGCAGCACCAGCAAGAATGTTTGCTGGTAACGTCTAACAGCTAGCTCTCCCAATAAACAAAATACCAAAAAGTAGCCTTTGCCGATTTTTGCCACGTAAATATCAGTGTGAAGTCAGAACCTAGATTTGGGATGACGACATACACAACTGACTCTTACCCTCAGTTTCTAGCAGGATCCAGCATGCCACTGCATCGTTGATGATGATGGCATAGATTTTACCCGATCCACGCCCATCTCAGACTCTGTTACTGGGAGTCTGAGAATCTATGAAGTTATTTTAAAAAAACAAAACAATTTTTTCTTTATAGAGAGCATATATGGCTCAGTTTCTGTGGCCACATAGTACATTTGCTTTATAAAGATCATAGATCATACTTAAAGTCAGAGAAAGCCCTCTCAAGAAACTATACTAAAGGGCAATAGAATCATCACTATATTATGGTATTTGATAACTTTATGGGGTGGCAAGGGCATTTTATCAATGAGAAAATTGAGGCAGAGAACACCCTGGAGACTTATCTGTGAGTCAAAGATCCATCTCCTGATGGAGCATTTTTACTTCTCCACATTATCTTTAGTTATTATATTACTTAATTATACATTATTTTAAACATACATATTCTCTTTAGTATAGATTTTTATAAGGCAGCACGACAGGAAATCACCTTCTTTAAAAATGCAGCATTTAACTCCTGGTTGGACAGGTCATTGTCAGAAGCCCTGGGCACAGTCCATGTCACGGCTGGGAGGGTCTGTGACTTGGACAGGTGGGGGACGCAAGTGGAGAGAAAGGAAGTGTGGGGAACGCTGAGTTGGAGCAGCATGGGAGTGCTGTCTAGAAGAGTCTTTGGGACACTGTTCCCAGCACTGTGGCTAATTAGGTACTCTGGGAAGCTCTCCCAGCACAAAATATGCAGAAGAAATGTTATTCTGGCTTTTCTGTGCTCATAGGAGTAAAGAAAATCACCAACGGCCAGAATAAAAGAAAAACAATATTCTAAAACCCCTAAACCCCAAATGTCATAAGGCTAGAGAAGGGAATTCCACGTAGAAGCGGTGTGGTCGTGAGAACAAGTACAGCATCATCCCTGCAGGGGGCGCTGCGTCCTGTCCTGAGACTCCATCTGCTTCCAGAACCGAAACTCTGCAGTTAAGCCTGGGATGGAGGCGAGCAGGAGTGTTTCTGGGTCAGCACTGCTCTTAAATCCTGGAGGAAGCAACACAAATCCTCCTCGGAGGAGAGCCTTCACACGTAAAGTCCTCAGATCTTTCACAGACTCAGTCAAATAAATGTGAGAAGATCTTAAACGCATAGAAAAGACAGATCACTGCAAAGGTGACTTTAAACCATGGGTAGCCTTTTTAACAACAACAGTGGGAGCCGGAAGACACTGACAATTCAAAATGCTGGGAGAAAATAACTGTCAATCTAGAACTGCAGGACTGAAGTTGAAATAAAAACTGAAGGAGTTTGCCCTCAGCAAGCCTCTAGTCAAGAATCTTCTAGTTGATCCAAGGTGTAGCTTCTACAACCTATGAACACTCTTATAACCAAATAAATAGACACAGAGGTTTTTGTTTTTGTTTTTGTTTTTGTTTCAAGGCAAAAAAAAAAAAAAGGAGAAAGTCTTCTGTTTGGATGTGCTTGGAACCTGCTCAGAATCATGTGCTTTCTACCTCCTCCTTAACATGACCCAGAGAAACAGCCCAATCAGAGAAGTGGGCTGGACCATGGCCTGTGGTTCACCACACGGTCCTTCGCAAATGGATAAAGTCGATCATTTAAAAACCTCAAACTATTTGACTTGGGGCTGACCAAAACCGCGGATGATTCGGCACCATTCCTGGATTGTTGGTTTTAGGTTTTGTGGTTTGCTCTTCATTGGCTGTTTTTTTTTTTTTTTTTTTTTTCCCCAATAAGAGCAGTTTCCTAACAAGGAAGTGACTATTGAGAAAAAAAAAAAAAAAAGATAAATGACATCTATCTTAAGAATAAAACAGGGCCAAGAACTGATTTGCACACATAGTTCCCAAGGTATCCTTGAGCTTAAAACATTTCACTAGAGAGTTATAGTTCTTCATCATGGAGGGAGTTAATCCCTTCAGCTCTTCTTCTCCCAAAGAATTTTTTTTTTTTTTTTAAATACAATGTTCTTATATCACTGTCCCAGAATACTGATGATGGACCTTACAGACAGGTAGCAAGGACAGGCAATTCCATAGCAGACTGAAACTTTAATGGTGGGACCTTGACATTCCCATCAAAGCACAACATAAAATGAGTCACTCCCTTTATCTAGCAGTAGGTGTCATATGCATTTGGTATTTGTAAATTACTACTAAGTTAAAAAGCATGCATTTGCTTTCCATTCAACCGTTCATACAGTTTATGCTTAATTTACTCATGACAATAAGAATTAGTGAAGATTAATTTTTAATAAATATTCCATAAAAGTTTAAACAACCAAATTAAGGGGTGCTTGTGTGGTACAGTCGGTTAAGCGTCAGGCTCCTGGTTTCGGCTCAGATCATGATCTTGGGGTTGTGGAGATCAAGCCCCAGACTGGGCTCTACACTCAGTGAGGAGCCTGCTTAAGACTCTCTCTCCCAAGGAATCCATCAAAATCCTTGAGGAGAATACAGGCAGCAACCTCTTCGACCTCACCTGCAGCAACATGTTCCTAGGAATATTGCCAAAGCAAGGGAAGTAAGGGCAAAAATGAACTATTGGGACTTCATCAAGATCAAAAGCTTTTGCACAGCAAAGGCAACAGTCAACAAAACCAAAAGACAACTGACAGAATGGGAGAAGATATTTGCAAACAACATATCAGATAAAGGGCTAGTATCCAAAAGCTATAAAGATCTTATCAAACTCAACACCCAAAGAACAAATAATACAATCAAGAAATGGGCAGAGGACATGAACAGACATTTCTGCAAAGAAGATATCCAGACGGCCAACAGACACATGAAAAAGTGCTCCACGTCATTTGGCATCAGGGAAATACAAATCAAAACCACAATGAGATACCACCTCACACCAGTCAGAATGGCTAAAATTAACAAGTCAGGAAATGACAGATGCTGGTGAGGATGTGGAGAAAGGGGAACCCTCCTACACTGTTGGTGGGAATGCAAGCTGGTGCAACCATTCTGGAAAACAGCATGGAAGTTCCTCAAAAAGTTGAAAATAGAGATACCCTATGACCCAGCAATTGCACTACGGGGTATTTATCCTAAAGATACAAACGTAGTGATCTGAAGGGGCATGTGCACCCGAATGTTTATAGCAGCAGTGTCCACAATAGCCAAACTATGGGAAGAACCTAGATGTCCGTCAACAGATGAATGGATGAAGAAGATATATATATATAATGCAGCCATCAAAAGAAATGAAATCTTGCCATTTGTGATGACATGGATGGAACTAGAAGGTATTATGCTGAGAGAAATAAGTCAATCAGAGAAAGACAACTATCATATCATCTCCCTGATATGAGGAAGCGGAGATGCAATGTGGGGGTTTTGGGGGTAGGAAAAGAATAAATGAAACAAGATGGGATCAGAAGGGAGATAAGCCATAAGAAACTCTTAATCTCACAAAACAAACTAAGGGTTGCTGGGGGGAGGAGGGTAGGGAGAGGGTGGTGAGGTATGGAGATTGGGGAGGGTATGTGCTATGGTGAGTGCTGTGAAGTGTGTAAGCCTGGCGATTCACAGATCTGTACCCCTGGGGCTAATAATACATTATATGTTCATAAAAAAATAAAAAAATTATAAGAAAAAAGAAAAAATCTCTCTCCCTCTCCTTCTGCCTCTTCCCCCATGCTCTCTCTCTCTCTAAAAAACAAATAAATCTTTAAATAACCAAATTAAACACTTACTCTCTGAGATTTTTTAGTATCTGTGGGGATTAAGTGAGGATAGATACCACAATGGCACTCAAATGTGCATACAAAATTTACAAGTTCTCTGTCTCCTGTGATTCCAGAGAGGTGTGCTAGAATTGGTGTAACCATGAACACTGTGGCTTTGTACTCCAGGGAAAGACCCTGGCCCTGTTATACTTTTTAAACTTATTTTTATTTTTTACTGAAAGCATGAGAACTATCTTTTGTGTGGGTCAAGACTCAGGTACTGAGCAGTGTGAATTGTGTGTCCCAGCTAAGTAGGGAGTTTTCTGGGAATATCCATCTTGAACTCAGAGACTTTATTGGAAGTCGGGTCCCACTGAGGAGTTCTATGGGAAGCTAGATCTGGGTGTAGCTTCTCCCATGTGGAATGGACACATCCCTTTATTCTAAATGACTCATTGTCAAACCTTCTGAACTTCCTAGTTTGTTCTGCTGATCTTTCCACAATGCAGCTCTTTCTAGAAGCAGAGGGATGGACAGACCTTGGTGGTCCTTTCCAGTTTAGCAATTGCAACTGGTCTTCCAAGTTGGTCTATTTACCCCCTCATTTCTCCCATTCACATCTGGGAAACTCTAGAACCCTTGTCTTCCAGACAGTATGAGTAGTGTGGGCAGAGAATATGCCACTGGTATCAGAAGAAGCCCAGCTGGAAGCCTAGAGCAGAGGATGAGCACTGGTCTCTGCCCAGCTGCAGCCCCTCCCCCGCATCCCCAGGTCCTCATTCATTCTAAGACTTGAAATAGAGCCCAGACTAGAGTTGGAAGAGAGAGTAAAGCACGTCCTCCCAGGGATCACCTGGCAAAGAAGACCTCAAGGACTGCCTCACCTTGTAATTTCTTCTCCTTGCTTTTCACTTCCTGTGCGGGATAACATTCACATTAAAATGTAAGTTACATGTAGCTGGCAGTGTCTGATGCCAGGGGAGAGGGGAGTCTTAGTTAAAAGAACAGGCTTTAATGAACAGGGACATTTATCTCTGGATATAAAGCCAAAAACAAACGTGAAGATCTCGAAGATGTCTTGTCCTTGTAGTTGGCTTTGAAAAATCTCAAAATGAATTACCTGCTTACTGCCAAATTCCTTGTCCTCAGGGCAGAGGAGAATTTATTCTCATTCTTTTCCTCAACCTTGGCACTATTAATAGATTGGGTAGATGATTCTCAATTGTGGGGGCTGTGTCCTGAATTGTTGGGTGTTTAGCAAGTGTGAGCATAGATTTGGAGAGATTGCACAAATGAATGGAGCGTGGTCAGGCCAGATATAAAAACAGAAATCTGACCCACCCTCTGCAGCCACCCATCTATGATGTGAAACCACTACCTCTTGCAACATTTGGCTGCAAACGGTCAGGACTTAGTAACCGCCAGCTTCTCTAATTTTTGCCCTGGCTTCCAATTTAGGACCAACCAGAGAAAGCCGAACATACTTCTCTAATCAAACATGTAGGCCTCCAGCTTTCTTAAGCCAACAGCCTCCAATCAAGGGATGCCTTCCCTTTTTTTCCCATTATGAAGCTGTGCACTCCTCTGCCTGCCTTTGAATCTCTGCCAAATGCAAGTGATGGTGGCTGACCCCATAGCTATAGTGAGCTCTGAATAAATTAGCCTGGGAGAGAAGTAATATATATATTTGGTTTCTGTTCCTGTTTCCTGGCACACAAGCTCCTCAAACCCTAGAATCTTTGAAGTGATTTGTCTTTTTGCATGCTAATGAGATGAGTGGTGGTGGGGGCTCCTAGATAACATTGGGGGTGGGACACTGGTTGCTGGGGAAACCAACCAGTGATTAGAGGGTTAGGATTTTCAGCCCCACCCCTAAGGCCCAGGGAAGGGAGAGGAGCTGGGGGATGATTTAATCACCAATGGCCAATAATTTAATCAACCATGCCTATGTGATGAAGTCTCCAGAAAAAAAAGCCTAACCAACGTGTTCAGAAAGCTTGAGGGTTGCTGAACACCTCTAAGTGCTGGGAAGGGGACACGCCCAGAGAGGACAAGGTTGCTCTGTGCCGCTTTCCACATAACCTTGCCTGTCCATTTCTTCCATCTGGTGGTTTCTGAGTTGTATCCTTTACAGCAAACCTGTAATCTAGGAAGTAAATGGTTTCCTGAGTTTTTGTAGGCTGTTCTAGAAAATTATCAAACCCAAACAAGGGTAGTGGGAACCTCCAGTAGGTCAGAAACACAGTGACAACTATGTTGTCTGGTGGGATGGAGCCCTTACCCTGTAGGGTCTGTGTTATCTCCAGGTAGATGTCATCCGAAATAAATTTTAGGACACCCAGCTGATGTATGCAGAAACTGGAGAATTGCTTAGTATGGGAAAAACCTGCACACTTCTGATGTCGGAGATGAAATATGGTGTGAGTGTAGAAATATGTAGTTTACTTTTATAGTTTATTCTTCTTCTCATTTGTGTGGTCTTCTTATAGGTCCATCGTTTTTGTCTATTACTTAGTTCTAATGAGTGAAAAAAACACAACCTTGACAGACTGGGCAGAGGACAGCTAAATTTTGACTGTATAGAAATGGAGAGGTCAGAAAGAATGGGACGTTGTTTTGAGGGATAAGGACACCTGGGCCCATGATTGGGGGCATTTTTCATTGTTGGCAGTGGAGAGGGAGGAGAAGAAGAGACTGAGTAGCACATACAGACTATTTTACTTTGTTTCTTAGGTGCAATGAGGGCTATTAAAAATAAGAATCCCTTATTTATATTTTCTACCAGCATATTTAAACTATTTTCACATAAAATGTCTCATTTGACCCTCAAACAACTTTATGAGGTAGTTACAACATATTTTTTTGTCCCAATTTCCAGTGAAATTTTACCCTTGGTTCAAGAGAGCAGCTACAGCCGAATTAGGGCACCTGCATATGGTCACAAGGTTGTCAGGCAGCAGGGTAGGGTCCCGGGCTGATCCAGGCTTCCGTCCTCCACACGCTTGGCTTACTACCCAGCTACTCCCCACAGCCCCACAGTTCTGCCTGAGAATCTTATTCCTGGATGTCAGCACCCTGCAAAGCCTCCTACCTTCATGTGTAGAGCAAATGACCGTTAGTTCTTGGCTAGCATCCCCAGACCGTCTTACTGGAATCAAAAGCTCTCCAACATGCTCCTCTATTTTGTATTCTGCCTCTGGAATATAAACCGTTGATTCTAGAAAAGATGGTAGAAGATACTTCAGCAAGACTTCAAGTGGACTGGTGATAACTGGTGATATTTTAAACTGAGTAGAAATGTACATAGTCTTTGACCCCTACATTTTTCAAACATGATTAACCATATGAGATGTAGTTGGGATAGAAAATGTTTCATATTAAGTGGAGCTAGAGAGGCAGTGGAATTAGGTTTGGGAGGCTTTTGAAAGGTTTAAAAGGAAAGCTAGCACTAAAATGGAAGGGAAAATCTTGCAACAATTATGTCTTTTTTTTTTTAAATCAAATTTTAGGTCTTCTAGAGATCACACATTTCTACCCTTGCTTTACTTTTACTGCTTATATATAATTTTGTGATGCTTTCAACTGTCAGGTAATCTAATTGATTAATGCAGAAAACATTTTTTTCCCTGCTTTATTCAACAAACATTTTATTCAACACTTATTGTACTGATATTGTGTGGAAGACACTGGCCAATTAATATTTTGAGAAAAATAAGTTACTGGTTTTCTCTTGATTTTCTTATTAAGCTTTTTATTTTAGTTCTGGTATAGTTAACATATTCCTACCTTTAATCTTTAAAATAACATACCCATTGGGGTCTACTGAGCTCTGTGTGTGCGTCTGTATGTACGCACACGTGTGTATATTTCTGCATGTATACACATTATCAGAACATTCACTGAAATATAAATATGAATATTGGTTATCTCTTGTTGATGGAATTACATGTGGTATTTTCCTTTGGGTTTTTCAACATTTGCCAAGGCTATTCATTAAGCATGCATTGTGCAATTAAATGTGTGGGTTTGTTTTAAAAAAATAGAAATTTAAATGGGTTGTTCCTACTCCCAGAGTGAAGTGGACAATGGATCAAACCACATTTAACTTCTTCAGTTCTTTCCTTCATAACATATATATATACATAGATTCTTCCCCTTGGGAGCAAGAAGGAAAAATATTATAATAGACATCGTTTCTTCTTTTGGAGCTATTACTAAGTTATAATCCAGAATTCGATGTTGAATTGTCTAGTAATCATGGATTAATTTTTTTCTTCTTTATTTTGCTGCCTAAATTAGTTTCAACAGATACTGGTATCTACCTCTAAGAAAATAGTGGTATTGATTTACAGAGGAAAAGACCAGTGATAATTTTCTTTCTGCCATTTTACCCTTCTACAGTAGTCTACTGTCTTGACATCTTTTGAAGAAGCTGAAAGTAAATTAAAGATATTAGTATCATGTTAAAAAACTGGAAAAATATATTAATACTGAGTTGTTCACACATGTTCTCTATTTTCCCATTTTGAAAAGCCTGCTCTCTTTCATCTATGAATCCAAATCCCATTCACTCTTTTTTTTTTTTTATTTATTTCCAGCATAACAGTATTCATTATTTTTGCACCACACCCCGTGCTCCATGCAATCCGTGCCCTCTATAATACCCACCACCTGGTACCCCAACCTCCCACCCCCCGTCCCTTCAAAACCCTCAGATTGTTTTTCAGAGTCCATAGTCTCTCATGGTTCACCTCCCCTTCCAATTTCCCCCAACTCCCTTCTCCACTCTAAGTCCCCATGTCCTCCATGCTATTTGTTATGCTCCACAAATAAGTGAAACCATATGATAATTGACTCTCTCTGCTTGACAGATGCTGGCGAGGATGCGGAGAAAGGGGAACCCTCCATTCACTCTTTAAGACTCAGCTCAAATCCTTCCTCCTCCGGGAAGCTTAACTGCTTAAGGCTATGGTGATCTCTCTACTTTCTTACCTCTGAACTCTTGACTGCTTTAGCCATGTATCCTAACATTGGGCTTTCCTAATTGAGTCATGGGTCTAAGTGTTGTTATCAACAAAACTGATAAGATACCTTGTTCATTGGATAATGGGGCAACATTTTGTACTTTTGTCTGCCCAAAACCAAAGTATATAGAATGGTATTTCCCAAATTGTATTTAGAGAAAACTATAAGAGACAGTAAGAGACTATAAGAAACTATAGGATACTCCTTGGGGACAATAAATTTTTAAAAAGTCTATGGTCTCGTTTGGGAAAACTGATTAAACGAAGTTAAACAGGTTTCTTTGTAGGAAAATTTCTTAGAAAGTTTAATATGCTAGTATAAATTATGATATTCGAAGGAAGGAAGATATTTGAAACAGCTTCTAGATTTATTTGGTCCATGGAAAGCTTTGTGATCCTGGTGTAGAAATTCTATTATACCACTGTTCTCTGTAATGCAGTTTGGAACATACAAATACAGAGGACTCTTCATGCCTTCTTGCGAATTTAACTAAGACTTATGCTCTGGTAGTAAGTCATGTAATTCTAGGGGATGCCTGAATTCTTTCAACTATTAAGACAATCAATGTGTCTAATTAAATTCAAAGATGAACACTAAAACCTTCCTTAAGGTAGTATTCTTCTCCTTTTAGGAAAAGGGGCAGCCAATGGCTCAATTATTAGTTAAAACTTTTTCCCTTTTTAATTTATCTTGGGAGACATTTGCTGTACCAATGAATGAATAAATGAATCAAATGCGTCTGTGAATTCAAGAATATGATGCGCAACTCTAACAGAACTTTGTGGAACACGTGGTAAAGCCAACGAGTTGACTGGTGCCCAGCAGCCACATCTAGGATAAGGGGTCTCTAAAGTCCCTCCCTGATCTGTGAGGTGCTCCCTGAAAATGCTGGGAAGATAGTGGCCTGGAAGGAGTCTTGAGGATCTGGGGGCAAAGCGGCACCATACTGTGTGTGTAGAGAGCAAACTATGAAGGCTCGTGCATATTTTAAAGGGATGCTTATAAAGTCACGTCTATTTCAATCTGCTAGATTCCTTTTCAAAAATCCTAAGAGCAAAAGAAAAATTACTGCCTTAAAGTGATCGCTTAACTTTAAAACCTAAATGGTATGAACATGTTCCTTGGCTTATGGAGCCTCAGGGAGGTAAGAATGCCTGAAACGAATGCAGGAACATGTACTGGTTAATAAATCATATCAGCAGGAACCACATACCATCCCCAGGGTCGACAATTTCAACAGTTGCCATTTCTGGAGACTCCAGTGCAGCCATGACAGGGTTCAACAGAATGATCTGGAAGGTCTCTGAAGCCTCGTATTCATTGTCAGATATAATTCTCACCCTCCATGTGGCAGTAGTCTGTCCAGGTTTGAAGTGGACCTGTTTCTGAGACTTTCCTTTAAAATCTTTATCTTTTTTTGCAGTTTCATCTTTGGTTTCAATGCCTAAAAAAAGTGGGAAATTATGAATGTAATAAAGCCAAGTGACTGAAGAAAGATTCTTTTTTTCTTCTTTTTTTTTTTTAAAGATTTTATTTATTTATTTGACAGACAGAGATTATAAGTAGGCAGAGAAGGAGGCAGAGAGAGAGAGAGAGGAGACAGCAGGTTCCCTGCTGAGCAGAGAGCCTGATGTGGGGCTTGATCCCAGGACCCTGAGATCATTACGTGAGCCAAAGGCAGAGGCTTTAACCCACTGAGCCACCCAGGTGCCCCAGAAAGATTCTTTCAAAGTGGATTCTTCTGCTGATGAAAAACAGTAACAGGTACCTGTTTTAATGTTCCCAAAAGACATTTCTAAACTATACTTATTGGCTAAGAGTGTATATAAGCAAAAGTGGAGGGAAGCGAGAGGGAAGCAAGAAAGGAGGAGAGACAGGAGAGAACAGAGAACAGTCATTAACTGATTTATTTTATAAATAATTACCGAGGGCATCTGATATGCCAAATTCTATCAGGTGCTCAGGATTCAGAGATGGGATGAAACCATTCCAGCTTCCAGAGAAACCACCAGAATGGGCACTGTATGGAGGTGGAGATCTTCAGCTGTTTTGTTCACTGATGCACTCCTGGTGATCACAACAGTGCTTGGCATGGAATTAGTATTCCATAAACATTTTGGGGGGTGATTATTTTGCATCTAGTAATTTCAATAGTTTTAATTAACATAATTAATTTTTTTCTCATGTGGATCTTTACTCATGGTGGCTTGAATCCTCCTGTGTTTAGTAATTTATAATTGTAAGAGGATTGATAGCGATTTGCAGACACGTAGGATGCTGTTGGTAAAAATGGAGGGGGGGGACGGTTTTGAGGTCTGTTAGGAAATAGGAATTAATGACTCACTAAAGAAATGGAACAGTGTTGAAAGTATTCAAAGTGAGACACAAGGTGAAAGGTACTACCCCCTCCAGACTGAAGAGAGGCTCCCCTCACCATAAAAAGTTCCACAGTATTCTATATTTTTTGGTTGTGATTTTAACATCTGAATGAACGTCTAGTGAAGCAAGAATACCTGTACCTCCTCACTTTGGGTCTCATTATAAGAGGAAGACTCTGCTGTTGTTCGAATATGTGAAATCAAATATTACTACCCACCCTGGCCCAGTACCTGCTACTGTGAAAAGCTTTATATAAAATGAGGTGCGTAGCTCTTTTTGTCTTTCCCTCTACTTACTCCCAGTACCTGATATCTTGAAAAGACACCCAAACCTATAAAGTGTGAAAATAATTTCCAAGATAAGAGAGCACACGTTGACTTCTTAAAACTGTTTGAAGAAGGCTTGCATCAGTACTTGTTTGGTAGCTGAGAATATGTTCGACATGGAGGAAGCGCCTCCTGTGGCCCTGTGTTGGACTCGGAGAAGATGAGGAGGAGGGAGTGGTGTCCTTAGCCACAGCCTCAGTGTAGGTCCTGGGACCGCTGTGTAAACAGAGTAGGCCTGTGACCATTAATATTTGGTGAACATCGGCTCAGTGTGAGGTGCTGAGGAGGCAAAGCTGAATTCGGCAGAGCCACCACTACCCCTAAGAGTAAGAAACAAATGATTTCAACTCTATTTAGTGAGTGCCATGGTACAATAATGATAGTTAACATTTACTGAGTATTTAATGTAGGCCAGCGATTATGCTAGATTGATTTACACTCATCATATTTAATCCACAAAGAACCCAGCATGGGCTGGGGTGAGGGGACTGGGAGGGCTTCTTGGAGCACTGAGAAAGTTTCTCTAGTGTGGTGTTGATGTGGTTTTTTAAGGAGTGTGTTGTAGGACAGAAGAGTGGATTATATGTAGCTCACTTAACAACACAGATTGGGTGACTACTGTATGCCCTGTGCTGTGTTCAAAGTTCGGCATAACCCAGATTGTAGCGTCTGCCATAGTGGAGCTGGAAATCTACTGAGGAGGACAGACAGTAGACAGATGGACATGTGATGCTTGCCAGGGATGCTCAGCGCTCTGAAGAATAAAGCAGGGACTGGGGATAGCACCTGTGTAGGGGCTGGTTCAGGTAGGGAGCTGGGGACACCTCTCTCAGGAGTTGACTCCACAGCTATCCAAATGGTCCTAGACAGATAGATGAGATTTTTCTTGAGTAGGATCTGAAAATAGTCCTTGACATAGTAACCCAAATCTTGTGCCCCTGGGAAATCCCTGAGGTAAAAAAATTATAAAGATAGAACCCTACAAGAGAAAGGAAGCATATTTCAGCTCAAGTTACTCTGGCAAATTCCACTGTGGGTTGACAAAGTGACCTGCAGTGTAGACTGAGGCTAGGGGCCACCTAGAAATCAGAGTGCTCTTTCACTGACCTCTTGTAGGGGAACAGTTCTATCCCAGAACCTCAGGCCTAAAGAGGTGACTGGGGAAAAGCTTGCCTTTTCTTCATTGCCTGTTCTCAGACACCTCCTTCTGGTTTCTCTCCAACAGCTTTGATATGTTGGCAGGTCTCTGATTAGATTCCAAATGCCTGGGAAGCTCAGAATGCTCATTTGTAAAATGAAGATAACACACTCCTATCTGTCTTCTCAGTAGCTTATGAAAATAAAGACAAAATGATCTCTGGAAGTGGTGGCAGCTGAATATGTCATAAAAATCTAAAGCATTATTAGAACCATTATTACTAATTATTAATGATGATGATGACAGGTATTACATAGGCATTTATATCTGTTTACCCCAAGGAGACATAGGTCTTTGTAGCACATAGAAAAATGTGATCCTGTAAATGTTTTAGAAGAATTTAGAACTTAATTGCAGGGCAAAGCCAGATATGTATAATTGAAGGAAATAGATACAACAAAACATAATAGTATATCATGTATTCACAAATAATTTTTCAAAGGAAATAGCTAGAAAGAAGCATAATCATATATTGTAGGCATAAAAGCAATTTTAAAAGAAACCAAGTGACTTGGGGATTGTGGTATATGACTATGAAATGTTGCATTTTTCCTGGTATCATTTGGGTTGAAACAGAAAGACTGTGACCTTCCAGAAGGAGGCAAACAGGAAGAGGAGGAGGATGAAAAGTTGGAGTGTGTATTTAATCCTGTAACTACCGTGGAGTAAAAACTATGGCATAAATTCACACGATTTTTTTTAGAGGTTCCCCCACACCTGCCGTCGATTCTCTTCCAAGGAACTCTCTCATAATTATTTTTAAGCTTAGATTCCATTACCTATTGCCCACAACCAATCTAAATTTACTTACTGATAAAGGATGTTTCTTCAAGATACCCTCTGCGTGTGAGGGTCACTTCGAAAAACACGGAGTCTTCATCCACAATGTAGTACTCTTTCTCCAAAGAAATCCAAGCCCAGTTCAGACGGAAAGGTTGATGTGTTAATTTATTTCCTTCTGCAATTGATAGGGGTAAAGGAGACATTGGATGAAGATTGAATTAGATGGAAAAATCATCGAATGCGGTGTTTTCATTTTGGTCCTAAAGCCAACAGGTGCATTTACCCTGCGGTCATACCTCAGTGAGTTCCTAGGACGCCAAACAAGCATGATTTGTGATATAACCAAATTATAATTTGAGCTGTCTGTCCTTTTACTTTGCAGTTATGTTGTTGGCAGTCACGGGGTAATTCCCCTCCTCCCACGGTGGAAACCGGGGCAGGTCACACAACTTTTCCAATCACTCACAGATAAAAACATCTTACCGTTATATTAAATCAAAAGCTGTGTCAATCTGGTCATTAGAATTCGCAGCCCCAAGCAATAATTAAATTTCAGAACTTGTTCTGTGTTAAGCCTTCTCTGCAGCTATTAGCCAGAACCTGTGCCAGTGGGGGAGGGCAGACGCCAGCTTCCGCTCTCCATGACGATGCTTCCCCTGGCTTCCTAGAAAGCTTTGTATCCTTGGGTTGGCCCCAGAGAGAGGAGATGGGGGAAAGAGCACAGTCTGGTAAAGGAAGTATTGTTATCATCTCATGTTAGGGCCCCTGGATAGCAACTATTTAACAGTGATTTTTTTTTTAAGATTTTATTTATTTATTTGACAGAAAGAGACAGTGGGAGAGGGAGAAGCAGGCCTCCCACTGAGCAGGGAGCCAGATGCGGGGCTGGATCCCAGGATGCTGGGATGGTGACCTGATAAGCCCAGGCACCCCAACAGTGTTTTCATGAGTTCCTTAAAGATTCCTGACTCTGGAATCTGCAGTTCCTTATCTTTTGTGTTTTTGCAGTTAATGATAGAAATCTGGTGGTCAGCTTCCAGCATCCTTCCACTGAGATCCCACTGCCTCCTCAACAGTGTGTGTTGTATTATTTTTGTCATTTGACACAAGATATAATTTCTTCAGAGAGGATGTGGACAGATTTCATGAGGCAGTAAGGGCTTAAGCTCTGGGCAGTGACAGTGGCGAGGAAAAGGTGGGTTTAGGGAGAAGTAAAGGAGAGGCGACAGATTTGGGAGAGGAGAAGCAGCACGTGGGAGGCGGGCCGTCAGAGAGGACTCAGAGCTCAAATCCGGGGCCTGGAGGAACTGCATAGTGTGAGCAGATAGAAAGAAGTCAGGAGGGAAAGACAGCTTGAGAGTTTAGTTTCAGATTTGGCTTTGAAGGGGTGGTAAGAAATCCAAGAGAAAAGTCCATCAGCTACTTGGATACATGGACGTATGGGGAAAAAGATCTGGGGGAGGGACAAAGCCAAGAAATATATATTTGGGTGTACTGTGACAGGGAGTTTCTGAAAGGGCGTTTTAAAGTTCAGTTTTTGACGTATAACAATAGAGAGCTAAGTATATATTATACTATCTTTGTATTTTGTGAGGCACTGCCTCTCAAAGGATCCACACAATGTTGGAAGTGGATCAGAACCTGTTAAATGAACACCTGACAGCAGATATCCTGGGGCCCTGAGGAAGCTGATTCAGGCCTTGCCCTTTTGCGTCTTCAGACCAGACTGTCCCTGGACTTTGAAACTCCAAACCAGGGTGATGTGGAGGAAAGGACTTCATCTCTACCAGCCATCTTGCCTCTGGAGGTGTGGCTCAGATTTAGTCTCCCTGGGTTGGTTGACTCTGCACCATCTGTTGCTGGGAAAGGGCTAGAGGTAGAAAGGAGGAGGGAATGCAATATGAGACAGAGGAGGCAGTTGGAATGGCCAGGGGACTCCCACTAAGATGGAGGCCCCACTTGTGAGGGTCAATTTCAGGGCCCTTGGCTTTTGAGGTCAGGGAGTTCTGAGGGGGAAGCAGGGGAGGGGGACATGACTGAGGGCCCTCTCAGTGGGGAGCAGAGACATGGTTTCCTAGGATTTAGCTCTGACCTCACAGGCTTCCACTGAGCGCACTCCTCACAGGTGCAGCTCCTTCCCCTGCACCCAGAAGCAGGAAGCCGGCCAGCTGATGCATTAACGATTACATTCCAGGTAATGAGAGCTGGTTTAATGTATAATGAATAAGAGTGCAGAGCCTGGATTGCCTGAAAGTCCAATTTATAGAAGACTTTGCATAGACAAAGTTCTGTACTTCAATGAAGAAATAACATTAAACAAAGAGGACCAAGAACTAAACTCTGGGGACAGTTGCATTTGGGAGCCAGTGATGGAAAATAAGTAATAGAATGGAAAATAAGAAGGCTGCAAGTTAGTTTTATCATGGTGTGGAAGTCTGATCTAAGACTATCATCTAGAGGGAAAAAAGGAACAGTTTCAAGCAGAACAATAATCTTCTTATCCAAGGATGATGCCTTGTTAATTGCTTTATCAAACTATCATAGCTAGATATCTAGTTATACCCTAGGGTGGCATTTTTCAAACTCAGTACTACTGACATTTAGGCTGGGGAAGTCTTTGTTGTGAGAGGTCGCCTTGTGGATCATAGGATGTTCAGCAGCATCCTTGACCTCTACTTAATGGATCCCAACAGCAGTCCCATACCCACCACTGCCCTCCAACTGCAACTATAACAAAAATTAAAAAAAAATTATCTCCAGATATTGCCAAATGTCCCCAAAGAAGAAAAATGACCTCTCATTCAGAACCACTGGTGTAAAGGATTTTACGGCATCTGTGATAAAATTCTTCCTGTGCTTCATACTCCTGTTTTAGGAGAATGACAAAAGAAACCTTTTGGATTTGAATTTGGCATTCATAATCTAACATTTCTTATTGGCTTCAGAGTTTAGCCTGATCTCAGTCAATCTGAGGAAAATTAGAAGGTCACAATATCAAGTACATTAAAACTATTTTTCCTGTGGGAAAATCAGAGTTTGAAGTTGGGGATAAGAGCTCTATTCATGGGATCTGGTTTCCCATCACACTTATCCTGGGCAGCTTTTAAGGAGGAAGCACGAGGTCATCAGATTTAGGAGGGAAGACTGGAGGCTGCCCTCCCACACGTGATCTCGAAGCCCTAGGCATGTGCCTCCAGCCCTATTCCCTCATCTGTAAGACTGAGGTAAAGAGAAGTACATAGGAGGCACTGCAAGGGAGAAGCCTTGTAGGTAGCAAAGTGTGGGTGTGTCATTTTGATGGTTTGAGCTAATATTATTAAGTTTCTTTTTTTCCTTCATGAGTCAGGAGAAGAAATTGTTGATAAGAGAACTATGTAGAACATAATTAATGTTTAATGTTCTAAATAGAACCTATAAGCTCATAATGGGGGATGGAGGATGGAGTAAAGAGGGACCAACATGTACCAGGTGCCTGATATGTGCTGAGTGCTGGGCTAGGAAGTATGCAATAGGCCAGTAAAAAAAGAAAAAGAAAAACAAGAGACAAATGAGATGAAGCAAACAGGAGTTGGTGAACAAGAACTGATGGGACCAGTCTGGACAATGGAAAGATCTGAGTGCACAGTGAGGAGAAGGGAAATACAAAGGCGACTTTTGGGATGGGAATAGCTTAGAAATCAGCTATGGAAATAATAATGGAGAAAAACACCCAACTGCAGAATTTCTAACTTCTTGAATTCAAGAGTATAATGCATATACATTTTCACAATTATCTGCTATTGGGTTAAAAAAAAAAAAAAGGAAAACTACACTAAGTATTTTACCTAAATACTATATTCAGGAAGAGTTAATTTTGATGTAACTTATTTACCAATTCTAGTTTTCTGATGTAATCTCTTCTTTTAAAAATGCAATAATTTAAAAAATTTTTAAAAACCCTTCAAGTAAAAAAGAGATTATATATTGCTATGGCACAATTTTGAAAATACAGCTACAAATTTTAGGACTGTTTGCTCCAGCTCTTTGAAAAATACCAGTGGAAATTTGATTAGAATGATATTGAAAGTATAGATTGCTCTAGGCAGTATAGACAATTTAACAATGTTTAGTCTTCTGATCCATGAGCATGGAATGGTCTTCCATCTTTTTGTGTCTTCTTCAATTTCTTTCATGAGTGTTCTGTAGTTCCTAGAGTACAGATTCTTTACCTCTTTGGTTAGGTTTATTCCCAAGTATCTTATGGGTCTTGGTGCAATAGTAAATGGAATCGATTCTCTAATTTCCCTTTCTGTATTTTCATTGTTAGTGCATAAAAAAGCAACTGATTTCTTTACATTGACTTTGTATCCTACCACGTTACTAAACTGCTGTATGAGTTCTAGTAGTTTGGGGGTGGAGTCTTTTGGGTTTTCCATATAAAGTATCATGTCATCTGCGAATAGAGAGTTTGAATTCTTCATTGCCAATTTGAATACCTTTTATTTCTCTTTGTGGTCTGATTGCTGTTGCTAGGACTTCTAACACTATGTTGAACAAGAGTGGTGAGAGAGGGTATCCTTGTCATGTTTCTGATCTCAAAGGGAAGGCTGTCAGAGTTTTCCTCCACTGAGAATTATATTCACTGTGGGTTTTTCATAGCACCAGAGCAAACAATCCTAAAATTTGTATGGAATCAGAAGAGACCCCGAATTGATAAGGAAATGTTGAAAAAAGAAAAAACAAAACTGGAGACATCATGTTGCCTTATTTCAAGCTTTACTACAAAGCTGTGATCACTAAGACAGCATGGTACTGGCACAAAAACAGACACATAGACCAGTGGAACAGAATAGAGAGCCCAGATATGGACCCTCAAATTTATGGTCAACTAATCTTTGACAAAGCAGGAAAAATATACAGTGGAAAAAGACAGTCTCTTCAATAAATGGTGCTGGGAAAATTGGACAGCCATGTGTAGAAGAATGAAACTCAACCATTCTCTTACACCATACACAAAGATAAACTCAAAATGGATAAAAGACCTCAACATGAGGCAGGAATCTATCAAAATCCTAGAGGAGAACATAGGCAGTAACCTCTTCGAGCCACAGCAACTTCTTTTAAGACATGTCTCCAAAGGCAAAGGAAACAAAGGTGAAAATGAACTTTTGGGACTTCATCAAGATCAAAAGCTTCTGCACAGCAAAGGAAATAGTCAACAAAACAAAGAGGCAATCCACAGAATGGGAGAAGATATTCGCAAATAACAATACAGGCAAAGGGCTGATTTCCAGGATTTACAAAGAACACCTCAAACTCAACACACACAAAACAGATAATCATGTTAAAAAATGGGCAGAAGACATGAACAGACACTTTTCCAAAGAAGACATACAAATGGCTAACAGACACATGAAAAAATGTTCATCATCACTAGCCATCAAGGAGATTCAAATCAAAACCATATTGAGATACCACCTAACACCAGTTAGAATGTCCCAAATTAACAAGACAGTAAACAATGTGTGTTGGAGACGATGTGGAGAAAGGGGAACCCTCTTACACTGTTGGTGGGAATGTAAGTTGGTGCAGCCACTTTGGAAAGCAGTGTGGATATTCCTTAAGAAATTAAAAATAGAGCTTCCCTATAACCCTGCAATTGCACTACTGGGTATTTACCCCCAAAATACAGATGTAGTGAAAAGAAGGGCCATCTGTACTCCAATGTTTATAGCAGCAATGATCACGGTCGCCAAAATGTGGAAAGAACCAAGATGCCCTTCCCAGATGAATGGATAAGGAAGATGTGGTCCATATACACTATGGAGTATTATGCCTCCATCAGAAAGGATGAATACCCAACTTTTGTATCAACATGGACAGGACTGGAAGAGATTATGCTGAGTGAAATAAGTCAAGCAGAAAGTCGATTATCATATGGTTTCGCTTATTTGTGGAGCATAAGGAATAACATGGAGGACATGAGGAAATGGAGAGGAGAAGGGAGTTGGGGGAAATCAGAGCGGGAGACATGAGAGACTGTGGAATCTGAAAAATAATCTGAGGGTTTTGGAGGGGCGGGGGGTTGGGAGGTTGGGTGAACCTGGTGGTGGGTATTAAGGAGGGCACGTATTGCATGGAGCACTGGGTGTGGTGCATAAACAATGAATTCTGGAACACTGAAAAGAAATTTAAAAAATAATTAAAAATTAAAAAAACCCACAATAATAAAAAAAGTGCTAGTGTGAAAAAAAATACAGCTAATAAATGCTGAATCTCATACTTGCTATGGCAACATGTACACTAGCATTGGAACGACACAGTGAAGATTGGCATGGCCCTTGCTCAAGGATGACACACGAATTCGTGAAGTATTCCATATTAAACAAATAAAATAAAAAATAAATAAATGCTGACTGTCAAATGAGTAAAATAAAGTACTGAATGATAAGGTGTCAAATGAGTAAAATAAAGTACTGAATGATAAGGTGGCCGCTATTGTCAAACGTTAATGGCTCATGGCCTTGAACTTAAAAAAAAAAAAAATTAACTAGGATATTTGATTTTAAATGTTTAATAATTACCCAAAGAATAATCTAATATTATACTTGTGTTTTTAAATATTTTTTAAATATTTCCTGACATTTTCAAATAGCTTCATCATCATAAGCATTTATCTTCTACAGATACCAACTTTAAAATACATCTGAATTCCTTAAGCACCTCCTCATCATAATACCTGTAACTATCAGTTGTCACATAGTGTCAGTTAATATCATTTGTCTTTGGAAAATGCTTCACAGTGCCTTATTGTGATGAAATGTGTTATTCTGAATTCGAGGCTTGTTGTGTACTGATAAGCTGCATATCTACAGGATATAAATATAATAAATATAATATATTTTCCCCCAGTAGAGCTATAATTTCAAGGAAAAGAAAGAAACTTGAGACAGAAGAATTAGCAAAATTAGGTAAGAAGAAAAGTCAAACTGCATGTCAGATTGATCTCCGTTTTCTTCCCCCAGCCGACTCCAGTGCTCCTGGAGCTGTGGGTAGCAATTTGAAAAATGTGCTTTGTTGAGTGAGATACACTACATCCCCTTCCTGCTCGAGGATGTTATTCCACTCCCATTTCTTTCGCATAATTCACTTCTCTTCAATAATTCCACGGGCCTGCCTGATCCTCCCTTCAGTGCTTTACAGTGCAACCACTCACGACTCAAAGCTGGGAAGGAGAGGTGTCTCCAACACACAGGTCATGTCCATTCTCCTCTTAAAGAACAATAGCAGGTTGTTTTGTGAAATCACACAGCAGGGTTTTCAGAAAAGCAGGGGGGAACTAAAGAAGAGCACACAGATGAGACATCTGCAGTCATTTCTCTCCTTGTGTTCTTCTAAGCTACAGCAGTGTTACCTCCCAGACCATGTTTCTATATATACTTCTGCAATCTTTGGAAATGTCAGGGTAGGGGGATAGGTGAGGCAGCAGGTGTGGGGTGGGATGGGGAGGGGTGGCAGGTGCAATGCAGTTTTAAAGAGGTGTTTGATATATTTTTTTCAGAGATCTCCCCAAACTGTCTTGATGATAAATTTGGCTTCCATTTTGAAGAATAAAAACTGAAAACATTACTGCTATGTATAACAGTACAAGTTTTCTGTGCCCCTTTCCACCTTCCTAAAATAGAGTACTTCAATATTAGCACAGTGGAAGCAGTGGGAAAAAATACAGACCAGAAGATTTTTAAAGATTCTTTTGCATGCCTCAATAGGGGCACCACATTCTGCTCTTGACGCAAAACAAAACTATCCAAAGTACTCTCAGAGCAAGATTTTAGAGAATTAAAAAAAAAGGATAACACTATATTAGCAGAAGTTTCCAACTATTAGGAAAGTAAAAAGATACTGATTGTATGATCATATGCAATGGCTATTTCTCTTTGGGATTTGGGGCTCCACGTGGCTTAACTGGAAGGGAGAAAACTGTGCTTTCTTCATTCTCAAGACTGTATGGGATTGAGTCAAGGAGGATGTTGAAGCAAACTCTGCCTTCTAGAGAATGTAATGCAATGTAACATATACAGCAAATTCCTCTTTGGGGATCAACTGTGTGTACAGGCTGTGAACTGATCTTTAAGTTTGAGGGTCTAGTTCTAAAGAGACCCTTGAAAAAATAATAAAAATATTATTTTACATTTCTATAGTATGTATTATTTAACCCCCCCCCCCCCCCGGTCTAGTGTTCTGCTCATGTTCTAGAAACTGATCACATCACACTGGGCATATAAGTTTGTGTTTTATTGGCTTAAAGAATGAGACAGTGTAATAAAAATTTATGTATATATAATGAAAAGCAATTATTTCCTGAAAAGCCATAATGCACTCTATATCTTAGGGACACCTAGCCAAAGAAAGCTCCTAGAGTTGTTTTTTTTTCCTTAAGATTTTATTTATTTACTTGAGAGAGACAGCAAAAGTGAGAGAGATTGAGAAAATGTATGGGGGGAGAGGCAGAGAAAGAAGCAGACTCTCCACTGAGCAGAGAGCCCAATGATGGGCTCAATCCCAGGACCCTGAGATCATGACCTGAGCAGAAGGCAGATGCTTAACCTACTGAGCCACTGAGGCACCTTTAGCCCCTACAGTTTCTTATAGGTGTTCAACACAGGACACATCTCCCTGTGGGTCTACTCTAATGTCAGTGACTAGCAGCTCTGAAATAGTGAGTGTGAAAGTTAGAATCACTTACTCTCCTATAACAAAAGAGATAAATGTCACATCCCCATCCCAGCTTATGTCCACAGTTCGCTCAAAGGATATATAAGACTGTTTCAAGAGCGATTTGACTTGTAAGTGTTGGGAAGGAAGGAGCCATGTGAAAAAAGTGTCAAAAGAAAGTTTTGTAGAGGCATAAAAATAAAGGTGGTCTCATCACAGCCCAGATTGTAGAACCAAATGTATTCACACACTCTTGTAAGTGGTTTTGGCCAAACTTTGGAACCATGTAACTAAGCTCTAAATGAATGGGGAATGACCTCTGGTAGAGTTCTTAAGGTCTGACAAGACAATAATTAGGAGAGTTTGGAAGTTAAAGTAAACCACAGCCTAGCTCTGTGTCATCTCTGTTGTTCGCCCAGGCATTATAAAAATGGGCAAGCCAGAGAGCCAACAGATGTCATTAGCCTAATTCTTGGCATGCACTTATCAGGCAAAGAATATAAACTGAGTTTAGCTGCCAACCCCCACCCCCCACCCCCCCCAGGGAGGCATTCCGTTTGTCAGCAATTTCTTTCTGCCAGACCACAAATCAACAATTGCTAGATAAATGAAACACTTCCATTCAACTTACAAACTCTTGGGCAAACTATTTATTTTCTAGAAATAAAAATTCCTTTTTTATAGCACAAGGTATAAATGGTCCCAGTGGGTTCCACTAAAGCAATCAAATGCCAGATCCATAAATCTTATAGACCCTTATGGAAAATGGAAGTGGCTCTGTTAGGCATCACATTGAATGATGCTATAGATTCACAGAATAAAAAATGGTAGAATAGCACATGCTAATAGGTCTGTGACAGAGTGAACCCATTGCTGTGGTAACGGTAAGGGAAATTCAGCGTAACAATTGCTTAAGATATATTTTACGAAGACAATATTTGTTTTGAAGGCTTTGAGTTATATATTTTTTGATTTATGCTGCGGTGGAATTTGACATTGGATACACCATTATGTATAATGATCAGGAGACATTCACATGTGGAAAGAAATCTGACTGTGGTCTAAAATATAGTCTAGGCTTTCTGTTTCTCTGTGTCTTCCCTTCACACTTATTCCTTCCTGCTATGTGTGTATGTGTGTGTGTGTGTGTGTGTGTGTGTGTGTGCTTTGTTAAAGCCCCTCCCTGCTTCTTTTATCTTGTCCTTCCCACGCATTTGACTCTCTTGTATTTCTACTTCATCTTTGTGTTCGCATGAGGTCTTTCCAGCTTCTAGAAGACTAGTTAGTATTTGTATACATTGTATTTAAAAGAATTAGAACATAAGGAATGGTGATTCCGTGAGCAGCATTACAAAGAGGTTTCTCAATTTCTTCTTTGCCTGTACCATACCAAATGGAATCCAATCTGGTAGCTTCCTTGAGGTTTATGATAAAATCTCAAGGTAGTGCTTCACTCCCATATCTTCCAAGGAACATGTTGAAATATAAAACTGGGTATAAAACTCATATAAATAAATAAATAAATGGGTAGGTAAGTAGGTAGATAGGTATAATCTCTGAGGTCATTTCCGGTCTTTGGGTTTGTGATTCTAAGTGGGTATAGTAATACTCATAATAGTTTTTATAATTTTGCTTTTTTTTTTAAAATAATAAAATGAAAGCTCAATCTATAAGGCATATTAATTCTTTCAAAAAGTGTTGCTTGGAGTTTGTAAGGAAAAAGAACATTTTCCTCCTAAGAGCATATGAATTTTATGGTGCCAGCAATAGAAGAAAAATACGATTGCCCCTTACATACACCAAGGTCCTTTACACAGCATGGAATTTCCACAGTTATATTCGAGTAAATGGCCTTTCAGTTTCCCTAGGCAGGCCCAGGCAGAAGTCATGAATCAAGGACTAAAATGTGCTGTTTCTATCAAGACTACCATTTCCAAAATGATTATTTCCATAATTTTCCAGATTCTGGATTTCTTTCTGTGTATTAGTAACAGGTGACACAACACAGTGGGAATAAGAATCAATAGGGAAAAGAGGGGATTTGTAGTCAGCCCCCTAGCACCCTGGGCAGCACAGTAGGAGAATCCGGGAAAGGAATTTTGCCAAGACAAGCCAAGACAGTAATGATCTCTGTAAATGCTTAGTAGTTCTTCTGCACTCCCCAAGTAGTAGTAGTCCAGCCTGGGACAAAGAGACACCATTATGCCCTGATTGGCTCTTCATCAAGTTTTGGGGTGGGGGGGGATTTGTATTTGCTTCAGGAATGGTTAAAACCTTTTGGCAGAACTGCTGCTGTGATGGTTACTTTTACTTGGCTGGTTGACAGAGCCCAGCATTTTTGTCGAATGCTAGTCTAGATGCTGTGAAGGTATTTTTAGCTGTGATCAACATTTGCAGTCAGTTGAATTTAAGTAAAGCATGACATGCATGGCCGTCATCCGCTCATTTGAAGGCTTAAGAGCATGACAGGCTTCCCCAAAGTGATTCTACCTCAAGCCTACAACATGGAAACCTGCCTCAGTTTCCCACCTCCTGGCCTGCCCTGAAGATTTCAGCATAAAACTGCAATTTTTACCTGAACTACAGCTTCATCAGCTCCACAACTGTGTGAACCAATACCTCACTCTCTGTCTCTCTGTCACTGTTTCTGTCTCTGTCTCTGTCTCTCTCTCTCTCTCTCACACACACACACACACACACACCCACACACACCCCTCCTACTCTTCTGTGCTTCTGGGTTCAGAACTGTGACTAATACAGTCTCCATAATCCCTACCCCCTACCCTCTTTTTTTTTTTTTCTCTCTGATACACCAAGCTTTTCTGAAACTATTCTAGATGCAAGCATCTCCCAACATGTCCTTTTAATCGTATTTAGATGTTTGGACCCTGTTTTCATTTGTTGTAATCCACTCAGATGTATTTAGCACACAGCCACTGCAACGTGAATTCTCTGGGAAGAATTTATCCCTTTCCCCAGTGACAGAGATGAATCATTTTAATCCACCTAATTTGCCCAAAGAGCTTTTATGAAGCTTTAAACTCAGATTCTTCAAAAAAGACAATATTAATAGATGAAAAAGAAAAATCTATGCTTCTAAAACTGACTGAACCTTTACCACTGCTTGAAAATGCTAGGAAAGATTAGAGATACAACACAAAGATTTTAGAGCGTTTTTATATAAAATAGACCAAATATACATTCAAAACTATCCAGGGCAAAACTTGAGATAAAGAAGAGATGTATTAGCAAGGATTACTTAAAGTGTTAGGATATATCCTTTTGTATTTTCTGGAGCTAAGGATTAGATTTTTTTTTTTTTTAACTTAAATTCTGTGGCTTGCAAATCTTAGTTTTTTAAAATAGTCAATTTCACATTTTAATAAGGATAGCAAAATGAGGGTGTCGTTTACAGAAAAAAAAAATCAGAACAAGATTCTGTGACTGATGAATTTCCTTGTGAAAATTTCCTGCATTTGATTGAGGTTACAGATTCTGCCTCACTGGTGTGAAACATTGTAACTAAGTTTTCTTTAGTTATACTCATGTTCTAGATCCTAGATTCTTCCTCTGCTCACTGTGTTTATCAGGCAACCTCTGATCAGCACTGAGGCTTTCAGAAAATCTCTTTAGGATATTCTATATTATAAAATCATAGCATCTGAAAATCAGACAATTTTACTTCTTCCTTTCCAATTCTGATCTTTCTTTCTTTCACTCTTTCTCTCTTTCCTTCTCTCTTTCTTTCTTTGCCTGATTGCTCTGGCTAGGATTTCCATTACTTTGTTGAACAGGAATGGTGAGAGTGGGCATCCTCATCTTGTTCCTGATTTTAGAAGAAAAGCTTTCAACTTTTCACCATGGAGCATGATGTTACCTGTGGCTTGTCATATATGCCTTTAATATGTTGAGATATGTTCCTGCTATGCCTAATTTGTTATGACTCTTTATCACAAATGGATGCTGGATTTTGTCAAATGTTTTTTCTGCATCTGTTGAGTTGATCATATGATTCTTTTCTTCTACTCTATTATTGTGACATATCACCTTGATTGGTTCATGTATGTTGAAGTGTCCTTGTGTCCTCAGGATAAAGCCTCCTAGACCATGGTGTGTATAATCTTTGTAATGTGCTGCTGAATTTGGGTTGCTAGTATTTTATTGCATCTATATGTGGACACTGGCCCATGGTTTTCTTTTCTAGGGGTCCATTTCTCTGATACACTTTTGAGAAGAGGTAGGCCTTCTTAGAAGAGTTGAAGACACGCTTCGCTTTTTATTTTTTATGAGGCTTTTAAACATGACTCAGAGTACCTACATTAGAAAGCTGTACACAAGTCTTCCTCTCTTCCTGTCTGTCATTGCATAGGAAGCTATACATGCAGTAAACGATTCATACATGAGCCTTCATGTACCTGATATGATGGTACTAGATAGCAGAATTTCTCCAGTTTATTTACTGGCAAGTCAAGTTTCTGTGTTCACACTGGTTAGCATCCTTTGTTGCTTCTGGGGGAAAGTTTTAGGACCAGTTCCTGGGACTTGCATAAAATTCAGAACAAAACAACTGGTTGTTAAAACTGAATAAACCAATCTATGGCATCTACTTTCATGGCTGGGCTTGGCAAAACAGGATTCTAGCTGGGGGTATTCTATACATAGTTTTGATCTTTCTATCCTTGTTCCTAATTATTGCTGTTGTCATGTTGATTGCTAACAAAATCATACATATCTTACAGTTACTATTCCAGCTGTCATGCATCTGAAGGTTGTAGAACAGAAGGAGTCTGGAGGGACCCTGATAAAGATAGTGATATCGGATAAAATTAGTTCCCCTCACCAAAACAGTGCTGTAGACCCCAAAATCTGACAATTTGCCTATCCTTCTGGAGTCACTGCATTTTGTCTGGATCGATGAAAATTCATACGAGGGACTGTAAATGAACTTTGTATTCACAGCAGCTCTTGCCCAGGAGATACTGAAAGCTGATGCAGTACCTCGCACCACTGGTTCTAACCAGCCACAACTGGTCAACTGCTATGAATGAAAATCACCCACTATCTAAACATGATCAGTGACTGGTAGGCTAGTCTTCCACAGTCAATGAACCATGGGGCTTACTATAATCAGTTGTATCAGTGCTACAGAATCATTTCACCTTCTCCTAAATGTAGGCTCTGGTCCTTAATTAGTACAGAGTGAACTTCCCTTTCCTAGGATGTATAGGTCCCTGACTCTTCCTCTTTAGTCACTGATGTGTATTTCCTTGGCTAACAAGTCAGTAAACTCAGCATTCACTTATTTGACCATTGCAGTGGTCTCAGTATTTCTTTTAATAATCTTCATATGTCTCTATATTATTCATTATTTAAATAGGAGATAATCCTCTCTCTCTCGCTCTCTCTCTCTTTTGGCCAGGTAAGTAATATAACTCTACAGTGTTAAATTGGGACTTTAAAAAAATAAAAGATTCTTAAGTGGTTTTTAAAACAGATCCCATTCTCACCCCACTTTAACACTTGCTAGTTTTCCTCTAATTGTCACAGACTATAGAAGCAAAGAGTTAATGTTCATCATTAGATAATTTCTCTATCATTTGCTAAATTTCTTTAAGTATTTGGCTTGCTGTACATGAATTGAGCAAAACAGAAACTTTTGATTTCCTCTGAATTCAATAGGAGTTCAGAGGATGGGTGAAACATGCCTTACAAAAAATCAGCATCGCAGTTCTCAAATACCAAATGCTTCAGATAAGATGACTCAGCATTTCACTGGAAAGTACCTGACGCCCAGGATAGGGAGGTATATATTCAGAGGCACAGCACAGGATGCTGGCACCTGGGGCACCTTAGATTTCATTTCCTAACAGAGGGTAACTTTGTTTTTACTTCAGTGGATACTGATTAGTAAAGTAAAATACCATGCATCTGTTTCTTTTGTTCACGAGTTCTTTTGACCCTCAAAAGAACTGGTTTCTATATTAATTAGAATTGTGAGCACCCAATAAGGACATTAGGAAGTCCTTTGGCCTGTGAGAGAAAAATAAAAGCCATCTTAAAATCAAGTCTCTTTCTCTCCATACTTCTTTGAAGATAAATGAGGAAAGGATAGTACAGATGATACAGGGCTAAGTGATCCATTAAGCAATGAATGGAATCGTGTACTTTAATATTATTATAATTCCATTTCAATGGACCAGTTCTTAGTGCTACATTTATTTTAGTCTCTGAAGAACAAATGGTTTGAATTTTATTTTTCTATCTTTTGTGTTTTTCATAAGTCCCCAGTTGCATATAACATCTCACCACCTTTTACTTAATATTCAATGTTGCCAATGGATCTTAGAACACTGGAAAAATAAAATAAAGTTAAAAAAATGTTGCCAGTTTCCTCCCTTTATTTGGTTTTCCTGGTGTGCTCTAAAGACATAATTTTAAAAATAATTAAGCTGTTCCTTCAAATGGACTTTTCCTTTCCTTTAGAAGAAAAGAATGAATACATAAGAGTTTTAAAGGCCATAAAGAACAATAGAAAATAAAGCTGGGAAATTTAATGGGATATAGAAATGAATCCCATTCAGCTCTCTGGACTCAGACCTAGTTTGTGATGACATGACTAAACGCACCAAGGTCAGAATCATTAGTAAATATGGAACCCATTATGGCTCCTCCCTCAGGAAAATGGTGAAGAATATTGAATCAGCATGCCAAGCACACTTGCTTCTTCTGTGGCTAAACCAAGATGAAGAGACAAGTTGTGGGGATCTGGCTCTGTGGTTCCTGCATGAAAATGGTAGCTGGCGGTACCCAGACCCACAGCAACCTCTTCTGCTGTCACAGTAATGTCCGCCATCAGAAGACTGAAGGAGTTGAAACACCAATGGAAGCTCAATGGTTTGAAACATTGCTAGTCTGTCATAAATGAGTTAGTTTATGTAACAACAATGAAAAGAAAAAAGTAAGGGAAGGAAGAAAAGAGAGAAAAGGAAAGGAAAGAAAATGGAAGAAAGGAAAGAAAAAAGAAAAAAATTTCACTCAGTCCATTTGGGTAGTGTGAGTTGAACAACTGAGGTGAAGACCATGCATGTTTGCTATAATTCTGACAGCAATTCTAATGTGCAATTTTTCCAGGACTACCAAGCAATTCTCTGACTCCACCTGGGTGTCCTACAATTCAACTTACTTCTGACATTCTCTACCCTGAGATAGCATCTGGTCCCACAGGTAAGGGCTCTGTCCCATTAGACTGCCCTCACTTTATTTTTTAATTTTTTTTAACATTTTATTTATTTTGAGAGAGAGAGAGAGAGAGAAGAGTGGGGGAGGATTGGAGGGAAGGGGAGAAGCAGACTCCCCGCTAAAAACAGAGCCTGATGCGGGGCTCAATCTCATCACCCTGAGGTCATGACCTGAGCCAAAATCAAGAGTTGGATGCTTAACTGACTGAGCCACCCTGGCGCCCCAAGACTGGCTTCAGTTTAGATGCCAATCACAAATCCAGTCTGTCCCTTGTGTTTCTGACCAGGTGGCTATAGACAGAAATTCCAATGACTCCCTCCTTGGGTTTGGTTAATTTGATAGAGTGACTCACAGAACTCAGAGAAACATTTTACTTCCTAGATTACTGGTTTATTAGAAAAGGGTACGACTCAGAAAGTCAGATGGAAGAGATGCGTAGGGAAGGGGAAGTGGGAAGGGGTGCAGAGTTTCCGTGCCCTCTCCTACTACCTCTACTTGTTGCCAACCTGAAACTCTCCTAATGGACGTTTTAGGTTTTTATGGAGGTTTCATTACAAAGAAATGATTGATTCAATCACTGGTCTTTGATGATTGGTTCGAGCCCCTCTTCCCTTCCTGGAAGTTACAGGGGCTAGAGAGGTGGAACTGAAAGTTCTAAACACCTGGTTGGCTCCCCTGGCGATCAGCCCCTGTCCTCAGACTTTCCAGAGTCACCTCATTAACATAACATAAGACACCATTATTGTTCTCATCACAGGAAATGCAAAGGGTGTTAGAAGCTCTGTTCTAGAAATGGGAAGAAGACCAAATATATACATTCCTATTATACATCACAATATCACACTTGTCTGCTTGTTAAGGACCTGAAGAGCTTGGAGAAAAAAAAAAATCTGCATGGTTGATTCTAGCATCCAGCAAATCATATGGTCCCTTCTATTCTTTTATATTCCTGGTAAAGCTTACCAGGCATTGGTGGTAAAACTGAAACTCAGATGCTCTGAGGTAATTATTAGAGCGGTTTCTGTGTTCATTTGCTACTGTCATGTACAAATTGCCACAAACTTAGAAGCTAAATAAAGCACACATATATTATCTTATAGTTTCGGTTGATCAGGAAGACTGACATGGCTTAGCTGAGTCCCTGGCTCAGGGTCTCACAAGACAAATCACAGTGTTAGCTGGACTGCAGTCTTATCCAAAATCCTGACTAGGAAGAAACTGCTTCCAAGCCATTCCGTAGGGATAGATGCTGCTGGGATTTGTCCCGCATAACTGACCATGGGGGCCTGCATGCACATAGGCAGGATAAGGAATGTTGTTTCTTGGACTCGTGCTGTGTGAATAATCTTGGGAGCCTGGCTATTCAAAACATATTATCTGGTCTCCAGGTTGGAACTGGCCCTGCTGTTCTGTATCGCACGAGCCACAAGTCTTGTCTCACATGCCCTCCTGCTCCAGGCTGGGCTAGTCCCCCAGAACGGAATCGGGAGGGGAGGTAGGCACGCGTAGCCCAGACTTCTGGAAAATCTAGAAACAAGATAACATGGAAATGTAGCTCGCTCTTAACTGCACATAGGTGAACAAATGCTTAATTTCAAACCCTGTTATTTGCCCTATAAATACGGCCCTTATGGAGACGGTCAGTTGGAAGTCTCACCTGAGAGGAGGACACCCTGCCAGGCCTCTCAGTCGGGACTCCAGCCAGGCTGTCTCCACGGGGCCTTCCCCAGCCAATGAGATTGGGGGTTGTAAGTACACAACTTGATGTAACTTTGCCTCATTCTCATTTCTTGCCTGCTATTACCTTCATCTCTGTGTTGGTTCCTTTCCTCTTCTGTTTCTACTAGGTTTCTATAGTAATAATAAAGAGTCCTTTCCTTTTCAAAACCAAACACCGCTGTTGTGATGCTATTGTTCAGAACATAAGCGCATTCAGATTATTGACGAAATTCATTTTCCTGTTGTGTGACCGAAAGCCCCAGCCTCTCACTGGCTATTGGCTGGATGCTGCCTTCCGCCTCTCAAGGCCTCCTGAAGTTTCTTTCCATGTGGGGGCATTCAACAGGTTGTTTGCGGTGCGGCTGTTTGCTCTTCAAGGCCTGTGGAGAATCTCTCAAGTTCGTGCTAGCAAGACAGACACTGATTTAAATTCAGACTTCAGAACAACAGACCGAAGAATCTTTTGTATACAAATTAACATTTATGAGGGGCACCTGGGTGGCTCAGTGGGCTAAGGCCTCTGCCTTTGACTCGGGTCATGATCCTGGGGTCCTGGGATCCTGCAGCGGGCTCTCTACTCAGCAGGGAGCCTGCTTCCCCCCACTCTCATTGCCTGCCTCTCTGCCTACTTGTGATCTCTGTCAAATAAATAAATAAAATCTTTAAAAAAAATTAACATTTATGAACTCGGGATGAAATGAAAAAAGTAATAAAATGACTGTTGATAAGAACAAAAGGAAGAGATAAATTAGAGTGGATCTGATTCTTTCCGGTCTTCTAGCTGTGCTTGCTCTCAGTTAAACATGGCTTACATGTTCTGCCATATGATTTATAACCATGTTCTTCCTGAACAACTGTGAGTAAAACAATGCCATCCACTCAGCTGGAGTGGCCCTGTTCTCTGGGGCATTTGACACTCTTGCCAGAGGGAGGGAAGACTCAACTTTCCTAAACTTGCCAGACAACCACGCTTCAAGCAGTATCTTCAAACTGGTGTTCTTTCTATGATACCGTACTCCTTGGCGGTGAACAGTGCCGGGTATGCTGGCCCTCGTAATGAAACAGGTCAGAGTTAGAGATGTGTCGGAGCTCGCAGGGAGGAAAGGCCGGTGAGAATAGCCCTAGTGGGGCTGTTCCCTCCATTTCTACACCAGGGGAACTGAGTCCTGGGGGTACAGGCTGTAGCTAGCCGCTGAAGACTCTGTAGAGACCTGTCAGACACCCCTTCCAAATACCCCTGTTATACCGTGCACTAGCAGGTTCTGGGGGTAGGGCTCTCTTTCCTAACAAATGAGTCCACAGAAGAAAAAAATTCGAGCTGCAAGGGAAAATCAATTTAAAAGTTGAAAGGTGAAATTGTATAGAAAAAAAAAATCACTCTTTCATGCTTAATTAATCATAGAAAATGTGTCTGCCAGCATGCATCCATTTTATCAGAAAACAACCCAGGTGAAACAGTTAAGGAAATGGCATTACCAATCCCAACACTGTCACACATGAACAAACGAGAGAGAAGAAAACCTTGCAGGCGGACAAAACTGTCTTCAGTGGTTCATAAAATTAGAGTGTTTTACATCTAGGGAGGACTCTCGTGAATATCTCCTCAGGGCTCTAAAATTAACATTTGGGAAGGGTTTCTAATGAAGTGTTTTGGCTAACTTAACTTTGAACTAAAAGGCAAAGGTTTAACTTTTTTGAAATGCTCTGCAGGCCTAAGGCTGGAGGTGGTAGCAGGTAGTTCTAGATCCTCCATTTTGAGCAAGAGATAAAAGAACTGTCTGGCATCTGAGAAGGTTTAAATGAAAGAAACTATACATTTGTCAAACCCGTTATTTCTCAAGCTTATTTGAACACAGGATTTTTTTTTTTTCTTTTTAACACAACAATATCTTTTAACAACCAGTTCTATGGGATTTCATTCAGGAAGTACCACTTAAATTATTTTGAAGTCATATCACACCCATATGGAAAAAAATTAATTCCATCAGTGCTTTTCAAACCTCACACCAAAATAACCTTAAGGACCCATCACAGTGAACTTGTCCTGAAGAGGGGTGAGAGACAGGGACCTGGGGCAGAGCTATGAGGCCATGAGCTATGAAGTCTTGGAGATACCTTAAAACTTCCCTGTGATTTTTGTATTCTGCTTCATAACAGAAAAACTTGTGTTAACTGAAAGTAAAACCCTGCTTAGGAGATCTGTGCCAAATTTACTGAGTCTTCTCACGTGCCCCCCAGCTCATGGACACAAACCCTGTATTAATGACGGTATTACTTGCAATAAGCATTGTCACAAAGTCTCTAAAGAAAGCAGACTACAATCTTAGGTTCCTAAGCCTCGCTCCTGCACTGTGCTAAGATTTCTGACCCTTTTATAAGAACAAACTTGAAAACAACTGATTTGTGCACACTTGAAAAGTGCTTGGCCCTGGGGCGCCTGGTGGCTCAGTCAGTGAAGCGGCCGACTCTTGATTTCGGCTCTGGTCATGATCTCAGGGTCCTGGGATTGTGCCCTGCATCAGGCTCCAGGCTCAATGGGAAGTCTGCTTGAGGATTCTCTCTCCCTTTGCCCCTCCCCCCAGCTCTCAAAGAAATATATAATTATTTTTAAAAAATGCCTAACATGTATTTTCAAAAGAAATTCAACTGATTTCCTATTAGTTGGAGCTCATTGTTAGTCTTTCAAATGAAGAAAGTGTTCCTCAAGGCATCAAGGACAGCACAGGTTACACCTTGATTTTTTTTTTTTTTAAGATTTATTTATTTTGAGAAAGAGAGAGCATGTGTGTGTGTGTGAACAGGGAGAAGGACAGAGGGAGGGGCAGAGAATCTCCAATAGACTCCCGTCTGAGCACAGAGCCTCATTCAGGGCTCAAACCCATGACCCTGAGATCATGACCGTGAAATCAAGAGTTAGTTGCTCAGCTGAGTCACCCAGGCCCCCCTCCCCTTGCCCTGGCTTCTTCAAAGTGAGGGGAAAGCTTCCACTCCTAGCTATATATCTGAGAGAAATGAAAACATACATTCACACAAACACTTGCTCATGGCTGCTCCTAACATTATTCATAACATCCAAAAAGTGGAAACAGGCCAGATGTGCATCAGCTGATGAACGGATACATGAAAAGCGATATATCCATGTAACAGAATATTATTCATCCAGAAAAGGAATGATGTACTGACATATGCTACAATGTGGATGAACTTTGAAAACATTATGCTAAGTGAGAGAAACCAGACAAAGACCACACATTCCATGATTCCATTTCTATGAAAAATCCACCATAGGCAAATCTATAGAAACAGAAAGTAGGTTAGTGGTGGCAACGCCTGGAGTGGGGAAGCAGGTTGGGGAAATGAGAGTGACTGCTAATAAGTCTGGGTTTTTTCCTGGGGCAATGAAAATTTTAGAAAACAAGATTGTGGTGATGATTGTATATCCTGGGAATGTATTAAAACCCCAGAACTGTATACTTAAAATGGGTGAATTGTATAATATACGAATTATGTCTCAATAAAGGTATTAAAATATTGTATTTACATTTCATGTATTTTTATGTACTTATATTTCATGTAAATAAATAGATTTTTTAAAAAACAAAACAAAAACTGAGGGGCAGAGGAAGCCCCAGAAGAGGCTGATTATATTCAACAACACAGAACGTAAAATAACTTAGCAGGGAATTGTTTAGCGCTTTACAGATTTCTTGCTGTTTGCAATTAAAGGCACAAGGGAAAACCAAGCTTTATGTATTCAATCCACAAAATGAAATCCAACAGGAGATGCTAGAATTATTTCATACCTTGACTGTTTATTGCACCATGTGAACCACATTTTATATTCCCTTAGTCATATTCAATTATACTGTTTCTGCAAACACATTCACATTTATCAAGTAACATATTAATCACATATGTACTTATTTGTGTAATAATGGTTCTCAGATAGCCTAAGCCTTCTTTCCTCCATAAAGTAGGTTAACATGACTGAAAATTCTTAAACTGCTTTCCATAAGAATAATCCCCCTTAGACCTACTAAGAACATGCTGGTTATCCAATAGATTTCATTAAAGCAGTTAATAGCATTCTTTTAATTTTTTTAAAGATTTTATTTATTTGTCAGAGAGAGTGTGAGCGTATCCATGAGCACGGGGAGCAGCAGGCAGAGAAGCAGGCCCCCTGCTGAGCCGGGAGCCTGATGCGGGAATCGACTCCAGGACCCTGGGATCATGACCTGAGTGGAAGGCAGACGCTTAACAACTGAGCCACCCAGGTGTCCCCAGCATTCTCACAATTTTAGGGCTAGAAAGGCCCTCGGAGATGAACAATTCAATGTCTTCATTTTTCAGGAGAGCACCAGCCCTCCTCCATCGGGGAGCTAGCAGGCACGCAGGTCTCCTGATTCCCAGGCTTGTACTCTCCTGCTAAGCCTAGCTCCAAATAGTAATTCATGATAGTAACGATGGCACTGAATAAGGTCCGGAAGCACTGATCAGAGTCCCAGTTCTTTTCAGTTGTATAGTTTATAAAGGGCTTTAAGGAACACAATTTTTTAGAGTCTCATCATATCCTGTGAACCAGACAGAAATCAGTGTCTCCATTTTGGACAGAGGTTCAAAAAGCTAGTAAGATTTGCCCAAGGCCATAGGGCTGGTAAGTACTGACTCTGGAATGAGAACTTGACACACAATATTTTCCAAGAAGAACTCATTATTCTTTGCCTCCAGGTCACCCAGGTTCTCGTGTTAGCAATCTGGGCATCACTTTGTTTTAGGTGATACAAACAAATTTCATCGAACACTTTATGAAGTGAACAGTCCCCTTTAGGAGATCTGTAAAATGGGGTGGAGGGCAAGAGTTTTGTGTTGTTTTAGAAGATTTTACTTGTTTGTATGTTTATTTATTTATATATTTAGCTAGCAGGGCGGGGGGGCAGAGGGAAAGGGAGAAAGGGAATTCTAAACAGACTCCACGCTGATTCTGGAGCCCGACGTGGGGCTCCATCTCACTACCTCTGACATCATGACCTGAGCCCAAATCAAGAGTTGGATGCTTAAGCAACCGAACCACCCAAGTGCCCCAGCAAGAATATCTTATAGGATAAAGACCACGGAATGGGGCACCTGGGTGGCTCAGTTGGTTAAGTATCTGCCTTCGGTTCAGGTCACCATCCCAGGGTCCTGGGATTGAGCCCCACATCAGGCTCCCTGTTCAGCAGGGAGCCTGCTTCTTCCTCTCCCTCTGCCCCTTCCTCCCTCACTTGTGCCCTCTCTCTCTTAAAATAGATAAAATCTTTAAAAAATAAAACAGTGTTCAAGAATAAAGAGCAAGAAAGGAATAAATAGAGAATATCTGATTGATTGGGGCCAAGTAGTCAGCCTTGTTAGGGGCAAGAAGGCCCAGAATTGGCATGTGGAGCCTGGATGACCCCGGCACACTGCATTTCTGGTCAAGCTGGGCATCTGCAGGGACATGAAAGTTATCTAAGCTTCGGTTCCCAGATGCGGCACCGTGGGCAGAAGCAGCTCCATCTCGGGCTTAGAAATTTATGTCAATAGTCCCCCTTTTTGATTACTCTCTTGACCATTCGAGAGATTTGATCAAAACTATCGGTCTTAGCATGACTCTCAGTTACCATTGCCTCTTCGGGTCTCAGTCTAGTTTGCACAGAAGGCGTTATCCATTAGGCTTGTGTTCTTAGATCTGGTTATGTTTTTCTGTCTCTTTTGTTGTTCCAGTGGGAGACGGACCACCTGTCACTGGCCAGTGGCTGCCCACATGCATTTAGAACTTCAAGAGAACACGGAATATTAGGGAGATAGTAATAATAGTTGGAAAGGAAACACCAGGCATCACGCTTGGCCGCCTCTCTCTACTCCCTCAAATTCAAGAACTGTCCATTCTAGTTCCTACAAATTAAAAAAAATCTATCCACTTCTCTCCACACTTGTTGCTCCCACTTAAGGTTATACCAACATTATTTCTCACTTATTTTCCTTCATCTTCCCCTTTCTATTATTGTTTCCATCTGTGGTCTATTCTCTGTAATGCAAAGTTATGTGCTCAGAACACCCGGTGATCGTGTCAGCACTCTGTCTGAACTTTTACTCTTTCTTCATCACCCTCCGGATAAAGTCTGTTGACACATTTAGAACATCCTTCCTGGTCTGGAGGCTGCTCACTGTGTCAGCTCCAGTCCCCGCTCTTTGGTCTCTGTGGTCAGAGTGAGCTCACAGCAGTCCGCAAATTACCACCGCTCTTTCTGGCCATTATGCCTCTTCTTTTTCTTTTCCCTTCACCTGGCTAAATCCCACTCAGTCAAGTGTCAGCTTAGATGATCACTTTCTTGGGGAGCCTCATCTGAGTCCTGGATAAGATGCCTTGCACATTTGCTTTCATAACAATCTAAGTCCCCCCTCCCCTTTTTTTTGTCCCAAAGATTTTATTTATTTATTTGAGAAAGAGAGAGCAGGAGGCAGGGAAGAGGGAGAAGGAGAAGCAAACTCCCGACTGAGCAGGGAGTCCCATCTGGGGCTTGATTCCAGGAATCCGGGATCACAACCTGAGCTGAAGGCAGATGCTTAACCAACTGAGCCACCCAGGTGTCCCAGCTGACTCTTAATATAGCATTTATCCTGTAAACCACCCCCCCCACCTTTAAAAAAGATTTTATTTATTCATTTGAGAGAGAGAGAGTGAGAAAGAGAGCATGCCAGGGGAGGGGCAGAAGTAGAAGCAGACTCCCCACTGAGCAGGGAGCCCTACTTGGGACTCAACCCTGGGACATCAGGATTGAGCCAAAGGAAGTTACTTAACCAACTGAGTCACCCAGGCGCCCTACCGTGCCTTCAAACTTATCCCCCATTGAACTATAAGCTCCTTGACAGGAGGGACTATGCCTTTTTTCCTTGCCCTATCCCATTAGCCTAGTATACAGCAGGTACTCCATAAACATTTGTTAATTAAATGAGTGATACTTAAGTCAGAAAAGTACTATGCCATTTCTGAAATTTGAGTCCAAGTTCTTTCTGTGCATTATTTTTCATAGTTGATGGCAATCATATTCTGAATCCTAAACACCTGAATTGAGCAAGTGGCTACAATGTATTTCTAACTGTAAAACACAGAGTTTAGGTGAAACTGTACATAAATGACACAGTCATGCTGACAGATACTTTTAATGGTTGCATGGCTTCTGTTTGGAGTGATGAAAGTTTTGAAAATACAGAGAGATGATGGTTGCATACGACTGTGAAATAATGTACTTAATGATGTTTTAAATTGACTATAGTTCCAAAAAGAGAGCTGTAAATTGTTGAAGCATTTATATTTTTTATTCTGTTTTCAGAACTCCAAAATAACTGCTTGATTACTTAACTACATCTCAGGAGCTATCTGGCTTGGTTTGACTTGGCTTTTCTTCCTTCCTTTTAAAGATTCTATTTATTTATTTGACAGAGAGAAAGAACACAAGCAGAGGGAGCAGCAGAGGAAGAGGGAGAAGCAGGCTCCCGGTTGAGCAAGGAGCCAGATCTAAGGTTTGATCCCAGGACCCTGGGATCATGACTTGAATGGAAGACAGAGGCTTAACACATGAGCCACCCACACATCCCTGCCATCTGGCTTTTCAAAGTATCTTCAACTAATTAGCCCTTATGCTCTTGTATGTTGAAGGCCACTCAACATTTTTGTTGGTAAAGATGACCATTATGTTTTCAACTGAGAAAATTTGGTTCTGAAAGCGCTTTAAAAGTTTGGTCATTAGTCTAGTTCAGCTGTACTGAATTTCCAAGATAATGCAAAATCACTATTTTTATAACATTGCTCATTTTAGTTCTAGACATCAAACAGTTGCCAGCATATTACAGGTTTAAATTGATTTGCTTAGACAAAAGCTAAGCTAGTAGATGACATGATTCTTTATATGGAAAACCCAAAAGACTCCACCCCCAAACTACTAGAACTCATACAGCAATTCAGCAATGTGGCAGGATACAAAGTCAATGTGCAGAAATCAGTGGCTTTCTTATACACTAACAATGAAAATACAGAAAGGGAAATTAGAGAATCGATTCCATTTACTATAGCAACAAGAACCATAAGATACCTGGGAATAAACCTAACCAAAGAGGTAAAGGATCTGTACTCGAGGAACTACAGAACACTCATGAAAGAAATTGAAGAAGACACAAATAGATGGAAGACCATTCCATGCTCTTGGATCAGAAGAATAAACATTGTTAAAATGTCTATACTGCCTAGAGCAATCTATACTTTTAATGCCATTCTGATCAAAATTCCACTGGTATTCTTCAAAGAGCTGGAGCAAATAATCCTAAAATTTGTATGGAATCAGAAGAGACCCCGAATCGCTAAGGAAATGTTGAAAAACAAAAATAAAGCTGGGGGCATCATGTTACCTGATTTCAGGCTTTACTACAAAGCTGTGATCACCAAGACAGCATGGTACTGGCATAAAAACAGACACATAGACCAGTGGAACAGAGTAGAGAGCCCAGATATGAACCCTCAACTCTATGGTCAATTAATCTTCAACAAAACAGGAAAAAATATACAGTGGAAAAAAGACAGTCTCTTCAATAAAAGGTGCTGGGAAAACTGGACAGCTATATGTATAAGAATGAAACTCGACCATTCTCTTACACCGTACACAAAGACAAACTCAAAATGGATAAAAGACCTCAACGTGAGACAGGAATCCATCAGAATCCTAGAGGAGAACATAGGCAGTAATCTCTTTGATATCAGCCACAGCAACTTCTTTCAAGATATGTCTCCAAAGGCAAAGGAAACAAAAGCGAAAATAAACTTTTGGGACTTCATCAAAATCAAAAGCTTTTGCACAGTTAAGGAAACAGTCAAAAAAACAAAGAGGCAACCCACGGAATGGGAGAAGATATTTGCAAATGACAGTACAGACAAAAGGTTGATATCCAGGATCTATAATGAACTCCTCAAACTTAACACACACGAAACAGGCAAACATATCAAAAAATGGGAGGAAGATATGAACAGACACTTCTCCAATCAAGACATACAAATGGCTATCAGACACATGAAAAATGTTCATCATCATTAGCCCTCAGGGAGATTCAAATTAAAACCACATTGAGATATCACCTTACACCAGGTAGAATGGCCAAAATTAACAAAACAGGAAACAACACGTGTTGGAGAGGTTGTGGAGAAAGGGGAACCCTCTTACACTATTGGTGGGAATGCAAGTTGGTGCAGCCTCTTTGGAGAACAGTGTGGAGATTCCTCAAGAAATTAAAAATAGAGCTTCCCTATGACTCTGCAATTGCACTCCTGGGTATTTACCCCAAGGATACAGATGTCGTGAAAAGAAGGGCCATCTGTACCCCAATGTTTATAGCAGCAATGGCCACGGTCGCCAAACTATGGAAAGAACCAAGATGCCCTTCAACGGACGAATGGATAAGGAAGATGTGGTCCATACACACTATGGAGTATTTTGCCTCCATCAGAAAGGATGAATACCCAACTTTTGTAGCAACATGGACGGGACTGGAAGAGATTATGCTGAGTGAAATAAGTCAAGCAGAGAGAGTCAATTATCATATGGTTTCACTTATTTGTGGAGCATAACAAATATCATGGAGGACAAGGGGTGTTATAGAGGAGAAGGGAGTTGGGGTAAATTGGAAGGGGAGGTGAATCACGAGAGACTGTGGACTCTGAAAAACAATCTGAGGGGTTTGAAGTGGCGGGGGTGTGGGAGGTTGGGGTACCAGGTGGTGGGTATTATAGAGGGCACAGATTGCATAGAGCACTGGGTGTGGTGAAAAAATAATGAATACTGTTTTTCTGAAAGTAAATAAATTGAAAAAATTAAAAAAAGAAATATATATGTTATTTTAAAGATCTGTAGCTTATAAATATACATAAATTTTCAAAAAAAAAAAAAAAAAGGAAAGCTAGCGTGCAGAGCTCTTCACATTTGTTTGTGCCTGTGTGCCATGGAGGTGTTTTGGCAATCTGGGGAAGCCTCTGGTCCTATTCTTCGAACAATGTTTCTGAATGTATGTGCAAAAATGCATAGGATTATGTGAAACTCAATTATATTAAAATGCAATTATCAGAAAATTAAAAACTTTTTTGAAGTTGTTATGGAAAACAATTTGGCGGCTACTAAAAATAACTAAGCATGGAATTAGCATATGAGTCCTATCAATTCTACTCTTAGGTATAGACCCAAATGAATTAATTATGGTATTATTCACAACAGCCAAAAGTTGGAAACAAAGTATCTGTCAATAGGTGAATGGAAAAACAAAGCATAGTATATGGACACAATAGAATGTTCTTCATCCATAAGAAGGAAGTTGATACATTTGATACTGAAACATGGATGAACCTTTAAGGCATCATGTTCAGTGAAATAAGCTAGACACAAAAGGACAAATCATATAAGTGATTCCACTTATATGAAATATGCAGAGAGACAAATTGATAGTGACAGAAAGTAGATTAGAGGTTACCAGGGGCTGGGGGAAAGGGAGAATGGATAATTACTGTTGAATGATTAGAGAATTTCTGTTTGGGGTAAATAAAAAAATTGAAAACAGTGGTGATGGTTGCATGATACTGTGAATGCAATTAATGCCACTGAATTATATGTGTAAAACTGGCTGAAACAGCACATTTACGCTCTATATGTTACTACAGTCTAAAAAATTAGTAATACACCCAAACCCATTGAATTGCATACTTTAAATGGGTGGATATGAATGATTATGGTATATGAATTATCTTGTAAGTCTATTACAAAAGAAATTTCCAATAGTAATTACCACCAAAATTTCAAAATAATGACTATAAAGGATACTTGGACATCTCTACACTTCCTATAATTTGATATTAAAATATATGTTATTTCTACTAGTTACAAAGCCACAAGTGCTGCTGGTCATGTTGTTGTTTGTTACATTTATAATTGGGGGGGGAAGCTACATTTTAGGTGGAGGTTAGTAAAAATAAAGATACCTTTTTTTTTTTCCATTTAAGTTCACTGAGCCTCTGAATTCTATCTATAGATCTCTTGGGTTAAGATCTACAGATTTATTTTATTGAAAATAAACTACAAAAGAGAAAAACTGAATTTGCCTTTGATGTCTTTAATTCATCTACATACATAATTCTGGCCACTGAGACTTTGATGCAGGGCAGCATTTATTAATTTAAAAAAAGGAAATGAGAAATCCATTATAGGTCTTCCCCCCAAAAATTATTGAACTCCAGTAGTTCTTTTTTAGTCTCTTAAAAAGACTAGAAAGTCATTGTCTCAAGAAACCTATTATCTGTTCTAATGCTGTGCCAACTGGTGCATATTCCACTTTCATCACAGGAAGCAGAGACCACAGCCGTTTTCAGTCTATCCTAATTGCTTCCACGGTGGTCCTCAGCTGGCTCTCTCCTGAGCAAAGATGCTTCTGGCTGGAACACGGCCAGCTCCACCAAGGGCCTGTCCTGAGCACGGCTGAGTGCCCGCCTGATGAGTAAAGAGAAGATGGCTAGTTGGGACACCTGGGTGACTCAGTGGATTAAGTGGCTGCCTTTGGCTCAGTTCAGGATCCCAGTGTCCTGGGATCAAGCCCAGCATCGGGTTCCCTACTTAGCAGGAAGCCCGCCTCTCCCTCTTCCTCTGCCTGCTGCTCTGCCTACTTGTGCTCTATCTCTGTGTCAAATAAATAAATAAAATCTTTAAAAAAGAGACAGAGAGAGGATAGCTAGCTCCTTGAAGCTCATTTCCCTCCCTTCAGCAGGATTTTATTTTGTAGCAGATTTTTAAAATTTATTTTATTTTATTTTAATTAATTAATTAATTTTTTAAAAATGAGATAGAGAGAGTAGAGATGGAGAGAGAAATCAAGAAACAGACTTTTTTTTTTTTTTTTTTTTTTTTTTTTAATTTGACAGAGAGAGATCACAGTAGGCAGAGAGGCAGGCAGAGAGAGAGGAAGGGAAGCAGGCCGCCTGCTGAGCAGAGAGCCGGATGTGGGACTCAATCCCAGGACCTTGAGATCGTGACCTGAGCCGAAGGCAGCGGCTTAACCCATTGAGCCACCCAGGCTCTAGCAGATGTTTCTAATGTTCATGGATTTTTGGGTAGACATCATAACCCCTTGTTCTGTTTCAGAGAATTTTATTTCTAACCATAACAAATTGCACACCTTAGCACATTTATTAGATATAACTAAGGACAGGTATTAAGAACACTCTCATTGGGGCGCCTGGGTGGCTCAGTGGGTTAAAGACTCTGCCTTCGGCTCAGGTTATGATCCCAGGGTCCTGGGATCGAGTTCTGCATTGGGCTCTCTGCTCGGCAGGGAGCCTGCTTCTCCCCCATCCCCCACCTGCCTCTCTGCCTGCTTGTGATCTCTGTCTGTCAAATAAATAAAATCTTAAAAAATCTTAATCTTAAAAAAAAATCTTGGGGCGCCTGGGTGGCTCAGTGGATTAGGCCGCTGCCTTCGGCTCAGGTCATGATCTCAGGTCCTGGAATCGAGTCCCGCGTTGGGCTCTCTGCTCGGCGGGGAGCCTGCTTCCTCCTCTCTCTCTGCCTGCCTCTCTGCCTACTTGTGATCTCTCTCTGTCAAATAAATAAATAAAATCTTTAAAAAAAAATCTTAAAAAAAAACCCACTCTTATTATAAGATGTAGGCTTGCTTTAATAACAGTATTGTTATCCTTTTTCAAACACTTTTTGAATAAACACACTGAAGGATATTATGGTTTTTGGAAACTACCTCGGAGAATGGAAAAGAAGGCAAAAGTAGGATTAAGTAATTAATGTAAATAAAGTCACAGGTGGAGGATATTGCAGGGCTGGGAAAAAAACCAAGGGGAATATGATGAGCACCCAGAGCTAATTCTATAAGTTGTACAAAGAAATTAAAAGCAAATGAGGAAGAAAATGAGGACAGAGGGTGAAAGGAGAGGTAGAAAGACGAAGAAAGTCAAAGCTGGAAACCGAATCCTGAAGGCATCGCTAGCAAATGATGATTGGGAGGCTCTGAAGGTCCCAAGGCTTAGGCCGCCCGGCGAAACAATACATTCCCATGTTCACTTTCTTAATCTACTGTCAAAAAAGAAAAGTGAAAGCCAAACATTCTACTTGCACACCTTCAAATGCACAGCATCCTAATAACACACCTAACGAACAAAACACTGTGATCCTTGGTCATTCTAGCAGTTATTCCTTACCCTGGATGTAGGCTTGAGATTTCAAGGGGCTGAAATGCCACTGTTACTGACTTCTCTGGTTCTGTGCTACTGCTCAAGCCTCTGGAAACCTGACTGGGTTAAGCACCAGGTATGTTCAGCATATTTTACTACCTGGTTTCCTGCTAATGAGATCAGGGTTTGATACCCATTCTGCGCTTCGTACATGTTTTCACCTCTCTGCCAGTTTCTCATAGATTTGGGCTGAGACCATGCAGACTGGATATATGCATATTCATTCCCACTTTTTGTAAATTCCTTTAAGAAAGTCTGAATCATTATCATACATGGACACAATGCGTTTGTGTCCTGATAGAGAATGATGAGCAAAACGCCCAGCAGACCGACTTATTTGAAGCTCAGACAGAATGCATCTGCAGATAATTTTTCTATTAAGAATAGTGTCTTCAGTGACTCTAGTCATTCAAAACTACAGATGAGTCATCCGACCCAAGTTGAAACAGTGATTTCTGATTCCTGAAAGTACCAATGGCATCATTCGGTCATTTGTACTTCTTGCCTTCCTTACACTGTGGGACTTATCTTTTGCATGTGCCCTATATAAACAGCTGCTTCCAAATATTCCCTATAATTTCTGCTTTAAGTTAAATATCTTCTGCATTCCAGAGAAACATGTAATTTTTAGACAAAGAGGCGATCAATACATAAGGATAATTGTAATACTGATTTAATTTCATAAGCATTAGGATTTTGCTATGGTCTTATCCTTCCATAAGACTCCCTAGAATGTTCAAGTGCTAATAACATTAATAACAATTTCACTCAATGTCACCAAGACTTAGCGTTTATTATCTATAAAATGGGGGATAATATCTATCTTGTGAGGGTACTGTGGAGATTAAATGAAAGGTAAGTTACTTCACATAACAACTGGGGCAAGAAAGAGATGTTTAATAAATGATGAGCCCGAATTTGAAATCAAACTATTTTACTTCATTATCAAGAAGATGGATACATGTTAACTAGCCATACCACATGAGTCAAAATATTTTTTCTTATTTTAGAGAGCTCTGGGTGTTCATCTATATCTCACAAACTAATATACATACATACGTGCACATATACACATATGTATTTGTTTACTTATAATTATCTATTTATTAGGTACATGTGTTATGTACACAGAATTTAGGACCTAATCCTGAGGTTGTCAAGTTTTATTTTAAATTGATCCCTGAAGTGATTATTTAAGAGCCTGTTTACATAACATAAGACAAAAACAGCTTTGTTGTTTTTAAGCAATAAATTCTCTTTTCAAGCAATAAAATGTTCCCTAAATTGATGTATGTGGTAATGAGGATATTTAGCAACTGGAAAATGAGAAGCAAGAGAAGCACAATAATGTGATCTAAATGAGACACTCTCTGAATATAGCAGGTCTTGATTTACTAGTCAAGAATACTGAAAGAGCATCATTCATAGTATTTCTTCACTTTCAAAAACATTTTCTCCTTTCATTAATCATCTTTGTGAAGTATAATTATTTTCTTACACCAGAGCTTTTCTAGGTTACTGCATGCTCAACCTGGCTTTCTATTTTTATATATGGAATTGCACAGTTTTAAAAAATAGATTATGGTTAAAAAAATAAGCCTGTGTTTTATTCTATGAGGAGAAAAATATGAACAAAATGCTTTCATGCAAATACTCAAAGATAAAGAGACCAAAGCCATTTTTCTCCGAGGTTATTCGCTGTAGATCATAAACTCTAAAATACATTTATTTTTTAATTTCAAAAGTCTCCTCCCAAATTACCCACAACCATGATCAATATTATTTTTTTGAATCATGACTATGACTAAGCATACAGCCTCTACAAATCATAAGATGAATTTGAGATTTGGTCACTTTTTCATGAATTTGGGTTTATCCCTTTATTCAACCACTATGATTTAAGCATCTACCATATGCCAGTTATTGTTGGGAGGCATATCGATTCTAACACAGATTATGATCAGGATTATATGATTTGATTGAGTGTATCAGCTCAATTAGCCAAATTATTTCCTCTTTATCTTTATCTGGCATACACAGCCCAAACTACAATTTTAAACAGCTTCCATTTACATAAAGATTAAAAATTGGACAATATGTAAATAAAATGTATCTATCTCCCAGACCTCCAGGACTTTAAACATTAATGGAAGACATAATTACGGCAAGATGTATGTGTGTGTGCTAACGTTTGCTTATGTAAAAACAATTTTTGGCTTCATGTGGGATAGGACTATGGATGGGAACAGGAGAGAACTTCCACTTTTTATTGTATGCTCTTGTATATTTGAATAATTATTTAAATATTGTATAAATTGTATAAATATAGATATTTATACTATTTTGTACTATTTGAATATTTGTACTGTTTGTGCACATATTATTTTTAGTTTAAAAAAATATGTCTGAAAACATTAGGGATGTTTTAGTACCAACAGGATAAAACTGAGAACTGAGAAAATCATCTGGAAATTATTTCACTTTCACCTCAATACCTGCAGAACTTTTATCTCAAATCCTCACCTAATTTTCTATGTGAAAACTCAGTAAGGAATTCTACTTTGTTATTAAAATATGTGAAAAAAGCAGCTACGTTTTTCAAGCATGGACAAGCCGATGCCCAAAAAAATGAGATGTGAGACTTATCTAGAATTAGGAGGTTTAAAAGTGTTCCTACACTATCAATACAGACTTAGACTCAGCTCTGCCATGTGTCCTGTAAATGGATAAGGTTGCCCGTCTCTCTCGTAGTGTCACAGTGTGGTGATCCTCACAAACCTCATTGACAAGGAGCTAGAAATTAGCAAAACTTCTTTCGACCTGTACTCAGAGAAGCAGACCATCTTGGGGCAGTTCAGTGCCCCTGTGACTTTAGACTTTGCTCTGAATTGTGGACTCAGTCCTTGCAAGTTCAGCATGACAGACCTTAAAAACACCAAAAAACTGAGACTCCTCCAGAGTCAGCCTTGGCAGAGCCAAGAAAGCAAGAAATCTGAGGGGGTTTCTGGTAGCATCTACCAGCAGAAATTGCTTTGCTTCTTTTTTTCTTTTTTCTTTTTCCCTTGTGCATACTTTTTAACTTCTAAGGATTAATAGATAATTTTGGAATAAACTGCTTTCACATTTTCTATCTGAACTACACTTGGTACCCTCATATGAGAGAGCCTTGTATGTCTGAAGCAACTATGAATTTAGGGAAAAGCTAGAATGTTTTAGACATGCAAATACCCAGGTTAAATCAGCATCTTCACTGCTAAAAAAAGGTATGCATTCACAAGTGTAGGCCAAGAGTAAGTTCAGGAAGCACTGAAAATACAAGGGAAAAAATACCGCCATATATATGTAAGAAGAGTTTCTGGTTTACATAGCTGTAAAAAATATTATCTGTTTACAAAGGATAAAGCAGGTAAGGTAGATCTGTGTTAGTTCAGTGTATATCTGGATATAACCTAGACAAAAGAAGGCAAGGCTCAGAGCCAAGCATAAAAAATAATCTCTTTTGTGTAAATAAAAAGAATATACATTTATTTTCTGCTATGTGATTAATTTTCTTTTTGAAAGAAAAAAGAAGAAAAGGGATTAGGTATCAATGCAAAGGGATTAGGTTAAAGAATTATTATTATTCTTTAACTATGTATATGCATTTATTTTAAATACATATGTATATTAAGTTTTTTCTTTATTTATTTGACAGAGATCACAAGTAGGCAGAGAGGCAGGCAGAGAGAGAGGGGGAAGCAGGCTCCCTGCTGTGCAGAGGAGCCTGATGCGGGGCTCAATCCCAGGACCCTGAGATCATGACCTGAGCTGAAGGCAGAGGCTTAATCCACTGAACCACCCAGGCACCTCTGTATATGCATTTATTTTTTTAAAAAATGTGCATAGTTTGTTATCTGGTGGAAGAATTACTGGCCATATAAAAAATTTTAGACTATTTATGTTAAAAATAACCTGTACAGTCAGGTATTTGAATGCGGAGTTGTAGACTTAAAGCTTTTAGCTAGAAGTACAATTAGCAATACAAAAGACAAGGCATAAATAGTGTGCTATGAAGGTAGTTTTCAATATTGTTCCTTACCATTCTCCCATTCATGGAATGGGCTCTTAAAAATGACTCAGTAGTGGAGGTTGTGAAAAGGTGTTGCCATTTCTTTTTTTTTTTTTTTTTAAAGATTTTATTTATTTATTTGAGAGAGAGACAGTGAGAGAGAGCATGAGCGAGGAGAAGGTCAGAGGGAGAAGCAGACTCCCCGTGGAGCTGGGAGCCTGATGCGGGACTCGATCCCGGGACTCCAGGATCATGACCTGAGCGGAAGGCAGTCGTCCAACCAACTGAGCCACCCAGGCGTCCCAGTGTTGCCATTTCTATAAGAATTAGTTTGTAGCAAAATATTACTGTAGGACAGGTACACTCCAAGTGTGGCCTCCGGACAGATACAGGAAATGTGGCTGAGGTGTCTGTCTAGACACCTTGTAAGGTGATCCAAATAGAAGTACCTCTTTCATTTTTCTATAAAGAAACAATGGTTTCAGCATGAAAGTGAAAAAACCAAATTAAATCACAAATGACATAAAGGGAAGATTACCTAGCATGTTTCACAAAGGAGAGGGGAATGACATTAATTTTTGCTTAGCACAGTATGAGCACAACCAAATTGCTAGCTTTTTCCTGTACCTTGTGACTCTGAACTAATTCTTCCATAGACTGAACATGGGGACACTGGTGGTGAGCCTTGCCTATCCCTCTAGCCACCTGCCCCATTGTCTCTGGACCTGCCTTGCTTATAGCTTGCCCAAGAGTTAACAACTCATTTCTGGTCATGGTATGAAGAAATGATAGAAGGACTCATGAGGGGAAGAGCCAGCAACATGGGTAATGGTTGGTTCCTTTCTGCCCGAAGAGAATCCACCTTGATTCTCCTTTGTTTGGATTTTTAAATCCATTGCATTATTAAGAGGACATTTTTGAATTATTGATAAGCTAGAATAACATGTTTGGCCATTTAAATCAATATTATTGAACCACGTTAGTTGTGATGTAGTCCATTGTTCTTTTTTCTTAAATGGAAATTGCTTTTTTTTCCCCCCTGATAATAGTGGTCATTGTAAAGCATTTACACAAAAAAATGTAAAACAAAGTCAAAAGATATAAATCCATCACTGCCATTATAAATCATTTTTAACATTTTGCTATATATACTTTTGACTTTTTCCTAGACATATATATAGGCATGTATACATGGAAATACAATCATCCTTTACAGCTTTATATAAATTTCTACTTGGTTTTCTTTTTAACAATACATCAGGAACCTCTTTCCATATTATATATGGTTTATTATGACATCACCCTGAAGACTTGCAAAACGTTTTATAATCTTACTGCAGGTACACTTCTGCCATATTATAAATAGTTATAGAAACAGGCTCAACGTTTTGTCTCTTTACTACCTTGTCTCCTGGTTTCTCCTGACTTTGAATATTTTGACTGCCTATTGTTATCTATCCCTTCTGCATTCTGTAGGTCTTTGCTTTTAACCCCACTCTCTTCTTACCACTGTTTTTATTTGAAATAAAATTAGAATTGTTTGGGAAATAAGAGTAAATGGACTCCAAATAAGGGCTTCTTTGAGTCAAGTGTGAAAATATCAGGCCACATATTGTGAGTTGACTATTCAGAGACATTTTCTGCCTTGCTCTTGAAGTCTTAGATGTGTTCTGGAGAGTTTGAAGTCCAAAGCAAGTGTGATATTCCCTTAACTGCATGGGCAGAGTAGACTCACTAGACTTATGGTTAGCTCTATCACTGGTCATAAAAAAACCTTTTTGTTGCTCTTTACTTTCATAACTTGCTTAAAAAAGACACTTCACCTAAATAGAAAACCGGTGTTCACAGGGACCATGAGGCATGTATCAGGTCAAATTAAAATAAATTCAAATATCAGAATGCATAGTGTTAATCAGATTGGTTTTAGACCCTGAATAATTTTTTTTTAAAGATTTTATTTATTTATTTGACAGAGAGAAATCACAAGTAGTCAGAGAGGCAGGCAGAGAGAGAGAGAGAGGGAAGCAGGCTCCCTGCTGAGCAGAGAGCCCAATGTGGGACTCGATCCCAGGACCCTGAGATCATGACCTGAGCCGAAGGCAGCGGCTTAACCCACTGAGCCACCCAGGCACCCCTAGACCCTGAATAATTTAAGAGGAAATAAAACAATCTGTTTCAGGTCTTAAGGAGAATGTGAAGTATCTGTAGCACATCCTCGAAGTAAAACTGTCTCACAATCTGTTGTGGGTTTTTAGAAAGTATTGACTTTTAATGTTTCTGATGGTTCCTTTCTAAGGATCATTTTAATTCTTCGAGCCCATTTCTTCATCTTAAAATCTGAGATAATGATTTCTGTTTTACAGATCATAGTAAGGATCGACTGGAATAAGATCTGTAAAAACACATTGTAGAAATATTAAGTGCTATATAAATTTAGGGTTATGTTATTATAGGGTAAGTAGAACAGATCCATTCAGCATTACCTATAGTAAAGATAATGCAAAATTTCAAGACAAATCTACGAGTATAATGACTTATGGAGAGGAAGATAGATGAACTTGACAGTATGCTTAATTGGTCCAGAGGTTTTTTTTTTTTTTAAGATTTTATTTATTTATTTGACAGAGAGAGAGAGAGACAGAGAGGGGGAATACAAGCAGGGGGAGTAGGAGAGGGAGAAGCAGGTTTCTCACTGAGCAGGGAGCCCGATGCAGGGCTCGATCCCAGGACACTGGAATCATGACCTGAGCCAAAGACAGATGCTTAATGACTGAGCCACACAGGTGCCTGGTCCAGAACTTTAGAAGTCTAAAATGCATTCCCTATTTTACCCGTGGCTTTCATGATAACCTTGAGCAAAAGGAAATTTACCACCAATGTTATAAAAAAGACTGAGATCTTACACAGCAATGGCCTTAGTCTGAGTTACTCAAAACTGATGATGCAGCAACAGATAGAACATACAAACTAGGTGCATTGTAAAAACTTTACATTTGGATTCCCAGTCCAGCTGCGTACATGAATATAGGTATATGTATAACTATCCTACAGGAAAGAAGGAAAGAAAACTCATATTTATCGGGGAATTGGTAGATGCTGGGTGTCTTATTATATTTTTGGCATACATTACTTCATTTAACTATAGCAGAGCAAAAAGAAAAAGGCACAATTGCTATAGGAAACAGGATGTGGATAGGTAAGGTATTTCTGTGTGTGGTGGCTCAGGGTGCAGTGACAAAGCCTAGAACAGTCGATCTGAGTTACTTCCTCCTCTTTATCTCCTTAGCGGACTTTTTTTTTTTTTTCTTAGTGGGCTTCTAATAACTATGAAATCCGTTTATAAGTGGGCAGAGAAAAAGATAAGAAACCAAGAGTTCCAGGCAATACCCCAATAAGATAATTCACCATAATAGTTTAAAAGTTGAATTTTGGGGGGTCCCTGGGTGAGTCAGTCAGTTAAGCATCTGCCTTCTTCTCAGGTCATGATCCCAGGATCCAGGAATTGAGCCCCGTGTTGGTCTCCTTGCTCAGCGAGGCGCCTGCTTCTCCCTCCCTCTGCTGCTCCCACTACTTGCGCTCCCCCCCCCCCCCAAATAAATAAATAAATAAATAAATAAATAAATCTTAAAAGAAGTTGAACTTTTTATATAATCAACTGATCTAACCATAGATTTTCAGGAATAAATTGTTAAATTTCTTTTTACCTGACACAAGAGAAATATAACACTTGGTATCTCAGCTATTAATTCTAAAGATAGTAACACCCATCGTGTTGTTGGCTTCGTCCAGGCACTCTTCAGGGTCTCATGCATGTTCCTTCTTTAGGACTCGAGGTGCTTACGACGATGGGTCTCTAAAGATGTCCACATCTTAATTCCCAGAGCGTGTGCATGTATCACGTGGCCGAAGGGACTCTGCAGGTGTGATTAACGATTTTGGGTGGGGGTGGGGAGGACAGTATCCTGGATTATTCAGGTGAGCCCGATGGAATCACAGGGATTCTCGTAGGGAAAGAGGGAGGCAGGAGAGTTGGGGCCAGAGTGAAGCTAACGAGGAAGACTGGACACTTCTGGCTTTGATCATGGAGAAATGGAACAGTTTCTAGAAGCTAGAAAGGGCAAGGACATGGGTTCTCCCCTAGAGTCCTCAGAAAGGAAGGCAGCCTTGCCCAAACCTGGATTTTAGCCCAGTAAGAACCACTCTGGACTTCTGAACAACAGACTTATAAGTCTGTGTTGTTTTAAGCCACTAAATTTGTGGTAATTCTTTGGAGTGGCAATGGGAAACCAATGAAATTCTCATAATAATTCTATGAGATACACACTATAATCATCTCCGAGTCACAGATGAGCAAACTAAAGCACCGTTTCTCAAAGATATACAACCACTGAAGTGTGGTGCTGGGGTTTGAGTGCAGACAGCCTGATTTCAGAGCCCATGCACTGGAAGCCTCCTGATGTCCAGCTTGGGGTTCTAATACATTGCATCTTTAGAGTCATATTGCCAATAGTTCCACCTTTAAGACCCTTGAGCTCACCTATGGATGTGCCTAATGCCCAGTCCTAGAGGTAGGGCACAGGCTTCTTTTAATGCCTTCAAAGTTGGTACAACCACCAACACCAACCCATTGGTAAAAAATGTAGCCCTGGAAGTGTGCCCAGTTCCAAAAGCTTAAATAACTGGAAGCAGTACCTTCTGCTAGTGCTATATGTTGTCAAGATAAAAAAAAATTAATAAATTGTAAATCTTATGCCGTTTGGGAAATATTTTTAAAATTGGGATATTTTATTTTATTATTATTATTTTACATATATTTTAAGATTTTATTTATTTATTTGACCCAGAGAGAGAGAAAGCACAGCAGAGAGAGCAGCAGGCAGAGGGGGAGGGTGAGGGATAAGTATGGTTTCCACTGAGCTGGGAGCCCGATGTGGGGATCTATCCCTGACCTTGGGATCACGACCTGAGCTGAAGGCAGATGCTTCACAGACTGAGCCAATCCAGGTACTCCCCACCCCCAAACTGGGATTTTTTTTTTTTAATTTTTTATTTTTTATAAACATATATTTTTATCCCCAGGGGTACAGGTCTGTGAATCACCAGGTTTACACACTTCACAGCACTCACCAAAGCACATACCCTCCCCAATGTCCATAATCCCACCCCCTTCTCCCAAACCCCCTCCCCCCAGCAACCCTCAGTTTGTTTTGTGAGATTAAGAGTCACTTATGGTTTGTCTCCCTCCCAATCCCATCTTGTTTCATTGATTCTTCTCCTACCCACTTAAGCCCCCATGTTGCATCACCACTTCCTCATATACTATGCAGCCACCAAACTGGGATATTTTAAAAGCAAATATCAAATCAGCTCTTGTAGAGAAAAAAAATTTATAAAATTTGAAAATACCTGACACGAAAATGTTTAAGCAAGTTCTTTAGCAGTTTTAAGCTATTCCAAGAAAGCTCCAAAAAATGGGCATATACGAGTCTTAGCTCTGTGCTTGACTCTCAGAAAACAAGAACAAAATCCAGGGAACAAGTAAATGCATAAATATTGAATCAGCATATGGACATACATATGTGTTTTACCATCCACACTTTGAGCAAAGATGTCCTCAAATATTTTGGAATCTATGTTTGGTTATTATTATCACTTTAATTTAATAGAAGCTTCTTTGTGAGGTGAGGAAGTGCTGTCTTTGCTTTATTCCCTGACTTCTGTCCATACTTTTGGCCTCATGAACAGAGGTGGTGGAGCAATGGTGGTTAGGAACCCTGGCTTTGGAATCTGCACTACCTGGGTTTGATTCCAGTTCGCCTGCTTGTTACTTGGATGACTTCCATCCAGTTAGTTAACTTTGGTGCCCTCATTTAAAAATAGGCATCGTAATGTTTACCTCTTATTTTACAGTGAGGATCAAAGGCATAATGTATATAAGCATTGCCCGGCCCATAGAAAGCACTCAAGAATGGTCACAATATAAAATTCACATTTATCATCACAGACTGACTCTTGTTTCTGATGTCATCCAGAAAGTATAACATGCAAGTCAGATACCCATCTTTTTAGAATATCATCCTTCTAGAAAACAGAAAGAAAAATAGTCATTATAAACTATTTGAGTCTCACATATGCTTTACATTAGTGAGTCCATTTAGAAGGCTTGAATTCATCTTGGTTCTTAGGAAGTTGGAGGATGAAGGAAAGATCAGATTTTAAACTTTAAGTGAGAAGATGGAGAGAAGGGGTCAGTGGTTTCCACCATAGTCTCATCAGAGTGGAGAAGGTGACTTATTACTAATAAGCGTCTACTTTGTGCCCAACGCTTTACATATATTATCTCACTAATCTTCTTGGCAGCCTTTTGGAAGTGGTATGAAGACCACCATTTTACACATGAGTGAAATGAGTCACTGAGAGGCCCAGTTTACTTCTTTCAAAGTCACACAGGGTATGCTGGGATTCAGACACAATATACTGTGCAGCCTTCAGGTAGGACTATTTTCCCAAACAGTCCTGAATGATAGCATATGATTATGAAAGAAAATGCGTGTTACTCACTAGAAATGAGTAATGATTTATACTGAAAGGGTTATTGAGCAGCAAACAGCACACGGACATAATTTTTGTAATTATTCTGTCACACTGCAAAATAATTTTTCTTTAACGACATAATCAGCCCATTTCTGGCTGAGTCAAGCACCTTCTGCTAGCTTGTTGCTTCCCATTATGCTACTTTGAGGACAGAGGGCAGCTTACAAAGGCAATTTTTAAAGCAAGTGTTCCTCGATGGTGGTCAACATAATTTTTACTCCATCCAGGAATATTACAATTTGGAGATCAAGGAGCCGTTAAGAATCAGCGCTGGAGATGAAAATCCTCACAAAATCTAAAGTTGGACTTTCTAATTTGTTCCAGAATGACAGAAGCCACCAGTCAGATTCTCAGAACCACCAGAACAGATTGACTTGCCTATAGGACATCACACATAATCTAGGTCAGGAAAAATACTTCATATCTTATTATTGAAATTCCTCATTGCTTTCCCTTCCAAAATAATGATATGTCAAGAATCATTTGACATAGGATTGCAAATAGAGCAAAAAGAATTCGTGTTTGTATTAGGACATATACCGACTGCAATTACTATGTAAATAATTTAATTATTTTCTAGTTTCATATTGATTTTAAGTAACCAAGACTCCCTTTTAAGGTTTCAACACTGACTTACCATTGTCTTCAACAGAGAAGTAGAAGATATCCTTTGTTGCTCTGCTGCCTTCATTCAAGACATAGCAGATCTTCCTTTCATCAATGTCAGCTAATAAAAGAGCAAGTATCACTCATCATATTGGCACAATAGAAAACGAGTATAAGAACTTCAGTGGTTTAAGGCATGAAAATATGACAATAAGGAAATTTAAAAATGATTAAATGCATACAAATCTAACTTTTAAAAAATGATTAAGTGAAAATGAATTAAATTTTTTCTTAAAGTTACGACAAAAATAGAACGTTAGATTAAACTTTTGTTACTGTGCTATGTGTATGATCTGTAGGATAATCCCCAACAAGAAAGACATTCCAGTGATCCATGTTTTACAACACCCTGGCCCTCTATGGAAAGCTGAGCCCAACTGGTTCTGTATAAGCCTGGAGCTTGGAATGACAGTGGTTATTCATTAACTATTAGTCAAATGAATTTAAGCAAGAATAACTGCAGTATTCTAAGAAAAAAGAAAATGGGAATAAAATCACGATTTTGTTATTACCTATTCTCTTGGATTTTTAAGATTTGTCACTTGGTTTGTAATTGTGTTTTTCTGGGTATGGATAACTATTAGTATATTAAAGACAGTATGCATTTTGGAGGTATTTATTTATAAAGATAATTCTTATAAAACCACATGATTTCATTGGCTTTAGAAGCAATTCTGAAAATGTAACTGGACTATTTTTTAACCCTTTATAAGTTTTAATCTAAGATTGCATTCCATGTATCTTTTCACATCTCATACATAAAGCTACATGAAATAGTTTTAAACAATGTAAAGAGATGCCAAAGACAGCAGGTGTCACATTACTTGGGAAAACAGAGGAGCCTGCTTCAAATTCACCATGTAGTGATGACAAATATATTTTTAAAAAGTTCTTTAAAACATATCTCACCACCCAGTTAGGAAAATTTAGTTTTATGCTTTTTTTTTTTTTAGATACATAAGTTACATTTGAATACTACAATAAAATGTGCAGTGTAATATTTATCTCCCAAACCTAAATACAAAAAATATCATCTTCAGAAATCTAAACTTACTGATAAACCAGGGAGACAATTCCTAGGTTTGTCATGACTTAAAATTTGCAATTAAACTGATATTACCAAAATTAATGTAATCTTATCTTACAGGGGGATTTCAGAAGCAGAAACTGTCCACCTGCATTCTGCAATTTTAGGGCATAACTACCAGCTTTACTAGATGTCCGAGAGTTAAATGGGCATCCTGATGAGATGGCTGGAAAAGGACTAGTTGCCCTCTTTTACTACCAGAATAATCTCATATTCCACCGTATTTCATTAGAATCAAAATCTTTCTGTCAGTGGGCTGAGGTTGGGAAAATTTTATACAGAATTGGGAGATCCGATCTGCTCAAGGAGAGGGACGGAGGCATCAGGGACATTGTTACTAACCTTGCACAAACACTCGCGTGCTCTGGTTTCCAAGGCCAGTGTTGATAATGAAGCCATGTTCTGGTCCTCTGGTCACTCTATACTTCAGAAACCCCTGGAAGCTGTCTTGATCCTCTGCCCTCAAAGATCTGTTGGTAATCAGGAAGCTCACGTGTCCAGTGTGAAGGCGCTTCAAGGGTGACACGCCTCTGTCAATGGCAATCTGGGAGAGTCTGTTGTCTAGAGGGTTTATGTGGATCCTCATTACCTGAGGTTTGTGTGTCTCTAGGACAGTGTCTGGGAAGACGTAGAAATCAGCATGAGTGCCATCTGTCACAGTGAAGGAGAAACTGTCTTCAGTTGTCTTGCTCCCATCGTGCCAGTAGCTAATCAGGTTCTCATTCAGGTCCCGCTTGGTGAAGGTGGTCACAGGATGACTGCCATTATACAAAATCCTACCATGGATGGGGAGCTGGGTGACAGTGAAGAGGAGAAGATCATCGGGAGTATCCTTGTCTTCCACTGTCAACTCAAAGGGAGTTAAGTGTTTGCCTTCCCCTTTGTGCAGTACTAGTTTATGGATGGTTAGGATAGGTTTCTTATCATCCGCATCTGTGATGAAGATCCTGAAGGTTCGGAACACGTGGCTGAGTCCATCAGTCACTTGAACCTCAAAGCTGTCGGTCTTTATCTCATCATTTGAAGTGTGGGCATAGAATATTTTGTTGCTAGCCAACTGAAGCTGAGTGAAAGAGGCAATGGGCTTCCCAGGGTGGTCGGAGCTCTCCAGGTGCCCAAGGCTAGGAGCCTGTGTGATTCTGAAGTGAAGCTGTTCATTGGAGCTGTTGAGGTCACTGGGGCTAAGCAGATTGGTGGTAAGGGTCACTCTGCCACCTTCTGTCAGGGTCAGCCCTTTGCTAACCACCTCAGGGAAGACCCTGTCTAAGCTCCCAATGGTGATGTGGAAGTAGCAGCCTATCAAAGGGTTAATCCCATCAGTCACATCGAACTTGATAATGTCAAGAACTCCATCTAGGCCTGTGTGGGTGTAACAGATGAGGCTTCTGTCAATCTCATCCTGGGTAAAGTTCATTCCTAGGGTGAGGTTATTTCTCACCTCCCCTCTGGGTTTTCTCAGCCGCTGTAGAAGCCCTTGTTGAGGCCCTGAACGGAGGACAAAACTGAGGCTCTTTTTACTGGAGTCCAAATCTGTGGCCTTAAGGACCCAATTTGTGATGACCTCAGTGTGTCCAGTCTCTACTTCCAGTCCAGCATTGGTGGTCAGTCGAGGGGTTTCATCATCCACCAGGATCACCATAATGGGAATCTTCCTGTGGGTGGTATGCTTGCCATCACTCAGCCAGACCTCAAAACTATCCTCTGTGGTCTCAGAGTCATCATGCTCGTACACAATAGTAGAGGCCTCCTGGATTTCCTGTAAGGTGAAGCTGTGGATGGGCTGGCTGCCTGTGGCCAGCTGCTGGACAATTCGGCCATGCTGAGGGAGGGCTGTGAGCTGAAAGTGAAGCTCATTTGGTGGCAAGTCAGCATCTGCTCCATTGAGCAGTGGGGTGTCTATGACCAGGCTCATCCCCTCTAATACCACAAACTCACCGGCGAAGAGTTCAGGCTGCTCGTCATTGGTGGGTAAGATGATTATAGGGAAGAAGACATTTGGGGAAAAGTTGATGCCATCGGAACAATGAAAGGTGAATTGATCTTTTTGTGGCTCTATCCCCTTGTGAATACTCTGTACATAACTGATATGCCTCGCTTGGACATCTTTGATAGAGAAAGCACTGATGGGGCTACCAGCCCGTGATTCTTTTGAGCCAGGAGCTGGTGCAATGTTTTCCAGGTAGCCAGAGGCTGGCTGACCAGTCACTGTGCATAGGATTTCATCTTGGGGTGTATCCACATCTTCAATATTGAGATGTCGTAAGGTCAAGGGACTCTTACCGCCTTCATCAACAATATAAGACTCCCCCACCAAGACTGTGGGTGCCACATTATCCACAGGCAGCACAACCACTTGCACCCGCACTCTCTCCACTATGCTGTCTCCCACCACCCATTGATAAGAATCCTTGGAAAGGGTGAGGCTAAAGGTATCATGTTGTTTCTGGAAGCCAACTTCACCCCCAGTGTGGACATAGACTACTGCCCCACTGATGAGGTCCTCTTGGGTGAATCGTCCTGTAGGTAAACCATTCACTAGAAGAGTACCCAATTTGGGACTATCCTCCATAATGAAAGATAGCATCAAGTCACCTGTACCCTTCTTTATGCCACGTATCATGCCTATGGTGATCCTAGTGGCTCTTCTCTCTAGTACATCTATGGAAACATCTAATAATGGACTACCTGTAATAGAGATCCTGGGATTTTTATAAGCTGCAGCAGGATGCACAGAAATCTGGACGGTGATGGGTACGTGGTGCACCCTGTCACTTACCTCCAGATGAAAGTTGTCGTTGGTAGACTGGTCTCTGCTGTGCTGGTAAGAGACCTTCCCATTAATAATATCAGCTTGCATGAAAAGTTCCCCTGGAACCATATGTCTATTTAAGTAGTGCAGGTGTCCATGTTGGGGACCCCAGACTAATATGAAGACAATCTGGTCAACATCAGTGTCAGGGTCTATGACATCCAGTTCATTACTGCTGAGGATAAAATTTCCTCCCTCTAAGAGAGTAAAGCCTCTGTTGGTGACTTCTGGAGGCTGGTTGTCTATAGGTTTCAGGAATAATGTGAATGTTCCAGGTACACTGTTGCCTGCAGCATCCTCCACTTGGTAGGTGAACTGTAAAACCCGTGGTATGACACCCAGCTTCTTCTGTGGTGGCTGGTAGGCAACTTTATGGAGATTTACCTGGGCCTGGGTGAAGTTCATGATGGGCATATCTGGTGAATCAGTGAGCACAATTTCTCCAGCCTGGACTTGGTGGTTGTCATCTGTGTCAGTTGGGGGTGTCAGTAAGGTGTACCACAGATTCTGGTCATCTGAGTCCTGGTCAATATATTGGAGAAATTTCTTCTGGAAGTAAGTGAGTTGGTACTGGTGCACAGTCATTTCTAGGGTAGTTCCTGGAAATAGTTCTGGACTCTGCAGATCCACTGGTTGGACCTTGATGGTGAAGAAGTGCTGGTTGGATAGGTTGGGTGGGTCATGGTCATCTTGTACATGGAAAGTCAGCTGAGCCATTACAGGTTGAGGGCTATGGGGTCCAAGATGGCGGTAGAAGAGTTTCCCTTCCATGATGTCTTGCTGAAGCCACTCAGTCACCACCTTCTCATAAAGTCCTTCTTTTTCCACATAATACCAATCTTCATCTTCAGGGGACAGAGGTGGTTTAGCCTGCCGCAGGAACATCTCCCCCAGGTGCTGAGTTGAGTAAGAGGAACCAGGGGCCAGATCCCACCCTCTTTCTTCCTTTTTTTCTTCTAGAGGCTGGTCTTCCAGCACGAAGTGGATGGTTGAGTCATCAGAGTCAGGATCAGTAGCACTCAGGACAAAGGGGGAAATCTGGACCACCTGTCCTTCTGTAATTGAGAGCCCGTTGTTGGCCTTGACCTTTGGTGGTTCATCATCAACAGGTATGATGGTGACAGGGAAGAGGAATTCCACCTGGTGGCACCCATCCTCCATCCGAAAAATGATATTATCACTGTAGGTGTTGCTGCCGTCATGCTGGTACACCACTCGCCCTGCTGCCAGGTCTTCTGGTGTGAAATGCTTACACCCAGCTGGTGCCCCAAGCACCACCAGCTGCCCGTGCCTCAAGCCCCTTACTGCAGTTACTATCACCTCTTTTAGGTTATCATGATCCCCAATCTGAAGGCTGTGGGTGCTGGACAGAGGCTTTAACTGACCTTCAAATAGAAGCAGTCCCTGGTTACATCTAGCCACTGGGGCCAGGGTGTTTATGGGTTTCATTATCACCGTGAAGGCAAAGGGGTCTGAGGTGGCGCCATCTCCGTCCACCACCTCCAGCTCCAGCTGGAAGAGGTGCTCTGAATCCAGTTTCTCTGTTGGGGGCTGGTAGGCAATTTTCAGGTTTCGTAGCTCACGCTGGGTGAAGAAAGAGACTGGAAGACCCAGGGGGTCATCAGTGCTGACTAGGTACCCCTGGTGCCCTGGCGTGGTTGTGCGGGCAAGGCGAATGTTGAAGACCAGGTCATCAGGGTCAGACTCCTCGTCATCTGCAGCCAATGCGTCAGGGGTTAGGGCTGTTAGTAAGAACTGACTGACCTCCATCATCATCAGGGCCGCAAAGCTGGGCCTAGGTGCAGTGTTCTCTACTCCCTCATGGATGCTCACCAGCAGCTGGAAGTGCTCGCGGGACAGCACCTCCTCTGACCCAGCGCCTCCGTCCTCTGGCCCTAGCAGCTCCGCCATTAGGGGCACATAGTCCCGATTGGGCGACAGGATAGTGGCAGTATGCTGATACCGCACCCCAGCTCTGACAAAAGCCTCACAGTCTACCCTCTTGCCTCTGGGGAGAGGAGTCCCCATGGCGTCCACCAAACGTCCATATTTGGGCAGCGGACCGCCCTGGGGAGGAAGAAGGGTGAGCCAGCACCTGCTGGTGGTAGAGGCTCCGTTCCCCAGGGAGGCAAATTCCAGCACTCTCCGGTCGATGGCTTGGCTCCAGCCCCGCAGCCTCTCCACCGACAAAGGCCTGTTGCGGGTCACCAGCTCCGGCTGGGAGAAGACCAGGTCCACATTCAGCGTGAAGGGCCGTACCAGCGTGTAAGTCGGGGCGTCATAGCGCAGCTGCAGCCGCACCCGAGCGCGTCCCGGGCTTCGGGAGCCGAAGTGAGTGTACTGGACCTGGCGGGGCCCGAAGGTGCAGGGGAAGCGGCCAGGGGAGAGCGCACCGTGGCTCAGCGGCAGGGTGTCCAGCACCGTCACCTCGCACTGGTGCCCGGGCTGCACTCGAATCACCAGGTCCCGGAGCGGATCGAGCCAAAGCGAGCGGCCCGCGGGAACCCGGAGTCCGGGGTTAGCGATCAGGACGCTGGGGCTGTCGGGGTTATTGCAGGCCAGTGCATCCCAGGTGGGCAGGTAGAGCGCAGGGTGGGGTTCAGTCCCAGGCGAGGGTGATTGTCCCTGTAGCACCGGGCAGCTCAGGAGCACGCAGGCGAGAGCCGAGAGAAGCTGCCGGGGCGTCCCAGCGGGGCGCGGAGAAGTCCCAGCCATGGGACCTTGACGCTGGGATACCTGGAGAGTACGCTGTCCAGAGAGGGCCGGCTCAACTGCAGGTGCAGGCTGGGGAGGAGGAGGCTGCTGTCCGGTCCGGAGCCGGGGCGCGGACTCAGCAGGAGCCAGTGGCCATGCTCCAGCTGTGGCAGGTAAAAGCAGCGGGGAGAGAGGGCTATGCTCACCTTCTGCCCTGCCCGCGTCCCAAGCCTCTCCTCGGCTGGCTCCGGGGACCGCCTAGATATGCCCCAACGCCCGCAGACCTCGCGAGGGTGCCGGAGTTCGCCCCTCTGCTGCTTTGTGCCTTTAACCTCGCTACCTTACTGACCTTCGTGCCGGGAGGGGTAGTCGGCCACTGTGCAGCCGCGGCTGCCTGCTTCAAACCATCTGCTTGGGATATTCTCCCCGGGTGTCTCGAAGAGATTGTTCTTTAGGACTGGGAGACAGACAGCGACTGTACCCGGGTCAGTTCTGTGCGTGGAAGACACTGCGCTCCCGCGGTCCATTCATCCAGGCAACGGTGTTTCTGATAGCGGGGAGAGCCACCATTCCTCTTCCTTACCGCTGACAGGCGTGCATTTTCTAGCCAAAATTGAGTCTCACTTCGGACATAAAAGAAGCTGGTGGGAGCTATTTTGCAAATAGGATTTTCTAGCTGCCCGTCTGATGAAGTAGCTTATTCCTAGATCTTGTAATTCTGTGCTTCCAAAATAACCCTGGCATTTTTCTTCACTCAGTTCTGGAGGAAAAAGATTACCATCCAGGCTGGAGAACTTGAACGGCTTTTAAAATCTGTTTTTAATCAGTGGGTCTCACATACCACACAACCCAGTGTGCAGATTGGCTTCCTTCCATTTTTTTTTTTTTTTTTTTTTAGAATGTGGTTTCCTTATCTGATCAACAGTGACTCCTTCTGAGTTTATTAGATATGCTGTATCCTAAATACTTCCTTTGTAGAAAAATATATAGTAGCCAGAGGCTAGAATGTCAAGAGAAACAATAGCAGAGAAAATAACCCAGGTACTTGGATCAATTTCTGTGAATTAATCTATTTAACACTTGGAATGGAATTAGGCTTGCTCTTTGTGGCTTTTAGTTAAAGATGCCTCCCCTGGGTGGGTGTAATGTTAGCTACTTAGTCTCATATCTTTTTTTTTTTTTTTTAAGATTTTATTTATTTATTTGAATGAAGAAAAAAAAGAGAGAGAGAAAGAGAGTGCACAAATGCAGGGAGGGGCATATGATGGGGGTGGGGGGAGCAGCAGATTCCCTGAGCTGAGCCTGGAGGGGATGGAGCTCAATCCCAGGACCCTGGGGTCTTGACCTGAGCCCAAGTCTGATACTTAGCGACTGAGCCACCCAGGTGCCCCTTCATGTCTATTTTTTCAAATATTAGGGGTGTCCATTTAGGCACAGGGCCGATTACTCTGTTCCTGTAATTAAAATTGTAATGAGCTGCAGAAGGCCACAGTTGAGCCGATCTGGGTGTGAGCAGCGCACTGGCAGGAAGGCGGTGATTGTGAACAGAGAATGACATGTATGCGCTGTGTTTTGGGGAGTCTGAGGGGAAGCAGGTGTTTGGCCTAGAAAGAGGTTTCTCAGAGCGGATTTCCTGTGAAGTTAATGTATCTTGGGCTTAAGATTTGAAGCATAAATAAAAGTTTTAAAAAATGTGTTAAAAAATTGTAATGTGCTATCTTATGCAATTAATATAAATGTGAGACCTGATGTCAGTGAAAATAGTTGTGTTCTAAGTTATAATGATAAAATATGGCTTCGAGGGGAATATATGTATACAATGTTATCCTCAAATTATTTTATTTTACTGTGCTGCAGAAGCCTGTCTTATGCATTTCAGCAGCAGCAGCACTGACTCCCAGAGCAGAAATAATCTGCTTTTGGCTTGAAAGCATTAATATTCTCTTTAAATATTTAATTTAGCAAGTGAAAGGCCATGGGTCTATATAATCCACAAGATGGAATGCTAGTACACCTCATCAGCACAGATTAGGCAGATTTGTTCATATAATTGAATATTAAGAGATAGTAAATTTGAAACAAAATATTTAGCGAATTATGCTGGTCCAGTGTGTCCAGAAATTATTTTAAAAAATATTTTAAATTGAAGCAGGTAAAATTCCATCGTAAATGAAAGAGAAATTATATTTCATAATGCTACTGCCTTGTCCAAAGGATAGTTTTTATATAATAGAACTTTTTGCATGTACTAAACTTTACCAAATGAATATTCCTGTATGAGTATAATTTTGATTCCAGTCCAAGCACCACTCACCCTGGGCAACTATGTTGTCCATGAGCTATTTTTATTATAGAGATGAGGGTAGGGACTGCAGGTGACAGAAAACTAAGCTACTAGGTTTTTAATTTTGTCCTCTGATCCTCCCCTTCCAGTTAACATTCTTTCTACTGTTCTGTTCTCCCTACCAAAGCTTCTTAAAAGTGGGGTTTCGTTTTTCCTGTTATCTACATAACTTTTTCTCCCACTCACTCCTGCTTAGAACACTCCAGTCTGGTTTCCACTTTAAAAACATCAATAAAATTCTATGTCAGGTCATTAATAACCACTATGTGGCAAAATCCCATGACTATTTCTCGTCTTGTCCATTTGCCACATCCTTCTGGTTTTCCTCCTTCTTTGTGGTTTAAGTCCATCTTCTTCAGAAAGTCTTTTTCCTATGCTCCCCAAGCCATATTAAATCGGTTTGTAATTCTGCATTTGGGGATAACATGATTAAGCTGCATGAGAGCAGGGAGCATGCAGTATTGACCCATGATAGCCATTGATGCCAAGGAGTTGTGCATAACGGGTACATAAAAGTATTTACTGTTTGAATGAATAAGAAATTGAGAAGTAGTAATTATGTACTGTGAAGTCTAGGTGCCAGGCAAGCAAACAAACAAAAAAAAACTCACAACAAAAACAAGAGAAACCAAACCAGTACAAGTATAAGATAGCCTCTTTTGTAATCGAAACAAGTCCATCTGCCTGATGGGCAGCAAAGACAATCACTGAGACACTGGGCACCGAAAGAAAGGGTTGATTTTGGAGGCAGCCCAAGAATAGCTGGAGGAGACAGGAGGGCAAACATCTGATCCACCCTGCTGCGAGAGGAAAATCAGGGAAATTTAAAGACAAATGGGAAAGGTCTGGGTAAAAGTTGCAGCTGTGCTTATCAGTCCTGTTAACCCTTTGGTTACCAGTGTCAATCCCCACTGTCTTTTGATTATGGCTCATTCTTGAGGGAATTGGGATAATGACCCTTCTAGTTACTTCCTGCTAAAATGGGGCAAAGAGCAGAATTAGAGGAATGGAAACTCTTTGCATTCATTTAGAAAACTTTAGCTCCAAGTTGAAACCCAATATTCTATGTTACCAGGATTTTTGTACTTTGGTTTGTTGTTCTTATACTATTTTATCTAGGGCCTTGGGGGAGGTCTGTTATAACCAACAAATTATTGTACCTGTCCACAGATTTCTTTTGTACTTGTCCACGGATTTCTCTGGACCAGAGGCTTGCTGGTCCAAGCAGCATTTTTTTGATGCTCATTTATTCTCTTTTTCCAGTTTATTTGGGTCTTCAGGAAGGAGTTTAATTTCCATTAATGCCCAAGGCTTTGGACACTGCTTATGTGACTTTTGCCACAAATGCATCTCTGTCGTTGCTCTGAATTATTAGTGATAATCCAAACCTAGGAATGATCTTGCATAGTGTTTTCGTAACTTAAGGCCTTCTTTGAACAGCATGGAAGAGCTTCAACCTCGTCTGTAGAGTTCTCTATAAATACCTGTTGTATTTATAAAAATAAAATAAAAAATTACCTGTTGTTCTTGGTATCCTGGCAAAATCTATTTGCCAGTCTCCTCCAGGTTTGAGGTCTCTGAGTTGTGTACCTTTTTAAATGGGTAAGGACCCAGTCTTAGGATTGTTTTTAGCACAAATACCACATTTTTTTTTTAAAGATTTTATTTATTTATTTTACAGACAGAGATCACAAGTAGGCAGAGAGGCAGGCAGAGAGAGAGGAAGAAGCAGGCTCCCCGCCAAGCAGAAAGCCCGATGTAGCGCTCAATACCAGGACCCTGGGACCATGACCTGAGCCGAAGGCAGAGGCTCTAACCCACTGAGCTACCCAGGTGCCCCACAAATGCCACATTTTAAAAATAGTTCTCCAAAGACTGGGACCTGCAATATACCCTGGGTCCATCAAAGAGTAGCATCTCACCCATCATAGGAGCTTTGAGGAATAAGTTAAATATTTCTCCCATAAGATGTTCTGGGATAAGGATTCATTGTATTTCCAGCTGGTTCTATTGCTGGCATGGTGTTTGAATCCTCATTCCTTTGGTCTTTTTGAGTCCTCCAAGGAATATTGCAGTTGATAACTTTAGTTAAATCTGTGCCTGGTGCTAAAGCCATTACAGAGGTTTTTGGATCTCTGCAGAGGCTGCAGAGCCTCTGGCTTGGTAGCGTGATCTGCCCAGGTGTTCTCTTGGGCAACCAGTCTGATTTTTGGTGTTCTCAGTGGTGGACAACAGCTGCTGGGTCACTATTGCACCCAGATTTTAATGATCTTTGATCCATGGAACTGTTCTTGTCCATAAACATCTAAACTTTGGGTTTTCTAGGGGCAGACCCGTCATATCAGAATGGCTGAAATCAACTTGCTCAATTATCTGTAGGTCTCTGGGGATCTTTGAGCGGTTTATACAGCAACGGCCTAAACATGGGCCATGGTGGCAGTTTTTCTCTGAAGTTTATATCAAGCTATATAGTTTCAGTTTGCAGGGTTTTAAGAAAAAGAGTAGTTTCATTACTCAATGATTCCAAGTCAAGAGAATGGGAGAAAACTAGAAATATTAGTGTGGAGAGTCTTGGCCAGATAATTGAGAACACCAGAATTCAGGATCTAACTCAGTTTTACAGGCAAACAGTAAGCTCTCACAGTTATCAGCATTAAAATCTAACATCCATAACAGTATGTTTACTAAAACATCATTTCTCTAAAATCACCCTCATTTCCAAAGATAGCGAAATTAGGACTAATTTGTTTGTAAAATAATTTGCTTGTAAAATGTTTGTAATAAACTTGGCCTAATTATTTACCTAAGTGCAGCAAAATAGTGATGGTCCATATAGGTTTTTGTTTGCTTGTTTTTTTAAAATTGGTTTTCCTGGAACTTTTCATAAGAAATTTCAGATTGAATTTCTAGTCGCCCCTTAAGGCTAAGAAGCCAAGCAAAATACTTGCCATCTGACTTCACCTGCAATACCTAGAGGTTTGGGTGAATACCTCTTTTCTTGAGGTCCGCAAAATACCCCGAGTTTCCCGCACCTGCCAGGAAGTGATTTTCTTTACTCACCTGGGAAGGCAGCTGGTACCCCTGGAAACAAGGTTATCAGGTCGATTCATTCGCTCCATCAAGTTAACCTTAGTTCCTTAAAGCTGCCTTGTCATAGCTGAATCTATGTAGATCTCCCTTAACTATGACATTCTGGGGAAAGCCTTGGTAAGATAACCAGTGTTTCCAATTGTGTCCTGACATAAGGAGAACAGATCCTTATTAAACTTATGCAAATAAATGCATTGCTATTGAAATAGAAGAATACTCACGAGGGAGTCTAAATTCTGGAGGGATCAGGTAGGGAAATAAAGATACATGTTTCATATTTGTTTACAAAGGAATGTTATACCAAATTTCCCGAAGTCATACATAGCCTAAAATCTGGGAAAGCGGGCACCTTGATGGCTCAGTGGATTAAGCCTCTGCCTTCAGCTCAGGTCATGATCTCAGGGTCCTGTGATGGAGCCCTGCATCAGGCTCTCTGCTTAACAGGGAGCCTGCTTCCTGCCCCTTCTCTCTCCCCACCTCACCCCCCTCCCCCACCTCTTAGCCTACTTGTGATCTCTGTGTCAAATAAATAAATAAAATATTTTAAAAAATTTAAAAAATCTGGGAAAGAAAACAATAGCAAACCAGCAATGTTTTAAACAAGAGTCTGTTTGAATGCCGTTTTCCCATTAGCTCCAATAGTCCAACACTGTTTAGTTTTGTGACCTTAAAGATACCAAAACTGTTATTATAATGCAATTGACAAGGAAATTCAGTGACATACAACACTTTAATAATTAGAATTACAGGTGATGACACCTCCCCCAAGGTGGTCGCGTCCAAAGACTGTTCCAGGAGGGTAGAGAATCCAGCCCTTTTGTCCAAATTCAGGGTGGTTCTGTAGGGTAATTCTGCATTTGGAATGCGTAGCAGAGTCAACTAAGGCTTCTGTTGACGCTTCACTTCTCACCTGATCTTGTTCTCGGACTCTCCCTTCTCCTCTGCAGGTGGGGCTCACTCCCTAGTTAACTTGTTTACATGCTAATCTCCATCATCTCATTCCTCATGACCATGCACAAAATTCCTATTCCAAAGGTTCCTTTTGCACAAAAGCCTTCTACAACTTTCCTTTTCTATTCAGAGTTTGTCCCAAGTTTTCTCTTTAAATAATCAGTCTTGCTTTCCTTGCATACAGTGTTGTTCCCCTACTATTTCTAGTAGTTTCAATTACATTTATTAAAATTATTCAAATCTATTTGCTATTAGATTACCCATAAAACTTTGAGGCATTTGACAAAGTTCTCAGGCCTTTTTTTCTTTTCTGACAAATTTTGCAATGAAGGTAACATGAACTTATTTGATTTTCAGTAAACACAAGCAGAATAAAAGTCCTACATTTAATGCTGATAATTTCACAGACATGTCCATTTTAATTAAACCACACCTTAAATTAGCTTTAATACTGAGTATTTTTCAAGATTGCATGAACCTGAATACATTTGTATTTCTATTTTTCTGAGTTTTAGATTGTCCAATTCTTATAAGCGCTTGCCTTTAAACCAACTAAATAGAGCTCTTTTACAAATTAATTTTAGCAAAACCATGAAAGGTAGAGAAATTATCTAGCAGTACAACATACACGTGTTTAACACACATGTGTATGTTTACGTGTACACTCATGTACAACATACACGAACATATACAAATAAACAAGATGCAAACAAAATCTTAAAGACCCAATTTCCAAATATCTTCCTTTTATTAAACAAGGCTAACATTTTCCATTTCCAGTTAGAACATGGCCAGTTTTATGTAAAGATATCGAAAGCTTCAGGGACAAGCAAACCAAATGAAGTCCAGAGGACCTCTGTGAGCATAGGCTCCTTCTCAAAAGTTGGGGCTTTCCCGACTGAACCAAATAGCTTTCTACTTTCTAGTTCCTCCCCAAAGCTCAGAGCATCACTGACTGAACCAAATGGCTTCCTACTCAGGTTTATAAGCTAGGAAAGCAGGCAAAGAGACCCTAAACCCCCTATAAGGAGGCAACCAATTGGGAGGAAGAAATCTGGGAGAGCCAAGGCAAACAGGAGGAAGAGCTCAGGTGCTGTTCCACTGGAAGTACTCACGAAGAGAGATCTGTCTGTCTGTGCAAACCGAACTCCAAAACCATTTCCTTGCAGCAAGAATGAAGTTAGGTGCCGGAGGTTAGGTGTCCAGTGCAGTGGGGCACCAGGGACGGTCTCTAGGAAAAAGAGCCTAGGCAGCTGCTTGGACTCATCACTGAACTCCCATTACCAGCTGGGAGGTGTGGGGGCAGGGCATGGACACAGGTAAAAAGCTCCAGGTTGGCTTGTTAACTTTGTAACTAAACAGCCAAATTCATGTACCTGATAGGTAGCCGAGATGATCACTGAGATATCAAAAATGCAGCAAGGAAAGAGCTCATCAGAGAGGCAGCCAAGCAGGAGACCAGAAGACAAACCCCCAAACCACCTCAGTCAGAAGGACAAGAATCAGGGACATTTAAAGCAAATGAGAGAGATCTGAGTATGAAAGACCCTGGAGCCGCACCCAAGAATCAAACAGCACGCCTCCACTGGATGCAAACTGCAAGAGGTTTATTGGTTACAGAGGCACCTGCGGACGCATCAGCCTTTGTGGGCTGAGCGCGCCGGGCTAAGTTGGGGAGCAGATTATATAGGGCAAGGTTGGGGTGGCGGGAAGCGAGTTTACAGAAGCAGATGCTTGGTTACTGGGATCTGATTGGTTAACCTAAATCAAGCATTGTCAGGCACTGTAACGGTTTGTTCTGGTGGGAAGCGGTCCTATAGAAACAGATATGCATGGTTACAGGAGTCTAATTGATCAATTTGATTCAGGCATGATTGGGTGTTGGGGTCAGGGCGTTCTGGCGGTTCCTTGGGGCAGCACTCTGGAAAGTCCCGGTACATTTCATTTCTCATTTGTCTTTCCTTTTGACAGACCAGGTGACCACAGACAATGTTTTGCCATCAGGCTATGGGGACAATAGGTTGCTAAAACAAGCCTTTACCAAGGAGGAAGGGGATCTTTCATTCCCCCCTTTTTCTTTATCATGGATAGAATCCTATATCCATTAGCTTTGTTCATGAAGTAAGTCAGTTTGAGATACGGTTTGTTTAATTAGTTGATATTGCTGTGTCAGCATCATTGTCTGGATTACTGACAAGTGATCTTTTATAAACTGTACGAGTTTATTTAAGATACAAGGGCCGATTGAAAATTGGGCTATTGATAAGGTAACTTATTTGTTGTAATCTCAAGGACATTTGCAAACCAAGGGAGGCTCCTGTCTTGCAGGACTGTGATCTCAGCAAGTCAACCATTTATCATTTTATGGCAGTCAGGGGTGTCTGCGGAATGCTACACATATGGAGAGGAACGGGTGAAGGGGGGGTGCAAGGCGCCAGCTTTTGCTTTGTCCTCAGCAGTCTGCTGCTCCTTTATTCCCCCCTGAACAACCTTGACCCTTAAATTTTCAAGGTGGTTGAAGGTGGAAGGTCTCATCTTCTATAACTTCTTCATGCTGAATATGGGCGTAGAGCTGTCCCTACCTACTGGGGTCAATATTGATCAGGGTAGGAATGTATAAGGGAGTTTCAAAAGGTGGAGGTAGTTGAATCCAGCGCTGACAGTAAAGAGGTGTCCTTGTGCGCAACAAGGATCGTCTGTCATGGTGTAGTCATTGTAGCAATGGAGTCTCGGCACCAAGTAGAGAAACATGGAACATAGCAACATATTAAGGTTAATAAGGCGATAAGAATGAGAAGCCCGAAAAGGAGATTCGGTCATAGTCCTCCTTCAAATCAGGAACTTAACCATTTACTGAGAGAGAGAGAAGGATCTTGTAGGCCTTAATTTGGGTATTTTTGTGATATTTTTGTGATAGTCTGGGATATACACACAACATTCTGTCTTGATAATTGCACATGTGCTACCTTGGGCTGCTGTCAGGACATCTAAAGCCATCCTATTTTGTAGGACTGCCTTGCGTATCTGTGACACTTCGGTATTAAGCTGGGAGATGCTATTTAGTGAATCACTGAGTGCCTTTGTAGTATATTTATTAAGGGCTTCTTCATGCCACATGACATCCCCTAGTCCCGCAGATGGAACAAAAATGGATGCTAAGTGATCATACCATTTAAAGACAGATCGTGTTCATCTTTGTTTCAAGTTGGGGAGATTAGCAGGAGTTGTAATGGTTTTAGTAATGCGCCCATGATTCCAGGAAAATCCCCTTTCCTTCCAAATAGCTCCATGGGCATGTGGTACCAGGAAGGCATATTTGGAGTCAGTATAAATGTTAATTCTTAGGCTTTGGCAATTGCAAAGTGCTAGTGAGCATTATGGCACACCTAACTTTTCTTCTTCTTTCTATGAAAACTATTTTCATCAGAAAACCAACTGTCATTTGTAATTTTAACAGGGGCATCTTAAACCTGGCCACATAGAATAAGCTAGATTAATAATCTCTGAACATTTTTGCTCTATAGAGAAAGAAGTACAATGGTCAGGTTCAGGCATACAGGTAACTAGGTTTAAAGTTTGACAAATTTTAAGTTTTATTTCTGGCATCTGGCATCTCTGTTAGTGTAGCCCAGTATTTAATAAGTCGGCCTCCATCATCCATTGGTGGCCTTTGGCTACTAAGACAAATCTGGACCTGATGTGACATTATTACAGTTAGGGACTGTCCCATAGTGAGCTTTGAGGCTCTTTTATGAGGGCTGTTTTAGGTTTTGCTAAAGCATCTGTTTGCAATTGCACCTCAATGGAGGTGGCCTCTAGATAAATATGACTAAGGGATGAAACCAAGAAGAAGACCTTTGAGTGGTCCAACCTTAACAATATCCTGATTACAGAGGATTATTGTCAAGTGGGAGAAGAGTGCGGTATGCTGGCTTTTAGGCAATTTCATTATTCCAGTTGTTTAATCATGTGCCGTGGGGTCTGCTAATATCCCCACAAAATAATAAGATTGACTAAAGAAGCTATTGTACAACTTCTCTGAAGTTTACCTCAAATTGTTTAGCTTAGGTAAACAAACATTTAAAGACAATCAAATCTAGAATTTAACATCTATAAAGGTGTGTTATTAAAACAGAACTTTTCTCTCTAAAATAACCCTCATTTACAGAGATAGCCAAATCAGGACTAATTCACTTGTGAAACAAGTTTAGTTTTGACAGACTTGGCCTATTATTTACATAAGCTCAGCAAGAACAATGAGTGTGATCAATAGATCTTTTAGCATCTGCTTTGCTGGAACTTTTAATAAGGAATCTTTAGGTTGAACTTTTAGTAGCCTCTCCGGGCCAGAAGCCAAGCCCTGTACTGGCCATCAGGCATGCCTGCAATACCTGTCGATTTGGGCGAATTTCTCAGTGGGTGAGTTCCTCTTCTGAGACCGCACCTACCAAGGAGTGACATTCTTTACTCACCTGGTGAGGCTGCTGGGAACTCTGTAAGCAAGGTATCAGGCCAACAGTCCCAAGGGGCTTTATGGCTCCAGGTTTTATAAAATCAACCTTAGTTCCTTTAAACTGTCTGGTCATATCCGAGTCTTTTCAAATATGACATTCCAGTCAAAGCCTTGGTAAAATAACCCGTGTTTCCAATTCTTTCCTGTTACGAGGAGAACAGATTCTTATTGGACTTATGCAAATGACTGATTGCCATGGAACAATGCTTACTTACTGAGACCTTTTGGTTTCAGAGGGTTCAGATAGAGAGAAAAGCTTGAATGCTTTGAGCTCTTTTACAAATGAGCACTTTTACATCTCTATAAGTTACAGATAACTAGGAGGAAGTATTCCTAGTCTGGAAGAGCAAACATTAGAGAGAACCAGCAATGTTTTAAGTAAGACAAAACATTAAGAGATACAACATTATAATTTTTTTTTTAGTTCATTTAGTCCCGTGTTACCAAATCTGGTGAATGCGGCTTTAGTCAGTTTTGGAAATTTTTACCCATTTAAATTTTAGGATTTTCAAGCATATCAAATATCTGTATTTGTCCTGAAAGTCCTTTATAGGAATCTCCTTGAAGATAAAACTCATTTTACAAGAGAATTAAAACAATTATAAATGACAAAAACTCAGAATGGAAATGGTTAAAGCTAAAGAGACACGGGAGTTTACAATTTAGCTGTAAGGAAATCAGGTTATTTTTGTGATACATAACATTTCCATAATTACAGTATCAAGCGATGATCTCTCAAAACATTAAAACTTTAGGAAGTGCGTAGAATCTCTAGAATAGTTATAGTACTTTCCCAAATGTAATCCAAGGTTTATCATCAGTTCAGTAGTATTTTATGAGCAACTTCATATATCAAGGAAAAGCCTGAGTTAAAGAGATTTTACAATTTAAATCTTGTCAACATTTGTTAAGATCTTAGAAAGTTTTGAAGCACATACCTAAATATAATAGGGATGTTAAATACCTGATAAAACAAAGCATAGAAACTGGTTTTTCTGGGCAGGCAAAGAGAAAAATCATTTACATTCTCATAACAGGAGATCAATTAATCTAAGAAAATTTTATCCTTTGAACAGAGAATTTTAGGAAGACCCTTCATAAACCTTTTATAACTTTTCTTTGCATTCAGGTCTTGTCCTAAGCCATTTCTTTCCAAGTAACCATCTCATTTAGGATAAAATTACCTTCCTTTACCTTTAACAAAATGTATTCCCATTCCTTAAATCTTTCTTACTTATTATCTATTTTTCTATAGAGTTTCCCTTATTTCCATCAGTCTTAGTTACACTAAGCAGAATTTGATACTCTTAGAAACCCCTTAATCTCTAATGAAGACTAAGTATCAACCAATTGTGAACTGTTACAACAGAATTCTTCAGGTGGTAAATTTATGAATCAGTTAAGTGGCAAACAAGTTTACCAACAGATTTAAATACTCTTAGTTTCTTTGCAGTAAGAAGTCAAAAGCACAAACCTATATCCAGTAATTAATGACCTAGCATTTTATCCTGCTTGGTTAAGACTTAGATGTCCATAATTTAATTTCATTTGTCATCCAAGCAAAACTTTAAAGCTTTTAGATTATCAAAGACTTTGAAAGCTACTTCAGCAATTACCCATTAGAACTTTGAGATAGACAATTAACCATCAGTTTAGTTATTTCTTTGCTAACAAATTTTAATAAATAACATGAGTTTATTTGACCTTCAGTAAACTTCGAAGTTTCACATTTACTGCTGATAACTTAACAGACAGGTATTATTTTAATTAAATCAACAAACTTAACTTAGTTCCAACATTGATTTACGTTCCATCTGGACCCACTCCACTTTGAATGTTTACCTGAGACATGGTTGGGAAGATCTGGAGTGAGGGGGTGTTAGGTCCAGGGGGTGCTCTTCTTGCTCCTTGACAGTGAGGAGAGAAGGAGCTGTGGTGCATGATCTAGAGGCTAGTCATGCAGGCTGCACACACGTTGGTATAGAAATAGGAGAAGAGGGAAACAGAAGAAACAAAGTGCTGCCAGGAGGCAGAGAAAGGATTCCCAGTTTTGGAGCTCCTAAGCCCCAACAGAGGAGCAGATGCCATGCTTTCCCATTAGCCAGGGGGGAGGGGTTAGGCAGTCTAAGTCAGGCCAGAGAACACAGGGAAACCTCCCGGAAACAAAGAGTTTCGGCAGCTGCTTGGGAATATTCCCTATAGTCTCTGTCCCGAGTCAGACCAACCCCAGTTGGCTCTAGTTATAGCCATCAACACAGGAAGTGAGTAAGGGAGAAGCTCCCACATCTATTAGGAGAAACAGAGAGAAATAAAGCCAGAGTCCCCTTTGCTAGGGATGGCCCAGCAACCTGGGTTTACTAGAAGAAGGCTTGTTTACATAATTATTATCCAATATGTCAGGAGGAAATTTACTAGCTGACTCATTGAATCTGGTTTTAGCTCTTAATACCTATCTTTTATATTCCCTTCCAATATGTATGATGTTGCAGACAAGGGGAAGGGGACCTTTCAGGTGCTGTCCTGCTCGCGTCCCTCGCGGGAACTTAGGAGCGTCTTAGCTAAGGTCTATCCGTATAAACCCCGGACCAGGCTACTCCATGGAGTAGATGACCGTTATGCCATATGACGCTCCGCGAGACTCAGGGTGCAGCCCACTCAGACTCCGTAGCCAAAGGCGGTGGAGCCACACAAACATTCATACAGTCAGGCATTCCTCAGATTCAAACGGATCAGACAATTTTCCCTAAACAGAATGTTACCTTAATAACTGATGCAAAGAACATATAGACACTTAGGACGTCGACAGGACAGCCTGGACACAAGAGACAAAAATAGAAATTGCTGTGCGGGTTCGGTTCAGAAACCGAGACTACGGGTTACGGTCAGGAGGAACGCGAGATCCTCTCTGACCGACAGGTGGCCCAAGATAATGGCCCTCTTTGGAAACCCCAAGGCGTCCCCTGGAGTAAACTGAAACCCCCGAGGCGTCCCTCGGTTGCAGCAGGGGAGAAGTCTGAGTTCGTCAACTCCTTCTCAGCCTGCCCAAAAATACGGAGCAACAACGTTGTTGTACGGAGCAGAAAAACAGACAAACAGAGAGACAGAGACACAGATGACAGACACACGGATACTGGCCAGCTTACCCCCGGTGGGGACCGGCTAGAGTCTTGGGTGGGACTTCAAGAGATCTCGGTGGGACCTCCAAATGAAAGACCCTGGAGCCGCACCCAAGAATCAAACAGCACGCCTCCACTGGATGCAAACTGCAAGAGGTTTATTGGTTACACAGGCACCTGCGGATGCATCAGCCTTTGTGGGCTGAGCGCGCCGGGCTAAGTTGGGGAGCAGATTATATAGGGCAAGGTTGGGGTGGCGGGAAGCGAGTTTACAGAAGCAGATGCTTGGTTATTGGGATCTGATTGGTTAACCTAAATCAAGCATTGTCAGGCACTGTAACGGTTTGTTCTGGTGGGAAGCGGTCCTATAGAAACAGATATGCATGGTTACAGGAGTCTAATTGATCAATTTGATTCAGGCATGATTGGGTGTTGGGGTCAGGGCGTTCTGGCGGTTCCTTGGGGCAGCACTCTGGAAAGTCCCGGTACATTTCATTTCTCATTTGTCTTTCCTTTTGACAGACCAGGTGACCACAGACAATGTTTTGCCATCAGGCTATGGGGACAATAGGTTGCTAAAACAAGCCTTTACCAAGGAGGAAGGGGATCTTTCAAGTAAACGGTTGGAGCTGTGCTTATTGGTCCTCTTGACCCTTTAGTTACTGGTTTTACTTTCTTCATCCTCAGACTTTGTCGATTCCTTAGAGGCTGGTGACAGTTCTGTGTAGAGAATGAAAATTTGATTTCTAGCCAAATATTTATTTTATCAAAGTCTCCTTCCCACTCCGCAGAACAATTTCAATTATATGTCTTTTTTACCTCTTATCCTCCTAAATTTATTATTTAAAACTGAGCTGCATTTTACAAGTAGAGTGGGTTTGTACCCCGTGAACTGAGAAGTTCCACCACAGTGTCTCTGCTCCCGTCAAGGCTAAGCTGTTCAACCTGGTCTTTGCTGATGCCGTTTTTTTCTCTACCAGCTAGGGAATAAAAGGGCTTACATCCTAAATATCATAAGATGAATGCCTTGAATCAGATTGCTTGCAAATGTTTAATGTTATATACGACAGTAAAACCTACCTGGAGGCTTTATTCTAATCGACCTTGGAGCCAGCAATGGTCTCTTAGACATGGAAGAATATGTTTCAGGGAGGCTACAGGTTGAAGAATCAAATAAGCCTTCCCCTCAAAAAAAAAAAAAAAATTAAAACGGCATCCACTGGCTGTGTAGGTCATTGGTCATCTGTCAGGATAGCAGCTTCCGGAGAGGTTAAGCACACAGCCTTCAGTGGTCAAGTCAGCCTTGCCCCCACAGTCAGTGGGGCGGGGCGCCTGTGTGTCTTACCAGCTCCTCCCATTCTGAAGAACGCAGCAGCTACAGCTCCACCCCCATGATTGTGTTCCAGGGCCATAGCTGCCTTTGCGTGGATCTCTCTGATGGGGGATCTCCAGGCCCTGGGATGGGCACCATTGTTTTCTGTGCCTCCACACATTATAGGGTGTTGTGGAAGGCAAGCATCACCCTATGGGGCAAGGTGGTCATCATGGTGCTGCATGCGTTAATTTCTAAAATTTTCCCAAGCAATTATTTCTAGTCATCCTATTAATGTACATTGTTACTGTCAGAGCATTTGGGAACAAGGGGTGGGGTTAGGACAGGGAGGACAGGAATCAGAACATTTTGTCTGCTCTTCTGAGATTTTAACAGCCACCTGGAAAAGAGCAGGTAGTCCTACCTCTCTCATGCCAGAAAGAGCCATCCTTCTGGCCATTGGGTGCAAGATCCCTGACTCCTGTGGCTCCTGTTCCAGCTGTGGCTGCTCAGGGAAGATGATGGGTGGAGAGAAGTCCAGGGCAGGGGAGCCTGTGGGAGGGAGATGACTAAGGTTCTCTTTGGGTGTGCACCAGGACAAAGAGCTGATTCAATTTCTCTCATTCCTGGTAGAAAATAAAACCCTGGGAGAACAAAAGGCATTATTCAGGACTAATTTGTGACATGATCATTGATCATGTTACTCTAAACCATACAACATAGAAAAGAACTTTTTTTTTTTTAATCTCAGAGGAAGGCATGAAGAACACATCAAAAAAAAAAAAGAATCAAAGTTAAAAGATTGAGTTTTTCTAGTCTATTTGGTATTCTTTATTCATTTGCAGTACATGTAGGTACAATGTGTATTCAGCAGAGATTTCTTTTTAAGTAGTTTCAAATTTTAGAAACAGAAGTTCTCATGAATGGTATTTAATTGGCAGTGGTTTTTGGAGATATTTCAATAGAAACTGACATCAGAATGGCTTAAAGGTACTGTTTTGTTTGTTATTTGGGTTTTCCATTAATCTAATTTGAGTGAGTTAAAAAGAAATCTTACTCTTCGGCATCATCCTGTTTATTTGTATGCAAGTTTTATCTGATGGGGAATTACGCATTTTTAATAAATCAGCTTTTTCTTTCTCTTAAGAATTGATCTGTTGAATATTACAATCATGGTTTCAGCTCTGAAAAAGCTCAGCCAAATTCTGAAAATGACTTGGTAGCCTATTTATTAATTAAATATAATTACTATTACTTCTTATTTTTTCTTTTGCATATGCTTTCAGACTGTTCTGTTTTGACCTTTCTCCTTTTAATCAGTTATGCAAGTGCAAAATATGCATACCAAATATATGACTATCAAAGTATAATTCTATAATTTTTAATTATGTTTTATAAGAAAGTGAAAGCTTTTTCAATATCTTATTCAAAATATAATTAATAGCATTGAATAGATGTTCAAATATCACATAAACCTTATGATTTAAATATCAACATATTTTCTATGTTAAATCATTAGTATTAAATGGTATTGTGTTAGTTTTCCAGGGCTGCTATGAGAAGGTACCACAGACTGGGTGGTTTAAATAGAAATTTTTAATCTCAAAGCTCTGGAGGCTAGAAGTTGGAAATCAAGGTTCAATAGGCTTGGTTCCTTCCCAGGACTGTGAGGGGAGGCTCTGGTCCAGGCCCCTATCCTGGATTTATAGATGGCTGTCTCCTCCTTCTGTGTCTTCACACCATCTTCCCTCCATGCATATCTCTGTGCCCCAATTCCCCGTTTTTCTAAGGACCAATTATATTGAACTAGGATTCCCTCTAATAGTTTCACTTAAACTTTATTATCTTTGTAAAGACCCTATTTCCAAATAAGGTCACATTGTGAGGTATTGAGGGCCAAGACTGAGATGTATGGATCTTGGGGAGACATGATTTAACCATAGCACGTTTGCTATGGCCCTCCGGATTCGTACCCTTTTCACATACAAAACACATTCATCCCACCCCAACATCTCCAAATGTCTTAACCCATTCTGGCGTCAACTCTGAGTCCAAAATATGCACATACTATCTAAATCAGTTATGGGTGATACTGGGCATAGGATAAATCTAAGGGCATAATTCCTCTCCATCTGTGAACCTATGAAACCAGAAAACAAAGTTATCTGTGTCCAAAATACAATGGTAGGTAGGCATAGAATAGACATTTCCAATCCAAAAGGGTAAGATCAGAAAGAAGAAAGAATAGTGGGTCCCGAGCAAGTCTGACAGTGATAGGGAAAATGCCATTAGATTTTAATCTTTGAGAATAATTCTCTTTGGCTGGGAGCTTGGACTGCCTGTCTTTTGGAGCCATTTGAGTATCAGTCTCACCCTTCGGCCAAGGGTGGGTATGTCATAATATTCTCTAGTTGTAAAGATTACTAACTTGGTAGGGAAACATTTGCCAGGCAAGTTGAAGGGGGAAAAATCTAATTTGAGTTCTACCTCATGAATAAGGGATTGCTTAGGGGCACCTGGGTGGCTCAGTCAGTTAAGTGACTGCCTTTGGCTCAGGTCATGATCTCAGGGTCCTGGATTCAAGCCTTATGTGGGGCTCCCTGCTCATCAGGAAGTGTGCTTTTCTCTCTCCCTCTGCTCCTTCCCACTGCTCATACTCTCTTTCTCAAATAAATAAGAAAAATCTTTTAAAAAATAGGGGACTGATTATCCATACTTAGAGTGAAGGCAATGCTCCATGTAAATTCATATGCGGGTAGTTAGGTAGTAAATCAATTCAGCAAGCTCTTATAGAGAAGAGCAAACCCACCTTATTATTAGTTTTTTCTCCCCAGAAATTATGATAATAAAAATTATCAATAATGTATTATGTAGCCTCACTAACTCCTACCATGAATTTTTCTCTAGGGTCAAATTTTTGCAAACCAATACCAAACTGACATATGGAAAATCCTCAGGTTATAGAAGTGTGTATCTCCCTCAGATGGGACTAAAAACTAGTGCAAGTTTTTCCATTTAAAGTGACCTAGGAATGAAGATGAAGAGGAAGCCATGTAAATGTTGCTTCACTAATTGACTTGTTTTTGAAATCTCATTCAGAATAACTTCTAGAAGGCTTTCTTTATGATGTTTACAATATTTTTAATGTGGCGAATTTATTTAATTTTGACTTTCAAGGGCATTTCCAATACATTTGGTAGATTTAAACAAGTTTTATTAAACATTTTGTTGGGAATTCCCAAGGAAATTGACCTAATTATTTGCTAAAGACTAATTTATAACTGGCATATCAAAAGTATTTTTAGGGTACCTGGGTGGCTCAGTGGGTTAAATCCTCTGTCTTCAGCTCAGGTCATGATCCCAGGGTCCTGGGTTTGAGCCCTGCATCGGGCTCTATGCTCAGCGGGGAGCCTGCTTCCTCCTCTTTCTTTCTCTGCTTGCCTCTCCCCCTACTTGAGATTTCTGTCAAATAAATAAATAAAATCTTTAAAAAAAAGTATTTTTAAAAGAAGATTCTAAAAGTAGCAGGATGATCCAATGAGACTGTATTTGCATGTGTGGATGAGTATGCGTGGTGTCCAAGCTAGAGAGAAACGCACTGGACTTGCCAAAGACAGCCTAGAGACTAGCAGAAGGGACTTCTTGAAATCACATCAAGTAGCACAACCCATCATTCTTCCTCCTCCTCCCCCACTAAAGGATAGGTATGGGAAGTTTGGAGTCACTGCCAAAATTTTGCTTATGAGAAAAACTTATTTTTCAGTCATTAAATAAGGCCAAATGTCACTATTAGTTTGGAAGGTTGACAAGGTTAACGAGTGTGATCAGATTGTATTTGGAGAATTCAAAGCAGCTCTGATCTCGACTACTTAAAGGTTAAACATGTGCTTGCTTTGGCAGCACATATATTAAAGGTTAAACATCATGAATTAATCAAGATACAGGGCAAAAGAAAACAGAGGAGAGAGATTGGGTCTTGGTCTGGGCTGGCTTAACAAAGTGCACCCTTTATACTCACGCATGGTTGTCATCTATTAAAGGACACAGTGTTGTTTTGCAAAGTATCTTTTGCCTGCCAAGATGTATGGTTTTTGGAAGATGTCTATCTTTTAGGAACTATGGGAATATTTAGCATCACAGGGTATGTAGTGCAGCAAGGGGCAGGGAGAAAGAACCTTCGTATGCATGGAGTTTCATTTTAATTTGGGATCATGAGAAATGGTATAGAGCTATATCCATTGACCCCATAGTAGAGAAAAAAAGCTACATGGCAAAGAAGCTTCCTGGGGACATGGCAGTTGACCTTGGAGGGCTATGATGCAGCAGGGATGCTGAAGCCAAGTGTGGGTTCCATAGTGGCTGTACATGGTACACAAAGTGATCTTAAATTTTGTATGCAGGCCATATTTTGGACCAATATCCACTCAGTACCTCATTCTGTTTTGGAAGATTAATGGGGAGAAATTAGGATGTTTTAGGGGAAGGAAAAGATGGAGGAAAGGAAAATGGTGGTGGATATTTGTAGGGGAAGACACAATAGGAGGGAGAGAAGGCTCACAGGGAAAGGGAGAATGAGGGCAATAGGATGACCTCTTAGAGTGAGATTCAAAGGAGATGGTGTGCAAGGTGCCTGGCATGGAGGCATCCTGGCCTCCCAGCACCTGTGGTTTCCTTGCTCATTCTCTTCCTTTTAGGGGCAAGAATTGTTTTTTCACTTATTTTTGTTTTCAGGATGCAACGCATAGTGGTATCCAATAAGATTTTTTCACAAAATCATTCCAAAGGGGCGCCTGGGTGGCTCCGTGGGTTAAAGCCTCTGCCTACGGCTCAGGTCATGATCTCGGGGTCCTGGGATCGAGTCCCGCATCGGGCTTTCTGCTCAGCAGTGACCTGCTTCCCCCTCCCTCTCTCTCTCTCTCTCTCTACTTGTAATCTCTGTCTGTCAAATAAATGGATAAAATCCTAAAAAAAAAAAAATCCAAAGTTTTCGTCTGGTTGTCATAGTTCACATAATTGTGTGGTGTGTTATGTATAGATCTTTCTGGGTTTGGCCTTAGTACCTAGAGCATGTGGAGGAATAACTAGTCTGTATTTTGAAGATTGTGTCTATTTTTGTTTTCAGGTCTTGAAACAAAATCTTATAAACGGATGCAAATATGCTGTATATGAAATTTATTAAGATTCGACCCCATCTATTCATATATTTGAGCATGTAAACCCATTATAATATGGAGATTGAAATTGATGACTTTAAGTTTAAAACATTGTATTTTTGGGCTATGAGAGGAAATTTTAAAGTAGTCCAAATCAATACAGCATTTTTAAAAAAGCCTAGATTGCTTTAGTTTCTGTTGCAAAATGTAAAATTTTAAATAATACGAAACAGCTGCACTGGAGCACACTATACCAGCTGTTCTCTTTTCTTTTGTTACTGTCATTGAGTTTATTTTTAGTAATGTAACATGTTTATTATTCATTTAAAATGATTGTAAAGGCAAATTTTGAATGGATGCTTTAAGCATACATATAAATTCTCTGTGAGTTTCCTTATTGCATGCATTATCTTGAGTAATATTTTTATTGGTTTATTTGTTATCAAGACATTTATGGTGTTCAGTACCATTACTTTTACTTTTATGCCTTATAACATCAGATGCTCTAAATTAAAGATGTGGTTGGTAATTACATAGTTATTTGGATTTGTGAGCTAAGTTTGCAAACTGCAGCCTTTATGAGAAAGAATTGGATAACATTTTCAGACTTGGCAGAAAGAGAGAATGTCCGTTTATATAAAAAGGTCCACAGAAACATTGATAAGAAAATGATGAACAATTAAGAGAATAATTCCAACCAAATAATCTGTTTGGAGGATTAAAATGTTTTCCCTGCTCTTAAAATAGCTGCCTCCATGAGTAGAACTCATTGGGTAAGAGTTTAACTCCTTCTGTGTACCTGTGATACAGTCCATTCATGCCAGATGTAGTTCATATTTGGTATCTTTATAGGTCTTTGGGATGTAAGGTCTGTCTAACCATGGTCAGGGCTGTCTTTTATTCCTCTGGACATATGGCACAGCTAGATTGCAATCCCCTCGACTGGCTCTTTTTGGTGTTGCGGTTCCAAGCAGAGTACAACTGTACTTTTTTTTTTCTAATTACTTTGACCTCATAATTACTTCATAGAGTTATGGAAGAGTGGTATGAAGACCTAGGAAAAAAGACCATCATGCCCAGGAAAGGAATGACTCATGTTACTGTAGATATGCCAGCAGGACCTGACTAAAAACAATTTTCTGGGTCAGTTACAGATTAGGTATGCTAAAGGGGAACAGGATAACAGAAATATTCCAACTGAACCCAGTTATCGCATTTCACTCTACAGACATTCCTTGGAGATATTGTGGGTTCAATTCCAAACCAGGGCATTAAACCAAATAGCTCAATAAAATGAGTCAAATTAATTTTCTGATTTCCCAGGGCATATAAAAGCTATGTCTACACTATACTGAAGTCTATTAAGTGTGCAATAGCATTATGTCTAAAAAATGTACTAAAAATAGTTTATTGCTAAAAAATGTTAGCCATCATCTGAGCTTTCAGCAAGTCATAATCTTTTTGCTGGTGAAGGGTCTTCCCTTGATGTTTTTGGCTGCTGACCAGGATGGTGGCTGCTGAAGTTCAGGGTGTCTGGAGCAAATTCTTAAAATAAGACAACAGTGAAGTCTGCCACATCAGTTGACTCTTCCTTTCATGAATGATTTCTCTGTAGCATGCCATGATCTTGGACAGCATTTTACCCACAGCAGAACGTTCAAAATTGGAGTCAGTCCTCTCAAACCCTGCCTTTCCTTTATCAACCAAGTCAATGGAATAATCTACCTTTGTTGTCATTTTAACAATCTTCAAGGCATCTTCACCAGGAGCAATTTCCATATCAAGGAACCATGTTCTTTGTTCATCCATAACAAGCAACTCCTCAGCCATTAACGTTTTATCATGAGACTGCAGCAACTCAAATACAATAATAATGAGAAATAATTGAACTTTAAAAAAAAATTTTTATTTATTTTTTCAATTTCTTTTCAGTGTTCCAGAATTCATTATTTATACACCACACCCAGTGCTCCATGCAATACGTGCCCTCCATAATTCCCACCACCGGGCTCACCCAGCCTCTCAAATCTCCGCCCCTCCAAAACCCCCAGGTTATTTTTCAGATTCCACAGTCTCTCATGGTTCCTCTCCCCCTTCAATTTCCCCCAACTCCCTTCTCCTCTCCATCTCCCCGTGTCCTCCATGTTATTCCTTATGCTCCACAAATAAGCAAAATCGTATGATAGTCGACTCTCTGCTTGACTTACTTCACTCAGCAAAATCTCTTTCAGTCCCATCCATGTTGATAGAAAAGTTGGGTATTCATCCTTTCTGATGGAGGCATAATACTCCATAATATATATGGACCATATCTTTTTTATCCATTCATCTGTTGAAGGGCATCTTGGTTCTTTCCACAGTTTGGTGACTGTGGCCATTGCTGCTATGAACATTGGGGTACAGATGGCCTTCTTTTCACTACATCTGTATTTTGGGGGTAAATACCCAGTAGTGCAATTGCAGGGTCATAGGGAAGCTCTATTTTTAATTTCTTAAGGAATATCCACACTGTTTTCCAAAGTGGCTACGCCAACTTGCATTCCCACCCACAATGTAAGAGGGTTCCCCTTTTTCCACATCCTCTCCAATACACGTTGTTTACTATCTTATTAATTTTGGCCATTCTGACTGGTGTAAGGTGGTATCTCAATGTGGTTTTGATTTGAATCTCCCTGATGGCTAGTAATGATGAACATTTTTTCATGTCTTTGTTAGCCATTTGTATGTCTTCATTGGAGAAGTGTCTGTTCATATCTTCTGCCCATTTTTTTTTTTTAAGATTTTATTTATTTATTTGACAGATAGAGATCACAAGTAGGCAGAGAAGTAGGCAGAGAGGGAGGAAGAAGCAGGCTCCCTGCTGAGCAGACAACCTCATGTGGGGCTTGATCCCAGGACCCTGAGATCATGACCTGAGCTGAAGGCAAAGGCTTTAACCCACTAAGCCACCCAGGCGTCCCTCTTCTGCCCATTTTTGATGTGATTATCTGTTTTGTGTATGTTGAGTTTGAGGGTTTTTTTTAATAAATCCTGGATATCAGCCCTTTGTCTGTATTGTCATTTGGGAATATCTTCTCCCATTCCGTGGGTTGCCTCTTTGTTTTGCTGACTATTTCCTTTGCTGTGCAGAGGCTTTTGATCTTGATGAAGTCCTCAAAATTCATTTTCACTTTTTTTTGTTTCCTTTGCCTTTAGAGACATATCTTGAAAGAAGTTGCTGTGGCTGATGTCGAAGAGGTTACTGCCTATATTCTCTGATGGTTTCTGATGGATTCTTGCCTCATGTTGAGGTCTTTTACCCATTTTTGAGTTTATCTTTGTGTATGATGTAAGAGAATGGTTGAGTTTCATTCTTCTACACATAGCTGTCCAATTTTCCCAGCACCATTTATTGAAGACTGTCTTTTTTGCACTGTATATTTTTTTCTGCTTTGTCAAAGATTAGTTGACCACAAAGTTGAGGGTCCATATCTGGGCTCTCTATTCTGTTCCACTGGTCTATGTGTCTGTTTTTGTGTCAGTACCATGCTGTCTTGGTAATCACAGCTTTGTAGTAAAGCTTGAAATCAGGCATTGTGATGCCCACACTTTTGTTTTTCTTTTTCAACATTTCCTTAGCAATTCAGGGTCTCTTCTGATTCCATATAAATTTTAGGATTGTTTGCTCCAGCTCTTTGAAATATGCCGGTGGAATTTTGATCAGAATGGCATTGAAAGTATAGATTGCTCTAGGCAGTATAGACACTTTCACAATGTTTATTCTTCTGATCTATGAGCATGGAATGGTCTTCCATCTTTTTGTGTCTTCTTAATGAGTGTTCTGTAGTTCCTCGACTACAGATCTTTTATCTCTTTGGTTAGGTTTATTCCCAGGTATCTTATGGTTCTTGGTGCTGTAGTAAATGAAATTGATTCTCTAATTTCCCTTTCTGTATTTTCATTGTCAGTATAAAAGAAACCAAATGATTTCTGTACATTGGTTTTGTATCCTGCCATATTACTGAATTGCTGAATGAGTTCTAGTAGTTTGGGGGTGGAGTCTTTTGGGTTTCCCATATAAAATATCATGTCATCTTAAAGAACTGGAGAATCAACAAAAAATTAAGCCAACTCCACACACAAGAAGGGAAATAATCAAGATTAGAGCACAGATCAATGAGATAGAAACTAGAGAAACAGTAGAACACATCAATGAAATTAGAAGCTGGTTTTTTGAAAGAATCAATAAGATCGATGAACCACTGGCCAAACTAATCCAGAAGAAAAGAGAGAAGACCCAAATAAATAAAATTATGAAGGAAAAGGGAGAGATCACAACTAACACCAAAAAAATAGAAATAATCATCAGAAATTATTATCAACAGTTATATGCCAATAAGTTAAGCAACCTAGCTGAAATGGATGCATTCCTGGAAAACTATAAACTTCCAAAACTGAATCAGGAAGAAATTGACAACCTGAATAGACCAATATCTAGTAAAGAGATTGAAGCAGTGATTAAAAACCTCCCAAAAAACAAAAGCCCAGGACCTGATGGATTTCCTGGGGAATTCTACAAAACTTTCAAAGAAGGAATAATACTTATTCTGCTGAAGCTGTTTCAAAAAACAGAAACAGAAGGAAAACTTCCAGACTCTTTTTATGAAGCCAGTATTACCCTTATCCCCAAATCAGGCAAAGGCCCCACCAAAAAGGAGAATTTCAGACCAATATCCCTGATGAATATGGATGCTAAGATTCTCAACAAGATCCTAGCTAATATGATCCAACAGTACATTAAAAAGATTATCCACCATGAACAGGTGGGATTTATCCCTGGGTTAAAAGGGTGGTTCAACATTCACAAATCAATTAATGTGATAGAACAAATCAATAAGAGAAGAGAGAAGAACCACATGGTCCTCTTAACTGATGCAGAAAAAACATTTGACAAAATCCAGCATCCATTCCTAATTAAAAACCTTCAAAATATAGGGATAATGGTAACATTCCTCAACTTCATAAAATCTACCTATGAAAAACTGATAGCTAATATCATCCTCAATGGGGAAAAAGCTGACAGCCTTCCCGTTGAGATCAGGAACACGACAAGGATGCCCACTCTCACCACTTTTGTTCAACATAGTATTAGAAGTTCTAACAACAGCAATCAGACAACAAAGAGAAATAAAAGGTATTCAAATTGGCAATGAAAAAGAAAAACTCTCTCTCTTCGCAGATTACATGATACTTTATATGGAAAACCCCAAAAAAGAAATAATTGAAGTTTTGGGAGCATTACAAAAATGTGGCACAGAGACACACATGAGTAAATGCTGTTGGAAAAATGGCTTTGATAGGCCTGCTTGATGCAGGATTGCCACAAACCTTCAATTTGTAAAAAAAATCCCATTATCTTTGAAGCACGATAAAACGAAGTACGAATGTAGTTATTGCATGATCAGAATTGTCTCACCACTGATTTTCCCATTTTAATGAAGAGGGCAGCCTTTCTTCCAGTTAATCATCAAAAGCTTTCCTTCTCTAATCTTTTGTGTTCATTCTCTCTGCAAATAGCCAGATATGTAAATATCCCCTTGCTAAGAGTCAGGCACAGTGATGAATACAAGGCAATCTCTGTCCTCTAGGGGGTGTCAAGTCTCTTCAGAGCCTTGGCTACTCAGGACTTAATTTTTCTTGGATCTTGGCTTTCCTTTTCCACTGCAAATTCCCTCCTCCAGACTTTTGTCACTTTATGACTGGACTATTGTACTGTTCTCCAAGTCTCTACGCATCTTGCATCATACGACTTTGATCATGCTTCTCCTTTCCCTCAAAGCTTTCTGTAATTTCTCTTACCTCTCAGATAGAGTTCAATTCTGTAGTCTGTCTGGTAATGCCTCCTACAGAAGGCTACAGCCTTCTTCTCACCCCACCCCCACCTTTCTTTTTTCTTCTACTTAGTGGTTTGTGGTATCTCCTTTACCTGAATGCCCTTCTTCCTTTTTTTGGCGAGTCCAGTGTCAGTCATCTATCAGACACCAGCTGAACCCCTACTACAACACCCTGAGTCCCCAGGATGGAAGTGATTTCTCCCTCTTCTGAACCACTTGACTACTTACTGTGCACACTACTCTCATGGTACTCATTATTCACTTCTCTGTAAGGCTGGTTATCTGTTCCTGTTTGTACTTCATTATTAACTTTTATTTAGACTGTGTCTTTATATCCCCTAGAGTTCATAACCCTGCGCTTTCGGCAAGTAGAAGTCATTCAGTAAATACCTATGGATTGATTGCCTCAAATAAAGATGAATTAACTCATTTGTTTATTCATTCATATAAAGCTCAGGCATAGGAATATAATTATCTAAGGCCAATTCTACAGCACTGTAAGCTTCTGTCATTGCCTTCTTATACAATCCAATTAACTCTTGTTGATAAAATTACTTGGTTATTACCTCTGTTGTTTTTTCAAAGACTCAGAGCAAACTTTAGTGGCATTCATATAGAGTAATACCTTGTTTTTCAAATACTTGGTTTTAGTTTCAAGTCACTACATATATGCATGTACTTAGATATGTCGCTGTTTATATATGTATCTCTGTATATGTATACACACAAGTATATGTCATATATCACATATGTGTATCACATATGTGTATCACACATGTGTGAGTGTGTGTATGCACACAGATACTATTTAAACTGTGTTGTAAAAACAACGGGTACATTGAATTGAATTCTGTACCTTCACACATTGGAGATGACCAATACTATAATTTGTACTGCCAGACTTAACTCATTTTTGTGTGGTTATTAGAAAAATGTTTTTCCTGCTATTTTTATTTAATTGAAGTTTTCCTGAAATTACAAGAGGAGCTGCTAAGAAATTGTTAAACCATTTATAACCGTGTATCCATTTGAGTCAGATTTCCTACATAGTATGCAATCAAAGCATCGTAAAGGAACAAACTGGATCTTAAGCTGATGAAAATGCTAAAACTTATATGGTAGATGAAGTAGTTGCCTACAGTAAAATTTGGTGCTTCTGGTTGTAATAGTGGAGTCCGAATGTGAGATACTGGGAAGAGGAATGGGCGATTTGGGGAAGGTCTGAACTCTGCTTATTAGTCACGTCCCCTTAGACAAGTGTCACAGCTCAAGCCTTGCTCTGGGTCTCTTGTTTCCGTGGCTGCGACATGTGGTTAATAGTAGCTGCCTCACCGCAGTGAGGTCTGAATACGGTAATGTACGTGTAAGTTCTCTGTAATATGTGAAATCCTTCATAAGGTCAATGACAACCAGATCTGGAACCTTGTTTTGTGCAATCCTTCCTAAAACTGCTGCTCCATGCCCCTCCCTTGTTCCCTGTCCTGTGCTGACCGCTGTCGTCGTCCTCTGGCTGCTGGGAATTTCTCTGTTGTTCTTGGTGCTCTTGACTTCCCTCAACAAACGGACTTGTCCCTACAACATTCCCCCCCATTCCCAACCCTTCCCCTGCCACATGTCATCTGTAGTGGGCTTTTAATGTGGGTTTTTGGCACGAGAGGGGTTACTCGTGAAATGAGATGTTTGGTAAAGTGCTGTGAAATTAGATATTGCCCCCTCCACATGCCGTTTTTATTGCTTCATAGACAACAAAAGTTCCAGTTTATAGATTAGTATTTGAATGCTGAATATAACGGAGATTTGTTCATTTCTGGGTCACCCATGTCTGGCGCTGAAATTTTACCCAGCTCCAGAAAATCTGTTGGCAGTAGTCTATCCTTTCTAATTTTTAAACGTGGAAACACTTTTTTAAAGCAATTCAAAATTTCAGAGTTCTCATTGGAGCTAAAGGAGTTCAGTTCACCCAAAGGTTATAATAGCAGATAATAATTAAGAAGGTAATGTGCTCCCTGCCTCAGTTTCTATGTTTGAAAAAATAGAAGTGAGTTAAAATTTTCAACTGTGTTGAGAGACTTGTACTTGCTGCTTAAAAAGAACAAAATTAAGTTTTCCAGAATCTGAAGTCTGTAAGGTAAATTATATGTTGAGTGTTTGCTGAAGAAAAAATTGTATCATACCTATCTCCCCAGTGTCTTATGGCAAAATAATTTAAATTCTTGAGAACATGTAAAAAGCATGTTTGATCTTTCTGTTAGAAGACATGGGATCATCAAATAAAATTAAGACTTTGTAATTAGGAGTAGATCTTTTATGTGGTATTTGATTATGTGTCACATTTGTAATAAGACTTAGGAGATTATAAAGCATTATTTTATGTGATGTACATTTATTGAAAAAAATGGAATAGTTTCACTGGGATTATACTAGTTAATTTGGCACTCATCACAAACAAAATGTACTATAGAAAAAAATCTGCCTTTCACTATTTATGCTCTTTTGCTTGAAATAGTTAAATTTCCTTTGGCTACTGGTAGAAAAGAATTTTATAGTTTCATTTCTTACAGCATTTCCCCCCCTTCCTTGGCTTAAATACTCTACATTTTGGGGACACATGGGTGGTTCAATTGGTTAAGGATCTCATTCTTGATTTTGGCTCAGGTCGTGATCTCGGGGTCGTGAGATCGAACCTTGCATTGGGCTCCACGCTGTGTGTGGAGCCTGCTTGAGATTATCTCTCTACCCCATCCTCTGCCCCTTCCCCATGCTGCTCTCACTCTTTCTTAATAATAATAATAATAGTAATAATAAATACTCTATATTTTGCCAAAAATATGCAATTTTCTTCTTTTACCCAACCATGTTTGGCTTCCTGGTATTATTCACCTTGAAAATGCTGCAAAGATATTATCATCTCTGCATTTTACAAGCCAGGAGGTCCCCTGTTTCTTGTTCTCTTTTAAAATATTTTGCAATGTAGATAGTGATTTAATTAATTATTTGCATGTTCTGGTTTAATCTTGATTTTCTCTATAGAACTGTAAGCTTTCTGAGGTCAGGGACCTGCTGCCTTCTGTGTACATGGCACTTCTGGTGTCCAGTACTGTGTCTGGCACATGGCAAATGTGAGATGGAATTTTATTCACTGATTGAAAATGGTGGATAAAACTCTATTTCTAACACTTCAGTAATTAGTGAATGAATTCCACCTTTTAAAAAAATATTTTATTTATTTATTTGATAGAGACACAGTGAGAAAGGGAACACAAGCAAAAAGAGTGGGAGAGGGAGAGGCAGGCTCCCTACTGAGCAGGGAGCCTGATGGCCCATCCCAGGACCCTAGGATCATGACCAGAGCCGAAGGCAGACACTTAAGGACTGAGCCACCCAGGCGCCCCAAAGTTCCACTTTTTAAAGATATAGCCAGTATGCTTAAATGGGCTTATTCACCATAAGATGAAAAATGATTGAGAATATAGAATACCATCTTCAATTACTACTAGATAAAGATGTTAGGCATACAGCGAATCAGAACAGTGGTCAATATTTTAGGAACTCTGTGACTTCATGGTCTAAGTCCCTGGAAATCCACTCAAGGTGAGTGGATTTCTACTAATAAGTAGAATTTGAATCTCAAGAAATCTCGAGTTCAAAGAACAAGGTAATTTGTGGAAGGAAAGATAACTTAGCTGATGGATTTAATCTGATTAACAAACTGTTTCCTTTTTTTTCTTTAGCTTTATTGAGATATAAATGACAAAACCGTAATGTATTTAGGGTACAAAGTGATGATCTGATATAGGTATACAATGTTTCCCACCACTAAGTTAATGACTATATCCATCACTTCACATATTTGTCTTACAATAATAATTATTATTGTTATTAGTGGGAATATTTAAGTTCTATTCTCTTTGCAAATTTCAATTATACAGTATAGAATTACTAACCACAATCACTATGTTACACATTAGGTCTCAGATCTTATTCATCTTATAGCTGAAAATTTATACCGTTTTACCAGCCTCTCCCTATATTACCCCCACCTCTCAAGCCCCTGGCAACCACCATTCTCTATTTTTATGAGTTCAACTTTCTTCTTTCTTTTTTAAAATTCTCTATATAGGTGATACCATTCAGTATTTATTTTTACCAGCCTCTCCCTATATTACCCCCACCTCTCAAGCCCCTGGCAACCACCATTCTCTATTTTTATGAGTTCAACTTTCTTCTTTCTTTTTTAAAATTCTCTATATAGGTGATACCATTCAGTATTTATTTGTCTTTTTCCCTCTGGCTTATTTCACTTAGCATAATGTCCTCCAGGTCCTTCCATGTTATTGTAAATGGAAGGGTTTCCTTTTTTTTTTTTTTTTTTAAGCCAAATACTATTCCATTGTGTATATATACCACGTTTTCTTCATCTATTCTTTCAGCAACAGACAGGTTGTTTCCATATCTTGGCTGTAATGAACATTGAAGTGTGACTGTCTCTTGGAGATAATAATTTCACTTGGATATATATCCAGAATTAGGATTGCTGGAACAAAGTATGTTTCTCAATAATAGTATAAACAATGTCTTTTTTTTTTTTTTTTAAATGTAGTATAGCAGAATCTCAGTACTAAAATTGAATCGAGTATAAGGTGATTCTGCTTTGGAGTTCACCCCAAAGATTAAAGGTATTCTAAGATAGGAGAAATAATTATAGAAAGAGTTTGTGCAGTATCTAGGTAATTTGGAGTTAATGGGTCATTTATTTATTTTTATTTGTTTAAAGATTTTATGATTTATTTGACACACAGAGAAAGAGAGAAAAAGAGCATGAGCACAAGCAGGGGGAGAGGAGAAAAACAGGCTCCCTGCTCAGGGGGAGCCCGATGCAGGGCTTGATTCTAGGGACCCTGGGATCATGACCTGAGCCGAAGGCAGACACTCAACAGACTGAGTCACCCAGGCGCCCCATTAATGGGCCATTTAAAGTGAAAAATTTTTTTAATGGGGGGAGAAGACAAGTGGTATATCTTAAGAGGTGATGTATTTTTTAATCCTTTTTAAGAAGGATTTCAGAAAACTGGCTCTTGTAAAGCAAGGGATCTTTTCCTCTTCTCCGATTACGTGAGAAGATCTCTTCATAGACCTCCCAGGATTTCATTCTTCAAAATCTGCAGGGCCTGGGGCGTGTGGGTGGCTCAGTGGGTTAAAGCCTCTGCCTTCGGCTCAGGTCATGATCCCAGGATCCTGGGATCGAGCCCCGCGTGGGGCTCTCTGCTCTGTGGGGAGCCTGCTAACTTCTCTCTCTCTGCCTGCCTCTCTGCCTACTTGTGATCTCTGTCTGTCAAATAAATAAAATCTTTAAAAAAAAATCTGCAGGGCCTGAGGGATAGTTTTAGCATCACTTAGCCTCCTTGGCATACTTCCAGGACCATTCTAACCTGACCGTTTCTCCTTAGAGATCCCGGTTCTTTCCTCACCTAAGTCAAAACTTTTCCTTCCTCTATAAATACCTTTTATTTACTTTTTACTACACAAAATTTCAAACATGTATGAACACCCATGTCTTAGTATAAGGAACACCAACATCCAAGTGTTGGACATAACAACTATTAATGTTCTGTCATTTTGCTTCATCATCCTTTTTTGCTGAAATATTCCCAAGAAAACCACATTCATCACCACACTCTACCACTGAATATCCCAGCCTTTATCTCCAAAAACAAGGACTCCTGATTACCTAATCCACTACCATCACTACCTCAAATACCACCCCTCTAACACCGTAATACATACCATTTAACATGCAGTCTTGATTTGTGTTTTTCTAATTTTTCTAAAATGTCTTTTACAACTGTTTCCTTCAGTTGCGTTAGGATGTATGTATCTCAAGTCTCTTACAAACCTTGGTCTAGGAGCTGAATATCAAGGTTGGGAAAGGAATAACTGAGAGGGCTCAATTTGCAGACTTGGCACATCTCCCAAGATAAGTCAGACCCCAATGGGCAAGAGATGGGGCTCTGAGACTTGGGGCAGAAACATTAGGGTGGATGTGCTGGAGAACATTAATCCCCAGGCAAGCATGCAGAGAATATGCCTAGAAATGTATATTGAGGGGGGTTGGACTGGAGTGTGGAGGCAGAATATAAGGCCTAGTAAGAATTTATTGATATGCATCATTCACCAATGATTTAGGATATAATGTTCCTACGAGGGCTTCTGGAACCATTCTTTTTTTAAAAATTTTTTTAGATTTTATTTATTTATTTGACAGAGAGAGATCACAAGTAGGCAGAGAGGCAGGCAGAGAGAGAGGGGGAAGTGGGCTCTCTGCTCAGCATGAGGGGCTCGATCCCAGGACCCTGGGATCACGACCTGAGCCGAAGGCAGAGGCTTTAATCCACTGAGCCACCCAGGCACCCCTCCTGGAACCATTCGTATACTGTTAGGATAGCTCTTAACTTTGGAAGAAACAAGAGCACACATTAAATGAGGTGGAGATGCCACAGTTGTCTTCGTAGAGTGTTGACAAAGGGCCTCAAAGATGCAGAGAAATAAGGATAATTGAATGGATTATATATTACATTCTATAAGATCCCATCTGAGACTCTCCAGATGATGATGTTCTTTGGGGGAGGGAGGTCCAGAAGACACTACCTTCACTTAAGGTATTAAGAAATCTGCTGGTATCATTTAGAAACTCAATAATGGTTGTCCTTGCACTTACAATGTTAGTAGGCTATTCTATTATGAAATGTGACTTGCTAGAGTAATGGAAATGATAGTAGTTGAGGCAGGATAATCTGAAGCAAAATGTGGATAAATAATGGGCAACAAGGTCAGACTGGCAGTGAGGGAGCTCTGGCCTGTAGGGAAACATGGCTATGACAAGCAGATTACTATATTTGTAAGGACATCTAAAGAGGGATTATACAGTCAAAAGATATCAGAAGGGATGATCAAAAGATATCAGAAAGATATCAAAAGATATAAGAACATTAAGTCAGCTGTTAGACACCCCAGTAGGTTTTCATAAATGAGCTAGTTCTTAGATACAAAGTTCATGGAAGGAATGACTGTGTCCTCTTGAAGAAGCACTCTGCGATATCACAACAAATGTACACAATAGTAATTTCTCCCCATCTTTCCCCAAAGAGATCAATGGCCACTTACCCAATAAATGGCCACTAACTATCTACTAGGTGTTTTGAGGGTAGCTGGATACAGAGATTGGCCTGATACCAATAGCAAGGGACCCAAGCCACCTATCATGAACCCCTTGGTAGAGTAGACACATACGGAGTTCAGGTGATAAATTCATGCCTGGCATGGGATGGACAATAGAGCAGCTGGAATAATTCTCATTTTGATTCCTTGACTTATGAGATAAAAACTGTATTATAGGGAAAGGCTGAGTGGAAACTCCTGACCCCTTCCTTGACACTTCTGAAACTGCCAAGTTAAGAAAATAAACCACCAAATGATAAAAATATGAGTGGCTCCACTCACCATCCTTCAGTATAAGCCCTTAGGGGATTTTTTGCTGCCAGTTCCAGTAACTTTAAGTTCAAAGGGGAGTGGGGGGAGGTCTGCTTACTAGAGAGGACACTCAGTAAGAATCCTATCAAAGCTAAAACTCCAGAGGTTGCTTGGTCATTTGGTTGCTGTTCAGTCAGCAGGCAATTGATTCAGGTTACCATGATGAGGTATAATTTTATAATGGGGATAGAGAAAAGTGTGATTTGAATTTGTGGGATCCATGAGGCATCTTTCGGTACTCTTACACCTAAATTTAACGGTGAGTGGACAATTATTTAACCACTGCCTGAGAAGATCATGGTCATCAGCAGCCCACCAGGAATGAAGGCCAGGATGAAGATCACCCTATCGGGTAAGCAACTTAGACAGCGGAAGTGCTAGGCAAGTGTGAGGAAATAAGAAGTGGGTGGTATGGTTAGTTTCAGCTCCACACCAGTTATAGCAGTGGAGACCACTTTGTGCCTACGATCCTTCTCTTGTAATTTTCCTCACCAGACATTGTGACCATCACTATTCTAAGCACACAACAGAGTAGACTAAAATATGGGAGCCTCCGAGCCGTTCATGGAGTGGACCATAGTAGTTAGAGTCTATGCTCTGCTCCAATTAGATGTCCTTGATTGCCACTGTACCATTTCTGTGAATAGCTTTGGTGTACTTTTTTCCATCCTGCAAGATTGACCTTGAGCTACGTAGTCCATTTATCTCCACATTTTTCAGAGACCTAGAAATGACTCAGAAACATGCCCCCCCGCAACCTCCTACTGGAAGTTCTTCGTGGATGACTGATGAGCGCTTTCTTGTCTGAGACCTCCAAGGTATAAGTCACACTCCAAAGCAGGGTTTTCTCAGCCTTGGCACTAGTGACATTTTGGATGTGATAGCTCCTGTTGTGAGGGCTGCCCTATGCATTATAAGATGATTGGCCTCACCCCTACTTTTTACCCACTAGATGCTGGTAACAATCCCCAATGGTGACCATCAAAAAAATATCTCCAGACACTGCAAGATGGCCCCTGGGGTAAAAAAATCACCCCTTGTTGAGAACCACTACTTTAGAGGGTTTTTTTGCAGGATGGGCTCCAACTAGTTTCTGAAGGGCCTGCCCAAGATTGCATTGTCGGTTGGCTTTCTCTCTTCCCATGCATCCAACTCCCTTACAGCTTTCCCTGGAACATGTCCTTAATTGAGTCACCTGCACAAAGATCCTCATCTTAGGAACTACTTCCAAAATGTTTAACCTGAGAGAACAACCATATTTAAACAGTCAAGGTGGTTTAAAGTACTAAATGTAAATAGCAACAGTATAAAGCTTTTTGAAGTTATAAAAATATATTTTTGTGACTTTGATGTTGGTCTAGGTCAGGTTTTCTCAGATAAGATGCACAAATCTTTACCCACAAAGGAATTGACTGATCAATTCTAGTGAAATAATATTAAGAACTTCTGTACATATAAAAAATCTCTATAAAAAGACAGAAAAGACAAGCTATAGAATTTGAAGTTACACGCAACCCATATAGCCAATAAGAACTCATATCCAGGGAGGAGTCAAGATGGCGGAGAAGTAGCAGGCTGAGACTGCTTCAGCTAGCCGGAGATCAGCTAGATAGCTTATCTAAAGATTGCAAACACCTGAAAATCCATCGGCAGATCGAAGAGAAGAAGAACAGCAATTCTGGAAACAGAAAAACAACCACTTTCTGAAAGGTAGGACCGGCGGAGAAGTGAATCCAAAGCGACGGGAAGATAGACCCCGGGGGGAGGGGCCGGCTCCCGGCAAGCGGCGGAGCAACGGTGCACAAAATCAGGACTTTTAAAAGTCTGTTCCGCTGAGGGACATCGCTCCAGGGGCTAAACCGGGGCGAAGCCCACGCGGGTTCAGCGTGGCCTCAGGTCCCGCAGGGTCACAGAAGGATCAGGGGTGTCTGAGTGTCGCAGACCTTGCGGGTATTGGAACGGGAAAGCCGGCTACAGAGACAGAGCCGACAGTAAGCTCACAGCTCGGTGTTACCTTGAACTGGTCGCAGGCTCGGAGAGCTCGGAGCGCGGCCGGAGGTCAGGCAGACGGGAGTAACTGGGCGCTGTTCTCTGAGGGCGCACTGAGGAGTGCGGCCCTGGGCTCTCGGCTCCTCTGGGCCGGAGACCAGGAGGCCGCCATTTGTATTCCCGTCCTCCGGAACTCTACGGAAAGCGCTCAGGGAACAAAAGCTCCTGAAAGCAAGCCCGAGCGGATTACTCACCCCGGCCCCGGGTAAGGGCGGTGTAATTCCGCCTGGGGCAAAGACACTTGAGAATCACTACAACAGGCCCCTCCCCCAGAAGATCAACAAGAAATCCAGCCGAGACCAAGTTCACCTACCAAGGAGTGCGGTTTCAATACCAAGGAGAGCAGCAGAATTCCAGAGGAGGAGAAAGCCAAGCACGGAACTCATGGCTTTTTCCCTGTGATTTTTTTTTAGTCTTGCAGTTAATTTAATTTTTTTCTTTTTCATTTTTTTTTTTTTTCTCGCCTTTGGGTAAATTTTTTTTTTTTTTAACTGTTACCTTTTTCTTTTTTAACGATTTTTTACTAGTTTATCTAATATATATATTTTTTCTTTTTTACATTTTTCTTAGGTGTTTTCCTTTTTTTTTAAATTCTTTTCTTTTCTTTTTTCTTTTTTTTTTCTTTTTTCTTTTTTTTTCTTTCTTCCTTTTTGAACCTCTTTTTATCCCCTTTCTCCCCCCTCACGATTTGGGATCTCTTCTAATTTGGTTAAAGCATTTTTTCCTGGGGTTGTTGCCACCCTTTTAGTATTTTACTTGCCCCTTCATATACTCTTATCTGGACAAAATGACAAGACGGAAAAATTCAACACAAAAAAAAGAACAAGAGGCAGTACTGAAGGCTAGGGACCTAATCAATACAGACATTGGTAATATGTCAGATCTAGAGTTCAGAATGACAATTCTCAAGGTTCTAGCCGGGCTCGAAAAAGGCATGGAAGATATTAGAGAAACCCTCTCGAGAGATATAAAAGCCCTTTCTGGAGAAATAAAAGAACTAAAATCTAACCAAGTTGAAATAAAAAAAGCTATTAATGAAGTGCAATCAAAAATGGAGGCTCTCACTGCTAGGATAAATGAGGCAGAAGAAAGAATTAGTGATCTAGAAGACCAAATGACAGAGAATAAAGAAGCTGAGCAAAAGAGGGACAAACAGCTACTGGACCACGAGGGGAGAATTCGAGAGATAAGTGACACCATAAGACGAAACAACATTAGAATAATTGGGATTCCAGAAGAAGAAGAAAGAGAGAGGGGAGCAGAAGGTATACTGGAGAGAATTATTGGGGAGAATTTCCCCAATATGGCAAAGGGAACGAGCATCAAAATTCAGGAGGTTCAGAGAACGCCCCTCAAAATCAATAGGAATAGGCCCACACCCCGTCACCTAATAGTAAAATTTACAAGTCTCAGTGACAAAGAGAAAATCCTGAAAGGAGCCCGGGAAAAGAAGTCTGTAACATACAATGGTAAAAATATTAGATTGGCAGCTGACTTATCCACAGAGACCTGGCAGGCCAGAAAGAGCTGGCATGATATTTTCAGAGCACTAAACGAGAAAAACATGCAGCCAAGAATACTATATCCAGCTAGGCTATCATTGAAAATAGAAGGAGAGATTAAAAGCTTCCAGGACAAACAAAAACTGAAAGAATTTGCAAATACCAAACCAGCTCTACAGGAAATACTGAAAGGGGTCCTCTAAGCAAAGAGAGAGCCTACAAGTGGTAGATCAGAAAGGAACAGAGACCATATACAGTAACAGTCACCTTACAGGCAATACAATGGCACTAAATTCATATCTCTCAATAGTTACCCTGAATGTTAATGGGCTAAATGCCCCTGTCAAAAGACACAGGGTATCAGAATGGATAAAAAAACAAAACCCATCTATATGTTGCCTCCAAGAAACTCATTTTAAGCCCGAAGACACCTCCAGATTTAAAGTGAGGGGGTGGAAAAGAATTTACCATGCTAATGGACATCAGAAGAAAGCAGGAGTGGCAATCCTTATATCAGATCAATTAGATTTTAAGCCAAAGACTATAATAAGAGATGAGGAAGGACACTATATCATACTCAAAGGGTCTGTCCAACAAGAAGATTTAACAATTTTAAATATCTATGCCCCCAACGTGGGAGCAGCCAACTATATAAACCAATTAATAACAAAATCAAAGAAACACATCAACAATAATACAATAATAGTAGGGGACTTTAACACTCCCCTCACTGAAATGGACAGATCATCCAAGCAAAAGATCAGCAAGGAAATAAAGGCCTTAAACGACACACTGGACCAGATGGACATCACAGATATATTCAGAACATTTCATCCCAAAGCAACAGAATACACATTCTTCTCTAGTGCACATGGAACATTCTCCAGAATAGATCACATCCTCGGTCCTAAATCAGGACTCAACCGGTATCAAAAGATTGGGATCATTCCCTGCATATTTTCAGACCACAATGCTCTAAAGCTAGAACTCAACCACAAAAGGAAGTTTGGAAAGAACCCAAATACATGGAGACTAAATAGCATCCTTCTAAAGAATGAATGGGTCAACCGGGAAATTAAAGAAGAATTGAAAAAAATCATGGAAACAAATGATAATGAAACTACAACGGTTCAAAATCTGTGGGACACAACAAAGGCAGTCCTGAGAGGAAAATATATAGCGGTACAAGCCTTTCTCAAGAAACAAGAAAGGTCTCAGGTACACAACCTAACCCTACACCTAAAGGAGCTGGAGAAAGAACAAGAAAGAAACCCTAAGCCCAGCAGGAGAAGAGAAATCATAAAGATCAGAGCAGAAATCAATGAAATAGAAACCAAAAAAACAATAGAACAAATCAACGAAACTAGGAGCTGGTTCTTTGAAAGAATTAATAAAATTGATAAACCCCTGGCCCGACTTATCAAAAAGAAAAGAGAAAGGACCCAAATAAATAAAATCATGAATGAAAGAGGAGAGATCACAACTAACACCAAAGAAATACAAACTATTATAAGAACATACTATGAGCAACTCTACGCCAATAAATTTGACAATCTGGAAGAAATGGATGCATTCCTAGAAACATATAAACTACCACAACTGAACCAGGAAGAAATAGAAAGCCTGAACAGACCCATAACCAGTAAGGAGATTGAAACAGTCATTAAAAATCTCCAGACAAACAAAAGCCCAGGGCCAGACGGCTTCCCGGGGGAATTCTACCAAACATTTAAAGAAGAACTAATTCCTATTCTCCTGAAACTGTTCCAAAAAATAGAAATGGAAGGAAAACTTCCAAACTCATTTTATGAGGCCAGCATCACCTTGATCCTAAAACCAGACAAGGATCCCACCAAAAAAGAGAGCTATAGACCGATATCCTTGATGAACACAGATGCGAAAATACTCAACAAAATACTAGCCAATAGGATTCAACAGTACATTAAAAAGATTATTCACCACGACCAAGTGGGATTTATTCCAGGGCTGCAAGGTTGGTTCAACATCCGCAAATCAGTCGATGTGATACAACACATCAATAAAAGAAAGGACAAGAACCATATGATACTCTCAATAGATGCTGAAAAAGCATTTGACAAAGTACAGCATCCCTTCCTGATCAAAACTCTTCAAAGTGTAGGGATAGAGGGCACATACCTCAATATCATCAAAGCCATCTATGAAAAACCCACCGCAAATATCATTCTCAATGGAGAAAAACTGAAAGCTTTTCCGCTAAGGTCAGGAACACGGCAGGGATGTCCATTATCACCACTGCTATTCAACATAGTACTAGAGGTCCTAGCCTCAGCAATCAGACAACAAAAGGAAATTAAAGGCATCCAAATCGGCAAAGAAGAAGTCAAATTATCACTCTTCGCAGATGATATGATACTATATGTGGAAAACCCAAAAGACTCCACTCCAAAACTGCTAGAACTTATACAGGAATTCAGTAAAGTGTCAGGATATAAAATCAATGCACAGAAATCAGTTGCATTTCTCTACACCAACAGCAAGACAGAAGAAAGAGAAATTAAGGAGTCAATCCCATTTACAATTGCACCCAAAACCATAAGATACCTAGGAATAAACCTAACCAAAGAGACACAGAATCTATACTCAGAAAACTATAAAGTACTCATGAAAGAAATTGAGGAAGACACAAAGAAATGGAAAAATGTTCCATGCTCCTGGATTGGAAGAATAAATATTGTGAAAATGTCTATGCTACCTAAAGCAATCTACACATTTAATGCAATTCCTATCAAAGTACCATCCATCTTTTTCAAAGAAATGGAACAAATAATGCTAAAATTTATATGGAACCAGAAAAGACCTCGAATAGCCAAAGGGATATTGAAAAAGAAAGCCAACGTTGGTGGCATCACAATTCCGGACTTCAAGCTCTATTACAAAGCTGTCGTCATCAAGACAGCATGGTACTGGCACAAAAACAGACACATAGATCAATGGAACAGAATAGAGAGCCCAGAAATAGACCCTCAACTCTATGGTCAACTAATCTTCGACAAAGCAAGAAAGAATGTCCAATGGCAAAAAGACAGCCTCTTCAATAAATGGTGCTGGGAAAATTGGACAGCCACATGCAGAAAAATGAAATTGGACCATTTCCTTACACCACACACAAAAATAGACTCAAAATGGATGAAGGACCTCAATGTGCGAAAGGAATCCATCAAAATCCTTGAGGAGAACACAGCCAGCAACCTCTTTGACCTCAACCGCAGCAACATCTTCCTAGGAACAACGCAAAAGGTAAGGGAAGCAAGGGCAAAAATGAACTATTGGGATTTCATCAAGATCAAAAGCTTTTGCACAGCAAAGGAAACAGTTAACAAAATCAAAAGACAACTGACAGAATGGGAGAAGATATTTGCAAATGACATATCAGATAAAGGACTAGTGTCCAGAATCTATAAAGAACTTAGCAAACTCAACACCCAAAGAACAAATAATCCAATCAAGAAATGGGCAGAGGACATGAACAGACATTTCTGCAAAGAAGACATCCAGATGGCCAACAGACACATGAAAAAGTGCTCCATATCACTCGGCATCAGGGAAATACAAATCAAAACCACAATGAGATATCACCTCACACCAGTCAGAATGGCTAAAATCATCAAGTCAGGAAATGACAGATGCTGGCGAGGATGCGGAGAAAGGGGAACCCTCCTACACTGTTGGTGGGAATGCAAGCTGGTGCAGCCACTCTGGAAAACAGCATGGAGGTTCCTCAAAATGTTAAAAATAGAACTGCCCTATGACCCAGCAATTGCACTATTGGGTATTTACCCTAAGGATACAAACGTAGTGATCCAAAGGGGCACATGCACCCGAATGTTTATAGCAGCAATGTCCACAATAGCCAAACTATGGAAAGAACCTAGATGTCCATCAACAGATGAATGGATCAAGAAGATGTGGTATATATACACACTGGAATACTATGCAGCCATCAAAAGAAATGAAATCTTGCCATTTGCGACAACATGGATGGAACTAGAGCGTATCATGCTTAGCGAAATAAGTCAAGCAGAGAAAGACAACTATCATATGATCTCCCTGATATGAGGAAGTGGTGATGCAACATGGGGGCTTAAGTGGGTAGGAGAAGAATAAATGAAACAAGATGGGATTGGGAGGGAGACAAACCATAAGTGACTTTTAATCTCACAAAACAAACTGAGGGTTCCTGGGGGGAGGGGGTTTGGGAGAAGGGGGTGGGATTATGGACATTGGGGAGGGTATGTGCTTTGGTGAGTGCTGTGAAGTGTGTAAACCTGGTGATTCACAGACCTGTACCCCTGGGGATAGAGTATTATGCCTCCATCAGAAAGGATGAATACCCAACTTTTGTAGCAACATGGACGGGACTGGAAGAGATTATGCTGAGTGAAATAAGTCAAGCAGAGAGAGTCAATTATCATATGGTTTCACTTATTTGTGGAGCATAACAAATAGCATGGAGGACATGGGGACTTAGAGTGGAGAAGGGAGTTGGGGGAAATTGGAAGGGGAGGTGAACCATGAGAGACTATGGACTCTGAAAAACAATCTGAGGGTTTTGAAGGGACGGGGGGTGGGAGGTTGGGGTACCAGGTGGTGGGTATTATAGAGGGCACGGATTGCATGGAGCACGGGGTGTGGTGCAAAAATAATGAATACTGTTATGCTGGAAATAAAAAAAAAAAAATCTAAAAAAAAAAAAAAAAAAAAGTAAACGCCCTTGCACCCTGACCCCCATTGACAAATACTTGAGGCAGGCAGGGTACAATGTTCCTCCAGGGAGCTCCTGTCTTAATGTTCATGCCTTGCTAGAGGGAAGAGCAACCTTAGTTTGACAATAGCAGGGCATCCTGTACCCCGTGTGTCCTCTTTAGCATACGAAAATCCTTCTGGAACCTCCCTTATCTTTACTTTCCCCTACCCCAAAGTTTATAATCATTTGTTCCTCATAACCTTGGGGCAGCAGACAGCAACAGTCGCTCTTTTTGCGCTTCCTGTCCCCATGCTTTCATAAAACCACCATTTTGCACGAAAGACATCCCCAATTCTTTCATGGCCATCACCTCTGGACCCCACAGAACCTCACATATATTCAAAAACTACCTCAGTGGGAACTGCAAGATCTGTGGCCATTCTAAAAATATAGAGTTTAAAGTAAGGAAAAAAAAAAAAAAAAAAAAAAAGAACTCATATCCATATATAAACAATGTTCACAAGTTGACAGGATAGGTATATCCCAATAGAAAAGTGGGCAAAGGACTCGAGTAGGCTTTTTATGAGAATTTAATCCCAAATAAGCAATAATCATATAAAAAGATGTTCAGTCCACTAGTAATAAGGCAACTGAGAATCCATTTGTATTTTGACATATTAAGCATCTACCCCATTAACAATTGAAAAGTCTGACAGTAAATACTGATGAAGGTGTGGAGAAATAGGAATTTTTAGACATTGCAGGTGGGAGCATAAATTGGTCAAACCATTTGGGAAAATCACTTGGCATAATCTGTGGAAATTCACATATCCTGCAACCCTTTAGTTCCTTTCCTAGTTTTGTGTTCTAGAGAAATTTGTGCACAAATGAACCAGGATGCTTATACAAGCAGGTGCATTAGAGTACTGTGATAACACCCAAACTGGAAATGACCCAACGTACATCGACAGTCACATGGATAAATGGTGGTACATACAATATAATATTTTATATCACTGAAAATTGAAGAACTATAGCTATTTGCAAAAATATCATTGGATATTACAAATATAAGGAAAGGACAAAAGAACATCAGCTACAAAAGAGTACATTCAATATGATTCCATTTAAATATAGTTAGAAGTAGACAAGACCACACTATATTGTTTAGGGAAAATACATAGGTAGCAAAACTATAGAAAAGCCAGAAATGATTTTTCGCAAAAGTAAAAGTTATTATCTCTTGAAGAAGAAAAGAGGGTATTAGATCAAAGGGCTTCTAGGATTCTGAAAACTTTTTTTTTTTTTTTGGACCTAGTGGTTCATTTCATAATGATTTAAAAAATCTTAATCTTCATGCACATTTTTTTCTCACATTAAAGAGCTTGAAGAAAATCTAATACTCTTCTCTTTGATCACTGTTTTAATTTGTTCAGGCTACTCTGACAAATTACCATGGACTGGGTAGCTTATAAACAACAGACATTTATTTCTTACAGTTCTGGAGGCTGGAAGTAGGAGATCAAAGAAGCAGTGTATTCTGTGTCTAGTGAGAGCCTACTTTCTGGTTCACGGATGTCGTCTTCTCTCTCGGTCCTCACATGGTCAAAGGGGTGAACCAACTCTCTGGGCACTAATCTCACTCATGAGCGCTCTGTCCTCATGATCTGATCACCTCCCGAAGGCCCCACCTCCTAATACCAAGACCTCGGGGCAAGGATTTCAACAGAGGAATTTTAGGGCATGCACTCAGACCAGAGCAGCCATAGTCTTTATATGCCCCATTATCTCAGTCCCTTCTCCAATGTCTGATTTCAATGACACCTTAGTCCTTTGATTCCTTTATTTTTTTTCAAAGCCACCAACCCTTGCCTGATTAGTCCTTTCCCCTACGGAGAACCCCTGGCATGTCACACTTGTCATTCATGTTGCGTTAGCACTTTTAGCTTCTTTAGTCCCTTGCTTTCTCACCGCATTTGCTCAGGAAACTGCCAATGTTGCAGTTTTGACCATCTACCCTCTCGCAGGCTCTGGACTCTGGAATGATGCAGGAATAATCAAACACTAAAAGAGATTTACAGCTTGACTCATTTATGTTATTTAGTCTTGGTTAGACTGTCAATCTGCCTGGAAATCATTTTTATGGTCCCAGTTTGCTTTTTACTCCATTTTCTCAAGTGACTATTTTATAATTTTATCACTTACCTAAAATTCTCTCTCATGTTTTTGCTGAATTCTATATGCTTTTTATAAGTGTTCCATTGGATATCACCTCCTGAAAATCATAGAGCCACCTCAAACTCAGTATGGCTACACTGAAGTCATCATATCCCTTCTCCTTGGAGGAAGGAATATCTGCTCTCCTCAGTATGTTCCCTTCAGTACACACCACCCAGGAAGCTAAGTCAGACAACCAGGACTCTTTCTTAATACTTATCACAGATTCTTTACTATGCCTCATACTCTACAAACTCAGTATCATGCATATTTCTTCTCTCATTAGCCTCTTGGGTACTGTCCTGATGCCGTCCACCATGATTTCTCAAGTAGACAGTGGAATGGTCTTCGTAGACTTTCTGTCTCCAGACTCACTGTGCAGTGTAGCCACTGCATGCCAACCCCTTGCACATTTATGCAGGTAGTATCCTTTAAGAGTGCCCCAAACTTACAGGGGAAAAGATCTCCAACTCTCTAGCTTGTGCATGCAGTTTTTTACAATCTGAACACAGCTTCCTGATGAACTCTTCTACTGTCCCGTCTCCCACTTATTCTTTGGTCCTAACATTACTCTCTTGGAAAGCCTATAAGTTAGCCTATTGCTGTTTCATGGATACTGGGTGAAAAGAAAACATTTTATTAAGCACAGAACAGCCCATAGCAGGAGCATCACGTTTGGATGGTCTTCCTTGTCCCCTAAATCCCACCTAAGTGATGCGGAGGGCTCTAAGGGGGCAGAAGTTAATGCAGTGAATTTCTGTCACAGTTGAGAAACCACGAGCTTAGAAATCCCCCTCTTTTATGACAAGCCAGCTTTTTGTCTCTGTCATCAAATGGTGTGGCATTCTTTCTGTGTCTCTGTCTTTGTATAATGTCTTCTTTTATTTTTTTTTTAAAGATTTTATTTATTTATTGACAGAGAGAGAGATCATAAGTAGGCAGAGAGTCAGGCAGAGAGAGAAGGGGAAGCAGGCTCCCTGGGCTCCCTGGCTCCCTGGGCTCAGTCCCAGGACACTGAGATCAAGACCTGAGCTGAAGGTAGCGGCTTAATCCACTGAGCCACCCAGGCGCCCCTGTATAATGTTCTCTAATTCCAAAGGACAACAACAGTCCTATTGGATTAGGGCCTATCTTAATGACCTCAACTTAACTTGATTACATCTGCAAAGACTGTTTCCCCATACAGTGGTGTTTATAGGTACTCAGGGTTAGAACTTCAGTGTATCTTTTTGGGGGGAAGAGTTCAAGCCAGCACACCCCCATCATTTCTTTTCACAACATTCATCACCCTGTATGGTACTTATTCCATGTTCACCTTCCCAGATAGACCACTCTTTCCTTTTTTTGTTGGATCCCCATTGTTTGAGATAATAGAACACTTTTTAAATGCATGACTACGAGCTGAGAAGCAAAGAGGTTGAAGACTGGAGAAGCAGGTCAACCAAGAAATTGAAGCTGGGAAATCTTAAGCTAAAATAAATAGAAGGATCCAATCACAAACCAGGTTTAGACACAGAGTGGGCAGACATGTGGGGGAGGTATGGGAAAAGAAAGGTCAACTTAAGAACAAACTTTATAAAAGCAGAATTCCAATTTGCTGCCTCTGTTTTGCACTAGGTCTACCAGCTTCTTGGGCAGGAGACAGAGCCTTAAATTTTTGTATTTTTTCTCTCAGAGCTGCTGAAATGGTTTTCCTCATACCTCTCTTTAGTCTAATGGGTGTGATTATGACCACACAATCTGGGTTCTTCAACACAAATTTTATGATTCAAAGGAAAGAGAACAGAACACAGAGAACATATGCAATATTTATGGGTGTATCATGTTTCTGTAGCGTTTGTTTATTACCTTTTCCTGGAAAGAGATGTTTGTGTGTATAATTCCGTGGCTGACTGTTCATATCCTTGTTTCCCCACTTCCCAGCTCACATATAGTTTAGCTCTCAATTCACTACTGCTGTAAACAAATCAAGATTTCATAGTACAGGGTATGAAAATCTTTCAACTTAGTAATTTAAAAAGCATTTTTAATAAGGTGCTGGTAGAAATTAATGTTAGAAATTAAAACCAGCTAAAATATTTTGTGTACTTCCTTTATGCATTATTTCTTTTATGTTCATATTAGAATTAATCAAAATAAGAGTCACAGTGCGAGTTCACTGTCCATTAACTCGCTGTAATGGACTCTCCGTAATTTACTGTGGGACACAGGGATTTGGGATCTAGTGGTGAAGAGGAGAAATGGGAATTATAATCTGAGGAAAAGCTGGAGATCTACTGGCTTAGCTAATTGAAATCTGCTAGCCAAGCCTTCTCTGAGATAATTCTGACACATACATGTAAGCATGTATATATACATCTGATGAAATTTAAGCAAATTTAATCACAATTTATTTGAAAGTGCTATAACTATAATTAGAGAAGTTGTTCTCGAGCAGGGACAATCCTTCTCCAGGGGAACATAATTTGGCAATGTCTGGAGACGTTTGTGATGGTCATATGGGTGGGGAGGAGGGAGGAAGGGAGGGATGCTGACTGTCATCTAGAGTAAAGGCTCAGGTGTTGCTAAACATCCTGCATCGTACAGGACAGCTCCTACAACAGATGTCAGGCTCCAATGTCAGTAGTCCTCAGGGTGAGAAGCGCCAGTTTAGAGGATAAACATCTAGCTGACATAAAAAGGAATTTTCTATTTCTCAATATTCCCTTTTTTTCTTTTTAATCTCCCACACTCCATAATCCTACTACTAAAACTCTTAAATATTAATTATCAAAATAGAAAAATAAAACAGGAGAGAAGGTGAGCTCTATTCTGCTGGAGGCTATAATAACGTCTGGTAGGAAATTAAGCAGCAAATGTATTTTTCCAGAAATGGCTGTCCCAACCACTAGGGAGCCCTAGCATCCTGACTGCATGGTCATGTTGGTGAACCACGTCAAGCGTGGGAGATCTACCTGGAAGCTTTTGTTGAACATGACATTATTCCTGGGTTTCATCATAGCAAAGAGGTCTATTTCTAATATTTATTCAGAAACACAAAAAATCTACAATGATGGAAAAAGTGGTATAGCTGTTTTTTTCCTCAAAGGCTCAAAAGAAAATAACCTCCTTAAAACGAAGCCGTGCGGTTCATTCCCTGATGGCCAGGATATAATTATGGCAACGTGACATCTCTGACATTTATGGAACAGAAGTATTGGCAGCATTTATACCCAACTTTTAAGATAATACAAATCTGAGAAAAGGATGATTATTTTTAGAGTTTTTGAACTAATGATTATATTTAGATTTTGGATAAAGCATATAATGAATACTTCTCCTGTAATGATAGATACTATTGTGCAAAAATAAGACTGAGAGCATAACTAATAATGTCATTGAAAGAATGGATTTTATCAATGTTTAAGACTGACAGTCCTTAACCCCGACATGGCTCACTCCTCCACTTACTCACCCTTCATCTTATCACAGAGGCCATTCCTGTCCACTGATCCTAAAAGGCAGTTCCCAGTCCTGCTCTATCACTCTCCGATTTCTGCTTTTTTTTGTTATATAACATTGATGATCACCTGAAAGGATGTACATTTATTTGCTTATTCATTTGTTGTCTTCCCCTGCTATTTCATCCAGTAAAAGCTACATCATAGCAGAGATTTTGATTTTTGAAGTTGTCTTTAACAAGCACTTATATAGTACCTACTACTTCCCATGTACTCTTGAAAGACCTCTGAAAAATGAACTCATTCATTTATACTTATAATGACTCTAAGACATCAGTTCTATTTTTATTACCACTTTTTAGATGACAAAAATGAGGTATACAGAACTTAGTTGACTTATCCTACATTAGACAGGAAGTTAATGGCAGAGACAGTATTAGAATCAGACCTCATTCTAGAGTCTGTGTCTTAACATCGTAATGCTGATGCTTACTATACATGTGCATCTCCTAGACTCGGATCAAGCCTCAGTCAATACTTGTGTGCTGCAAACACGTACAAAAATAATCAAGTAGCATTTTACTAAGTTATTTTGAAGCAGAATTTAACTTCTGAACACCCAAGTATGTAAATCACAATTACACTATTCAACATCAAGACATGTCTAATTATTCATTTTATGTATAAAGAGCAATAGATTTCTTTTTTAAGATTTTATTTGTTTATTTGACAGACAGAGGTCACAAGTAGGCAGATAGGCAGGCAGAGAGAGAGGAGGAAGCAGGCTCCTGGCTGAGCAGAGAGCCCGATGTGGGGCTCCATCCCTGGACCCCGGGATCATGACCTGAGCCGAAGGCAGAGGCTTAACCCACTGAGCCACCCAGGTGCCCCAAGAGCAATAGATTTTTAATTTGTCATCAGCGAGGGGATCCCCTCAATAGGAAAACTTAAAATCTTTGGAAATAGTATCCTTCCAGTTGAATCAAGAAATATTAACCCTCTTCTACATCAACATTTAGTAATTCAACAAATATTTATTGACAGCTTATTCAGTGGTTCTACATGTTTGTGATACATCAGTGAGAAAGGAGGAAATTAAAAACAGTGCCAATTAAAGCAAAGATCTTGTTCATACATTATACTTATAGTAAGCACTGTTTTATTATTCTTCAATGTTAAAACTAGGGTAGTTTGTTTTCAAATACTAACAAATAGTCAGATCCTCACAACATCATAGACAGTAGAGCTCAATAGTAAATTTGGGAATACATAATAAGTGAGTCTCGCTCCCTATGGGAAGGAAAAACATTACGAACGAAGATCAAGCATATTATATAAAAAATTCTGTATGTTGGAACTGAAGATCTTATTGATCTGTCATTAATACATTCCCATAAAGGGTACACCTATAACCTAGAGGGATGAGTGTTGTGACTGACAGGTGACCCATAAAATGTGTGAGGAAAGCATAAGTAGACATTTGCCTGGAGAGGAGAGGAGGAAGAAGCTCACTTTGAGAAGACAGAATTTGTGAAAAGGCACATACAAATGTCATAAATTAGTTGACTTAAGCAAACATGTTTAATGACAATTAAAAAATTTTAAAAATTTTTTCTGCCAGAAATAAACGACATATTGCACATATAAGTGCATAAGGGAATGTGTGTGTGTGTGTGTGTGTGTTATGGTATTGGTTCATTGTATCTATGGTATTGTTTCATTGTATCTAACTGAGGAATCTGCCTATACCTGGTGCTGAACCAATAAAAGTTGGATTCTGACATACTTTTTCTGAGCTTCTCTGGGATGTTTTTTTCCACAAAATGGACCAAATAGTGGCAATCCCATCTACCTCACAGGGCATTTCTGAGGATCAGATGAGGATAAGCTGATGTATTACCTGCATGTATTAACATCTTTCCTTTTGGTATATTAGTACTGGATATGAGATGGCTCATAGTAATGATTCAAGTAATGAATCAGAGTAATGATTCAATGATATTTCATAATAATGAAATATAAATAGAAAATTGGGACAAAGACAAAAATACTAAGAATCTTAATTATAAGACAATATTGTTGAGTTGGGTCTCAAAATTAACCAGACGTTTCAAGGTAGCCAAAGGAAAAAATGACATATAATTGATGATTCTTATTAGAGGAAATGATATATAGCAGTTCCTCAGAAGAATCAGAGCCCTTCCTGGATGGAAAAACCAAAGGAAATTTCCCATGGGGGTGTACAATTCCCCATTGTACACCCATTGTAGGGACGTAGTGGCCAGGCTCCATAACAGTATTGTATAGCAAAGGTCTCAACATACCTCTGGGAGGGCCTCAGTGACTTGCTCCAAGTATGAAATAGGACATCTGCTGATACAATGTGGTCTAAAGACTGAATTTAAAGTATACACAAGAAACAAAACAAAGAAGCAAAGGGGAAAAAGTAAGAGAGGGAAAGAGAGACAAATCAAGAAACAGACCTTTAATGACAGAGAACAAGCCGATGGTTACCAGAGGGCAAGAGTGTGGGGGGATGGGTGAGGTAGGTGACAGGATTTAAGGAGGGCACTTGTGATGAGCACAGGATGATGTATGGAAGTGAGGAATCTATAAACTATGATCTCTACTGTACACTGAAATTAATATTATACTGTATGTTAACTAACTGTAATTAAATAAAAACTTAAAAATAAATACTATTTCCTAGAAAACACACACACACACACACACACACACACACACACACAGGAGTGAATGGATTATGTTGTCTTTAAATAGTCTGCAGAAAACTAATTTGCCTTAGAGTAAAAAAATTATGCATTAACTGGAGGGCTTCTCTACTTTTGTACTCAGACCAGGTCTGGATTTCTCTGTGAGGACACAACACTATCCTGAGGCTGGTACACATTTTTGAGATGTTTACCATGTATGTGTACATTCACGAATATTGGTATCATTTTGTATTCTCAATATGCACTTGAGATATAATCTGTAATTATAATATAATTCTGTAAACGCCATTCCAAAATTTGACTTCTTTCTTTGCTTATTCTTATCTTTCAAAAATTAATTTCACTTTTAAAAATTTATTTTAGAGAGAGAGAGTACGTGAGTGGGGGATGGCCAGAGAAAGAAGGAGAGAGAATCTCAAGCAGACTCCCCACTGAGCTGAGAGCCTGGCATGGAGCTTGACCCTGAGATCATGACCAGAACCAAAATCAAGGGTCGGTCGCTTAACCAACTGAGCTGCCCTGGTGCCCCCTCACTTTTAAACAGGGGCTACTCATGTATGGTACAAAATACAAAGAGCACGAACAGCTATTCTATGGAAACTATGTCTTTTAAAAATGTTAGTATCCAATTTACACACTCTCTTTTCCCAGAGGCAACCACTGTATCTTGTTACTTACCAGAAATATATGATGTACACATCTCAGTATCGTTTAAGTTTCTCTTATTAGAAATGAAATTAGTGTAGGAGGGTTCCCCTTTCTCCGCATCCTCGCCAGCATCTGTCATTATCATATGGTTTCACTTATTTGTGGAGCATAACAAATAGCATGGAGGACATGGGGACTTAGAGTGGAGAAGGGAGTTGGGGGAAATTGGAAGGGAAGGTGAACCATGAGAGACTATGGACTCTGAAAAACAATCTGAGGGTTTTGAAGGGACGGGGGGTGGGAGGTTGGGGTACCAGGTGGTGGGTATTATAGAGGGCACGGATTGCATGGAGCACGGGGTGTGGTGCAAAAATAATGAATACTGTTATGCTGGAAATAAAAAAAAATGAAATTAAAAATCTTTTCATAAATCTTGCCATTTGCGACAACATGGATGGAACTAGAGCGTATCATGCTTAACGAAATAAGTCAAGCAGAGAAAGACAACTATCATATGACCTCCCTGATATGAGGAATTGGTGATGCAACATGGGGGCTTAAGTGCGTAGGAGAAGAATAAATGAAACAAGATGGAATTGGGAGGGAGACAAACCATAAGTGACTCTTAATCTCACAAAACAAACTGAGGGTTGCTGGTGGGAAGGGGGTTGGGAGAAGGGGGGTGGGGTTATGGACATTGGGGAGGGTATGTGCTTTGGTGAGTGCTGTGAAGTGTGTAAACCTGACGATTCACAGACCTGTACCCTTGGGGATAAAAATATATTATATGTTTATAAAAAATAAAAAAATTAAAAATTAAAAAAATCTTTTCATATAGTTAATGGCCATTTGAAATTCCATTTTTTCTTATATTTTGACCATTTTTTTCTATTGGATATTGACCCTTTTCCATTGATTTGTTGAAGCTTTTAGAATGTCATATATGAATTTGTTTTTTAAGCTTGTTTTCCAAGTTGGTTATCTTTTTTCTGTTTTGTCTTTTTTCCCTGATGCAGAAAATGATTGATTTTTATGCCCTTGAAATGAGTAAATTTTTTTATGGCTTCTGGGGCTTTGTGGCATACCTTTCTCACTCTGAGGTTAAAAAAAAATCACCCATTTGTTTCTCATGTTTCTATGGTTCCATATTTTATTCATTTACATCTCTCATCAGTCTGGCATTTCTTTTGGTAATGTATATGAAATAGAAATTTTTCTAGATGGCTAATCAGTTGCCCAAATACCATTTGTTGAATAGCCCACCGATTTAGGAGGGCATTTTTCACACATTCTAAACTTCCCTATACATTTAGATCTGTATCTGAATCTTTAGTTCTCTTCCACCATCTGTCATTGCCGGTTTCCCTCACTGCATTATTTCCATTATAGCAAAATTATCGTGTATACATATCTGATAGGGTAATAATGGATTTCAATATTTGGTTATTCCAGTTTATTTTATTTTTTTAGGGATTTAATTTATTTGTCAGAGAGAGAGCGAGAGAGCACAAGGAGGGGGAGCAGCAGGCAGAGGGAGAAGCAGACTCCCCACTGAGCAAGGAGCCTGGTGTGGGGCTCAATTCCAGGACCCTGGGATCATGACCTGAGTTTAACTAACTGAGCCATCCAGGCATCCCTATTCTTGTTTATTTTTATATGAATATCATAAATATCTCACTCACTTTCCAAAGGAATCATGATATTATTTCTTACTGAGATCACATTAAATTATTAATTTAGGGAGCCTTCATATTATTACATGATGGTAGATCCTTGACACAAGAACATGATTTGACTTTTATTAATTCTTCTTTCCATTTTTTCCATTTTTTCTTTTTTTGTGGTTTTTACATTATGAAGTTTTCTTCATATAGGTTTTATATTTTCCTTGCTAGTTATTTTCCCAGGTATTTTTTGTTTTTGTTGTTTTGTTATTGAATTTGAGGCATTTTAATCTATTTTATATTTAAAATTCCTATATCTAAACATATAAAATGTATAAAAATGTATTTTATATCTTAAATTCCTATATCTAATGTATAGGAAACTGAGTTCCATGTATTAATTTCCCCCTCCATCATTATACCAAGTCGTCTTATTATTTGGAATAGTTTTCTCAGAGGAGATTCTGGAATTTTCTCAGTGTACCATTATATTACCTACAAAAAACAGTATTTTTCATCTGTCTTCTCTGCAATTTTTATGCTGATTTTATTCTTTTCCTTGTTTATTGCACTGCCATGTACTACTGGTGATAGTGGGGATCTCTGTGTTGTTCTTTTTTTTTTTTTTTAAGATTTTATTTATTTATTTGACAGACAGGGATCAAGGCAGAGAGAGAGGAGGAAGCAGGTTCCCTGCTGAGCAGAGAGACCAATGCGGGGCTCGATCTCAGGACCCTGAGATCATGACCTGAGCCAAAGGCAGAGGCCTTAACCCTCTCAGCCACCCAGGCGCCCCCTTTGTGTTGTTCTTGACTGGATACTTATCCATGTTTCCCATTGAGCAAGATGCTGGCCAGTATTATCATGTTTAGGAAGGTTACATTTGTCCCTATTTTAAAATCTGTATTTTTGTTTTTTAACAAGAATGGACATTGAATTTATCAAGTCTTTTTTCAGCATCCATGGGGATGCTATTATGATTTTTCTCTTCCAGCCAACTATTATGACTTATAACTTTTCTTATAGTGAATCATCATTAAATTCCTGATGGAATATATTTGTTAATATTTTATTTAGAATTTTGCTTTAATAGTCATATGTGAGTGTAGTCTATAAACTTATGTGATCATGATGCTTTTTAGTATCATTGTTATTATAGTTTTTATAAAAATAATCTAAGAGGTATCTTTTTCCCATGCTCTGGAACAATTCAAAAACATTGAGATTTGAATTTTTAAACATTTGGTGAAATGCCACTGTGAAATTATTTAATCATACTGCTTTATTTGGGGGATGGTTGCTCTGGGATGCTTTTCTCTATTTCTTTTTTTTTTTTTTAAAGATTTTATTTATTCTTCAGAGAGAGAGGGAGAGAGAGCGAGCACAGGCAGACAGAATGGCAGACAGAGGCTGAGGGAGAAGCAGGCTCCCTGCTGAGCAAGGAGCCCGATGTGGGACTCGATCCCAGGACGTTGGGATCATGACCTGAGCCGAAGGCAGCTGCTTAACCAACTGAGCCACCCAGGCGTCCCGCTTTTCTCTATTTCTAATGGTAATTCATCCGTTTAGATTTTCTATGTTTCTAGAATTAGTCTTGGTAATTTCTATTTTCCCAGAACACAGTCATGAATGTAGGTTTTTAAATTTATTTTCTTAGAATTGAGAAATATTTTTCAATGCTTTTGTAATTTTCTTGATATCTGTGATTCTGTATATATTTGTCTTTTTAATTTTGTGCTTTTATGTGCCCCCTTTCTTAAGTCATCTAATCATTTATCTATTTTATTAACTCCATTTTCAAGAAATCTGTGCTTAGATATAATTACTAGCACCAAATCTTTCTATGTATTCTTTGATTTTCTACTTTCTCTTTATTTCTTAATTTTTTTTTCTTTTTCTAACGATTGGGGTTTAATGTTTAATTTGTTTATTTCTTATTCTTTGTTGATTATTAATTTAAGTATTTAAGGTTACGGATTTTTTTCAATATTTCTTTATCTGTAGGAAAGATAAGAGCAGCTAACATTTACTAAGTGCCAACCATGTTTTAGGGACTGTTCTAAAATTTTGCAGCAGCATGTGGAGGTAGTTACAATTATTGTTACCATGATTTATCAGTGAAGAAACATAGACTCTGAGGAAATAAACAGTAATAAGGAAAATAATGAAGTAGAACTTTGCCAAGGTCAGACAGCCATCCGCTGTCTCCGCAAACATGTGAAGTGGGTCATATGCTAAGATTTTGTCAGCTCCTCCGCTCTCTAACTTTGATTAGGCCAAATTTAATTTTTACCCACCAAACCCCTCTCTCTTCTGGCTTGTGAAGAGGAGCATTAGCCTTACAAGGAGTTACTTGCCAGGCAAGGAAAAGTCTGGAGACAGAAAGATGGCAAAAGCAAGGAAAGGTTTTAGGTATATTCTGCTTGTGCTTCACCATTGAGAAACCAGGTGCTAGAGCCTGGAGGATGGTCAGATAGAATATTGGGCTTCCTTACAGCATTTCAGACAACTGGAACTTTCCTATATAATCTTATACTCACCCAAGGTCACTGAGCTTCCCCCCATCCCAGGATTCTTCACTTAACTTCTAACCAAGTCAAGAATCAGCACTTGGACAGGTGGTGAGGAAGGTGCAATATGCTGGATTGGGTATTAGTAATCATGGAGAGGGAAAGGACACACATTTTTGTAGGTTTCTATCTGTATTATCCATAGGGCTCTTTTTAAATCAATATAATCACACCTTCCTGGATATTCTCTGTACATCCTTATTGTCATAGGACATGTGAATTCACCTACACTGGCCACAGCTGGTTGGAACAGGTATGGAAATCTAACTCAAAGTAGGTGACTAAAGGTCTCTTTCAGAGGAATCAGAACACAGGGATGTTAGACAATTTCTGCTGGACTTTTAAGTAGAGAGACTATTTCAAACTAGGCTTGGGACAATCATGAGTACACTAACAAAGAGAAAGTAAGAGGAAGATATGGAGATAGAGATGGCAGAGAAAGAGAGAGAGAGAGAGAGAGAGAGAGAGAGAGAGAGAACACGTGGAGGAAGAAATTTAGTACATACAGAGGGTCAGTAGAAATTGAACATTCTGTGACCCAAAAGAGAGAGAGAGAATGACTTCCTTTATTGACTTTGGTTCCCTGGTTCCAGTTCTTTTTGTGAGACTTGGGTGTATCTCCCACCACTGAGTTTCATGAGACATATTTTTTCTTTTGCTTAAATGTAAGTCATTGAGTTCTGTTGATGGTAACCAAACAATCCCTAACTAAGAAAGTAACAGATCTGAAAGTGGAGGAACATAGTACAATGTCAAATCATGTGTGTGTATGTGTGTGCCTCAGATTAGCATACTAAAATCTGTCCTACATTCCATGGTAAACTTGAAATATGTTTATTCATGATTAGAATTGAAAGAGGGATAACGTATGCTAAATTTAAATGGTGAATATTTATAATTATAAAACTATAGGGATGAAAGATAAGCTGATGATAATCAGGTCATCTTATTTTCCCCATGTGTTCCTTGGAGAGACTATGTTACTCTTACCAGCACAACGCTTAGATATGAAATATTATTAAATATTAAAATTTTAAATTTAGTACAGAATTTGGGTTTGGTATTTTCTTTTTAAAGTCTTCAGCAGTCTTAAATGTTGGAATCGTCAAATAGGTGAGAATTTGGAACTTCTAAGATAATTTTGTGAATAGGCTCTATTCAATAAATATTTATTGAATGCTTCTTTTTATCCAAGAACATAATCCTAAACCCACCTAGTGTTTAATAAATTAGGCCACAAGAAGTTGTTTCTAGATAAAAAGTTGAGGAGGAAATAAAGCCAAGGAATATAAGCATGAATTTCCTGTTCATGAAGAGCAAATTCTGTTTGGACTGAGGTAAAACTCTATTTGGGTTGAAACAATCTTTTCACTTCCTATTTAGCCAGTGGGGTGAACCTCTGACCTTGAAATCTAAGGCACTCAGAGGAACTAAGATTTTCATGAGCTCAAGAAAAGAACTGCAATTTGCAGGATAAGGAAATGAAAATAGTGATTCGGAAAAATCTGAAGGGTAGCTATGGTTTCTCTTATAATTTCTCAATCAGCTGGAAATGTGCCTCACTTAAATAAAGTCAAGCTCAGAGTGCAAAATATAATATCACAACCAGTAAAACAGAAGAACCATGCAATTCATGTATGGTTACAATAGGTGTAAACATACTATTTAGAATTCTAAGGAAAATCATGGAGTGCATTTTATTGGGATCTTTAATGTAAAATAACTTATGTCCCATAGGATAGAATTCTATTTCCCTTTTTTGGTTGTGATCATGTAGATAAGCGAGGATTAGGAATAGATATCAAAAGTTTGAGTTTTAAAATGTACCTTCAAAAACTCTAAAGAAAAAATATTTTGTTGCCTATATTTCTGAAAGGTGGCATCTTATTATGTCTCTCATTAAGCAATTGCAGTCTGAACCACCTACTTTGTCTCTGTCACTTTTCTTTAACTGTTCATTGTCTCTCAAAACTCAAGCCTGGTTCATAATGTGTAATTGTTCATATGTGAAAGAGATGCAAAATTTGATATAATAATAATAATAATAATAAAGGTTGGTGTAATAGGCCAGAGAGAAATTACCAGCCCATACAGTGGGTTTTGGTCACCTTCAGTGGTCTAATAATAATAGTAATAATAATAATTTCTATTTATTAAGCTTTAGACTATTAAAAGTCCAACTGTGTATTTTATAGAATAATGGAGATAAGTGGAGTTAAATGCCTTTTACTGCTGAGATTATATTCAGTTGACTTGGATAAATTTAATATAAGGTAAAAATAGTAAGAAGAGAGAAGGCAAGTTGGTGGGGAAAAAAGGGAGAAGTAACAGCTGGAGGAAGGGGATTAGGGAAAAGTCCGAGAATGTTAGCAGTGGCAGGATTTTTAGTGACTGGTACTGATCTGTTCACTATAGTTACCAGCAAGCGGTGGGATAAGTACAGAAACTAGAGTATGCATTTAGAAACCTCTGCAGCAGTTTAACATTATCATGACACTTTTATTGTATTTTTAAATGTACATGCTCAGGGGTGCCTGGGTGGCTCAGTCAGTTAAGCATCTGCCTTCAGCTCAAGTCATGATCTCAGGGTCCTGGGATCAAGCCCCGCATGGGGCTTCTTGCTTAGCAGGGAGCCTGCTTCCCTCTCTCTCCCTCTCTCTCTCTTGCTCAGCCCCTCCCCAATGCTCATTCTCTCTCTCTCTCTCTCTCTCTCTCAAATAAATGAAAAAAAAAATCTTAAAAAAATATATATATGTTCAAAACAAATTGAGAAAAAGCTTGTTCTTTGCTGTAAGTAATTTGAGATGTACTGAGCTAGGAAGTCTTGGATATTCTTCCAATGCTGAGAGGTAAGAGAACATGACTGGACTAATATCTTTTACCAAAAAAAGAGCTGAAAAAAAAATATGTGATCTATCTTTTCTCATTTTCTTTCTTAAAAGTGTGCCATGTACTGCTAGGTACAGCAAAGGAAATGCAGTCAATGATATTGTCACAATGTTGTAGGATAACAGATAGTGGCCACATCTGTGGTGAACTGTGGCATAGCAGAAAGTCTTCTCCAACCACTATGTGTACACCTGAAACCAATATAACATTGTGTCAACTACACTTCAATAAAAAATTTTAAGTGCACCTCTATAAGTGTGTATTCTGATAGTTCTGCTTTGCTATTCAAGTAGAAACTCTCCAACCTAAAAGTGATATTTCTTTATGCAGATACAAGATATTTTTTGCTGACTTTTATAAACTAACTTTACGCTATGCTAAATTCCTTTATTAATTTTGGTTGTTTCCTACATTCCTGATAAATTTTTATGTAAACAATTAAATAATCTGAAAATAGGTGGTCTCCTTCTTTACTCCCTTCCCTCCTCCCTCCTGTTATTATTTTTATGAATTTATGTCTTTTTCTTGCCTTATTGGAAGACTTAGGGCAATGTTGAGGGGAGGTAGGAAAAAACGGGCATTCTTACCCTGTTTTTATCTTAGGAAGAAATTATTCAATGTTTCACTATTAAGGATGATGTTAGCAATTGGTCTTCTATAGACAATCTTTTCCAGATTGAGGAAAATATTTTATTCTGAGTTTGCTGAAAGATTTCTTTTTTTGTCATGAATTTGTGAAATGATTTTTTTTCACATATTGAATTGTTCATGTGGCTTTTCTTTTTAAAATCTGTTAATATGTTAAATTATCTTGATTTTTCTTACAGCTAGAATCCAACTTGATTGTTACAATCAATTTTTATTTACAGAATAGAATCTTTTTGAAAAGATGTATTCCTTCAAAAAAAGAGATAGAGTCCTTCATTTAATCAATGGTTTAAGGCCTTATTAAACAGAAGTAAAGCAAAACATCCCAGGACAAATTTTACCTAAGTTAACAGTAGTAAAAATTATAGAAATTAAATTTTAAATACAAAAATATACAACAAAAATGGGAAGTATATTATCAAACAGAATAACAAATTCTTAGACCTTCAGAGGCATACCAAAATGCTTACCTCAAAAGTTGCATCAATACCTTAAGAGGTATTAAAATATTTTTAGTGCTGAAACTATTCATAGCACCTATGAAATACACAAAGCAGGATTCTACTACCAAAAGTTTGCATTGGTACACACATGTTTAAGCTTTATGTCACAATTTCTCAGTCCAAGATATAGCTAATACAATGACAATTATTTGTTTAGTTCTTTTCTTCCAAAGCTGAATAAAGAAATGATCACTTAACCACATGGTAGAATGTTATGTCTTCTTCCTTATACTAATGGTGTATATATACATATGTACATATGTATTTATATATATATTTAAAGACTTTATTTATTTATAAAGATATAATTATAACATATTTATATTATATATGATTATATGTAAAATTATAAGAATTTATAAATAACTGTATATATATATTTTTTAATTAATTTTTTATTTTTTATAAACATATATTTTTATCCCCAGGGGTACAGGTCTGTGAATCACCAGGTTTACACACATCACAGCACTCACCAAAGCACATACCCTCCCCAATGTCCATAATCCCACCCCCTTCTCCCAAACCCCCTCCCCCCAGCAACCCTCAGTTTGTTTTGTGAGATTAAGAGTCACTTATGGTTTGTCTCCCTCCCAATCCCATCTTGTTTCATTTATTCTTCTCCTACCCACTTAAGCCCCCATGTTGCATCACCACTTCCTCATATCAGGGAGATCATATGATAGTTGTCTTTCTCTGCTTGACTTATTTCGCTAAACATGATACGCTCTAGTTCCATCCATGTTGTCGCAAATGGCAAGATTTCATTTCTTTTGATGGCTGCATAGTATTCCATTGTGTATATATACCACATCTTCTTGATCCATTCATCTGTTGATGGACATCTAGGTTCTTTCCATAGTTTGGCTATTGTGGACATTGCTGCTATAAACATTCGGGTGCATGTGCCCTTTTGGATCACTACGTTTGTATCCTTAGGGTAAATACCCAATAGCGCAATTGCTGGGTCATAGGGCAGTTCTATTTTCAACATTTTGAGGAACCTCCATGCTGTTTTCCAGAGTGGCTGCACCAGCTTGCATTCCCACCAACAGTGTAGGAGGGTTCCCCTTTCTCCGCATCCTCGCCAGCATCTGTCATTTCCTGACTTGTTGATTTTAGCCATTCTGACTGGTGTGAGGTGATATCTCATTGTGGTTTTGATTTGTATTTCCCTGATGCCGAGTGATATGGAGCACTTTTTCATGTGTCTGTTGGCCATCTGGATGTCTTCTTTGCAGAAATGTCTGTTCATGTCCTCTGCCCATTTCTTGATTGGATTATTTGTTCTTTGGGTGTTGAGTTTGCTAAGTTCTTTATAGATTCTGGACACTAGTCCTTTATCTGATATGTCGTTTGCAAATATCTTCTCCCATTCTGTCAGTTGTCTTTTGATTTTGTTAACTGTTTCCTTTGCTGTGCAAAAGCTTTTGATCTTGATGAAATCCCAATAGTTCATTTTTGCCCTTGCTTCCCTTGCCTTTTGCGTTGTTCCTAGGAAGATGTTGCTGCGGCAGAGGTCAAAGAGGTTGCTGCCTGTGTTCTCCTCAAGGATTTTGATGGATTCCTTTCGCACATTGAGGTCCTTCATCCATTTTGAGTCTATTTTTGTGTGTGGTGTAAGGAAATGGTCCAATTTCATTTTTCTGCATGTGGCTGTCCAATTCTCCCAGCACCATTTATTGAAGAGGCTGTCTTTTTTCCATTGGACATTCTTTCCTGCTTTGTCGAAGATTAGTTGACCATAGAGTTGAGGGTCTATTTCTGGGCTCTCTATTCTGTTCCATTGATCTATGTGTCTGTTTTTGTGCCAGTAGCATGCTGTCTTGATGACGACAGCTTTGTAATAGAGCTTGAAGTCCGGAATTGTGATGCCACCAACGTTGGCTTTCTTTTTCAATATCCCTTTGGCTATTCGAGGTCTTTTCTGGTTCCATATAAATTTTAGCATTATTTGTTCCATTTCTTTGAAAAAGATGGATGGTACTTTGATAGGAATTGCATTAAATGTGTAGATTGCTTTAGGTAGCATAGACATTTTCACAATATTTATTCTTCCAATCCAGGAGCATGGAACGTTTTTCCATTTCTTTGTGTCTTCCTCAATTTCTTTCATGAGTACTTTATAGTTTTCTGAGTATAGATTCTGTGTCTCTTTGGTTAGGTTTATTCCTAGGTATCTTATGGTTTTGGGTGCAATTGTAAATGGGATTGACTCCTTAATTTCTCTTTCTTCTGTCTTGCTGTTGGTGTAGAGAAATGCAACTGATTTCTGTGCATTGATTTTATATCCTGACACTTTACTGAATTCCTGTATAAGTTCTAGCAGTTTTGGAGTGGATTCTTTTGGGTTTTCCACATATAGTATCATATCATCTGCGAAGAGTGATAATTTGACTTCTTCTTTGCCGATTTGGATGCCTTTAATTTCCTTTTGCTGTCTGATTGCTGAAGCTAGGACCTCTAGTACTATGTTGAATAGCAGTGGTGATAATGGACATCCCTGCCGTGTTCCTGACCTTAGCGGAAAAGCTTTCAGTTTTTCTCCATTGAGAATGATATTTGCGGTGGGTTTTTCATAGATGGCTTTGATGATATTGAGGTATGTGCCCTCTATCCCTACACTTTGAAGAGTTTTGATCAGGAAGGGATGCTGTACTTTGTCAAATGCCTTTCCAGCATCTATTGAGAGTATCATATGGTTCTTGTTCTTTCTTTTATTGATGTGTTGTATCACATTGACTGATTTGCGGATGTTGAACCAACCTTGCAGCCCTGGAATAAATCCCACTTGGTCGTGGTGAATAATCTTTTTAATGTACTGTTGAATCCTATTGGCTAGTATTTTGTTGAGTATTTTCGCATCTGTGTTCATCAAGGATATCGGTCTATAGCTCTCTTTTTTGGTGGGATCCTTGTCTGGTTTTAGGATCAAGGTGATGCTGGCCTCATAAAATGAGTTTGGAAGTTTTCCTTCCATTTCTATTTTTTGGAACAGTTTCAGGAGAATAGGAATTAGTTCTTCTTTAAATGTTTGGTAGAATTCCCCCGGGAAGCCGTCTGGCCCTGGGCTTTTGTTTGTTTGGAGATTTTTAATGACTGTTTCAATCTCCTTACTGGTTATGGGTCTGTTCAGGCTTTCTATTTCTTCCTGGTTCAGTTGTGGCAGTTTATATGTTTCTAGGAATGCATCCATTTCTTCCAGATTGTCAAATTTATTGGCGTAGAGTTGCTCATAGTATGTTCTTATAATAGTTTGTATTTCTTTGGTGTTAGTTGTGATCTCTCCTCTTTCATTCATGATTTTATTTATTTGGGTCCTTCCTCTTTTCTTTTTGATAAGTCGGGCCAGGGGTTTATCAATTTTATTAATTCTTTCAAAGAACCAGCTCCTAGTTTCGTTGATTTGTTCTATTGTTTTTTTGGTTTCTATTTCATTGATTTCTGCTCTGATCTTTATGATTTCTCTTCTCCTGCTGGGCTTAGGGTTTCTTTCTTGTTCTTTCTCCAGCTCCTTTAGGTGTAGGGTTAGGTTGTGTACCTGAGACCTTTCTTGTTTCTTGAGAAAGGCTTGTACCGCTATATATTTTCCTCTCAGGACTGCCTTTGTTGTGTCCCACAGATTTTGAACCGTTGTAGTTTCATTATCATTTGTTTCCATGATTTTTTTCAATTCTTCTTTAATTTCCCGGTTGACCCATTCATTCTTTAGAAGGATGCTGTTTAGTCTCCATGTATTTGGGTTCTTTCCAAACTTCCTTTTGTGGTTGAGTTCTAGCTTTAGAGCATTGTGGTCTGAAAATATGCAGGGAATGATCCCAATCTTTTGATACCGGTTGAGTCCTGCTTTAGGACCGAGGATGTGATCTATTCTGGAGAATGTTCCATGTGCACTAGAGAAGAATGTGTATTCTGTTGCTTTGGGATGAAATATTCTGAATATATCTGTGATGTCCATCTGGTCCAGTGTGTCGTTTAAGGCCTTTATTTCCTTGCTGATCTTTTGCTTGGATGATCTGTCCATTTCAGTGAGGGGAGTGTTAAAGTCCCCTACTATTATTGTATTATTGTTGATGTGTTTCTTTGATTTTGTTATTAATTGGTTTATATAGTTGGCTGCTCCCACATTGGGGGCATAGATATTTAAAATTGTTAAATCTTCTTGTTGGACAGACCCTTTGAGTATGATATAGTGTCCTTCCTCATCTCTTATTATAGTCTTTGGCTTAAAATCTAATTGATCTGATATAAGGATTGCCACTCCTGCTTTCTTCTGATGTCCATTAGCATGGTAAATTCTTTTCCACCCCCTCACTTTAAATCTGGAGGTGTCTTCGGGCTTAAAATGAGTTTCTTGGAGGCAACATATAGATGGGTTTTGTTTTTTTATCCATTCTGATACCCTGTGTCTTTTGACAGGGGCATTTAGCCCATTAACATTCAGGGTAACTATTGAGAGATATGAATTTAGTGCCATTGTATTGCCTGTAAGGTGACTGTTACTGTATATGGTCTCTGTTCCTTTCTGATCTACCACTTGTAGGCTCTCTCTTTGCTTAGAGGACCCCTTTCAATATTTCCTGTAGAGCTGGTTTGGTATTTGCAAATTCTTTCAGTTTTTGTTTGTCCTGGAAGCTTTTAATCTCTCCTTCTATTTTCAATGATAGCCTAGCTGGATATAGTATTCTTGGCTGCATGTTTTTCTCGTTTAGTGCTCTGAAAATATCATGCCAGCTCTTTCTGGCCTGCCAGGTCTCTGTGGATAAGTCAGCTGCCAATCTAATATTTTTACCATTGTATGTTACAGACTTCTTTTCCCGGGCTGCTTTCAGGATTTTCTCTTTGTCACTGAGACTTGTAAATTTTACTATTAGGTGACGGGGTGTGGGCCTATTCTTATTGATTTTGAGGGGCGTTCTCTGAACCTCCTGAATTTTGATGCTCGTTCCCTTTGCCATATTGGGGAAATTCTCCCCAATAATTCTCTCCAGTATACCTTCTGCTCCCCTCTCTCTTTCTTCTTCTTCTGGAATCCCAATTATTCTAATGTTGTTTCGTCTTATGGTGTCACTTATCTCTCGAATTCTCCCCTCGTGGTCCAGTAGCTGTTTGTCCCTCTTTTGCTCAGCTTCTTTATTCTCTGTTATTTGGTCTTCTATATCACTAATTCTTTCTTCTGCCTCATTTATCCTAGCAGTGGGAGCCTCCATTTTTGATTGCACCTCATTAATAGCTTTTTTGATTTCAACTTGGTTAGATTTTAGTTCTTTTATTTCTCCAGAAAGGGCTTTTATATCTCTCGAGAGGGTTTCTCTAATATCTTCCATGCCTTTTTCGAGCCCGGCTAGAACCTTGAGAATTGTCATTCTGAACTCTAGATCTGACATATTACCAATGTCTGTATTGATTAGGTCCCTAGCCTTCGGTACTGCCTCTTGTTCTTTTTTTTGTGTTGAATTTTTCCGTCTTGTCATTTTGTCCAGATAAGAGTATATGAAGGGGCAAGTAAAATACTAAAAGAGTGGCAACAACCCCAGGGAAAAAAGCTTTATATCAAATTAGAAGAGATCCAAAATCGTGAGGGGGGAGAAAGGGGATAAAAAGAGGTTCAAAAAGGAAGAAAGAAAAAAAATGAAAAAAGGAAAAAAAAAAAAGAAAAGAAAAGAATTAAAAAAAAAAAGAAAACACCTAGGAAAAATGTAAAAAAGAAAAAATATATATATTAGATAAACTAGTAAAAAATCGTTAAAAAAGAAAAAGGTAACAGTTAAAAAAAAAAAAAATTTACCCGAAGGCGAGAAAAAAAAAAACAAAAAATGAAAAAGAAAAAAATTAAATTAACTGCAAGACTAAAAAAAAATCACAGGGAAAAAGCCATGAGTCTTGTGCTTGGCTTTCTCCTCCTCTGGAATTCTCCTGCTCTCCTTGGTATTGAAACCGCAGTCCTTGGTAGGTGAACTTGGTCTCGGTTGGATTTCTTGTTGATCTTCTGGGGGAGGGGCCTGTTGTAGTGATTCTCAAGTGTCTTTGCCCCAGGCGGAATTACACCGCCCTTACCCGGGGCCGGGGTGAGTAATCCGCTCGGGTTTGCTTTCAGGAGCTTTTGTTCCCTGAGCGCTTTCCGTAGAGTTCCGGAGGACGGGAATACAAATGGCGGCCTCCTGGTCTCCGGCCCGGAGGAGCCAAGAGCCCAGGGCCGCACTCCTCAGTGCGCCCTCAGAGAACAGCGCCCAGTTACTCCCGTCTGCCTGACCTCCGGCCGCGCTCCGAGCTCTCCGAGCCTGCGACCAGTTCAAGGTAACACCGAGCTGTGAGCTTACTGTCGGCTCTGTCTCTGTAGCCGGCTTTCCCGTTCCAACCGCAAGGTCTGTGACACTCAGTCACCCCTGACCCTTCTGTGACCCTCCGGGACCTGAAGCCACGCTGAACCCACGTGGGCTTCGCCCCGGTTTAGCCTCTGGAGCGATGTCCCTCAGCGGAACAGACTTTTAAAAGTCCTGATTTTGTGCACTGTTGCTCCGCCGCTTGCCGGGAGCTGGCCCCTCCCCCCGGGGTCTATCTTCCCGTCGCTTTGGATTCACGTCTCCGCCGGTCCTACCTTTCAGAAAGTGGTTGTTTTTCTGTTTCCAGAATTGCTGTTCTTCTCTTCGATCTGCCGATGGATTTTTAGGTGTTTGCAATCTTTAGATAAGCTATCTAGCTGATCTCCGGCTAGCTGAAGCAGTCTCAGCCTGCTACTTCTCCGCCATCTTGACTCCTCCCCCAATAACTGTATATTTATATACATATATGTATATATTTTAAAGATTTGATTTATTTTTTTATTTGCTTGAGAGAGAGCCTGAGCAGGGGTGGGGCAGAGGGATAATCAGACTGTGCTGGGTGCAGAGCCCCATTGCAGGGCTTGATTCCCCACCCTGAGCTCAGGACCACAGCCAAAATCAAGACTCTGAGGCTTAAAGACTAAGCCAGCCAGGTATCCCCCAAAGGTATATTTTAAACTTCAAATATTTCATCTCATGGAACTGATTTACGTGTACAAAAGCTCCTAAATACAGTAGACTCAAAACATTTCGTCTTTGTAGATTCCAACCATTTATAGTTATCTCAGTACAGGTACATGCAGGGAACAATTTCAGATTACTGGACAAAATATATTACTGTGTCATCACCTACATGGAAAGAGCAGCCCACTACAAGCACAACGATGGCAATATCTGCACTCTCATCTGTCTTTCTTGCCACTTTTGCGGGATCTTCTCCAGGTCACAGAAGCTAGCTTATGTAGACATGTTTCAACCTGTCTTTGAAAGTTTCTTTTGAAATTTAACTACCAGGAGCACCTACAATTCAGATCAGTCAGTTTTTTCCAACTCTTTGGTAATTAGTTCATATATGATATGTAATGTTTTTAACTTTAAAATAGAGAATATTTCTTTGAGAAGTTTTATGTTCATAGCATAATTAAGAAAAAAGTGCGGAGATTTCTCATATAGCTCCCTCCTCTCTTCTCCGCCTCCTCCATATAGCCTCCTCCATGATCAACGCCCTCCCCCAGAACGCTGTATTTGTTACAACCGATGAGCCTACACTGACAACATCACTACCACCCAAAGACCATAGTTTATATTAGTCATTAATTTTTAAAGCATCTTACCAGTGGTCTATTAAAGTGATTAATGACATTCATAACACCATTAATGGATAAGATATAAGCAAAACATGCCTACGTTCAAGAGTTACTATTTTAAGTAAATATCTTGGCAAATTTTCATAACTAGAAAAGCTGTAGGATTCCTACTGAACACAGACATGATGATTTTATCCCTGTGGTTTTATAATATCAATAGTACAATAAGTGTATCAAGTATAGTAAAGAAGGGAAAGCAGATTTCAGGATAGAAACCTACTAACCATTTAAGTTTTGGGTGTCCCTAACACAAAAGGTTATTTTCTTTGCCCATTACATATTTTTCCCATTCAAATGGTACAAATCTTTCATCCCTTTCATATTATGATTGAGAAATGAAATTTTTTAGTGTAAAAATATTTGTTAAAAATACAATTTATCTTATAATATATGATATTAATTTCAGTTTTCAAGTATTTAAGTAATGCTAATTGAAGTAATTTCCTTTTTAGTAATATATTTATAGACTGAGCTTCAAAGACAAGGAAAAATAACTTAAAAAAGTGGATATGCTTTTCTCTCCAAAGATTTAAAATGCAACACATAACATTGTAATCACAGAGGTGGTATGCAACAGGAAATAAAAAGAAAAAAAAAGTGATTCATTGTAACTAAAGCCTTCTTTAAAAAACAAAAACTGACAAAGACAAAACGTTTTGACTTAATGTGTCCCCAAAGGACACTCTAAAATCTAACTGGTTAAAGAAGAAAAATCAGAACAAGTCCATTTCAAAATAAAGACAAGACTGCTTTATGACATACTTCTAATTTTTTTTTTCCTCTGTGTGTGACAATTACCAGCACTTGCCTTCTTTTCTGTGAAGAAGTGCAAATTGCTACCAATAACAAAACTCCCCTCTTAGTGTACAACATTGTTAACTTTCTTTGTCAACTGAATGATTAATATTGAAAGCTTAAGCTTCTATCACTTTGGGCTGCAGTAAAAATGCTTACTGAAAGCATTTTAAGGCAGGAAACCAAACTATTAGGTAGTATTTTTATTTATATTACTAAGTAGGAATTCATAAAATCATACAGAAGTCCATGTGTAATCTAAAATACATGTCTGTATAATTTTAAAAGTTGAGGTCTCTAACATTTCAGAAAATGTTCTTTTCTTTAAACCTGGATGGTTTATCAACATATATTTATGACCTTAAAATGAAGTTAACATATTCAGCAAAAATGGAAATAACTGTAATTAAGAGATTACTTACATCTTTTATTTCTTTTATAATTCCCTAATGAACAATTTTATTTAGAGAAGCCAATGAGATATGCTTAAGTCTTAAGTTGAAGTAATAGTTATAATCATCACGTCTTATTATACATAAGATTTACATTCACACTGAGATATGTACCATCTCAAGCCTTTTTTTTTTGAAGGAAAAAGTTTAATAACCCTGAAAATAAGAAAGGGTAATACTTCAGTTTGTAATCATTAGATTATATTTTAAATGTATTTTAGCTTAGACTCATGACTCAAAGAATGGAGTTCTATTAATTAATATAACAGTGTGTTAATTGATTGCTTTCAGAATCTAACCTCACAAAAATGAATGTCCAACTCAAGAAGCAACATCTTATTAGGTAATGAAAGTCTGTATAAGTAAGTACAGACATTAACATAAAAACTGATAAACCCGATTTTCGGTTCCTGTTATCCCACTGTGCAGCCAGAACTATTGGCTGTTTCCAGTCCAAAACCAAAAAGCTGGATCATTTCTGATAGATAAATGATACTCAAATATACACAAGATAAAATTTACACTAATCTGCAGATTTTCATTTATACTCTTTTATATACATCCAGGAAGACTTAGTTGATGAGTTTTGTGCTCATTGATTTCAGATGATTATTTATGACTACATCTCTTCGATTTCCAGAAGATAATGGAAGCATGGGATTGGAAGGGGAAAAAAATCAAATATCACTGTCAGATAAGATTGTATAAATATATAATGAAAAAAGGGAACAGGACTGAATTTGGCTTGTTAAATATGTATTCATGTACCACTTCTTCTTCTTTTTTTTTTTAAAGATTTTATTTATTTATTTGACAGACGGAGATCACAAGTAGGCAGAGAGGCAGGCAGAGAGAGAGGAGGAAGCAGGCTCCCTGCTGAACAGAAAGTCCGATGAGGGGCTCAATCCCAGGACTCTGAGATCATGACCTGAGCCGAAGGCAGAGGCTTTAATCCACTGAGCCACCCAGGCGCCCCTCATATACCATTTCTAACAACCATTTTCATATCTGCAAAAATTGGACTTAATACCAGTTATTAAGTCAAACATTCAAGCTCTGTAGCTTAACATAAAAAGGCACAAGATACTCTCAGCAAGCCACAGTGTAAATTAGAGTAATATTTTTAAAAATATTCTGCTGAGATTTATGTTTAAGAATCTCTTAAATGGTCAATATAAAGAGAAACAATATGAACCTATTACTACCTTGCACCAGGATCCCAAACCCTGTACAGAAAGTATGAGCTTCTTAATGCTAAAAACACACAAAGTCTCCTCAAAGAATGGGAGCAGTATCTTAAACATCTCACTTTGTTCCTAACATCCATGCATACTCCCAGGGCTAACACGAGAGCTATTATTCCCTATTACATTCACCTTTACACAAATCTCTCTGAAAAGCCTACAACAATATCTTGACTGGCACCTATGACCAGTCTACCAGTAATGGCTCAGTGAATCTCTAGTCAAGATGATTTGAACAAAGACTATGGAGTATGGCAGAAAAATGATCACCCCCTCACCCAGTTCTCCAAGGCACATACTGTGATACTTAAAGAGATTAGTAAGCAAAAAGTTTAAGGATACTACATATTCTTCATGGTTCTACAAAAATGTTCCACCAATAGATGAAAATCCCACCCAAAACACATTTTCAAGTTCATTCTAACACTATAAAAGTTGTTTAATTGATTCCATTCATTTAATCAACTGGGCAAAATTCTATTGATTCTGTAATAAAATGGTTTATAAAAAGAGAAGGGAACATTTATAACATTGGGGAAGTAGACAAAAAAATCTTGTTCTAACACTCCTATAGATACAAACAGATTTTAAGATTCTATTTATGTAACTGGAATTTGCCATTTGAAATGGCATTTAGCTGTTGGTACTCACACTGTTAGCTTTAAACATCTTGAAATAATCCAAGTATTTTACAACACTTGTCTGAGAATATAAGACATTTGGGATAATACACCAAACTCCTATAAAATTTCAGAGAATAAATTAATAGCTGCATATTTCAAATATACAGATCCATGAAGCCAACTTTGCACAGGGGCACTCATATGATTGAAATACAAAGCATGCTAGACTAATTTTCAAAGTAAAGTTAACTATGACTATTAAACTCTACACAGCAATTTCCAAAACTTGTGTCTATCTATATCACAGATCTAACTTCCTTCAGGATACTAATGGCCTTCCCCTCATCCCCCAAACAAAGTAAAACTTAAACACAAGACAAAACAAATAAAACAGAAACCCTTTATTGTAAGTATCTATTTCACATTTTGTTTCATCAGATTTTAAGTACAGAACCTCATTGTCCTAAATGTTCCTTATTTAATCTTTTTAATCACCTCAACATATTTTTCTGAACTTACTATATAAAATAGCCATTGCATATGGATCCAAACTAAAACATGAAAGCAAAATGTAAGGAAAGAAGTGGGAGAGGTAAAAATGTATTAATCTAAATTATATTGATTTGTTCCCAATTATGATAAACTTGTTACATTTGTCTAGAAAATTTGTAATAAATACTATTATTTGATAAGAAACAAAATCTAGAATATCTAAGTTAAAAAACATTTTTGATTTGACATAGTACAATTTTGAAAAACTGAAACTACAACTTAAATGACTATATTTAGTATATGAAATCATCAAGAGTTTTGATAACATTAAATAATCATTTCTTTTGCAGAATTGTATGGTAAATATTAATATTTCTTCTGATAGACTCTACAGGGAAAGGGAAACTTAATTCCAAAATATATTTCCCCAAATGAAATGTTTTTAAAATAATAATAATATTATTATTATTTAGATAGGGATGGGAGGCAGAGGGGCAGAGGGAGAGGGAGAGAGAACTTTAAGCAGACACCATGCCCAGTGCAGAGCCAGATGTGGGGCTGGATCTTACAATGCTGAGATCATAACCTTAGATGAAATCAGGAGTTGGATGCTTAAACAACTTAGCCACAGGTGCCCCTAAAAGAAATGCTTTTCTTTCTTTTTTTTTTTTTAAAGATTTTATTTATTTATTTGACAGACAGAGACCATAAGTAGGCAGAGAGGCAGGCAGAGAGAGGGGGAAGCAGGTTCCCTGCTGAGCCGAGAACCCGATGCAGCGCTTGAACCCAGGACCCTGGGATCATGACCTGAGCAGAAGGCAGAGGCTCTAACCCACTGAGCCGCCCAAGCACCCCAAGAAATGCTTTTCAATATTCAATTCAAAAAGATGTACCACCAACATAGAATGTAATTGTATTTCACCCTCCTAAACATGTATTTTTATATCAGCATCCTCAATTATCTATGCAAGAGACTGACATTTCAAGAATAAATGATTCATGGGGTGCCCAGCTGCCTCAACAGATAGAGCGTATGACTCTCGATCTCAGGATCATGAGCTCAAGGCCCAGGTTGGGTGAAAAGCTTACTTAACAAAAAAAAAAAAAAAAGAAAAAAGAAAAAAGAAGGGGGGCACCCGGGTGGCTCAGTTGATTAAGTGGCCGACTCTTGGTTTCTGCTTAGGTCATGATCTCAGGGTCCTGGGATTGAGCTTCAAGTTGAGCTCCATCCTCAGTGGGTAGTCTGCTTGAGGATTCTCTCCCCCTTCCTCTGCCCTTCCCCCTCCACCAACTCTCTCTCACAAATAAATAAATTAATTTAAAAAGAATAAATATGCATCTTAGTTATGGTGCATTAAGATCACAATGTTTACAATGAATACCTAGAATGTGTACTAAAAGTAATTAAAGTAAAACTTTAAAAAATTACTCTAGAACATTCTCATTGCTTACAGTCGACACACAGATAAGCAGAGGAAAGTCACAGTTATGTTAAGTTTATAATAATTCACATATAACATAGATTAAATTATCAAAGAAAGTGTTAAACTGACATCTCCACAGCTCTTTGCAGACTGAACATATTTCCATGCTTCCACATACTGATGGCAGCAAGCATATTTCTTGACATCATTCAATCTATTTTAAAAAATTGATTGTATAGAGGCCATAATTTATAAAGCAAGGTAACCAAGTGAAATAACAGAATTTTAATTAATACTGGCTTTTTAGAATTTCTTAAGAAAAGATATACAGGAATTGCTTAGCTGCCTGTGAATAATTAAATGTCTTTACTGAAGCACTTTTAATACAGTGACCACAGGCTTCATTTTGAAGTTTTTGTGAAAATGAACTGTTGCATACTCAGGGAAGTCACACTCAATAGTGGAGTATTTGGCTTGAATCAGAGCCCCTGATTCCAAAAGATATGAGAAGCCAGTGACTTGAATAAAGAGTATTTCTGCCTTCTTTTCAGTATCTTCTCTCTACAAGCCCTTATCTTCTTTGCAGACTTCAAAGTAAGCATGGAGCCCCTGACCCTGGAGTTCCCTGTCTGGATAGAGAATGCAGTCTACATCACTTGTGCCTACAAACTCACTGAAGTGATTTCTAATATCGCATACCAGGTAGCCGTGTTAAGAATTTTACAATGAACTGTATGTCACCTTGCTTCTCACGTAGACGATTTTCTTACACAATAGCTCATTATGGCAAAGCACAACTCATAATTTCAGGTTAGAAAGATTCTCCTTGAAATAAATCATCTCCTTCTGAAGACTGAGGGCTAAGTATATTACTTAGGAACATTTTATTAATGCCTTTATCTGCAAATGCTGTAGGAATGAGAAAGAACTATATTCCCACCTGTAGCCATAGATTAGATTTGGGAATCCGACCATTGTGTACATGAATAGTATGGATTTTAGCAAGCTGATGAGCTAGTCACCTGAAAAGGGCTGAGTTGCAGATGCATTTCTGATCCAATGTTTTCCTCTGTATAAATTTATAGCACAGCACATGACAAGGTACAGGTGAGCTAGGAATACAGTTATGAGCTTGCAACACGCAAAACCTCTTCACTTTCTCATCTCACCAACTGACAAGTCAGTCTTATCGCCATTAATTTCTCACAGAGACGGAATCTTCCATTTTATTACCCACACAACAGCCAGGAAATTTGTGATTTCATCTATAAAAATGTGCAGGTCCCTTCCTGGGTGGGGGGCTTGGAAATCCCACCGTGGCCACAGGTGTTGAAGGTGGTTCAGAGACCCTCCTGGCCCCTCTTTGCCTCTGGATCCTGAATCATGATATTCAACTTGAGCACCTCTAGGGAGCCCATTGATGTAATGTCCACGGTCCAGGAGACAGTAGAGATCACTGTACAGAAAGTGACAAAATCCACCATGCGTGCTGACTAGCTGGTAGACACTTTTGTCCTATGACTTCCTGGGGCTCCATACACCTAATGCCTTCTGTTTAGTTATTTACAATTTAGAACCTCACCTTACAATTTAGTTGACTCCAAATCACTGCTCCAAAGCTGGTTAATGTTCTTCTTATTCCCTCTTTATAAGATCAGTAAAGGTGTTTTTGTCCTCAAATTTTAGGCTTTGAGGTTGTGGCTTTTCCCTGGTTTTACTGATGGTAGGATATTCTTTGTTTTCCACTGTTCAGTTTGTTTTTTATTGATTTTATAACTAAGAGAAGAATTTTTAAAAAATCTTCGCTAGGCACTCACCCAGATGAAAACTCAGGTAGCATTTTCTTAATACAAAGCAGAAGAATCAATGAAACAAGATGGGATTGGGAGGGAGACAAACCATAAGTGACTTTTAATCTCACAAAACAAACTGAGGGTTGCTGGGGGGAGGGGGTTTGGGAGAAGGGGGTGGGATTATGGACACTGGGGAGGGTATGTGCTTTGGTGAGTGCTGTGAAGTGTGTAAACCTGGTGATTCACAGACCTGTACCCCTGGGGATAGAGTATTATGCCTCCATCAGAAAGGATGAATACCCAACTTTTGTAGCAACATGGACGGGACTGGAAGAGATTATGCTGAGTGAAATAAGTCAAGCAGAGAGAGTCAACTATCATATGGTTTCACTTATTTGTGGAGCATAACAAATAGCATGGAGGACATGGGGACTTAGAGTGGAGAAGGGAGTTGGGGGAAATTGGAAGGGGAGGTGAACCATGAGAGACTATGGACTCTGAAAAACAATCTGAGGGTTTTGAAGGGACGGGGGGTGGGAGGTTGGGGTACCAGGTGGTGGGTATTATAGAGGGCACGGATTGCATGGAGCACGGGGTGTGGTGCAAAAATAATGAATACTGTTATGCTGGAAATAAAAATAAATTAAAAAAAACAAAACAAAACAAAAAAAAAAACAAAAAAAAAAAAACAAAGCAGAAGTTCTCAGGTCCAATTTCACATTAAAATTGAAGGTGCTTTTACAATTCATTCCAGTGACCCAACTACATGCCAGGCCTTTAAACCAGAGCTTTTGGAGCAAGACCCAGGCATCGGCCATTTAAAAAATTAAGAAATTTCCCAAATGATTCTAATGCTCACCCACCAATGTCAGGTCTCATACTTCTCACCCACCAATGTCAGGTCTCATACTTCTCTCTCTGCGTGCTTTTGTTTGTTTGTTTCATTTTGTTTTTATTTGAGAATATGTATGAATTTATACCTTATCCACATAACTTATCTTCACGGAGCCCATTCAATTATTTTTAGCATCAACAAATTTCAATGAAAACTTATTTTTCCAATGTCTTCAACTGAGCTAATATCAGATTAAAACAAATTATTTTCACAGTGATACTATTTTTAGGAACAAATAGTTATTCCTAGAAACTAATTATTGAATCGTACAATATAGAGCTAGTGGAAAAAGATGCAGAAAGAAATGAGATTCATGCTGAATAGTGCTTCATTCTGTTAACTGAGGTTGTCATAACAGAGTACCACAGACTGGAGGTTTAAACAACAGAAATTCATTTTCTCACAGTTCTGGAAGCTAGAAGGCCAAATTCAGGATGTCAGCACAGGTGTTTTTTTTCTAGGCCTCTCTCCTTGGCTTACAGGTGTTTGCCTTCTGTCTGTGTCAGCATATAGTTTCCCCCCTGTACCTGTCTGTCTGTGTCTTTTTTTTTTTTAAGATTTTATTTATTTATTTTTTATTTGAGAGAGAGAGCATGAGCATAGGGAAGGACAGAAGGAGAGGGATACCAGACTCCTCACCAAGCAGGGAGCCTGACTTGGGGCCTGACAGGGGGCTCCATATGGGGCTCAACCCCAGGACCTCAGGATCACAACCCAGGCCAAAGGCAGACACTTAAGCAACTGAGCCACCTAGGTGCCTCTGTCTGTCTGTCTTAATCTCCTCCTTTTATAAGGGTGCCAGTCAGATTGGATCAGGGTCCACCCTTATGATCTCATTTTAACTTAAATAGCTCTTTAATAATCTCTCTAAAAATACAATAGTGTTCTGAGGTACCAAAACTTAGGACTTTGGCATATGAATTCTAGAGGAACACTATTCAGCCCATAACCATACAGCAAATAACCAACGTTTTGAATTTTATAACTATGCCAGAATTCTGAAATTCTAAAATTAAAATAACAGGTAAGCCATGAAATATAATTAAGTATAAAACTTTATCAAAAGCTTTCAAGTATGTTATTTTTTTTCCATTGCAGAGAGAGTATATAATCATAGAAATTTGGAAAACAGAAAGAAGTAGAATGGACAGTAGCAGAAAAATTATTTTCTACTACTCATAAGTGTTCTTCACGTACTGATGCCAGTCCTAGTCTTTTTCTTCTTTCAAGTTAAAAATAAACCCAGTTGGCAAACATGACACAGATGAAATGATATATTCTGCTTTTCAAATATTTACTCCATATAACTTAAACATTTCCCTTTATACTTTACATTAAAATATTTTTAAAAGATTTTATTTATTTATTTGACAGAGAGAGAGAGATCACAAGTAGGCAGAGAGGCAGGCAGAGAGAGAAAGAAGGAAGCAGGCTCCCCACTGAGCAGAGTCCGAAGTGGGGCTCAATCCCTGGGCCCTGAGATCATGACCTGAGCCGAAGGCAGAGGTTTAACCCACTGAGCCATCCAGGTGCCCTACATTAAAAGATTTTTTAACAGGTGTATAATGCTATATCTAGTCAAGAGAAACAGTGTTTTCTTAACCATTCTCTTCTGGTTAGACATTTGGATTATCAATCAGTATCCTACCAAGAAAACTGTACAATTAAGCAGGGTAATTGAGGAGATTTTTGAAAAATAGACTTAATTTTTTAGAACAGTTTTGGATTTACATAAAAACTAGCTGATAGGGGCACCTGGGTGGCTCAGTGGGTTAAGCCTTTGGCTCAGATCATGGTCGCAGGGTCCTGGGATCAAGCCCCACATTGGGATCTCTGCTCAGCAAGGAGCCTGCTTCCCCTTCTCTCTCTGCCTGCCTCTCTGCCTGCTTGTGATCTCTCTCTCTCTCTCTCTCTCTGTCAAATAAATAAATAAATAATTAAAAATTAAAACTGGTTGATAGTAAAGACAGTTCTTATCTACCTTCTCAACCAGTTTCTCTTATTAACATCTCACCTCAGTGTGGTACATTTGTTGCAATCAATGAACCAATATTGATACTTCGCTCTAAAGCCCATAGTTTATTCAGACTCCCTTAGTTTTCATGAAATGTCCTTTTCTGTTTCAGGATCCCAAGCAGGATACATTGTATTGAGTGTCAGATCCCCTTAGGCACCTCTTGGCTGTGTTGGTTCCTCAGACATCCTTTTTCATGACTTTGACAATTTGAAGAAAACTGGTCAGGTATGTTGTAGAATGCCACTCTAATGGAATTTTTATGACTTTTTTATGATTAGGCTATGGGTTTTGAGAAGGTCATGGGTGAAGGGCCATTTTCATTATGTCATATTAACGGTGCATATGTTAGCATGATTTATCATTGTTGGTGTTGACCTCAATCACCTGGCTGAAGTCTTATTTGTCAGGTTCCTCCACTGTAAAGTGACTCTCCCCCACCCTTTCCATAATGCATTTACTGGTAAAAAAGTCACTAGGTACAGCCCACAGTGGAAGAGTAGGGATTTATTCTCCCTCTCGAGGGATGTGTATCTCTATACATTATTTAGACTTCTTCTGCAAGGGGGATTTGTCTTTTAGCCTTATTAAGTTTTTTTTTGTTGTTGTTGTTAGTATGGACTAATGGATATATATGTTATTCTTTGTTCCCAGCTTTGGTCATTGGAGCTTTTTCAGTTGACTCCTATGTTCTTTTAACAAGCGCATTGATGTAGAAATTTTAAAAATACTTCTTTACTTTCTGACATTTAAGATGTTCCAGGCTCATCTTATATATTTCTGGTCCCAATATTAGAATCAGCCATTTCTTCAAGGACCCCCGATTCCTTTAATTGGAGAATAATATTAGAAACCAAATCTGGGCACTGGTGTGCTCACTGTTACTGGAATACCATTGCTGTCTGACTCTCTCAGCTGTCAGGACAGGGAAATATAGGCATGTATACTAACTCATGTATATATTCATGTTCATAGCAATCTCTATATGTAAACATCTCTATTAAGATAAATGTGAGTTCATACTGATGTCTTCAACTCTGACTCATTACCACATGGATTATTCTGGACTTCTCCCCTTGCCTGTGTGTAAACTTGTATTCCAGCAGTGAGAAACCTGGGTCCGACCATCCACCCACCATTTTCTTAATTGTTCAATGACATGATATATACATTGGAGTAGTTAATTGTTAACCTTACTCCTGTAGAAAACAACTTTTTCAAAAACAGTGTAGTGCTGGGCACCTGGGTGGCTCAGTTGGTTAAGTGTCTGCCTTTGGCTCAGGTCATGATCCCATGGTCCTGGGATCAAGTGCTGCACTGGGCTCCCTGCTGAGTGTGGAGCCTGCCTCTCCCTCTGCCTGCCACTTCCCCTGCTTGTGCTCTCTCTCTCTCCCTGTCAAATAAATAAGTACAATCTTAAAAAAAAAAAGTATAGTGCTTATGTGCAGTTTCTTTTGCCTTTAGTCTTACAGATTTAACTCATTTCCAAAATGAGTGAGGTGATAAACATTCTGTTGTATCCTCTTACACTGAGCCTGTTTTATACATTTGTAATACAGTTAGATCCTCTGGTCATGGTCTGCATTCCATCCTAGCATCCCCTGACCTAAATAATGCTTTAAAATTGGCACACATTGGGGCGCCTGGGTGGCTCAGTGGGTCAAAGCCTCTGCCTTTGGCTCAGGTCATGGTCCCGAGGTCCTGGGATCCAGTCCCGCAATAGGCTCTATGCTCAGCGGGGGACCTGCTTCCTCCTCTCTCTCTGCCTACCTCTCTGACTACTTGTGGTCTCAGTTTGTCAAATAAATAAATAAAATCTTAAAACAAATTGGCATACATTAAAGTTTACTCTTTGTGTTTTAAGTTCTATGGCGTTATGACAAATGCATGATATAATGTACCCACCATTAGAGTAACATACCAGAATAGCTTCACTGCCCTAAAATCCTCTGTAATTCACCTATGCAAACCCTTTTCCACAACAAACCCTGGCAAGCAGTGATTGTGTTACTCTCTCTACAGTTTTGTCTTTTCCAGAATATTATGTAATCATTTAATTGAGATCAGATCATATGTAGCATTTCCAGATTGGTTTCTCTCACTTTGCAATGTGTATTTAAAATTCCTCCATGTTTTTATGGTGACTTGATAGTTCATTTCTTTTTATTGCTGAATAACCTTCCATTATGAGAATAAACCATAGTGCATTTATCCATTTATCTATTGAAGAACATCTCGATTACTTATAGTTTTTGGTGAATATAAATAAAGCTGCAATAAGCATTTATGTGCAGGCTTTTGTCTAGACATAAATTTTCACATCAGTTGAGTAAGTACCTAGAAGTGTGATTGCTAGATTGTATGATAAGATTATGTTTAGTTTTGCATAAAACTGCCAAGCTATGTTTCGAAGTGGCTGTACCACGTTCCATTCTACCACCAATGAATGAGGGTTCCTATTGCTCTGTATTCTCACTAGATGATTTTTACAGAGGCATAATTTATAATGATATGGGCAGGATTTAGGGAAACAAGCAAGGGATAGTGTCATTGCCCATAGGTAGCAATAATGCACGTGGAGGGAAAGAATATTGGAGCTGCTGAATGGAATGTGCTGCCTCTCTGGAGTTAAGGCCTTGGGTCAAGGGGCATAGAAAAACAGCACAGAAATAAGTGGATTCAGGGCTGTAAATACCCCAGCTATACTCTTCTCCCATCTGATTGTTCTCCTGCCTGTGCCTCTCATTGGCTAAACACAATTGGAAGCCAGAGCAGAAGGGATCTGTTCATGAAATCTAAACAGGTCAGCCTCCCCTAGCACAGAGCAGGCTGGAGAAAATGTGGGCAACATCTTGTGGGTTAAAGGAGAATATCCAGCATATTTATACCTGCAAATTTTTACTGTTTTTATTTTTTTTCCAAAAATTTACTTTGGGCATTTCAGATTATTTGCCCTTGGATATGGTATTTCCAATAGTGGTATGAGTAAACAAAAGAAAATGAAAATGAAGGTTGCTGAAGGACTAATACATACTACATAAATAGTATCTGAAGTTTTGCCTATCAGAGTTCTAAGATCTTATGATTTCTGTTTCAGCATCATTGTTCACACACACACACACACACACACACACACACACGACATAATTAATTTCATACATTTCCATAGGCATTCCTTTTTTTTTCCTTTCATTTGTGGTTGCTGTTATTGGCACATGGAAATTTTAATTTAATTTGGGAACAAGACTACAATGCAAGGACTTGGGTGCACACTAGAAACAAGGATTAGTATACTTTTTCTTTTAAAAATGAGTAAATTAAACATCTCCACCTATATATTGACAAAAATACAGATTTTTACCAAAGACAGTGGATAAAATATATTTTCAGAAACCTACAGCAAATAGTCTCACTTTAAAGGCCTGGTAATTTTGATTTCAAACATGTGCTCAAATTGTTCCTTGTATCTTTAATGCTGGTTTCTCATTACGAATGCATTGCTCACGAAAAGTAAAAGTTGGGAGACCAGTTTTGTCTCTGCTCATTTCACTTTTCTTGCCAGTAATAGTGACTTCTCTAGTATCACTGGGGTCCTTGCTCTTTTTGTCTTTCTTTACTGTGCCTTCACTCTGATCAGGGAATGCTGACAATTAAAAAAAAAAAGTCATTGAAGAGACAACATGAATTTTAAATCTCTCATCCTTTCTCACTTAACAGGGGCATACATCTTTTCATTCCACTGAAAATGCTCTTGCCAAGGTCACCAATGACTCATCTTTTGCTAAATCCACTGGAAACGTAAGTACTTATTCAATTATATGACCTTTAGCAGCACCTGACACTCTCAATGATTACCCTTCTCTGGAAGCACTGTCACCCCTTGGCGTACAAGACACGGCATTTTCCCTGTTTTTCAGGTCTCTGGAGCCAGACTGTCTGTTCTCAACTTTTGGCTCTGACACTGATTAGCTGCCTGACCTTGGGTGAGTCTCTAAACATCTTTAGGATTCAGTTTCCTAACAGTTAAAGTGGAGATAACAACAGGACCTTTCTCTTAGGGTAGGTGTGAGGAGTCATTAAGTGAATGTATGTAAAATGATTCAAATGATACTTGGTACTTTAGCACCTCTTATGTAGTAACTGGTGGGATGATAGTAACCAGTTCTCTGAAAAATAAAGCCCTGCTTTGTAGTATTGTCAATTTCTTTGGTGTAAATATGTCCAAGGCCTTAAGTACTCCTACCATCTTGAGTATTTAAAAGTGACTTTCCTAGAGCTGGCTTTAGCACACTACTGACAGCTACTACACCCTCCCAACCCCCACCCTAGTTTCTTAATGGACTCTGCTTAGTCTCTATTGTGGGCTCCCCTTCCTTCTATTTCTTTTTTTTTTTTTTTTTTTAAGATTCTACTTATTTATTTGACAGACAGAAATCACAAGTAGGCAGAGAGGCAGGCAGAGAGAGAGGAGGAAGCAGGCTCCCTGCTGAGCAGAGAGCCTGACGTGGTGCATGATCCCAGGACCCTGAGACCGTGACCTGAGCCAAAGGCAGAGGCTTAACCCACTGAGCCACCCAGGTGCCCCTCTATTTCTTAAATATCACTGTCTTGCAGTGGTATGCCCTAGGTCTTCTCTATTGTTTTACTTTGTATATTTTCTATGAGAAATCTCACTCATTTAAAATAAAATTGAGGGGTGTCTGGGTGGCTCAGTGGGTTAAGCCTCTGCCTTTGGCTCAGGTCACGGTCTCAGGGTCCTGGGATCATGCACCACGTCAGGCTCTCTGCTCAGCAGGGATCCTGCTTCCCCACTCTCTCTGCCTGCCTCTCTGCCTACTTGTGATCTCTCTCCCTGTCAAATAAATAAATAAAATCTTAAAAAAAAAAATACTCAACATCATTGATCATCACGGAAATGCAAATCAAAACCACAATGAGATATTACCTTACACCAGTCAGAATGTCTAGTATCAAAAAGACAAGAAATAACAAGTGTTGGTGAGGATATGGAGAAAAAGGAACCTCTTGCACTATTGGTGGGAATGCAAATTGGCGTAACCACTGTCGAAAACAATATGAAGTTTCCACAAAAAATTAAAAATTGAATTGCCATATGATTCAGTAATTCCACAGCCAGGTATTTACCCAAAGAATATGAAAGCAGTAATTCAAAAAAATATATGCAACCCTTTGTTTATTGCAGTATTACTTCCAATAGTCAAGATATGGAAGCAACACAAGTGTCTATTGATGAATGGATAAAGAGGAAGTGATATATATCTATATCTATATAGAGAGAGGTTAGATATCAGCCATAGTGAGATATTATATATATATATATCTGCCATAGAAAAGAATATCTTGCTATTTGTAACAACACGAATGGATCTAGAGAATATAATGCTAAGTGAAATAAGTCAGTCAGAGAAAGACAAATCTTATGTAATTTCACTCATATGTGGAATTTAAAAAAACAACAAAAATGAACAAGAAAAAAAGAGACAAATTAAGGAAACCAGATTCTTGACTAGAGATAATGAACTAGTGGCACCAGAGGAGAGGGGGGTGGGGGATGGGTGGACTAGGCGAAGAGGATTAGGAGTGCACCTACCACAGTGAGCACTGAGTAATATTTAGAACTGGTGAATCATATAAACACTGTATGTTATCTATACTGGAATTAAATAAAAAGAAATAAAAGTAAAAAAAATAAATTTAGAAGTTGATATATAATTGACATATTACACAATTCATCCCCTTGAGGTATACAGTTCAGTGGTTTTCGCATATTCACAGCATGGTGCAACCATCAGACAATCAATCTCAAAACATTTTTCATCACTTGCAAAAGGGATTCTGTATCCACTAGCACTTACTCCTCATTTCTCCCACTTCTCATCAGCATAACCAACTACGACTTTCTGCTTCTCCTATTCTGGACATTTCATGTAAGTGGAATCATATGATAACTGGTCTTTTGTGACTATCTCGTTTTACTTAGCATAATGTTTTCAAAGTTCATCTATGCTATAGCACGTGTCAGTACTACTGTCCTTTTATTGCTGAATAAGATTCTGCTGTATTGATGTACTGCATTTTATTTCTCCAGTTATCAGCTGATAAACGTTAGGTTGTTTCTACTTTTTGGCTATTATAAATAATGCTGCTGTGAAGCTTTGTGTGCAAGTTGTCACGTGTGGGAGGCCACGTTAAGCCTTGAGATGAGGATCAAACCAGGCCCTGACTTGTGCCTCCTTTAAAGGCTGAATAGCCGAACAAAAGGCTTAGGTCGATAAAGTCGAGTAGCACTGAGAAAGGGTCTGTGCTATGTGTTGTGCGCTCGCCTACATGACTTCCCACACATTTGCTAGTCAGATAGAGACGACTTGGTCGGGGTCAGAAATTCTTGGCTGGTCCTTGCTGTCCTTGCACAGGCTATAGACTACACCACTATAAGACTGTGCTGTGCTTACACAAACTGTGTCTTGAGTGGCCTTGAAGTCAGTACATCTGGTGCTAGAAGGTCTGCTATTGGTGCTTGGGAAATAGATAATGCGAAAGCTTGAAGGATTTTCTGTGCATGTTACAAACTCTTTAGTAATCAGCTAAAAATAGATACTTTCTTATGATTGTTTCTGTTAGCTATATAATGCCTCGCAGCCTTGAATAAAATCGACGCTATTGGACATCTTCCTTGGTGCTCCCCCTGCCCCCATCTCTTTGTCTCTTAATTTCTTTTCACCATCCTCTTACCCTCACGTTCCTGGTCAATTCACGACATTCATGTGGACATATTTTTGTATTTCTCTTGAGTATATATCTAGGAGTGGAATTGCTATATTTAACTTTCTGAGGAATTTCCAAACCATTTTCCAGAATTTGGCACCAGCAAATGAGGGTTCCAGTTTCTCCACATTCTTGCTAACTTTTGTTATTATCTCTCTTTTTACTATAACCACACTTGTAAGTGTGAAATGCTATCTTTTTACTCTCAATTTCTTCTTCTTCTTTTTTCTTTGCCTTGCCCTAATGTCTATTGATGTTGAACATCTTTTTATGTACCTATTGGTCACTTGTATTTCATCTTTGGAGAAATGTCTGTTCATATTCTTTGCCTATTTTTAAACTGGGTTATTTGTCTTTTTATTGAATTGCAATGTCATCTACTTTTATGGTTTCAATTATGTTTTCATTTTTAAGATTCTGAAAATATATGTTTAAGTCTGGATTTCTTTTTTATTTTTATTTTTTTAAGATTTTATTTATTTATTTGACAGAGAGAGAGGCCACAAGTAGGCAGAGAGGCAGGCAGAGAAAGAGGAAGGGAAGCAGGCTCCCTGCCAAGCAGAGAGGCCAATACGGGGCTCAATCCCAGGATCCTGGGATCATGACCTGAGCTGCAGGCAGAGGCTGTAACCCACTGAGCCAACCAGGTGCCCTAAGCCTGGATTTCTTATCTGAGCTTCATAGATGCCCCATAGTCATTACAAATGCAGTTAAGAGTCCTCAACTCTGCTCATCTTTTCTGAGTTCTTCCTTCACTTCAAGGTCTTACTCTCACTCTGAAACCTGAGGGTTATTTGTTTTGTTTCTTTTCCTCTAAATCTAACCAACCACTAAATATTTTTTTTCTGCCTCCTAAGAAACTTCTAAAGTTTCTATTCTATGTCAAACTTCTCCAGACCACCATCAGTTTTTTTTTTTCCCTTGTGTATCTGTAATGGCCTCTTGACTGACTTTTTAAAGCTATATTTCATTCTCTACACTTCAGAGTCCATATCTTAAAATATAAGTGCTTTTAATGGTCTCATTTCACTTTTAGCATAACATTCAAGTCCTTAACGTGGATTCTGTAAAAGAGATAACTTCTAATAATTAAAATTATCAACAATGTGTTAGATCAACTTAAAATATACAGAGTTTCTTGTTGCTAGAAATGTCCAGACGAAGGTTGAAAATTCATCATCTCTCAAGAACAGTTCAAACAGTACTCATGCTTTGGATAGAAGGTAGAGACCAATGTCTACCAAGACATTGTAAGCTGCCACGATTTTAATATGTAAGTCCTGCACATAGTGATAACCAAAAAATTGGTTAAAAAATCTCATGTAAATACAAATAAATTTAAGTAAACAATTTTATATTTGTAAAGAGTCATAAAAAGTCATTTTATTCAAAAGACTACAAAATAACTGAGCACAAAATTGGTCTTTGTATAAGAGCAAAATTATAAAAATAGACAAAATTATAGTTCTGGGAGTCAGAAAAAGTCAGTACAGAATAAATAAAAATAAAGCACACTCTTTTGGCTAAAAAATTGTTATTGATGCAGTTTAAGGTCACTGATGTTTTTAGAACTGATGAAAATTAAGACAATTTTGTTAAAAAATATGCTCCAAATTCTCAGGGTGTTTATGAGCTTCTGAGGTTTATCCATGAATCGACACTAGAAGACCCCTGATCTACAGAGTGGGGAGCTGAGGTCTGAAGAGAAATGTTGTAAAATATGTGTATAAGATTTTTTCTAATGGTCAGCCTTACCACCAAAAGTTTTTTGAAAATTAAAAATGGATCAAAAATATGCATAAGAAAATAACCTTAATAAAGATATATTCTAGGCTTAAGTAAATATGTATTTATTTCAGAAAGATGCATTATAAAAAATAATAAGTGTTCTGTATTAGAAGTTATCATATAGCTCAATACCTAAATGGCAGTCATTTGAATTATGGAGAAAATTTGAAATATGCTAATAGACCAAAAGGTGTATGTATTCCATTGAGGACATTCTCATGGCAGACATATTTTTTTTCTCATGGTAGATTTTTATTTTTTAAAATATTTTAATTTATTTGACACAGAGAGAGCACACACAGGGGGAGTGGCAGGCAGAGGGAGAAGCAGGCTCCTGGCCAAGCAGGGAGCCCATTGTGAGGCTTGATCCCAGGATCCTGGGATCTTGACCCGAGCTGAAGGCAAATGCTTAATGACTGAGCCACCCAGGTGCCCCTCATGGCAGATTTTTAAAGATGTTAAAAAGTTGATCCAGAGAGATATACACCCATGACTTGAAATTTGATCTCTCCAGTTTATAGAGAATTATCACATAGTGCGTTCATTTAATTTGTTTCTTGACTATTGTTTTTAAATACAATTGATCACTATTACAATGGTAAGATGTATTTTTACGGGACTTCTCATAGATTCTCTACATTGAACAATAGGCTCATTTCCTTTCAAAGGGCTGAAGAACTTAGGTCATGGTATGCACTGGCAGGCTAAGCATCATGGATAGAAGATGTCATCCGAAAAAAAAAAAAAAAAAGTCATCAAACACCAGCAAGGCATTGCTCATTAACCCTGCCAGAGTGGGTCCAGATTACATTCTCAAGTACTGCCAACTACTTCAAGTCTGATGTCACTAAAGACACATCATTCCTTTGTTAAACTGCTTTGTCTGAAGGGAATGAAAGAAGGTTGTGTTATTTTCCTGGGCTGAAAGGGAACTAGGAGAAATCAGAGCAACAGAGATCTCTTTTACTCACATTATACAGGTACCTGAATGAAGATGGATTCTGAAGGAATGTAAAATAACATACAGTGAACTACGGAGGCAAAGCTTATTGCATTTCGCCCCTGTAATCCTTTTAGACTGATTGTGTCCTTCAAAATATACAATGGTTAACATCATTTTTTCATGAGGAATTTACATGTTAGCATTTTACAGTCATGGGTGATTTCTAAAATTACAATCAATTTTCAGTCTACGGGTGGAATTGAATATTTATATTCCTAACAGTGTTTTGCTTTAATAAACTGATAAAATACATACTTCAGGTAAATAGTTCTTTCACATTTTGATCCTTAGAATTATGCTTGGGTAAAACTTGAAAAATTTAAATTCTAAATGTCTTCACTGTGGTGTTCTTAACTTTTGTGTTTCAAGTAAATATTTAATATTTATAATTTTAAAATATTTTAAATTATAAACTATTATAAATATTTAGAATATAGGTAAGCAAAGTTTAAAAAATTATCTGTAATCTTACCTTCAGGGAAGCCTTAAAACAAACATTTTTCATTTGAGATTTTTAATTTTATAGGCAGATGATCACATCAACTAAAATAATAAGAATTCCACTTTTTCGTAGGAGAAGAATAAATGAAACAAGATGGGATTGGGAGGGAGACAAACCATAAGTGACTTTTAATCTCACAAAACAAACTGAGGGTTGCTGGGGGGAGGGGTTTTGGGAGAAGGGGGTGGGATTATGGACATTGGGGAGGGTATGTGCTTTGGTGAGTGCTGTGAAGTGTGTAAACCTGGTGATTCACAGACCTGTACCCCTGGGGATAGAGTATTATGCCTCCATCAGAAAGGATGAATACCCAACTTTTGTAGCAACATGGACGGGACTGGAAGAGATTATGCTGAGTGAAATAAGTCAAGCAGAGAGAGTCAATTATCATATGGTTTCACTTATTTGTGGAGCATAACAAATAGCATGGAGGACATGGGGACTTAGAGTGGAGAAGGGAGTTGGGGGAAATTGGAAGGGGAGGTGAACCATGAGAGACTATGGACTCTGAAAAACAATCTGAGGGTTTTGAAGGGACGGGGGGTGGGAGGTTGGGGTACCAGGTGGTGAGTATTATAGAGGGCACGGATTGCATGGAGCACGGGGTGTGGTGCAAAAATAATGAATACTGTTATGCTGGAAATAAAAAAAAAAAATTAACTTATTTCGCTAAGCATGATACGCTCTAGTTCCATCCATGTTGTCGCAAATGGCAAGATTTCATTTCTTTTGATGGCTGCATAGTATTCCATTGTGTATATATACCACATCTTCTTGATCCATTCATCTGTTGATGGACATCTAGGTTCTTTCCATAGTTTGGCTATTGGGGACTTAGAGTGGAGAAGGGAGTTGGGGGAAATTGGAAGGGGAGGTGAACCATGAGAGACTATGGACTCTGAAAAACAATCTGAGGGTTTTGAAGGGACGGGGGGTGGGAGGTTGGGGTACCAGGTGGTGGGTATTATAGAGGGCACGGATTGCATGGAGCACGGGGTGTGGTGCAAAAATAATGAATACTGTTATGCTGGAAATAAAAAAAAAAAATTAACTTATTTCGCTAAGCATGATACGCTCTAGTTCCATCCATGTTGTCGCAAATGGCAAGATATCATTTCTTTTGATGGCTGCATAGTATTCCATTGTGTATATATACCACATCTTCTTGATCCATTCATCTGTTGATGGACATCTAGGTTCTTTCCATAGTTTGGCTATTGGGGACTTAGAGTGGAGAAGGGAGTTGGGGGAAATTGGAAGGGGAGGTGAACCATGAGAGACTATGGACTCTGAAAAACAATCTGAGGGTTTTGAAGGGACGGGGGGTGGGAGGTTGGGGTACCAGGTGGTGGGTATTATAGAGGGCACGGATTGCATGGAGCACGGGGTGTGGTGCAAAAATAATGAATACTGTTATGCTGGAAATAAAAATAAATTAAAAAAAAAATTCCACTTTTTCTTTTTTAGACAAACCACAAAAGACTTAATCTCAGGAAGCAAACTGAGGGTTGCTGGAGGGGAGGGAGGTGAATAGTGGGGTGGCTGAGTGATGGACATGGGGGAGGTTTCATGATATGGTGAGTGCTGTGAATTGTGTGAGAATAATGATTCACAGACCTGTACCCCTGAAGCAAATAATACATTATATGTTAATAAAAATTTTGAAAATTCTTAAAATGAAAATTAAAAGATTCAATTAGCCAACATATAGTACATCACTAGTTTTTGATGTAATGTTCAATGATTCATTAGTTGCTTATAGCGCCCAGTGCTTATCACCACACGTGCCCGCTTTAATACCCGTCACCCAGTAACATCCTCCCTTCCACTTCCCTTTTCACAACCCTCAGATTGTTTCAAGAGTCTCATATGGTTGATTTCCTTACCTGATTTTTTCCCCATTCAGTTCCCATTCAGTTTTCTCTCCGTTCCCCTACGATCCTCTGCACCATTCCTTATTCCACATAGGAGTGAAACCATATGATAATTATCTTTCTCTGACTGACTTTTTTCACTCAGCATAATACCCTCTAGTCCCATCCATGTCAACGTAAATGGTGGGAATCCATCCTTTCTAATGGCTGACTAGTAAGAATTACATATGTTTCTTTTATCCTTTTTTCCATTGTATGCTGGTTAGAATTTATAGAATAATGTTAAATATTAATGATGATTGTGGATACAGTATCTGGCTCTGCTAGTACTGCTTTTAACATTTCACCATTAAGCACAGTGTCAGTGATTGAAATAATATAGTTTAATAAATTAATGGGTTTCCTTTCTTAAGTTATTTAAATTGTTTTGAAGTGGAAGATATTGGCATCTGTTGAGATTAGGCATATTTTCTTACTTTCTTAAATCATATTAATAGATTTTATTTTTGATACCATTTATATTTAACTTTTATCTTTATTAAAATAATTATATAAACTAACACATATTATTTATATATTTCTATATGAACTTAGAAAAACAGCTCTCTCCCACCACAGCCCTTTTCTTTCCTGTGTCCTCCTTCTTAGTGGGATCCACTTCAAACTTTAGTTACCCCAAATTGTATTTACTTCGTACTTCTGTGGTTTGACTTTTAACTTTCTTAGAGATCTCTTAGTAATAATCTTAACTATTTTATTAAGACTTATTTTATGGGCTCAGTTTATGCTCCATTTTGGCAAATATTCCATACACACCTGTAAAGAATGCCTTATGCAATTTGCTGTCTGATGTTTTCTAAATATCAACCAGGTCAAATTGATCAATCGTTTTATTAAAATGTTCTCCATCACTGCTACTTTTTGTCTGATTTTTCTGCTAATTGCTGAGAGAAGTGTATTTTGCTTTCCATTCATGATTATACATTTAAAAAATTGTCTTTTATAGCTTGATGAATGTTTGCTTCCTGCATTATAAAACTATATTCCTACATTCATCTATTTAGAATTGTTATTTTTTCATATAGTTTCTCTTCTTCTTTACCTCTGGATAATACTTTATTTTCACTCTGATATTAATATAACCATACCAGCTTTCTTGTGATTAGTGTTTACTTGAAATGTCTTTTGCATCTATTTATTTTCAAGCTATCTGTATCCTTACTATTTTTTTTTCTTGGTACTATTATTTTATACCTAAGGCAACTAAGAATCAGAGTGATACAGTGTGTTGATTAATATCCTTTACCCATAGTTAAAAATGGAGATTCTCAAAATGTTGAAAATAGAACTGCCCTATGACCCAGCAATTGCACTACTGGGTATTTACCCTAAAGATACAAACGTAGTGATCCAAAGGGGCACGTGCACCCGAATGTTTATAGCAGCAATGTCCAAAATAGCCAAACTATGGAGATTCTCTACATGAAGTATTGTATGCATATATTTCTCTCTCTCTCTTTTTTAAAGATTTTATTTATTTATTTGACAGAGATCACAAGTAGGCAGAGAGGCAGGCAGAGAGAGAAGGGGAAGCAGGCTCCCCGCTGAGCAGAGAGCGGGATGGGGGCTTGATCCCAGGAGCCTGGGATCATGACCTGAGCTGAAGGCAGAGGCTTTAACCCATTGAGCCACGCAGGCACCCTTCTTCTTCTTCTTTTTTTTTTTTTTAATTATTTTTTTAAAATTATCCTTTTTAAACTGTATCTACTTGGGTCTGTTTTTTATTTGTGTGTTTTTAAATCAAGCCTGACACACTCCAAGATTTAATTCAAGTGTTGACATTTAAAATAATCATTAATATGATTGTTGTTATTCTTTCTGTATTTGTAAGAGTCTGGCTGTATCTGAAGTCCTTGTTTCAGTTATTCCTGAGGCTCAATGCATCCCTGTTCTTAAGAAGCCACATAAGATACCCTGGAAGCATACTGGTAAATTCCTAATTTTGCTTCATCATCCAAAAGTTCTGACAAATATATTTACTACTTCTAAAATCATTATTAATGTGATGGTGGAAAGATACATTTTTACGTTGCTTTTTAAAAATCTAGCATCATGGGGAGCCTGGATGGCTCAGCCGGTTGTCAGTTATCATAGAATCAAGAAGATAATTGGACTTAGGAAAGAACATTCTATGGGTATAGAACATCTCCTAGGATATTCTGCCTGTTTAACAAATTCCTTTCCACTGTGGGTAAATGAGCAAGGTACCACTGCACAGATGTCCCTAGAGTTTAGGAGGAATCAACTTCCATGAATGTGAGACGGGGAAAAGAGAAGGTATGTGTGAGGTACATGGAAGGTTATGGGAAGTTATGTGAATTTAGAATACAGAATGGCCAGTAGAAATTCTGGCATCAAGATTTAGATTTTTGTATCTCTAAGATATTATTGGGTAGTGCCTAGAAAATTATATAGGTTTGTTAACATTTAATTTAATAATTTTTAACTGTAAGTACCCCACATTATTTTCTCTCCTTGTTATTCATTTCTACATGACTGATACATTATATTATTTTTTTCTCAGTATTGAAATAAATTTAATAGATTGATTCCTGTGGTGTGTTTGTATAGAATTTCATGTTCTAGAGTTTAAGCTTTGTAAAAAATTGGGGAAATTTTTCTTCTGGATGGAGAGGTCAGGAAATTGGCATCAGCTACCAAACTCACAAGCTTGCCAACAGCTAGCTATATCTCAAATGGACATCTCATTTAAAAGGACAGAGGAATCAACAGATACTATATATTCTCTAACAGCCGAAACATAGGAACCTAAAATCTTACTATACTCACAAAGATCAGAGGATTGAATACTGTGACTCACCAGTTCTCTGAGTTTTCCATAATTTCATTCTCTACTCCCCATATTTCTATCTGCCTAATATCATTCTGGGATGATAAACCATGATGCTATTCTTGGGTGACCCAGTGTCTGTCTTCTAATCCCCTGCTATATAAGCTGTATTCGGTAAACCAGAAAATTCAGCATCATCTGGGGTCTTAAAAGGAATGCAGAATCTCAGGCCTCATCATAGACCACCTGACTCAGAATCTTCATTTTAGAAAGAAACCTATATGATTCGTATAAGCATTAAAGTTTGAGCAGCACTGCTGCGGCCAGTATTGGTTCTTAGGCAGTCTCCTTGGCAATCACAGTAAGTAGACCATGGCCATTCCTGTAATTTCTTTTTTGATCTGGCTCTCAGCAACAAAATGGAAGGATGGAATCAAGCATTTATTCAAACAACCATAAGTTTTTATCATTTATTCTGTCATAAGCACTGTATCAGGGACTGGAAATACAGAGATAGGGATATAGTCCCTGCCCTAGTAGCCCACAGGTGAGTGTGTAGACTGAACTAGAAGTTGCACCACAAATCTGACATCTTCTGGAGTCATCGTTTCCTTTCCTGTTCCAACTGCATCACGTGGGCTCCACCCCAGATTACTATACGTACACGAATGCCTTCCTTAATATTTCAGAGGATTGCTGGGTGTGCCGCGTTATTGTCTTTCAAAAGATGCCAAAGACCTTTCCTCAATCATCTCTTGTAATAAAGCCAGTGTCTGCTTCTGTCCGTGTCGACTCTCTTTGCCCTGCATGGAATTCATGGACGGAGCCTTTACTCATTCTTCCCCAAGGACTGCTAACGAATGTCACTGGGTATGAAATGCTTTTACTAAAGGTTTGGGGATGCGAGAGAGTAATTACATTACAGACTGAAAAACAACATTTTACCTGAAATCTCTCAGCCATCTTCACTGCAGAAAACATCCTTTGACCACTGTCAGTCTTGGCCCTGGCGCACTACCATATTGCAATCGCTTATTTTTCAGAACTGAGTTATTGTTCCTTTTTTTCTCACTTCCCCAGGCCCAGGACTCTAAACTCCCAGCTTTCCCCATAGTCTTCCCAAGTTGCTAAGGAAAAAATGGAAAAAAATTTAGCATGACAAAAAATCAGAATGCAAAAACAAAATTTTTGCCTCTAAGAATGTATCTTTCTACTATATTAAGTAGAGTAACACATCTCTTTATTGAATAAATTTCACAAAAATTATTTATTTTTGAATAAATATTTATATTTATATTATTCTCCTCTGACCCCCAGATGAATTTTTGGGTTCCACCAGATAGCGCCCCCCCATCTACTAAGAGGGTTAGCTGTCAGTGTATCAATATGGCTGTAGAGGTAAGCACAAAGTGAAAGCTGTTGAAGGCTGGCATTTTAGGCCAGGCTGTGCAGAGCTGGACACCAGACATCCATGAAAGGCTTCCTGCATGATGTGAAATGAGTTTCTGAAGGATCTTCTAGGAGATAATGAGTTATAAAGAGAAGATGATAAAGGCTCATGAACACAATGTTTCAACTTTGAGAATGCCAGGTTTAAGGGATTGTGGGATATTCAAGTGGAATGACTATTCAAATACTAACAGTAGATAAAGCCATAAGAAAGAATCAGTTCATCAAGAGTGAGAGGAAAATTGACTGAGGTTCACCCTGGAAAACAGAACAATGTGTGGGCACAAGAGGGTCCGTGAAGGATACAGAGAAGGAATGGTGCTTCAGAGAAGCATACAGAGAATGCATACAGAGAAGCGTGATGTCCCTAAAAACAGAGAAGGACAGAGAATGGGGATGTTGAAAGTCTGAAATGATTCAAACAGATCAAGTAATAAAGATCAGGTATTGTCTGTGGGACTTAGCAGCAAAGAAGTCATCTGGGTTCTTACATGATGAAGCTTTTCCAAGATAGGCAGAGCTTGACAACCAGCTACTCAAGCTAAGGATTTTCTTCTCTTGAGAATCCAATTTCCTGCCTACAATACGTCTACTCAGACACTCATTCTGCAGTTGGGTGAGCGGAGCTGTTCATAGATGTTATGAATTTGTATTTGGAGTTTCTTTCCTGAGCTATGGAGCATGTAGAGCATTGACTCAGTGAATATTGCATCCTACTGTCTTTATAATCCCATGCACAAACTTCACCTCTCATCTCTTCACCGAAGAACTCCCCCATACTAGTCAGGGTGCACCCCTGTTGTTCTCCCCAATTACTCTCACTAGGCACTTAACAGGAGTAGGCAAGTCCCAAGTGGAAATGAGTGTCTGTGACAGGTCTATTCACATGTAAACCAAGTGATAACAGTTCTTTGCTTGGAACCATCTAATAGTTACCCATCTTCCTAAGAAAACCATCCAACAAGGACCTACATGATCAATCCCTCTTACCCATTTGACCCTATCTCCTTTAACTCTGCCTTTCAGTTATTCTAGCTTTCCTGACCTCAGGATCTTTACCCCGATGCCCCTTCTGCCTGGAATGCTCTTTCCTTGCATGATGTCTTGGCTCATGACTCTTTTAGGATCTTTAGTTAAATGCTACCCTTTCCATGATATTTAAATTGCAACCACCCACAACAATCCTTTTCTCCCTTCTCTGCCTTATTTTTCCTATTGCACTCACAAACATCTAACACAGTGCATACAGTCTGTCTCACGAGATGCAAACTTCATGAGAGAAGGATTTTTGACTCACTTTTTCTCTTCTGGTTTCCCAGAATCTAAAATGGTGCTTGGCACAAAACAGACTCTCCACAAATATTTGTTGAATGAATGAATGAATGAATGATATACATCAGTCATTCTTCTCCAGCTAGGCAAGGACGTTTGTGGTTGTAAATGCTTATAATTAATTTTCTTAAGACCACTTGACCAGGAGGGTGGGGGAAGGTGGCAGGTGGGGGGTGCGGAAGGCAAGTGTGTGACAGAGGGAGCGACAGAGGGGAGAAGTTGGAAATGGGGGAGTAGAGGGAGCTCAGAAGCCTTGCTCTATAAAGCCAAAGTTCACAGGATTGATACGGCAGGTTCTATGGGCTGTGAAATTGGAGTTTAAAGCAACTGAGAAATATTTAATCATGGTGTAAGCATTTGTTTCAAGAAGGGGCTGGAATCTGCAGGGGACTGAGAGCTCAGGTCTGGTATGGTTGATGTTGCAACTTTTCCTCCAATTCCTCTGATCGGTTCTTATCTTTCACTTACCCCATTTTGCTCCCTGTACCCCCCAACCCCCCCAAATCACAAGCTTCCTTTAAAAATGTGCCTTGTGTGCTGTTGCTGCCAGGCTGATTGTGGAAGTAGAGTGTGCAGAGAAAACACACAAAGGCTTCTGTGCAAGTCAGAAGCTGAGAAAAGTCCTTATCTCCAGGCTGACACAGGATGGAGCAGCGGGCTACGCTTCCTTTCTGGGAACTGCACAGCGGTCTGAGCTGCTTGGTGGCGTTGTGTTGCAAGGGCAGCCATGCCTGAACCAACATTCTAACCCAACTGAGCTATGTGTTTTATTGTTTAAATAGAGACCCCTTTCCTCAGCGTTCTCTGAAAGCAGATATTCAGAATATTCAGAGACCCTGTCTTCCCAAATACATACCCAAAAAGGGGATCAGGCCATTAAAATGAAAGTGACAATTCTTCTTCAGGTATTTCAAGGTTGAGTGTTTTCCCCAAGGCTGAGTGTTTGATTTAAAACAACAAAAGAAGCTGGCAGTGGCAGACAGGACTCGACACATTCTCAATACAAATGATGAAGTGCCGTGCAGGCCCTGGGCTTCCCCTCCCTTTAGGCCTCGGAGCAACAGGGACGTGGCCAGGTCCCATGATCTGAGCCACAGCCTCTGCCAAGTGGCAGCGTTTACCATCCTTCCATCAGCAGTGGTCGCTGAGGAAGATTAAGTGAGCTCCATGCTACCACCTAATGAGACAAAATGCTACTTCATCAATAGCAACTGCTCGATACGTGAGCTCCACTTTGCATTCGGCAAAAAGCAAAACCTAATTCCTTCTCAGAGGCATGAGATGAAATCTGGATTTATGCTCTCACCACAAATTGGAAGACACATTTATTTCAGAATTCAAAAGGAGACAGAAGAAGACTAATGGGGGAGGGGGGGCGCCACAAGAAAAACCAGTCGTCCTACAGCACAAGGAGAGATGCGCATCCTTTCACATGGTGCATAAGACTGTTTCATAAACATTTGTGAAAGATTAAAAACTACTGAGGATTTTAAGACATTTTCTGTATTTATAAGATATTATCAATCATGATGTACAACTCTGGACCCTAGTCAGGTAAGTGATATTGACAGTAGATGAAAAAAATTTAACATTGGCTAAAAAGGCCTATTTTGTCTGTATGAGTGTGTGTGTGTGTGTGTGTGTTTGTGTGTCTGTGTAAACCAGCCAAATAATTATAACATTTACTACACAGATTCTTTTTCAATTAAAATTTAGCAAGGCACCATGCTTTCACATACATGGCCTAATTAAGTCTCACAATAAGCCTATGAGGTGGCTATGGTTATTTCTCTTTTGGAGATGAAGGAGCCTAGTTTCTGGGAAACTGATGGTCACACAACTAACTAGTAGGAAGGACCAGATCACCTAAATGCAGTGACCTCTCACTGCTCTATGAGCTGCCATTCACTCATCAAGCTACCATTTATTCAGTACTTCCTACATGTCATAGGGTATTTCTTTCTTTCTTTTTTTTTTTTTAAGGTTTTATTTATTCAGTTGAGGAGGAGAGAGAGAGTGAGCATGCACGAGCGAGGGGGAGGGGCGAGGGAGATGGAGAAGCAGACTCCCCCCTGAGCAGGGAGCCAGATGCAGGTCTTGATTCCAGGACCCTGAGATCAAGACCTGGGCCGAAGGCAAATCCTTAACCAACCCTAAGCAACCAACCTTGTCGTAGGTTTTTATATGTTTCATTTCATGTGCATGAAATACATTCAACAACCCTGCAAGCTGTGTGCTTTTACTACCACCCCCACTTTCCAAAGGAGCACACTGAGACAGAAGTCTCACTTGAGAAAACTGTCTTGGGTTTTTCCGTTAGTAGATGGTGGTGCCGTATTGTCACAGGACTTCTGAGGCCAAAGCAGCTGCCCTTTCTGCTGCAGCATACTGCCTGAGCAAATTTTTAAAAAAGCAGCCTTTAAAAACAAGGCCAAGAAAAACAGAGAAACAAACCAACAAAAACCTTGAAGTTTCAGACAACCATAATCACAAATAAAGGTATTTTGAATCAGGTCGATAGTAGAACATAAACATAAAGCTTACGGAAGACAATGCCGATGTTGTGTGATGAGTAACAGGTGTGTTTCAGCTTTCTCATGTACTGTATTATTGTGTCTCCTAAGATCCTGCTTTGGTGAGCTTCCTGTGAGTCTTCCGTCTTTCTTGCCATTTTCACAAACACTTTCCCTGGCTGAGGGGCAGGACCTTCCTTCTTCGCTAGAGGACCTACGAGCAGTTGCAGGGGTATAGTCACATTCCCAGGGATCAAAATGGAGGGCAGCAGAAGAAAATCTATAATGTACTTTATCTGATCCTTCTAGGTAAAAATCAAATGCTATTGAATGGCACAAAATCAATTTTCTGTTCATTCAAGAGATGCTAAATGATAAAAGACCAAGTCTAAGTACTTGGATGCTGAAAATCCCATACTTGGAGACTTCGTTTACATTTCTAAAGACAAGTATGTCCGTGGAACAAATTCCCCTGCAGAAAATGCTGGTTTTCTGAGAGAGGAATGCAATTCCTGAAAGCATGAAGATGAACAAATGAAAAGACACCTGTCCCCAATTTAAATGGTATCTCTTAGAAAAGCCTCACATTTCCTCTCCAGCCCCATAGCCTTCTTCAGAGATCCCACCCTCAAAGCCCTTATAGTTTTTGCTCAGACCCTGAGGGACCTACCACCTTGGGGCCAGAGTAGATGCTCAATAAATAGTTGTTGAATGTACTAGTTTTCTGTTATTGCTGCAACAAATGACCGAAAACTTAGTGGTTTAAAAACAATGAGAATTTGGGGCACCTGGGTAGCTCAGAGGGTTAAGCCTCTGCCTTCGGCTCAGGTCATGATCTCAGGGTCCTGAGATTGAGCCCCATGTCAGGCTCTCTGTTCAGCAGGGAGTGTGCTTCCCCCTCTCTCTCTGCCTACCTCTCTGCCTACTTGTGATCTCTCTCTCTCTGTCAAATAAATAAATAAATAAAATATTAAAAAAAACAAACAAACAACAATGGAATTTACTATCTTATCTTTCAGGAGGCAAGAAGCCCAAAACGCATCTCATGATGCTCAAAACAAGGTGTCAGGAAAGCTGGGTTTCTTCTGGAGGCGCTAGTGGAGATCAGTTTCTTGCTTTTCCACCCTCTAGAGGCGGCTCACATTAATTGGGTTTTGGCCCCTTCCTCCATCCTCACAGCTGGTGATGTCAGACTGCCTTCTCTGCGATGCTCCCTCTTCTACTTTCCTCTTCCACTTCTAAGGCCCCTCGTGATTCTACTGGCCCCACGCAGGTTATCCAGGATAATCTCCCCATCTCAGAGTCAGCTCATTAGTAACCATAATTCCATCTCCAGTCTTATTTCCTCTTTACCACATCACACAGCATAGTCATAGATATGGGGATTAGAACAGAGACATCCTTAAGGGAGAAGGTGAGGGCAGGTGCAGTTCATACACACTGGTGGGCTGAATGAACAAACTAGAAAAAAATAATATTTGCCCAGTTATCCATCTTTTTATTCAAAACATGGTTTTGAATGGACAGTGTAAAGAGACCTAAAGTTTCAAAATAACCCTAAGTACCGGAAGTTTGCACCCATCACTTTGAAAAGCCCATTGACTGTCTCATGACTTTAAGAACAATAATCTACAATGATAATGGGAGATCAAATGATTGATATCATGGCGTTTTAAAATCTTAAGCTGTAAAAAGAAAAATCAAGCATCCTCATCAGGAAGAATAAATTATGACAAGGCTAAAAACCATTGTGTCTATTTTATAATCTGGCCTCCTGACCATGCTAAAATACTTAGTATAGGCTGAGGAAATGCCAAAAATCCCAGGGATATCATTTCCTAAAATGCTCGGATATAGATCCTCATTAGAGCAAAACCAAAGGAACTGAACTGTTTTATCACTATCTTGCTGGGAGTAGTGTTTAAATATATGTGTTAATGATACATTTTTTTAAAATTTCCGTAACATATATCAGTGAACTTTGTTCTTTCTACCAATAGCCTCATTGCCTGACACTTTAATAGCAGAAAACTTACGTAAGGGCTTCATTGACTATCCCCACCCCCACCCATTTGGTATGAGTTTCACACCACAAAGTAATCCAGAGGCCTCTTTTTTTTTTTTTTTTCCTTCGGAGAAATAAAACCCTACAGAAATACAACTCTCTACCTAATTTGAAGGGCATGTAAAACTAGACATTAAGATTCCAAAAGACATTTAAGGTTACTATTAGCAACCAGTATTTGGCATCCTTTTATACAGAGTAACATTTTGCGTGTGATTTTCCCAAACCACATTAACATCTTGATGCCTCTTACATGTACATGGCGGGAAATGGACCACATCAAGAGAAGTCCTCATCTCACTTGGAATTTAGAATCTTCTAAGTCCTCTTTAAGATATTCTCCATTTTATTTTATTTTATTTATTTATTTTTAAAGATTTTATTTATTTATTTGTCAGAGATAGAGGGAGAGAGAGCAAGCACAGGCAGACAGAGTGGCAGGCAGAGGCAGAGGGAGAAGCAGGCTCCCCGCCGAGCAAGGAGCCCGATATGGGACTCGATCCCAGGACGCTGGGATCATGACCTGAGCCGAAGGCAGCCGCTTAACCAACTGAGCCACCCAGGCGTCCCTATATTCTCCATTTTAAGAGTTTTTTTCTTAATCAAGTTTTCTTTGGGGATCTCACTATTGTTGATGACTACCATATACAAAGCACAATTGAAAACAACCTACCAAAAGTAGAAAGCCATCAGTTCCAGCCAGTAATTTCCCATTTCCCCATATTACTTTTTTCTTAATACAGTCCAAATTACTCTACTAATTATCACATGGATTATCTTATCTACTTTAATATGGAGAAAGCTATCCCCACTTTACAGATAATGAAAATGATGGTAGGCAAAATTAATATACTTAATATCTGACTGCTAGAAACAGTGATTTTAGAAACTGCTAAATTGGGGACTCTTAACCTATCTGAGGTCAGTATCTATAATTTTGAATGAGGAAAATTAACCTGACCATTCCTAAGAGCTGGAATAATTTTGTTTTATTCTCTTATGAAGTAACCTAGTAAGATAATTATTGAATGTTTAATATGACCTATGGAAAATAAGATCTTTTTAAAAGCTACCTCCAAAACTGTCACATATCATTAACATCATTTTATTACTTTGTTAGTAATCTAATATCTATGGCAGCTTAGGATCTGAAATTCAAAAAACGCAAAAAAAATTAAGTTTTTAGATCTTGTAAAAGGACAGAGTTTTCTATTTATTCCTCACTGCATTTTCTAAATCTTACTCTCTCATTTCAAAAATCATAAAATGATACACTTTGGTAAAAGTATTGTTTTGAACCTTTCAAAGTAACTTTGAGCAGCTATGTTATACAATTGTGTATATTTATATCATGTATAAATATATATATTTAATTTTAATTGTATTAAAAACACATAATGTAAAATTTATTATCTTAACCATTTTTAAATATACAGCTCAGTTATGCTATATTTATTCACATTGTTGTGAAACAGATCTTCAGAAACAGATTTTCAGAAAAGCCTACAAAACTGAAACTCTATACTCATTAAACAAAAAATCCCTATTGCTCCTTCCTTCCCTCAGTCCTTGGCAACCTCCACTCTATTTTATGTCTCAATGATTATGACTACTTTAGATACCTCATATAAGTGGAATCATACAATATTTGTCTTTTTGTAACTGACTTACTTCATTTAGAATCATGTCCTCAAGGTTTATCCATGTTGTAGCATGTGTCAGTATTTCTTCTTCTTTAAGGCTGAATATATTCCATCGTATGTATACAACACATTTCATTTATCCATTCATCTGTTGGTGGACGCTTAGGTTGCTTCTACCTCTGAGCTATTGTGAATAAAACTGCTGTAAACACAAATGTGCGAGTATCTCTTTGACACTCTACTTTCAATTCTTCTGGCTACAACCCCAGAAGTGGAACTGTTGGATCATATGGTAATTCTATTTTTTCATTCCTTTGAGGAATTTCCATATTATTCTCCATAGTGGCTATACCATTTTAAGATTTCATCGATAGTGCACAGGGTTCTATTTCTCCTTATGTTCACCAACACTTGTTACCCAATGTGAAAGGAAGGAACTGGACTGACACTATATACAAAAATTACCTAAAATGGAGTACAGAGCTAAATGTAGGACCTGAAACTATAAAACTCTTAGAAGAAAACAAGGGAAAACCTTTATGATATGAGTTTGGCAATGATTTTTTGGATATGATACCAAAAAGCACAGACAACAAAAGCAAAAGTGGACAAATGTGACCATATCAAATCTAAAAACTTCTGTGCATCAAAGGATATAATTGTGCAAAAGCAACAGAATGAGAGAAAATATTTTCAAATCATGAATCTGATAAGGGCTTAATATCCAGAATATATAAAAATTCTCACAACTCAACAAGAATAAAAAATAACCTGAATAAAAAAATATGGACAAAGAACTTTAGATATTTCTCCAAAGATGATATACAAATGGACAATAAGCCTATGAAGAGAGCTTCAGCATCAATAATCATTAGGGAATGCAAACCAAAACCACAGTAAGATATCACCTCATACCCATTAGGATGGCTATTTTTAAAAAACAACAACAGGAAATAACAAAAATTTGTTAGTTTTACACTGGTTTGATACATTAAAACATGGCATCCTACAAGTTTATAATGACATGTAAATAAGGGTGTGTTCTAACTTTTGTTTGATGACTCCAGTTGTGAATTCTCATTCACTGGACAAAAGAAAGCCCAAAACAAAGGAGGAGCTTAACATGTCTCATAAGCACATTCATGTACTCAATACACTTGTCATATTTCTTTTCTGGTCTTTGGGTAAGAAACACAAAATGACCTCATCCACGAACTCTATTTCCTTGAAAGAGTTAAGGCCTATATTGTTTTCCACTTGGAGTTGGCATTGTACTATATGGAATCTGTTAGGCTTGTGTAATTTATTGTTTAGTCCACAATAAACAAGGTCTGAGTAGCTCATGTCATTACTTTGTGTAAATTAGAAAAAACGTTGCCTGTTTGTACAGACTGGGCCTCATAACTCATCAATCATCACTAAGGGGAATGTGGGGCTGGGTTCAGCACCCATAAACCCATTCACTCAGGTGTCCTCATGCAGTGGCCCAGAAGAATAATTTTAGGTACTAGTTCCTCTTAGAGTATTTTGACAAAATGGTATTTCATAAAATAGGATATTTAGCCCTCAAAATGAGCCTTTTTTTAAATATGATTTTCATATTGGCTTTAATCCCTCATCTTCTTTCAAGGCCAGACTTCTTGGAGGAAGAGCTACTCTTGTGCATTGAGGCCATGAAGTGGGTTTCTCAAGAGAAGCTGCTTCAAAGAGCAACATGAGTAGAATTCCCCAAGAGCCAAATATGTGGTATGACATTTTGGCCAATAGGGACTATTGTCTATTTGCTACAGCAGGACTATGATCATAGGCAATCTTCTAACTACTCAGAAAGCTTTGCTTGTATGTAACTTGTAAATGTATCTGAGGGCTTCTTATTACTTATTTATCTATTTATTGTACACATCTATTCTTATTGTGTCCTTGGAGGATACAATGTAGAATCCTTCTCCGCTCAGGAAATTAAATATTTGAAAGGGCAAGTTAATGAACACATTCTTACACTGTACTCAAGATGGTACATGCAATACAGGCAAAATAGATCTTGTTGAGTGAATGATCTAATTTTACAAATGAGAATGCTGTAGCTCTTGATGTGAAAGGATGGAATTGAATCTTTACACTTTGATTATTTTTAATCAATGTTGTACTCTGAAAAGACCATTTCAGACCACATATAAATGAATTAAAAAAAACTGAAAGGTCAAGAACCTTGACTTCTTCAGAATAACTGTCAAATATATTATAATCTCCCTAGTACTGAATGTATCTGAAATTACTTTGACAATTTTACAGGGTTACTTATCAAAGAAAAGTAAAATTGCAATTTTAAAATAAAAATTTTTGAAGCAGCAAAAACTTGTCTTTTTTCTCTTTATATTTAATATTTTAATATCATGAAGATTTTATTTATATCTGAAGACTTCTTTATTCACAGTAATAATGTCAGATTAAGGAGGACATACAAAACAAGAAAGCCCATTCTTTAAGTAACTATATTGTTTGTTCTGCCATATACTTTTCAGTTCTTATAGCACTTTTTCATGCTATCAAATCACTTAATAGCTCAAGAAAGTGAGATGAAGATCACAGGTTTCCCTAAAGTAACTCAATATCAGGCAATTGTATTTTCTTGCCACAAACCTGTTTCTCTGGAGCAGGAGATGTTTCCTTAAAGCTAGGACAGTCTAGAAAACACACTCTAGTTAGAGATGCAAATATGAATTATTAATCTCACCTAAGAACCATAATATCTCATTACTCCAAACAAAAAAATATATACATCTCTTATACAGATTTTCTTCTTTGCATGTTAATTACCTTTTTACTCAACCGAGGGTCTTATTTCATCTGAATGTCAGATATAATTTTCCAGTAGTACTGACTGCAAATGGTAAGTCATATTTTGTTGTGAGACTTTATTTATTTATTTATTTGAGAGAGACAGCAGGGGGAGCTGCAGGCAGAGGGGGGAGAACCAGGCTCCCCACTGAGCAGGGAGCCCAGTGCCGGGTTTGATCACAGACCCCTGGGTTCATGACCTGAGCCAAAGGCAGATGCTTAATGACTGAGCCACCCAGGCACACCATACATTTTTGCTAGGAGATACAATTTAACTCTGGTTTTGCTTGCTGGCAGATGCTCATAAATATACTGCTTGGAGACATTTAGAAGAATGGGTTGGTTGATTATTGACCACACTTAGCAAACTACTGGCCTGGGATACACCTAAATCAATCTTCATGCTTTCCTACTTTAACTGACTACCAGTTTCACAACAAATAGACTAAGGAAATGGGCTGTCTTGCTTTAAGATTTTTAGAATATCTGTGCTTTATCATGTCAGAGCACAATTCTTTCAAAAGTTTATGAAATGACTACAGTTTGTGCTTAAGCCTTCAGACCATCTATTGTATGCTTTGATTTGTGCAGGAGAAACATGCTTCTAAAAAGGCATAATGAAATTATACATCCAATGTAGGCATGACTTTTCCATAATTGATACAGGCAGAGATGGGATTAATAAAAGAATAAAGCCTCCTAGAAATTTAACAGGGCTTGAATAATATTTAAAACATTAAAATCACTTGGATTTATAGCTGATCCATAAATTCTAACCTTTGGACATGGTATTTTAAGGCTGAAAGAGACCATAGACTCTAGTTTCCTTACCTTACAAACAAGACAACTCATGAGCAGAAACAAAATAAGCAATGGCCACATCAGGATCAGAACCGAGATCTCTGATGGCAGAGATATGTTGATTTCAACCAACACATTCCAAAACAGCAATTTGGTACTGACGTTGTTATAAAGTCTTTCCTGAAAATTATCTGTAAAACAGAGGGATCCTCATTCTCATATAGCACATACCTTAGTGATTCTGCAAGAACTTGGATTATGGATACCCCTACCTCTGAGTTCTGTGGCCCAGGGATCTCTATGCAAATTTAAGAATGAGGCAGGGAAAACTGGTTCTTTGGGGCCTTTTGAAGAGAATTTAAATGCAAGGGAAATGAGGGCCTTGCCATGGAGAGTGGGAAGTATAGAACAAAGCGGGAGAGGGATTGGGAAAGCAAGAGATGGAGACATCATATAAAAATTAAAAATTAATTGGATTGAGAAAACGAAAGGAAGCTGGATCAAATAGGAGATCGAGATTAATTACAAGTGAATGGTAGGATTCAGGGGTGAGTTACCTTTGCAATTAGACAAGCTTGGGACTCCGGGAGTGACACTGGAGAAAAGAGGGAAATGAGCTCACTTGTCTGAGTCTCTTTCTAAAGCCGCTCTACTCAGTTGGTGCCTTGCTGATGCTGAGCTGAGACCATCTTGCATAGCTTCACTACTGATATGGCTTAGTTCCAAAGACACAAGTTCAGAAACATACACATGATTTATTCCCTATTAAAACTGAATAATTATTATAAAGTATTGTGATTATTGTGTGCCTTGAATTAAGGAATACTTTGTAGCACGAATGATGGCAAAAGGCTTAATACAATTGTCAATTAATATGTAAATTACTCTGAGCAGCAAACTAGTTTTTCATTTTTACTAAAATTTATTTACTTCTTATGGGATGAGGAACATTCTGGCTATCTAAAAGCTCATTTTATTAACAGAACAGACATTTAAAGAGAATGTCTAGAAGTTTGAAATTTATGTTAGAAGAAAAAGGAAAGAAAAATTCTAGTTGTTTATCTTGAACTTTTTAAAAAAAGATTTATTTATTTGAGAGAATGAGAACATGTGTGCATGAGCCGGGGGAGAGTCAGAGAGAGAGGGACAGAGAATCTTGAACAGACTACCCACTGAGCGCAGAGCCCAGTACATGGCTGGATCTTGAGATCTGAAGATCATGACCTGAGCTGAAATCAAGAGTTAGCTTCTTAACCAACTGAGCCACTCAGGTGCACCTTGAACTTTTTGTAATTTGGTGACTGTTTTTTCATAATCCCACTGATCATCTCAACAATAAAGTTTCTGAAATGCAGTGTTTTGTATTAACAATCTCTAGAGAATTAAAAACAAAATGATAATGATGAGGGAGCCCAAGGCAAGCTGACTGGGAAGCACAAGCTACCCCCAGATGACCATGCCCTCCCCAGGGGGGAATCTGTGTGTTATTCCTCAGGCACTCCAACTGCCCTAGAACAAGGGAAAGGGAGAAACAAATAGTTAACTGACAGAGATCCCAGTCAGGCAGGGTGGGAATCCCCATCAGTTTGCAACTGTCTTAATGATTTGCAAGAAAAAGGCAATTTTATCAATAGCCAAACTTCCAGGAATCTATAGACTCAGTCTTCTGGGACCCTAATGTCACCCTCCCCTCTATAGGATAGAAAATCTTATATAATAAGTCACCCCACACACTTAGAATGCAGATCTGGCTGCCTACTGGTCCTGTCATTGTACTTTAATAAAACCACCTTTTTGCACCAAAGATACCCCAAGAATTCTTTCTTGGCCATCGGCTCCAAACCCACAACTCTGAACCACATCAATACTGTGACAAACATACTCATTGGCAGGGTCTTAAGTCTCTTTGAAAATGAATTACACAGTATAAGAAGTGAGACTTCTGAGAGAAGTAGTTTTCAATTCTTTGAACATTTATTTTGTTGAACCACTGAAGACTAAAATAGGTTCTCTGCCCTTAAAACATAAAATAGCATTGAGTTCTGCACATATGACAGAAAGAAATATCTTCTCACTCTGAGCCTCATTAATTATAAGAGCTAATATATAAATTGAGTATTTACTATACTTTATGTTCAGTGCTTCTCAGGCATTATGTCCTTTAATTTTTCAGCTTTATGAAATATGTAATATTATCCTCATTTTATAGAGAAGGAAACTGAATTTAGTGATGTTAAGCTGTTCTCCAAGGCCACAGGAGCTGGGCTTCACATGTATACACAGTAATAAACTCTTTGTTACCAGGATGGTATCTTTGGTTATCACAAACTTCAGTAGACAAAGTATGTAGAAAATTTGAAATCACTGGAGAAGACCTCCTGCCTTTAGCCCAGGTGCTCTAACAGAGCAGCCTTAGGTTCATGGGCAAATTCCAACACATAGCTTTCAAGGGTGAAGAGAATGGGTGCAACCCACAGTTGAAATTCAACCATCTTTCCGAACTTCTTAAAAAGAAACAATGACTCCTCGCAGGGATTACAGTCTTTAGATGGATTCTTGCAACTTTGTGTAAAATTTAAAGCTATTTTGAGAGGACGCTCAAAGAAGAGGTCAAAGAGGGTTTTCTTCTATTTGTGTCAGGGAGACAACCATTTTTCTACTCTCTTTTTTAAACTTTCCTCCATTATAACCATGGAAGGGATTGAACTTGCTATTCTTTTTAACATAGAATTGACTTAGATTGACAAAAATTTCTGAAGGTTGGCTTGGTAGTCATGTTCAAAACACCAACTGAGAAGGCCATACATCACTGTGTATTCTAGCCCCAAGGGGACTCCTGTGAGTGAGACTGCATTTTAAAAATATGCCAAAAAAAAGTGAAGCAGAAAACTAACAGATTTCATATATACACAGAATGGAAATTATATTTCCTGTGTCTTTAGTTGATTTTATTGTACCTAATACTGCAATTGCTAAACAAGTAGAAAAATAAACATCACAAACAGTGAATGTCAAAATCAAATTAAGAGCTGAAATTGTTCTAGGTGTAGAGGCCACTTTTAGACAACAGGCTTGAGTAACAGAAACTTGATCAAGGCAAAAGGGCCCATAGCGACCCCCTAGCTGAGTACAGACAGGCCACCAGGCGACCCACCTCAAAATATCCAGAGGCTCTAACTAATCCATGGGCTATATACAACAAGGCACAGTTACAAAAAAAAAAAAAAAAAAAAAAAAAAAAAAGGAAAATTCCATATGGCCCCATACCTCCTCCTTACCTTCTAGCTTTTAATGTAGCCCCTGCCCACTGCCTTGTTACAAACAGTCTCTCCTCTGCTGTCCTGTCTTCCCCTTCCCCCCACACTCCATCTCCTTTGTGGTGTATTCAGTAAGCATCTACCTCTTTTGCTCTACCTTGGGTTAATCCTTTCATTGGCCACCACCACCAGCTTCCACATTTGGGGGCCCCCATCTGATCAGGAGAGATAACACATAGAATAAAACCGAGGAGACAACATGGTTGTTTTTGTGCTTGTTTTTTTCCACAAAGAATCACCTATTTGTTCTAGGAAATAATTGAAAATTTATTCAGTGTCTTCACCCCAACTTAAAATTCTTAAAGGTACAGAAAGTTTATCCATAGTGTCTTTCCAAAACTTTGTTTTAAAAATTTTGCTTTCTTAATATTGACTTGTCCTTTCAAAAATCCATGTATTTCTGTAGCACATTCTTTTATGAGCAATAATTGTTATTAGCCATCATTGTGTAACCATGGCTCAGGGTTACAATGTTACAGAACCTGGACTGGATCCTGATGGAAGAAGCAAGCAGCGCTTGGAGACTTTGGAGGATCGGAGGTTTATTTGACACCAGCAGGCTCAGTGAAGAGTACTCTCCAAAGGGCTGAGCCCTGAGCACAAGAAGGGAGGGGAATTTAGTCCCTTCTACTTATGCATACTTGGTACTTTTGGTGTGTGAGGGACACGGGGTAGGAAAGAAGAACCCAGAAGGGCTTTGAGACAGAGACTGGAATTCCCTTGCTGGTTTGGTCAGCCAACTTACAGTACAGTTTTTCCCTTATCATTCCCCCCTTTGATGCTCCTTTAAACACCTAGTTTAGAGAGTATCACTATCATCTACTATGGGCCGATAGCCCTGCAAGGCTAATATCTGGGCAGCTCACCTCATAACAGTGTTTTCTATGAACTTAGCAATCCATCCTAAGGTTCCTAAAGTTGCCCAATAAGCAATAACAATAAGAAGTTTCTGGGAGGAAGTCCAATCAGAAGGGGCAGCAACATAAAGTCAGACTCCTGAGGTGAGGGATATCATGCTGATGATAGCCAGGGACCACAGCAAACAGATGTCCATCAGTTGGTGGCGTCTCACTGAAGGTGGAGCCAGAGCAGGTCCCTAAAGTCTGGTTGGGCTTCCCACTGGTGTGATTCATCCAACTGGTGAAACTTCTTTACTCTAAAGTAGTGGACCTACTGGATAACGCCTGAGACCTTGAGGGCAGTAGGGCTGGTTAGAACAACAGTGTGGGACCCTGTCCACTGTGGTTTGAGGGGGTCCTTCCTAAAGCTTCTCAGAAGATATGCTTTAAGAGTTTTCCCCAGGACTTGCAGACAACTTGGGGCAGTTCTAAGTTTCCATTCTAAGCCTGCTTATTACAGGGGGTGTCCTGCCATGGAGCCTTGGATGTGAATTACAGCTGTGGCAATCCTTTAAATCTGGTTGACTAGAATAAACAAGATCAATGACCTCCAGCAGTCATGCTCTATAGAAGTACGATGTTCAGGTCCAGGCATAAAGGCAGAAGGAATTAAAGTTTGACAGGTTTTAGGTATTATTTCAGGAATATATATAAGCATAGACTGGTATTTAATAAGTCAGCCTCCATCATCCATTGGTGGCCTTTGGTCTCTAAGACACTCTGGACCTGATGTGAAGTCATTACAATCAGGGACTGTCCCATAAAGAGCTTTGAGGCTCTAAATCAGGAGGGCTGTTATGTGCTTATCTAAAGCCTTTGTTGGCAACTACACCTCAAAAGAGGTGGCGTCTAGGATAAGTATGACTGTGAGCAATGAAACATTAAGAAAGACCTTTTTGGGGTAAAGCATTAATATCCTAACTACAAGGAATCACTGGCAAGTGGGGGAAGACTTATCAAGAGGTTAATGGTATTCCCAAGTACATTATCCAATCCAATCATAAAGAAAGTGGGGCCATCCATTATCTGCACAAGTCCATACTTAACCCATGGAGTGGGGTATGCTCTGGCTTTTAGGGAATGATTTCATTATCCCAGCCACATAGAGTTGGTCAAGGTGATAAGTTAAACAATTGTTGGGGAATCAATCCCATTTTCCAGTTGTTTAATCATGTGCCATGGGGTCCTGTTATTATTGTCCCCACAGAGTAAAAAGCAAGGCAAGAAGATTGTCTAAATGAACTATTGTTCGACTTCTTTGAAGTTTACCTCAAGTTGTCTAGCTTAGGTAAACAACAAACATTTAAACACAATTAAATCTAGAATTTAACATCCACAAAGGTGGGTTATTTAAATGTAAATTTTCTCTCTAAAATAACCCTCATTTCCAGAGATACCCAAATCAGGACTAATTTATTTGAAAAACAAGTTCAGTTTTAACAAATCTGGCTTAATCCTTTACATAAGCTCAGCAAGAACTTATGTGAATGATCATATAGATTTTTTTAAGAATCTGCTTTGCTGGAACTTTATAAGGAATCTCTAGGTTGAACTGTTAGTAGCCAATCCAGGCCAGAAGTCAAGCCAAGTACTTGCCATCCCGACATGCCTGCAAAACCTGTTAAGATTTGGGCAGATTCCTATTCCTGAGGTCCCCAAAGTATCCTGAGGGTCCTGCACCTGCCAGGAAGTGACATTCTTTACTTACCTGGTAAGGATGCTGGGAACTCTTTAAGCAAGGTACCAGGCCAACAGTTCCAAGAGGCTTTACGGTTCCAGATTTCATAAAGCCAACCTCCATTCCTTAAAGCTGTGTGGTCATATCTGAGTCTATGCATGTCTTTCTCAAATATGACATTCCAGTCAAAGCCTTGGTAAAATAACCAATGTTCCCAGTGGTGTCCTGTCACAAGGAAAACAGATTCTTATTGAGCTTATATAAATGACTAGGACTGCCATGGAAGAAGGAATACTTACTGAGACCTTTTGAGTTTCAGAGGGTTCAGATAGAGAGAAAAGTTGAATGCTTTAATTTGCGTACAAGTGATTATTTTATCGTGTTTCTGTAAGTCATAGAAATCTTAAATTTCCTTAATCAGGAAGTGTGAACATTAAGGAACCAGCAATGTTTTTCAAACAAGGATCACAAAAATATAATTGTCTTTTTAGTTCATTTAGTCCCGTGTTACTGATTCTTATTCAGTTTGAATGCAGCTTTTACTTAGTTCTGGAAGTTCTTACTCATTTCAGTTCTGATCTTGAAGATACTGAGTACCTGTATTGTCCCAAAAGTCGTTTATATGAATCTCCTTAAAGATGAAATTCATTTTGCAAGACAATAATAGCAATCATAAATGACAAAAAAACTCAGAAATGGACATTGTTAATGATCTGATAGGAGAGTTCACTATGATATGATTGACAAGGAAACTCAGTTATTCCGTGATATGTAACACTTCAATAGCTGGAACCAGAATGTTATATACCAAACAAGCAAGCCTAAGTAGCCCACAAGATTTTGTTCATGATTCAAATCTTGAGGAAGTTTGTTAAAACCTTGGAAAGTTTTAAAGCACACACCTAAATAGGATTAGGGATGTTAAAGACCTGATAAAGGCAAGACAAAGAAACTGGTTTTTCTAGGCAGTAAGAGAGAAAATAACTATTTACATTTTCTTATTAAGAGCAGACCAACAATTGGAGAACACTCTGTCTTTTTGAACAGAGAGAATGCAGACTTTCCATCTTATACTAATGTACTTAAAAATCCAACCATTTCAACTTGGTCCATCCCGACCATATCTAAAATTCCATTCCAAAGTTTTCCCTCCATAAACCTTCTACAACTTTCCTTTGCATTCAGATTTGGTCCCAAGCCATTCCTTTCCAAACAACCATCTCATTTAGGACAAAATTACCTTCTTTTACCTTCAACAAAAATTCATTCCCATTACTTATCTTTCTTACATATCTCCTACTTTTCCACATGAAGTTGTTTCCCTTATTTTCATCAGTCTTCGTTACAGTTAGCAGAATTTTGTACTCTTAGCAACACCTTAGTCTCCAGTAACAACTAAGTATTAACCAATTGTGAACTGTTACAACAGAATTCTTTAGGTGGCAAATTTATGAATCAATTAAGCATAAAACATGTTTACCAACAGATTTAAATATCCTTAGTTCTTTGCAGTAAGAAGTCAAAAGCAAAAACCTATGTCCAGTAGTTAATGACTTAGCACTTTATTCTATTTGGAAGAGACCTAGATGTCCAGTGAATTCAAGCCATTTATCATCCATGCAAACCTTTTAAAGTTTTAGTTTACTAAGGACTTTGAAAGCTATCTTAACAATTACCCAAGAAAACTTTAAGACAATTAACTATCAGTGTAGTCATCTTTTTGCTAACAAATTGCAACAGAGATAACATGAGGTTATTTGATCTTCAGTAAACTTTGATAGACTAAAACGTTAACAGTTACTGATGATAACTTAAAAGACACGTCTATCTTAATTAAACCAACAAACTTAGCTTAAACACTGAAGTATGCTCCACTTGGATCCTCCCCATGGTCAATTTTCACCTGAGACACGTGAGGAAACCTGGAGTGGGTGGTGTTAGGGTCCAGGGAGTGCTCTGTTTGCTCCTTGACAGTGAAGGGAGGCGCCATGTTGCCTGAGGCACTGAGGATGGTCTAGAAGCCAGTAATGCAGGCTGCACCCAAGATGGTGCAGAAACAGGAGAACGGGGGTGGGGAGGCAGAAGAGACAAAGTGCTGCCAGAGGGCAAAGAAAGGGTTCCTGGTTCAGGAGCTCATCCACTCCAGGGAGCAGATGCCATGTTTTCCCACCAACATGGGGACATAGGCAGTCCATGTAGGGCCAGGCAGGGAATTTTCTGGAAACAAAGGGAGTTTTGGCATCTGGGTGGGAATATTCCTTAACATCCCTGTCCTGAACGATGCCTGGGATCATGGCCTGAGTGGAAGGCACATGCTTAACCGATTGAGATGCCCAGATGCAACACCCCTGCCCTTAAATGTAAGGATGAGAACTCCTGTTATTTTAAATGCTGTTTCTGTCTGGATTAAGTTTTCTGTGTGCTGTTAGAGCTGCTAAATCAGCTCTCTCCCCACACATGCCACTTAGAAGAAGGAGGAGCACTGTTATCCTTCAACTCAGCTTTAGGTAAGGGGAAGACTGCAGTTCTTGCTTCTTGATGGGCTCATCCTTGTGCAAAGCTCATTTCCCTTGCTGTCCTTGATGCCCCCAGGCAGGGCCTCCCTGAAAGGCTTTGCTTCCTTACAGCCTTTGGGCTTCTTGACTTGGATTACAGATATCCTACTTTGGTCCTCCCTATTAGCACAGAATCAGACCCATGGGGGCAGAGTTTGGGCTATCTGAAGCCAAAAATCAATATATGGGGACTGGTCAGGGTGTCCAGGAGTCCCGACCATAATTTTGTAAATGACCTGGACAGTGGGTAGGTCTTAGGGCTCCTCAGAGGGCCAGTTGACCCCAAAGGTGGCCAATTCCAGTTCACATAATGTATCTAATTTTCCAGGAGATGTTTTGATCCCATAGTCTCCTGACAACCCCTTCTTAAAATTTTTGAGCATACAGTCTACGACCGTGGGTTTTGAAGAGCTTCTACCACTATGAGCAGGGGCTTTCTTATTCACCCTGTGTGTTCCCTCCATTTGCCACTGGCATAAAGACAAACAAAGGGTGGGTGTCCCTCCAAAGGAGACACCGTCAGACGCTCACCTGTCCGCCCTCCGGAGGAGACTTGTGTGCCTCTTGGCCGTAGGGTGTCCGTATAAACCCTGGACTGGTGCCCCGAAGGGGTTCGCCTGACACCCCATGAGGTCACCACAGAAACAGGTTAGGCCCACTGGGGTTCTGTAGGTTTCTGGGGAACCTAAGAGTGCCCACCCACGGAGCCACAGAAACAGTCCTCCTCTTAAGCCAGGTCAAACTGCACATTCACTCACGCATTCACTCCAGAAGTTATTACAGTTCCTCCTCTCCAACTGCCTGCCCTGGGAGGCCCTGACCTGTGGAATACCTTTTGAAAATTCCTTCCTGTCCCCCCCTTTTGGGGGGTTTCTGACCTGAAGGACCACCCCCCCTTTCCAGGAGTCCCTATCTGTGAGACCTCTAAGAGGTCTCTGGGAGGTGTTCAGTCTCCCCTTCGACCCTCATGGGTAGGCCTGACTGGGTCCTGGGGCCCCAGGCTTTACCAGAATCCGATGTCAGGACCAGGTTCTCACCTGCCTAATCTCCTTTGAGTCGCATGGGAATAGCAAAGCAGCCAGCCTGAGGTGACTGGGTGGGAGACTGCTGAAGATTAGACAGGGTGTGCCTTCTCCCTTACGACCCCTTGTTCTGTCACTGCCCCACCATTTCCCCAAACCGGTGGCAAAAATGAGCCAGTGCATTTCAGTTTCCCAGTCAGGGAATCAAATGTTACGGAACCTGGACTGGATCCTGGTGGAAGAACCAAGCGGCACTCGGAGACTTTGGAGGATGGGAGGTTTATTTAACGCTGGTGGGCTCAGTGTAAAGTGCTCTCCAAAGGTCTGAGCACAAGCAGGAGGGGAATTTTTACCTTTCTACTTCCGCATACTTGGTACTTTTGGCGTGTGGGGGACACGGGATAGGAAAGAAGAACCTGGAGGGGCTTTGAGACGGGGGCTGGAATTCACTTACTGATTTGGTCAGCCAGCTTAGAGTACAGTTTTTCCCCTTATCAACAAGAGCACCACTCTTGGGGGACCCAAACAGACCAGGTTGAGCCACTTGCCACTAAAAACAATCTTGCTGTCTTAAGCCAGTCCTTATTGCTTACCAGAGGGGGAGGGGTAGTTTTGGATCCCATCACGGGGTGCTTTGCCCTTAGGATTTTTTGCCTGAGTTGAGGGAGAAACTGAAGAGAAGAACTTAATGAATTAGAAAGCATAGACTGAGGTAAAAATGGAGGTAGTCGACGTCTTCTTTCAAATCCCCACTATCAAAACACCATTCCATTTCTATGGAAGGAAAAGGGACAGTGGTCATTTCTTCAGTAACTACTTCCTGATGACCAGAGATGACATAGGGATTTTGGAATGGAAGACTTTGACAGGGTAGGAGAACTTCATTTCTTGAGTCTCTCTTGAAACCCAGTGAGGGCATCTCCACACTTCTGCGAGTAGCACAGGCTCTTGTCCGAACAGAAACAGAAAAAGTCAAACAATAACCAAAAATAAAAAGGGCAAGAAATATAATGATGCTTTAGCAAGGCATGTTTTCGTCTGGAAGGAATAAAACTTAGCCCCCTGCTAAAAGGATCTAGAGCTAGGGCATCTATAGCAGTGATGTGTTTGTTTAAATCTTTCATGGATTCAGTTACATTTTTAAAGTAATTTGGAATACATAGGCAACACTGTTTTAATGAGAGCACAGGTTCCTCATTGGGCTGCAAGCAAGATACTGAGGTTTTGGAGGACAACTTTTTGAACCTGTGGGTGACTGCAAGCTCGGATTGTTTAAAGATGGCCACTTGCATGCTTGGCTAAAGCCTCTACTTGTCATTCTGTATCAATAGAGGTGGTTCCTGGGACAAATATGGCTAAAGGATAAAACCACGAAGAAGCCCTCTTTGCCTGATGTCTAGCTATAATCATATCTTAATTATGAGGAATTGCTATTTGGTGGGAGAGGGCTTGTCCCTGTAGATAAAGGGATCCCCAAGTGCATCATCCAATCCAGTCATAAAGGAAAATGGGACCATCCCCTACTTCCACAAGTCCATAGCTAACCCCACCGAGTGCACTATGTTCCAGCTCTTAAGAAACAATTTTGCCATGCCAGCCACATAGAATCAGTCCAGGTGAGGGGGGAGTTACATAATTTTGGGGGAGTCCATTCTGTTGTCCCTCTGATCAACTAATCACATACCCATGGGTCCTTTCACTATTCCACAGAGGCAGGCATGATTATCTATACATGAGCTATTGTGGTGATTTCTCTGAACTTTACCTTAAGTTGTTTACTTTCAGTTTGCAAGGCTTCAGGAAACACAGGAGTTTTAGTTCTTTGTGATTTTAAATAAAGAAAATTAGACGTCTTAGAAGAGTCACAGCCAGATACTCAAGGAAAACAGAGGAATTTAGGATCCAACCCAGTATCATGGGCAAACAGCAAACTTTCAAAGACAGTTGATCAGAGCTAGGATCTAACATCCACAAAGGTGTATTATTGAAAGAATTTTTTTCTCCAAAATCACTCTAATTTCCATCAAAGGTAGCTAAATTGACACTAATTGCTTATAAAATGAGTCTAGTTTTAACAGACTTGACCCAATTACTTACATAAGCACAGCAAGAATAGCGATTGACCATAAAAATTCTTTTAAATCTACTTTGCTAGAACTTTTTATAAGGAATTTCATATTCAACTGTTGCTAATAGCCTTTCAAGGCTGGAATTCAAACCATATACTTGCCATCAGATCTGCTTGTAATTCCATAGATTTGGGTGAATTCCTCTTCTCGAGATTCCCCAAATATCCTGAGGTTTCCTGCACCTGCCGGGAAGTGACATTCTTTACTCTCCTGGCAAGGCTGCTAGGAACTTTGTAAGCAAGGAATCAGACCAACATTCCCAAGGGGCTCTATTGGCTCCATAAATTAGACCTTAATTCCTTAAAACTATTTGGTTATATCTGAGTCTATGCATATCTCTCGCAAATTCTAGTTCAAAGCCTTGGTAAAATAGCCAATATTTCTGATTGTGTCCTGTTACAAAGAGAACCGTTTGCCACAAAAGAAAGAATACTGGGGGACCTGGATGGCTCAGTCAGTTAAGAGTCTGCCTTCATCTCAGGGGTCATGATCCCGAGGTCCTGGGATCAAGTTCCACATTGGGCTCCCTGCTCAGCAGAGAGTTTGCTTCACCCTCTATCTCTCACCCCGCATATGTTCTCTCTGTTTCTCTCTCTCAAATAAATAAGTAAAATCTAACAAAAAAAAAAAAAAAAGAAAGAAAGAAAAAAAGAAAGAAAGAGAGAGAGAATATTCACTGAGAGTTTCTGAATTCTGAAGGGTAGGGAGAAAAGCTAAATGTTTATATTTGTTTACAAAGAATATTTTTTCATATTTCTGTAAGTCACAGCTACCTTAAGAGAAGCTCTCCTTAAATCTGGAAGTGCAAACATTAGAGAACCAGTAATGTTTTAAACAAGAGTCAGAAAAACTATAATCGTCTCCCTCAGTGCATAGAGTCCCATGTTATTAATGCTTATTCTGTTTGATCCAGCTTTTCCTTTAGTTCTGGAAATTCCAACCCAGTTTAGTTTTATGATCTTAAAGATACCAGAAACCTATATTTGTCAAAAGTCCTTTCCATGAATCTCCTTAAAGAAGAAACCTATTGTTAAGAGCATCAGAACAATAACTCTAAATGACAAAAGACTCAAAAATGGGCATTGTTAAAAATCTGATGAAAGAATAAATGAAACAAGATGGGATTGGGAGGGAGACAAACCATAAGACTCTTAATCTCACAAAACAAACTGAGGGTTGCTGGGTGGAGGGAGTATGGAGAGGGTGGTGGGGTTATGGACACTGGGGAGGGTATGTGCTATGGTGAGTGCTGTGAAGTGTGTAAACCTGGTGTTTGACAGGCCTGTACCCCTGGGGCTAATAATACATTATATGTTTACAAAAAAATTTAAAAAATTAAAAAAAAATCTTATGAGAGTTCATTACAGTGCAGTTGACAAGAAAACCCAGTTGTATCTGCAATATACAACATTTCCATAATTAGAATGTCAAGAAATGGCCTTATATCAAGATACATGAAAACTTGAGGAATTTCTTATACTTTCTGGAACAGTTATAGCATTTACCCATACAGTATAACCCAACATTTATTGCTGGTTTGACAATGTTTCTCATGTAACTTAACATACCAAATAAACAAGCTTAATTAGCCAAAATGACTTCAGTGATGTAGAATCTTGGGAAGTTTGTTAAAAACCCCAGAGGGTTTTTTTTTTTAAGATTTAATTTTTTATTTGACAGAGAGCACAAGCAGGGAGAGGGAAAGGGAGAAGCAGGCTCCCCGCTGAGCAGAGAGCTGGACATGGGGCTCAATCCCAGGACCCTAGGATCATGACCCAGATGCTAAACTAACTGAGCCCTCAGAAGGTTTTAAAGTGCATGCCTAAATAGAGTTACATATCATTACACAACTTAATATTTATCTACTCACCCAAGGTTGTAATAAGAGATTCTGTAGAATGTTATATAGCTGTTAGCAGAACTTAGCTCCTTTAATATCCACAAGTTTTAACTTTCTTAAGTGATCAAAGACTTGACAGAAACTTTGGCTCTCTGGGTAGATAAAAGAATGAAAAAGCTTTGTTTAAAATTTCTTATCAAAATCCACAACAATCCAAGAAAACTGGGTCTTCCAACAGAGAGAAAAGCTAAACCTCAATCTTACACTATTGCAGTTTTAAAACTCACACATTCCAATCTTAGTCAGTTTTGACCATGCATAAACTTCTTTTCTAGACTTACTTTCACAAACTTTCTACAACTTTCTTTCTCATTCAGACTTTTCCCTAAGCTTTTTCACTCTAAATATCCAGTCTCATTTTAGAACAAAATTACTTTCTTTTCCCCTCAACAGAAATGTATTCCCATTTCTCATACCTTTTTTTTAAAATTAAAAGCAGCACACCTTACTTTCTTTACATACAGCGTTGCTTTCCTTATTATTTTCCAACAGTCTTAATTACATTGATCAGAATTTTACTATTAGAAACCTTAGTATCCAGTGAAAACTAAATAGTAACCAATTGTGAGCAGTTACACCAGAATTCTTTAGATTGAAAATTTATGAATACATTTCATAATTTCTAGAAACATGCTTTTTAAAAAAACAACTTAAGTAAAGCCCCAAGCATGTTTACCAGCAGACCCGCATATCCTTGGCTTCTCTCCAGTAAGAAGCCAAAGCAGATAAACCAACAATCAGTACTTGATACTTGAGTATTCTTATTTGGAAAAGGCTTAGATATACAATGAATTCAACCCAATTTATCATTTAGCTTAGCCAAACTTCAAAGTTTCAGGTTACCAAAAACTTTGAAAGCTCTAGTGGCATGTGAGTGGCTCAGTTAGTTACGCCTCTGCCTTGGGCTTGGGTATGGATCCTGGAAGTACCAGGAGCCAGCCCCCATGCAGGGTTCCCTGCTAAGTGGGGAGTCTGCTTTTCCCTCTGCCCCTCACCCCACTGCTCCTGCTCTCTAGCTCTCTTGCTCTCTCTCTCCCAAATTAATAAATAAAAGTTTAAGAAAAAAAAAGAAAGCTACAAACCCTTTTACCCACCCAACCTACTGTCTCTTAACAAGTAGCCATGAAAGCTTTATAAAACAACAAAAATTTTTTTTAAAGATTTTATTTATTTATTTCACAGAGAGAGATCACAAGTAGGCAGAGAGGCAGGCAGAGAGAGAGGGGAGGAAGCAGGGTCCCTGCCGAGCAGAGAGCCTGATGCGGGGCTCTATCCCAGGACCCTGAGATCATGACCTGAGCTGCAGGCAGAGGCTTATCCCACTGAGCCACCCAGGCACCCCTTTATAAAACAAAATTAACCAACATTTTAAGTCATCTTTTTGCTGACAGTTGCAACAGAGACAACATGAGCTTATTTGATCGTTGGTAAACCTTGGTAGAACAAAAGTTTTATATTTAGTGCTGGTAACTTTAAAGACATGTCTATTTTAATTGAACCAACAACCTCGGATTCGCTTCGGTATTGAACAAGTCCGTCTGTAACCCACCGCCAGTTTTCCCTGGGGCTCCCGTCAGGAAATCCCAAGTGAGCGGTTTAGGTCTGGTGGGGTGGGGGCGCTGGGGGATAGGGGGTAAGGGGTGAGGGGAAGGTGGTGGGGGGAAGGTGGGGTGGAGCACTTGGACCCCTGCCTGCTGATTTGGGAGATGCTTCCGTTTGAACCTCATGAGGAGGTGGCCCAACAGTTTGGGGTGCTCTTGGCTCCTTGGTAGTGAGGGTGGGAGGAGCAGGAGCCCAGGGCGTGGGGGGGCCGAGGCTGGTACAGGGCAGCTGTGCGAGTAGCCGGAGAACCGGTGTGGGAAGAGGAGGAGGGGAAGGCAGAGACACAAGGGTGCTGCCAGCAAGGCTGAAGACGCATTCAGTTTGAAGTAACATTTCTTTGTGTCCCATCTCCTGTCTCTTCTTCCTGCAAAACAGGTCTTTTCTCTAGTTGCTTTTCAGTCTTCTTCACCACTTAGTCAGAATATGTCCTAATGGACCTTCTTTGGAAACAGAGGGATATTCCCCATCTTTCTAGGCAAAAGTTCAGAAAGACCACAGAAGGAACAATACTGTAACTAACCGAGCCCAGAGTACTTCTGTTAGCATTTGTTCATCCCCCGAAGTCTGGGGAGTCACTGATTGAACCAAATGGTTTCTTAGTTTCTGGTTCCTCTCCAGAAGTCAGAGCTTCATCAACTGACCCAAACGGCTTCCTAGATGAAACCAAAACCCCTTATATGGGGACAATCAAATGGGAGGAAGGAATCCAAGAGAGCCACTCAGTGGCCATCTTTCTTCTGAGCTTGACATATACATAGATCAGGTGGTGTTAAATAAATTCATTTTCTTCCTAGCCAAAGGTTTATAACTCAAGGTAGACCAATCAGCCAATATTCTTCCTAGGAAGCTTTGGGGAGTGATAGAATTAGCATTCCCCATCATGTACACACACACACACACACACATACACCAAAAGAGATGTCTCCAAATGCATACCCGGCTTCCCATTTACCTCTCATCCATTCCTCTTTCCCAGGGTACCTTCACAATACCACAGCCTCTGCCACAACTCAAGCTATGCAAGCCTGAGAAAATGAGTTACAAAACCTGACAGATGGTTGGAAAGAACCCAACAGCAGGGAACCAAGGCAGGATGGGACGGTGTGCACTTATGGGGGAAACTTACCTGGAGTGAACTTCTAGGGCCTGCTACTTCTTCTAATTCATTTCTCTGTTTCACAAATGTAAAGCCGTCGATGCCAGTCCAGGGTGAACGAGAAAGAACATCCTTGCAACGAAACAGGTTTCAGAAGCTGCAATAAACTTCCTTTCTGTCCTCCCCATCCAGGGTGGTCTAACCATAAGTAGCTCACACTGACCTGTCACAGCCTCTAGCTCAGACAATGAATGAGTGAGCCCCGGTGCACTGCCCTAGGCAACTGCTCCATCCTGGGGACTATGGAAGGCATGGGGAGTGGGGGAGGGGGAGCACTAGACAAATAGAAAGCGCAGCTCCCAGCTGGTTCCCCAAAATTGCAGCCACACAGAGGACTGCAAGAACATCTGGCTCCTGGGGTTCCAAACACACCAGGTTCAGCCACTCACTGCTGACAAAACCCAGAGGCACTGGAGTGGTGGTGAGACAAGAAATGGATTTGTTTCAATGAGGCCAACACCAGGAAGACAGTAGACTAATATCTCAAACACAGCCTCTGAAGTGTTGAAAATACTTCTGGGTTTATATAAGGAAAATGTGAGACAAATATAGGTGGGTACAAGTAGCAGGGCAGTAAAAGCCATGATGATCTCTGTCTAGAGGTCAATCATGTGGGCTTAGGGCAGTTGGCTCAGGGCAGTCTTCATTCTTTGAAGGCTAGTTTCCGTCCCCATCAGGGGATGCTTTGCCCTCAGGGTCACTGAGCAAAGATTAGATTTGGAAGATTAGCTGTAAAGAAGAATTTGTGCAATTAGCAAATACAAACAAAGATCAAAATGGAAGTGGTTGAAGTCCTCTTTCATTTGCAATGACAGCATTTTGTCTGGACTAGAAAATGAGAGAAAGGATTTCTTTTCTTTTTCTTTTTTTTAGATTTTATTTATTTGAGAGAGAGAGAGACAGCGCGAGAGCGAGCCTGTGAGCTGTAGGGAGGAGCTAAGGGAGAGGGACAGGGACAAGCAGACATCCTGCTGAGTGCAGAGCCTGGTGGATGCAGGGCTTGACCTCAGGACCTTGAGATCACAGCCTGAGCCCCTATCAAGGGTTGAATGCATAACCAACTGAACCACCCACGTGCCGGGGAGAAGGAATTGCTTAACAAACTCCATCCTGTGCAGAATGGAAAACCAACAAGGAGGGAGTCTATTTGGGTCCAATTGTGCCCTAATTGCACTAACGAATATTAGAATAATTTGTCGGCTGATAAGTCTAGCTTCTACTGTATGTCCACACTCCTATCTCATTGGAGAGAGCAAAGAAGCAAGGAAACAATGCCCCAGTGAAAAACAAAATCACTAGTCAGTCAATCCAAATTTCCAGTTCATATGAGGAAATTCTTAAAAAGTGGATAAAGTATGGAGTATAGCTCAGTAACTTGATTTTTAACAAGGCTTTATTCCTTCTGTTCAAATTCTTTCCTTTTATTATTTACTAACATTTTCTACTGGTGTAGAATATATATAACATGCATGCAGAAGAGTACAAAAATCCCGTGTACAAATTATTGCACGAATACAAAATGAACACACCTGTACTGATATCCTGGGATATTTTACTTGCTTTTTGTTATGCCTGACGTCAGTGTTATCCCTTAGCTACATAAAAACTGTAGAATCTTTGTTCCATTTCTTCATTATAGGCTCTTGTTTAGGAATTGGCATATGCCTTTTGGGAAAAGTGGCAGTAAACGTTGGCTCACCTCTCTGCATACTCCTTCTTTGCAGTATGTTGGCCCCTCAGTCCTCCTGCCTGTTAGCTCTCTGATACCTCTGAACAAATATTTCAGATGGATTAATCCTGTTCTATAGTTGTTTTCCATAGGGGGACTGGTCTGCACAAAGCTATTCCAGGGAAATGGAAAAATGCCAGTTATTTCCCTCGCCTTGCTTTGTTGAACCTCTCACTTAACTCTTCAGGTTGAAAATGGCATCCTTGATTTTTCACAGTACTGGAAACTTCAAAGGAAGAAAAATCGAAATGAAGGAAAGAAGGAATATTTATGGACTATCATGTGATGAGTGGTGTGCTAAAAATATTTTCCATGTCAAATAAAGAAATACTTATTTCACACTTTATTATCTGTTTTGTGAAATTATAGGTGACTGAATTATACCTCTGTGTATTCATGAGATTTTTACTTAAAAGCAGACCCAAGAATCCTTGCTCAATTTCCATGATGAATAAAGGAACATGTTTAGATGTTAGGAGACATAAACATCCTTGGTTGGTCTTAGAATCCATGCCTTTACTCTAAGCGAGAAAGTCGAGCTTCGTGCTATCTGAGAAATTTTGGTAGAGACGATTTTTCTGAAAGTCACAATAACCGTTTCGTGAACCTTCAGGGATAGCTGTTTTGCTCAATTTCTGTAAGAGGATATTAAATCTGAACACCAAAGAAAATAATGACTTAATTTACCTCCAGTATGTTGAACAGAATTACCTTTACATTATGAAATAGGCCACGTAGCAGTCACCCAGGCTTTTATATATATGATTGCCTCTTTACACTTATCTTACCTAAAATTTAAAATTTCCTGTGTAAGGAATATTTTTCTATGTTTCAATTAGTGGATATTTCTTCATGCTTATATAACTTTATAAGATTTAAGAGTTTGGTGTTTATATGATAGAATTGGCATGTTTGGTTAAATGTCACGAGGCTCTTTGTGGGTTCATCTTAACATCTCTTACTTTCAAAGCTAGTAAGACGACCTGCAGCCACAGGAGACAATTTTCATTTCTGTCACCAGGTTGATGAAATGTGGCCCAGATCCAAGTACTGATGACACATAATCCCAAGACAACCTCGAAGACCACATTCTTCACTGGGTCAAAGTCATCCCATCAAACAAAGAGTCTCCTTGATATTTTCTTGGATGTATTGACTAAGTCCTTCTAGCTTTTTGGCAGTTTTAATCTCACATCAAACACTTGTTGGTAACAAAGTAGACAAAGAAGAAGTTCGGCTTTCATTCTCAGGGTGCATGTTCCGAGAGGCTTAATTGCCAAACCACTGTTGACCCGGCGCTAAACCTGCAGCCACAGGAAGGTTATCCTGGCAGGCAGTCGAGCAGCAGAGGTGATGTGGGCTGTATGGGAAGTGACTGCCTCAAGAAAACTTTCCTGTGTTGCATATGTTATCTTTCTGCATCTTGGGGAAGTGGCACTGGGGCCAGTTTCCTCTGCTTTTTGGTTATCCACAGACAAGCTGGGATAAGCGGAAGGTGAGAGGAGAGGCTGGGATTAGCTGAATGGTGCTGCAGGCTTTTCTTTCTTTCTCCCCGCCCCCCCAAAGATTTTTTATTTATTTGAATGAGAGAGAGTGAGTGAGAGAGGGAGAGCAGAAGCAGGGGAGAGGCAGAGGGAGAAGCAGGCTCCCTACTAAGCTGGGAGCCTGATGCGGGGCTCCATCCCAGGACCCTGGGATCGTGACCTGAGCCGAACGCAGACGCTTAACCGACTAAACCACCCAGGCGCCCCTCTGCAGGCTTTTCTAGACACGTTGCACATCTGGAGGAGGCAGAGCTAAACCAAAACCATGCAAGCTCTTGCGCCATGAGTCTTTCAGGTGAAAGGACAAATTTAGGGGGCGAAACTGTGATGATTCCTCTGAGAGACTTAGGGAAAAGTTTTCGTGAAACCAGTTAACATCGGGATGTCTGGGGTGGTATGGGGTGGACACAGTCAAGGGAGACTTTAGCAAGCTGAGAACAGTCTCTCTTCTCCCTCCCCTCAACCCCACACTGGGTCCTAAATACAGATGCTGGAGCCATCAACCCCTTACCAGGACTTAGAACAGAATGGCTGGATTGTTTGGTCTCCATTCCTGGGAGTGCTTGAGTATGAACTTTGGAACAGAGAGTCTAGAAACATGTGGAACAGTAATTACAGGGAAATATTGATTAAATATCATTTGTGTGGTCTCATCTTGGCCTAAAACTGTGCTTGTCTTAGGATGCTGGCTCATCTAGAGGATATGGCTTACTATCTTCCAAAAGGATTGATTCGTGTGTGTTGTACCAACCTTGTATCCCAGGGAATAAATCCCACTTGATCATGGTGAATGCTCCTTTTAATGCGCTGCTGGATTTGATTTGCTAATATTTTACTGAGACTTTTTGCATCTATATTCATCAGGGATATGGCCTGCAGTTTTCTTTTCTCAGGAAGGACTGAGAAATGTCCCAAACAAGAGTTTATTTTAGAGGAAGCTATAGGCATGTTTTCTTGGAGAACAAGGCCTCTGCTGGAAGGGGGGAATACAGTGTCGCCTAGGGAGTCCTCCCGCACAGACTGGTCTGTCAGTCTCAGTCACCATGTGCTGTTTGCCCCACACTTTGCTTCCACCCTCATTGCCGACACTCTGTCTGTAAAACTTCATGATGCCTCCTTACTGCCACTGTTTCCCGTGCTCACCACCTTAGAATAACAGGTTCAAAGCTATGGTATTTTTAAAAAAATTTTTTAAATTTATTTTCAGCGTAACAGTATTCATTGTTTTTGCACCACACCCAGTGCTCCATGCAATCCGTGCCCTCTCCAATACCCACCACCTGGTTCCCCCAACCTCCCACCCCCCGCCCCTTCAAAACCCTCAGATTGTTTTTTTTTCAAAGCTTTGGATATTTTTATCTGATGTTCCTGAAGTTATCAGCCCTCAAAGTGCATGAGGTCCTTTTTTCATTTTCTCTAGTGAGTTTTGCATTTTATACCTTAAGAACCTAACAAAGTCATACAAATGGCTATCAGACACATGAAAAAATGTTCATAATCACTAGCCCTCAGGGAGATTCAAATTAAAACCACATTGAGATATCACCTTACACCAGTTAGAATGGCCAAAATTAACAAAACAGGAAACAACATGTGTTGGAGGGGATGTAGAGAAAGGGGAACCCTCTTCCACTGTTGGTGGGAATGCAAGTTGGTGCAGCCTCTTTGGAGAACAGTGTGGAGATTCCTCAAGAAATTAAAAATAGAACTTCCCTATGACCCTGCAATTGCACTCCTGGATATTTACCCCAAAGATACAGATGTAGTGAAAAGAAGGGCCATCTGTACCCCAATGTTTATAGCAGCAATGGCCACGGTCACCAAACTATGGAAAGAACCAAGATGCCCTTCAACGGACAAATGGATAAGGAAGATGTGGTCCATATACACTATGGAGTATTATGCCTCCATCAGGAAGGATGAATACCCAACTTTTGTAGCAACATGGACGGGACTGGAAGAGATGATTATGCTGAGTGAAATAAGTCAAGCAGAGAGAGTCAATTATCACATGGTTTCACTTATTTGTGGAGCATAACAAATATCATGGAGGACAAGGGGTGTTAGAGAGGAGAAGGGAGTTGGGAGAAATTGGAAGGGGACGTGAAACATGAGAGACTATGGACTCTGAAAAACAATCTGAGGGGTTTGAAGAGGCGGGGGCGGGTGGGAGGTTGGGGTACCAGGTGGTGGGTATTATAGAGGGCACGGATTGCATGGAGCACTGGGTGTGGTGAACAAATAATGAATACTGTTTTTCTGAAAATAAATAAAACAAAAACAAAAACAAAAACCCTAACAAAGTCTATACCCTGAATCTCATATAGTCATTCCATAGAGCCCCAACAGCATCTCCTTCTCTCTAGTTCTCCTTCTTGCCCTCTGGGTCTTTTTCTAAAACCTTCATCTTCTGCTTTTATCCAAAAGCAATGTCCTTATGCAACCCAGCTTATGCAGATTTTCTTGATTCAAATAGCCGACTACCTCTCTGGTTTGCGTTAGGTGACTAAAGATAATCCTGAATGCCAACAGTGAACACAGCCCTGTGTCACTAGCAGGTATCACTGTCCAGTTTCAAACTGGGGTGCTGGTGAGACAAGCCCTTGTTAGAAAAGTAATCTCTAATTTCCTTAACCAGATTCCTATCAAACTCACCGTAATAGCATGTTATAAATCCATCTATTGCCCCTAAACCTGTAGGATCTGTATTAAGATGCATGGTTATTGTTAGTTCTGCTTCACCTTGAAAGAGTTCAATGTTGTCATTCAGGTTAAAGGTAACATTCTTCCATGGCTAAGTTCTGCACAAATTACATAAAACTGGAGTGTTGTTTGATACTTGGTTTAGCTTAGTGGTAACAGAATGGGAGTACATTGGTCTTTTATTTTATGATGAAACAGGACTAAATTCTCTTACCTAAAATGGTTTCTGAGACAAAAAAAAAAAAGGAGGCATTTTCATCAGAAATAGATGGATTAAAGGTTAAAGTAGTTGTTTAATGAAAAATAGTATAGCACAGTAACAAAGGAAAACCCTATAAGCCTGGAAAAGGAAAGGCAGCACTTACATCCTAGGTGCTCTAATAAATAGCTTAGGAACCTTAAATAACACTCTGAATCTTAGGTTCCTCAGAGGTTAAGTGGGGATAGACATCTAAATGTACTTTGGGAGTATCACACTGAAGTGATGCTTGTAATATCTTTGACTCAGTAAGGCAAATGAGAGGCAGTAAGATTTCCTCAGTTTAGGAAATTTTGACTTGGAATTGTTTGACAAGTGTTTAAAAGTGTCTGGCACTACTGTAGTCCTATTGGTCTTGCAAAGTTTATGTTTTAGCGAACTTCTAAAGGCATGCATTTTTCTAGAATCATTTTTAAAAGCTGCTTTATTGTTTTCCTGGTTTCGTTTTTTTTTGTTTTGTTTTGTTCTTGGTATCTTGAGATACCAAAGGCTTGGTCCAGGTGAAAAGCCAGTAGTCTCCTATCACTTCAGTTTTGGCAGGTGACAGGAGGAGAGAGAAATGTTTAAGATACTATAAAATAGCAGAGAATTTATCATTTTCTATTATTATTATTATTTGCATAGAAATATTCCTGAGAGCATAAACAATGAATTTTGGAGCACTGAAAAAAAATAAATAATAAAAAGAAGAAATATTCCTGAGAGTCTGTGAAATTGAAAGTTTGGGCTATTGGCTAATGAGCAGATGCAGAAGGGTGGTGTAGCTGTTGAAAACACTTGGATGTTGGATAAACAGTGCTGGATAAAATAGCAAACACCACCACCCAAAGTGGTCACGGGCAGGCTTGACAAGAAGAAAGAGAAATCCTTGGATGCCATAAGCAGAGAAGGAGCCTGAACTCAGGATGGGCTGTGGGAGATAACTTCTGTAGGAAAACTTTCACATCTCAGGACAAACCAGATTACTGAAGAATAACGTAAGCCCCCTGAAAATCATCAACTCATGAGACATTATTAACAAGACATGGAAATAAAGCACCATGAGAAAAAAAACCAGCAAGTGGACAAACATTTCTTCTTTAAAAAGCACTCTAAATGGAGCCTGGGTGGCTCAGTGGGTTGGGGCCTCTGTCTTTGGCTCGGGTCGTGGTCCTGGGGTCCTGGGATCAAGCTACATTAGGTTCTCTGCTCGGCGGGGAGCCTGTTTCTGCCTGCCTCTCTGCCTACTTGTGATCTCTGTCTGTCAAATAAATAAATAAAATCTTAAAAAAAAAAAGAAAAAAAAAGCACTCTAAGGGGGTGCCTGGGTGGCTCAGTCAGTTAAGTGTCTGCCTTTGGCTCAGGTCATGATCTCAGGGTCCTGGGATCAAGTCCCTCATTGGGCTCCCTGGTCAGCCGGGAGACTGCATCTCCCTCTCCCTTTACCCCTCCCCCATGATTGTGTGTGTGCTCCCTCTCTCAAATAATTAAAATTTTAAAAATTAAATTTTTTTTAAAAAGCACTGTAAGAACTGCAGATAATAGAAAGAAGCTATAAATTCAGTATGTTGGGGGATAAAGATGAAAGAATAGAAACTATAATGAAAGAAAAGATCATAGGAAAAAAAAATGTTTATGTGATAGTTTTCTACACTTCATGCTTCAGAAAATTTCCCTGCTAGATTTCTAGTCCCTTTGCCTCAACTGTTGTCTTTGTCCGAGTGGCTTAAACAACAAAAATTGATCATCTCACAGTTCTGGAGGCTGGAAGTCCGAGATCAAGGTTGGTTACTCCGAGACAGAGGAGGGCCAATCTGTGTCCCCAGCTCTTTCCTACCTTCCAGGGGTTTACCTTTCCAGCAAGCTTTAATGTTCTTTGGCTTAGGCAGCATCTCCCCGATTTCTACTTTCATCTTTATGTGATGTTCTTCCAGTGTGTGTCTGTATTCAGGTCCTATAAAAAAAACAGTCATTACTTGGAGTTGGGGCCCACCCTATTCCAGTATGGCTTCATTTTAACTAACTACACCTGCAATGATCCTATTTCCAAAGAAGCTCACATTCTAAGATACCGGGGAGTTAGGACTTCAAAATATGAACTTTGAGGGCACACAATTCAATCCATCCAACACCCAAATACAAAGTGGTCCTTTTTAGAACTTTTTGGTTTTATTAGAACAAAAGAACTGCAAAATCCTCCAAACTCTTCTATTATACCAAAATGGATTGTTTTTGTAGATAAGAGAGATTTTTTTTTCAGATAACTTTTATACTTGCACACTCTGCATCAAAAGGACACCATCAGGAGGTAAGGCCCTGCTGCACAGTAGCCAAAAAGGCAGGAAGCTTCTCTAGCACAAGCTATGAGGGCTTGAAGTGTAGCTTTCAGAAAACTACTTAAAGTGTCTAAAACTCTAAACTCTAAACTACTTAAAGTAGTTTTCTGAAACTACTAATACTACTAAATACTTCTAAAACTACTAATACTACTTAGAGTAGTATTTTCAGAATTCTTGTCTCCAATGTAGATCTGAACAGATGATATCAGAATCAGTAATATATTAACGTCTTAAAAACAATGAAATGGACATTTTAGACACTCTAAAACTTGCTTCTGGGTCTTGAAATTTAGCCTATGGCTGGATGAAGGTATTAATAATGATTACATGTATTTTGTTATATGTATATTACATGTAACAGCAATGCTATTGATCTGACATCAGTGTTTTAAATCACTTTTCTGGCAGGGGTTGTTGTGAGTGGGCATTTCTAAGTCATGAAATAATAGTATTAACATAATTTTCCTGAAAGAGTTCTTGGGGGTGGTTAGTGTTTTTTGTCAAATAAGATAATGAATGTGAAGCATGTACTAGAATATCTGGAACATAGTAACTACTCAGCAAATATGAACTATTATTTTTGTAATATAATACTGTCATATTAAAAAAAAATAACAAACTCTTCCTGATGTGTTTTTCCTTCCTGGTAATATAATTTATTCAGTAGTGTTCCTATGCCATGTTTTCCTCAAAACAGAGAAGAGACAATGCCACTCAGGAAATGAAGAGCTCATAGTGTAGTGAAGAAGTCAGAAATGTAAACACATGATTAAATCATATGGCCAAGGAAGTGGGGGAATCACTTTGTCGTTAGGAGAAAAGGTAAGAGGTCTGTATATGTTAAATCTAGAGAAAGAAAGAGAGGTTGGCACCTGTCTGATGGTCTCTCTTTTCTGTGTGAGATATGAGACAAGATCATCGTGGAAATTTAAAGTGGTAACGGAATAGAGAATTTGAGAAGGGTGGGGCCCCTGGGTGGCTCAGTTGGTTAAGCGTGTGCCTTCAGCTGAGGTCATGATCCCACAGTCCTGGGACAGAGCCTGGTGTCAGGTACCTCACTTGGCAGGTAACTACTTCCTGTTCTCCCCACTTGTGTTCTCTCTCTCTCTCCAATATATAAATAAAAATTTTTAGAATTTGAGAAGAGTAAAGGGTTTGAACTATTATCCCAAAGAATACAAACATCAGCTGGAAGGATGGAGAGAGTTCGGGTCCAATTAGACCAACAGTCCAACTGCAGCCTCCATTTTGTATCTGAGGCCAATAAAAACAGAGTTGATTCTATTCTATTCTATTCTATTCTATTCTATTCTATTCTATTCAATCTTGTGTATTGTATTTTACTTTGTCTTACTTGATTTAATTAGTAGAGGAAAAGCTGGGGGTCTTATGGGCACAAACTAAGAAGTATGTGACTGTATTCACCCAGGACTGACTGGTTGGGAGCCTGGAGATAAGAGGGTGAGGAAGTAGATAGTGTGGTTTGGCTCAGTGGGTTAAGCCGCTGCCTTCAGCTCAGGTCATGATCTCAGGGTCCCGGGATCGAGCCCCGCATCGGGTTCTCTGCTTGGCAGGGAGCCTGCTTCCTCTTCTTTCCCTGCCTTGCCTGCCTCTCTGCCTATTTGTGATCTCTGTCTGTCAAATAAAATAAAATAAAATAAAATAAAATAAAATAAAATAATTAAAAAAAAAAGAAAGTGGGGGGCGCCTGGGTGGCTCGGTGGGGTAAAGCCTCTGCCTTCGGCTCAGGTCATGATCTCAGGGTCCTGGGATCGAGCCCTGCATCGGGTTCTCTGCTCGGCGGTGAGCCTGCTTCCTCCTCTCTCTCTGCCTGCCTCTCTGCCTACTTGTGAGCTCTCTCTCTGTCAAATAAATAAAAATCTTAAAAAAAATAAAAGAAAGAAAGTGGGATTTTTGACTCTGAGAAGCTGGAGCAGGAGCAGTTCCAGATAGTTGATCTGGGGTCTGGGTTGCAGAAATGGAGTGCTTCCAGGCAGCCAGGGGGTGGGTAAGCGAGTGCACCTTCACTTGAGGGTTGCCTTAAGAAGAGGTGAAGGTGTTCACAAAGGCCAACTCTGTTCTCCAGTTTTATAGTGCTTGGCTCTGCTCCTGTGATAGTTATGATTTCAGATAGGTGGCTTTCCTGACTTAGCTTTCTCTCCTCACCATCTCCTTTCTGGCATCTTGTATCTCTCCAAGGTCATGTAACAAATCACTTTCCCAATCAGGAGCAGCACAGAGACATAAATCAATGTAATTCATGCATGTTTCTTTCTTTCCTAAAGACTTGTCTAAATGAAACATTACAATATATTTTAGTTACACAAATTACATGCTGGCTTTTAAAAACTTAGTCCGTGTACTTTTTAACCTTCAAAGAACTTTAGAGATATTAAGGTCATTAATCTTTTTAACACTCTTAGAGGTAGCATAATTCAGTCTTTGAGTTGAACTTGTTCAAAAGATTAACACAGAGGATGATGAAGTATTTGGCTACTTGATGCAATTTTCAGCTATTATATCTGGTCTTGGTGATAATATTGCTTTGGTCACTTCTGACAGTTTGAAAATAATTATCTTTGTTCCCCTCTTCATCAAGTGGGAAGCTATCTTCAGTAAGGACCCACTTCAAACTTCACAAAAAGAAAAATTATAAATAAAAGTTAATAATCAGATTAGAATTTCAAAGGGTGAAAGTAATCTGTGATCATTTCCTCTGAAACCCATAAACCAACTAAGGCAATTTGGGGCTTTGAGCCCCTTTCTCTCCTATTTCTTGTTTATTTTCATTGCTTGCATCTCTTTTTTGGATTTTTCTGAAGGCAGGGGATCTTTTCTCACCTCTGGATCTCTTCCTGGGTGCTACTCTCTTGATGAATCTGACTCCTCCTTCTATGTCTTCTGGCTCTCTTCCCTTTCTCTCTTCAGCTCTTCCTTTCCGCTCAACCAATTACCCTACATCATGAATGCCTCCTTGGCTTGTCTTTTGGCCACATGGAAGCAATATTTTTCCGGGCCCAGACCCTGGGATCAACTTTGCTATCCTTGCTTTCTCGTTTCATTAATATCCCAACGACCAAGACTATAATTATTAATTAACAGTTATTGAGCACTTACTCTGTGCCAGGTGAGTAGATTACTTCCCATTGTAAAGATGCTATCAAAAAGGCAACAATGCAAAGAGACAATGATCTTTACTTGCTCTGTATCTCCAAGTAGGGAAAAAAAAAATAGATTGTCAGTTGTGGTTTGGAATAAAATGCCTTGTCATCAACCTTTGCTTTGTTACTGATAAGTGAAACATCAGATCCCATTGTAAGAAGCAGAGGACAAAAATGGAGACATTGATTGAACAGACGGCAGCAAAACTATGTAGTAGGTATCGACCCAGCATTGCTTTCAAACAATAGAAAAGACTAAGATGAATTTTCTTTGTGCAGTAGTCAATCACTCAGGTCACCGAGACATACACAGAATTTAATTTCTGATTGCTGCACAAAAATGTCTAGGAAGAAGCTCTCTGGAGAAGACATTTTTCTCACCTATTCAAAGTTGCAGAAGAAGTTCTGTGGCTTGTGAAGTGTGGTGGAGTGTGAAGGGTATACATTAGAGGATAATGTAAGGGAGTTTGCCATGTATTTTGCAGGAGCCATTCCCTAAGGAAGGATCAAGACTCCAGAGCTGAGCAGGGGATTAGTATACCAAAATTCTCACTGAAACAGTTTAAGTGTTTGCAAATCCCACGTGGAATACCAAGTGCCTGATGATTACCTAGCTGGACGATGTAGAATTACCTCCATTCTTTGCTGAGGTGGAAGAAATATTAGCTGCTTGGAAGGGAACGGCAGGAGGGAGCAAGGAGTTGTTGAACACTTCAGGAGCTGTGGTGCCATATTACGTGGTTCTGTGCTGGGTCCAGAGAAATCCTGACTCCCCACCTACCCTGGCAGGAAAGACACTGCAAGTGAGGAGAAAGTACTTCTTTAGTTTCCCATAATTTATCATAATTCTTATTTGGGGCTTCTGTACTCTCAGAAAGGCAGGAAACTTTAACCCTAGTCTTTTGAAGGGTTCTTCTCCCTTCATGGAATTTGTGACATTGTTGTAAAAATGTCCCTAGTGCTAAGAATTGGGAGCATGACATCTGGTCATGGAGCCACTTATGCGCATGGGTGAGCAGGAAGACACCCATTCTGTCTTTCAGCACAGCCCTTGGGGTCCTCTGCCCCTTGGTACATCCCTGGCCTTGCCTCCACTTCCCAGGTGCACACAGAGCCATCTCTCCTCTGTGATTTTGCCACTTCCTTGTCTGCACTGTCCAGCAAGCAAGCCCTACCGTCTCACTCCCTACAGCCACAGGGAACCTTCCTGGTGGGGCTGTTTGTTCTCAGCCTCTTGACTCTTAAAGGGATTCTGTTAACACCATGTAGCCTTCCTCCTCTGGGGTTTGTGTGTTTGGAATCCAAAGGCTGGGGAAACTTGGGTTAAATTCTGCTTTTTTTGTGATTGTTAGTTTCCTCCTCCCAGGCAAGAGATGCATGACTGTGTATCTGCTTGGATGGACCGGAGAGAAAGAAACCTAGGTTGAATCTCAAAAACAGTATCTGGTCACAGTTAGAGATACATAAGTTTTCAGAATTTAAAAAGTTTTGGCCAGTTGTCTGGAGCCGTGGCCATCTATGTAGGACAGATATGTGCCATGCTGATGACAGACGACACAGTGGAGTTCTTCAGAATTTCAATGGATGAGACCGAATGACTAACCACTGCCCACCATTTCACTCATTACCTCAATTCTTGGTTTTGCTAGTCCTGTGATTTCTTGTGAGTGAGACAGACATTTAGATATAACAGACCTTTTTTAGAATTCTTGCACATAAAGGTGCTTCAGAAGTCTTACTGGATGTGTCTTTTTACTTCCTCTCTTTTCATTTTTATGAGTTTTAATTTTTTTTAATTTATTAAAATTTTAAATCAAATTAAAATTTAATTTAATATTTATATTTTTGGTCACTGGATTACCATTTGGAACAGAAGCGAAAAGAACAGAGAATTGAAGTAAAAAAAAAAAAAGATGTGAAAGGGAAATTTCAGTTTTGGAAATGTTTGTATCTACAATGAGGTAAGAGGTGGGAGAGTGTGAGGAATGCCACACATGCAGCCCCCAACCTCTGAGGCTGGTTTCAGAAGGAAAACCTTCAGTGTTGCCTTGAGCACAGAACCCCGGCTTACAGGCATTCCGAGGATGCCGTGCCTGGTAGTTTGTTCGTGTGCTGCTTTTTCTTGAAGAGGCCACAAATTATGGAATCAAGTCACACACAGACAGTGTGAGCAACAGTTATGGAGTCAGAGAGCTCATCCTAAGGGAGGACCAAAGTCAGGAGCTCCTTACGTGTAGATAGTTGGGCTCAAGAAAGCTGTGGATGCTGTGGATGCTGCTTCTCCTTTCCGGCTCTCCATCTACTGCATCCATTCGGGATGACTGCTGTGGTCAAGAAGAACAAGACAGAAATGGAATTCTAATCCTGTGTATGTATAAACCCTATTCAAAATGTATTATAATTGAAACTAACTTTAAATAAGAACAAGAGTCCATTTATAACGGAAAAATAGACGGCATAAAAGTGTGGCAGTAACGAGTCACGGAGAGGACAGTTGTTTACAAGAAGAAAACTGTGTGGGGCATTAGAGCTAATCGACCACAGGGGGAAAAAAAATGGCTTGAAGATGACGTTTTTGAACTCCCTCAGGTCATCAATGTTTAGAAACAAATGATAGGGTCAAAAGGCATTTTTTTTTGGTTGCAGTGTATAACTGCTCTCAGAGCCCTGAGAAGATACACAAACTTATCCTCTGTGCTGAGAGGGAGAGCTTTCCAGGTGGATGGCGGGGAAGGTTGTGTAATGGTATTACCTTCCTAGAGTGCCTGCCACAGTAATTCACTTATAACTGGCTGGCGTAATCATGATAGAGTTTCAGTGAACATTATGCTGTGTTAACCACAGAATATTGTAATCACTGTTAGAATGACCACGAAATGAGCCATACAATTTCAAAACATACCTAGCCATTTCCAGAAGGGTGCAAATGAGAGTTATTATGCCTCAAAGACTCAAGGGAAGCCGATTAATGGAACTAAGAGTGGAGAAAGGATTAATGACCATATATCTTACACTTTATGATCATCTGAGCTTTCCTTTCTGATTTTATCTGGTATTAACACTTCATTAGAGTCCATACATCATTGGATATTCTGGAAAAGACATTGCGGGTAATTTATTGACATTTTGTGGTTAGGTGTAATTAGGAGAGACTTCCCTCTCTTTCTGGATTTCTAAATGGAAGGTTCCAGAAAGCTCACCAAGCCTCCTCCCTCTGCCACTTTCCTGTCAAAAGTCCAGACTGAGAACAGGCAAAGATTCTCCCACTCAGGACATGTGGCTTGATGACCAGTGAAGGGCCAGCTATACAAGAATCTGAATTACTTACTATTCCCATTTCTCTTTCACTGCATGCTCCCTAGATCTGTCTGTCCTCCTGCATTTGTCTGTCTGGCTTTTCCTCTGAGAGAGCTACCTCATTAGAACAGGAACCGCCATGGTATAGCATGTGTATGGGAGAGAGCACCAGAGCCATTTAGCTTTGTCCTGTAGGCTGAGCACCATCTTGTGAGATCCCTATCATCCCCCTTCTCCCCCTTTAGAAACCTCAGTCTGACCCAGGCTTCCTTCCTTTAGATGCTTAGGAGTTCACCAAGGGAGGAGCCTGATTCCCAGCTCCATAGTTACGGATTTACAAATGGTTCCTAGTGACATTTTTCCTGTGCAGTGGCCAGCATATTGAAAAGTATGCTAAATCTTTACATACACTTAGTTCCTCTGATCTTAGCAAAAGGAAAAAGGTTTGAATAGCTGCAGAAAAATAATATGATACAATCTGCCTTGCCATAATTATGTCATATTTATGTAGCCTTTCCCAGTTTTCCTTGAAAAAAGACACATGACAATTTACAATCTAATTTCTTCCTAGAAGAGAGTTCTACTCCTAGAAACTTGTTTTATACTATAAAAATAACAAAACTGATCACAGCAAATACTGAAAATTTGACCACACAAGTTTCTTTGCAGTATTCCTATAGGATTTTTTTCTGTTTTTGTTTTTTTCTTTTTGTTTTGTTGTTTTTGTTGTTTGTTTATTTTTTCCTTCATAACTTTCTCCCCCTTCTCCTGGCTCTGGGTGTTATATATTCTGCATGGCAGAGGTAAGAATCTTCATGAAGATTCTTTATTTCATTAGGAATGTTAGACCTAAGTTTAAAATTAGAATCTTTTAAAAATGTTATTATGTAGTTAATGTGCAAGGATACCTCTGAAGGACACAGAGTGGCAAATGCTTGGAGATTGGAACTCCCAGGACGACAGTTATTTACTGATTCCTATAGGAATTGGTGGGTAGTCAATGTGCATATCATTGAATTTTTTCTAAACCAAGGAGGTCTTACTTACTTCAGTTGAGATTGTTAAAACTGATATGATGCATAATTGGCAAGTTGGTGTGGTTGGCCAAAAGGGATAAGAGAGAAATTGTGTTATTATAAATAAGCCATTGGTTGGGAGTTTTGTTTTTAAGATTTTGTTTATTTATTTGTAAGAGACAGAGAGAGAAAGAGGGGAGAGAGAAACGAAAGCAAGGGGAGTAACAGAGGCAGAGGGAGAAGCAGACTCCCCTGCTGACCAAGGAACCCGATGTGGAGCTGGATTCCAAGACCCTGGGACCATGACCTGAGCCAAAGGCAGATGCTTAACTGACTAAGCCATCCAGAGGTCCCAGTTGGTAGTATTTTGATTCATTAAATCTTATATTAAAAGTGTTACTAGTACTGAGCGTCTTTAATTTTGGAAAATTAATCATAACATATTGGGATTTGAAGAACTTTAAAGTTCACATAATTAAATTATTAGAGACTTGAACAGTTTCTATAATACTCTGATCAGGCATATAAATCATCTAGTCTGTTTAAATACTTTCTATGATGGGAAATACATCACTTTCTTTGCAGGGTCTTGTTTAATTCTGAGCACTAAATGTTGTTTGTAATAGTCAAAATTTGATGCTCTAATATATATGAATCCTAGTTCCATTTCTTGGGTTCACAGAATAAATCTAACAACTACCCTGTAATTATTTCCAGATTGTTCTTTATAACCACAGATTTTTCACTTCCAGACAAAACATCCATCTGAAAGGGTTGTGTGGATCTTGGTGGATCTTTCTAGTTTGCTCATCTAGGTGTGGTCTTCCCATGAAGACCAAAGTGGCATTCCCACTGTCTTCATCCTAGGTCTTGAATTTCATTTTTGCAGCCTAAGATCACTGAGGGCTTTGGTTAGGGAATCACTGATGGATATTAAGTAGAGTAGTGCTATGGACTTACTTTTATTAAAAAAAAAAATCAATCTGGTGGCTTATGGGGCTAGATTGCAGGACATGAACATTCAGAAAGGTATAGAGGTAGGAGGGCTTATACCAGAAAAATAGCAGTGAGGCTAAGGAGGGGAATAGATTCTAGAAGTGGTAGGGTACTGAATATGAATGAAGGAGAAAAAAGAATCAGGATGATGCTGAGAAGTCTAGCTTGGATATCTAGTGGTGAATGATATTACCACAAACTAGGAAAGACAATGCTGGAGAATAAGCCAGTTTTAAGGAAAAGATAACATCCTAATTGTGATTTCATTTAGCCCATATTCCTCTACCCAAATAACATAATAAAAAAGAAGCCCATGTAAACACTTATTTTTTGCAGAAACGCTATGTAGCCACATTCCCCTGATCTACCAATCTGGAGACCCTACTGGAAAAAAAGGAAATGAGTTTTATTTGATATGACTAGATATTGACTAGGTTTTGTATCCCTCTTCTCTATCTTTATTGATCAATATTAATCAACTCTTACTAAGCACTTGCTGTTGGAGTGTTCCTCTTACTGTCTACTAAGCCAGGCTGGATTATGGTATGAGGATTTTACAAATGTGTGTTTCTGAGTCACAAAAGAGTCAAAGCACAATGATTGTGTTGTTTCTAACACTTCAGAGACCCACAGCTAGCTAAGGTCTTTATTAGCAAAATAAAAGAAATCTGAATTAATCTAAATTTTAGGAGACATGAAATTGTTCATCTGACATCCAATTCCAATTGTAATTTAGGGCACTGTGTTTGTAATAATAACTCCTTGTATGGGGGTATTGTGACAAATTGTAAGGAAATGACCCAGGAAACACTCTGTGGCGTTTTTTTTTGTGTGAGTGTGGGGGAGAGAGTAAAATCATAAAATAATCTTATACCCTGTTTTTTTGTAGACAGCCTATTCATACTATTTGTATTCTTTTCCGAGTCACTTATTTGTCATTGAGACTTTCTAATTATGTGGAATTTGATTGGTTTGTGGAAAGACACATGAGGTAGAGGACATCTAATTCGATGACTTAAAGTCTTGGGAAACTTGAGGCTGTTCTCGGTAGTTTGACTAGTTGAACTCTATCCAGGTTCCAAGCTCAAGTGTCCATAAGCATGACATATGACATGTTACTAAAAGTGTAGAGCATGGCTGGTGGCAGGTTAATCTACACAGGGAGCTTTCCCCTTGTGAAGGGAGCAACTGCTAGGTCTTGTTGTCATGAGAGGTTGTGAGGTCATACTTACAGATCTTTTCATCTTTCAAGAGAAACTAAAACATTTTAAGTGACATCTATTTATTATAAGATATTAGCCCCAGTTTTAGGTAAAATTAATAAAATGAGGTAAGCAGTAAGGAGTCATATTTTATTGTTTTCCCCTAAAGCTTTCATGTAAATGTTTGAAAAGGTAAAAGTCCATGTTCTTTAGCTGTCATATTAAGAGGTGTTCTAATATTGATGCTACAAACCAGTGGAGCATTTCTGATCTGAGGGCAAGTGTTACTTGGCCTACGCAAGCATATGTTTAATGTGAATTAATTGATAACGTCTTGTAATAAATCGATGTCACATAAAATGTTGCATCTTTGCCAGCCAGTATTCATTCTGATTGACTGGTACATGAGACACAAGTCGTTAAATATTTTGAATATGATCCTTGCCCAAAATTAATAAGCCAACCCTTATGACTAGGTTGGTTTAGGTATGATTTTGCTTGAACACTAGAAGTCCTTTCGGAACCATTTCATTCCAGGCATTCTGGAGTTTATTAGTTCCTTATAGGGCTACTTTAGAGATAAAGGTTACATGAGCTTAAGTAATAATTTGTCAGACCATAATCCCACTCATTCAATTTCAAAATATTTGGTGATTCCTACCTAGAGTCCCTTTTAATTACAAACTTGACATGGGTTCATTTAAAACATTAGGTGAAAAACCATTGTTTTCCTTCATTTACATTCTCCAGAGATAATCAGGAAATATTGACCTTCCTTCTGTTGAGATTTAATCTTGTTTTCGGTCAATTAATTGGAAGTGTCTTCAATTTAATAGGAATATAATTGGTTCATTGTCAATTATATTAGATGTAAAAAACAAATATGACATCATAATATATACTGTTTGTAACATGCCTTTTTCTCCCCCCCCAAAAGTTTTTATTCTCAATGACAATGTACAGAATCCCAGTATTAAAGAAAATTAATTTAGAATTGTCTAGGATAGGGGTGCCTGAGTGGCTCAGTTGGTTAAGTGTCCGCCTTTGGCTCAGGTCATGATTCTGGATTCCTGGGATGGAGTCCTACGTCGGACTCCCTGCTCAGCGGGAACCTGCTTCTCTCTCTTCCTCTGCTCCTCAGCCTGCTCATGTTCTCTTTTTCAAATAAATGGATAAAATCTTAAAAAAAAAGAATTATCTGGGATTGAAATAAACTTGATAGTATGTAAAACATCTAGTCAAATGAGGCAGCAGTAGAAGGAGCACTGGATTGGGAGTCAGAAGACCTGGGCCTGGTCTTCATGTGAGTCAATGTGGTTTTTTGCTTTTTATTATTAAGTATTATATTGTTAAGTATTCCTTAATATTTTGGGATAGGAATTAAACTACTTCCATGGTAAGATTGTTATACTTATTTTTATTGCATACTTGCTTTTCCAAATAAGAAAGAGAAAAGGTAGAGTCTCTGGAGGTTGTAGTGTTTGAAACTTATTAACTCTGTTGCCTTTGGCTGTAGAGATCAAACGGGAGTTTTTTTCAAGTCAAGTTCAAAAAAACAGTGTCTGTCTTTTTGATATAGTGTTGTCAGTAATTGTAAACCAGATGCTACTCCTGGGAAATCAAGGTATTTGATTATTAAAACGTTGTATGGTGTGGAGAGCCAACAGCAAGCCTTGGAGCTAGTTAATGCATGCAGAATAACTTCTCAAGTTAGGAGCGATAAACAAACTAAACTTTTCAAGACTCTATCCTCAGTTTCCGAAGACACATTTCTGACAAGTGCATTGTCCCAGAGTTCTCTTTCAACAACTCTCCACCCTTGGATCTGGAATGTCTGGGCTGTTTCAGTTTCCTTAGGTTGTATTCCCTGGGCGGCTTGCCTTTGCTGTCGTTAGTTTGCTAACGATTAGACATTGATTTATATTAATTTGAAAGGACAAAGATCATCAGTGAAGGCTCCAACTACCAAGATGATAAGTAATCTGCCAGCACATCTTCGATGTGGTTCCAAAAGGAAACATCTTGCAAACGCAGTGTCATAGAAAGTATGAAACTGCTGATTCCTACCTGAGTCTGACGCTAGGTTGTGTTAACCTTAAATATAAAACTGCCCAGTTACTTTAACAACATAAGGGGTTCATTTTGGAATAGCAGAGAATTGCAATCTGGGATAAGGAAGCTATGACAAAACCATATGCAAGTGCCCAGAACAAAAGAGAGGAATGCTTTCTTATAGAGAAAAGGGGGAAATTGGGAGGTCCTATTATAAACCAAAAGTCCATTGGCCTAAACAGCATTCAAAGTATAGGGGCTTCTCATTGGCTAAGTTGTGACCGTCACTTATTGGCTGGCTTGTTGCCAGGAGAGGAGGAAAACCTTTCTTCCATTTGCTGGGATATTAAAGTAGTATCCCTATGCAAGGTACATCTCTTTCTGTTGGGTCTGCTATTGATGAGTGAAAAGTCATGAGAGTCATTCCTCTGGCCTCCTGACTGTGTTTTTTTTTTTTTTAATTTTTAAATTTTTTGTTTTTTATGAACATATAATATATTTTTATCCCCACGGGTACAGGTCTGTGAATCGCCAGGTTTACACACTTCACAGCACTGTGTTTTAAGTGAGGTTTCCTTTTATTAATTCTCAAAGTCATGATTTGGGGATATTTGCCAATTTTAGGTGGAGATAAACTTAGAGCTAAAGACTGAGAAAGAGAAATAGAGGGGAGAGAAACCACAATACTGATTCAGGGTTGGTAGTCTCCACAGTCAGGTTGTAGTTACGCCTCTTTACACTTAACCACTGCTACTTTGCATGTATTTTCTACTGAGAAACAGCACCCAAAATTTTTCCCAAAATTCTGTGGACCAACTGAGAGCACCTACTGGGCCCCGCCTTTGTTTTTTAAAAGGTGCTTCTAAAAGGTATCATGGCCACACCCTTGATTTTATCTTTATCTTGAAGCCACATCTTCATTTGGAATCTTTTCCTGGCTTAAGAACGTAGAGATAAGAAACAATCCTGGTTTCTATCTTAGCAAATTTTGGCCTCTTGGGATTCCCACAAAATTCTCCCCGTAAACTGGGTAAACTGTGTGTGTGTGTGTGCTCTTTCCTAAGTTTGTCTTCTTCTTATGTACTATTCAACTAATATGGGTCAGCTGATTATTTTCAATATTCTGCCTGGAAGTGAAGTCCAAAAATTCACAAGTTACATTTTATATGTTCAGGTCACCTCACATGACAGTTTTCCCAAATGTTTTAAGGCTGTGTAACATGAGCTACCCTGTTTCTCGTTTGTTGCAGCAATTTCATTGCCAGTTTTCCAGCCTCTGTCTGTCACCTTGTCCAAAACCAATTCCGCATGTCTGACTTATGTTATGACAGCACACTCCTTCTAGATACTAATTCTCTATTGCCATAATAATATGGTACATAACAAACAACCACAAAACATGATTGTTAAAAACAGTAAGAATTTATTTCTTGTGTAAATCTGTGGGCCCTTTGGTTCTTCTGGCCTCACATGCTTGGAGACTGGCTGCAAGCTGGTTGAGCTAGTATGACCTCATCTGGGATGATTGGGATGACCTGGCTCTGCCCAACTTTGTCTCCTCCTTCGGTAGGCTAGCCCAAGTAGGTCTCATGGCGAAGTCAGAGGAGAAGGGTATCGGAAGTGCTGGAAGTTCTGGGAAGTTAGCCCTGTCCCCTCATGAGCAGCCCTCAAACAATGAGTGATAAGAGTTGGTGTGTGAAGCCAGCTCTCTTGCCCCTATAGTGGGATTACTTGTAGGCACGTATTTTATACCTTTTCCCGGAACTCTTAGATACTAAACACCCAAAGTGATAGCTGGCTTGATAACATAGCTTTTGTCCTTGACCTGTTCCACCTAAGAACTCTCCTACTTATTTTGGTAGGAATAAATTGTTTACTCTTGAAATCTTGTCTGATGGGCACCTAAATTAACATACTATATAACATAACCCTTATTTTGACTTCAAATTTTGAGTACAAGTTATGACTTTCTTTAGTTCACTTTGTCTATTTACACTGTGCACCAAAACCAATATTCAGTGTGCACATATCTTAACTTTGGGCGGTTTTAACTGGTCTTTATAATGCTTTATCTCCATTGATAAGAGTCCTTTAATTATGATAAGCTTTATAATGATCATAGCCTCATTATTAGCTTATTGTGATCTAAGTCTCAATTTTACTTTGGTTTTTCATCATACAGAAAAATAAATCTAAAAAAGAAAGTGCAGCTATGTAGGGAAGGTTCTCACCACTAATCTGAACGATGTAAATGGTCCTTTTTGAGAGAAATATTTCTTCCCAACTATTTTTTCTTTTGCCCTCCTCTTTTTTTTTTTTTTAGTAAACTCATTTAGATTTCTCTTTCTCTCACCAATAAAAAAATTACTGACTGTAATGTAAAATAAAATTTACAATTAATTATAATAAAACACCACCTACATTAAATTATAAAAAGAAAACAACAAAATTTACATTGTCTAAATTTGCAATATTATAACTGAGTAATCTTTATCCAGCTATAGTCAATCTGTTATTAAATCTATATATTGATTTCTTCATTTCTGTTACTGTATTTTGCATGTAGAATTTCTATATAATTCATTTCTTTTTTAGAGATTTTATTTATTTATTTGACAGAGACAGTGAGAGAGAGAACACAAGCCGGGGGAGTGGGAGAGGGAGAAGCAGGCTTCCCTCTGAACAGAGACCCCCATGTGGGGGTCCATCCCAGGACCCTGGGATTATGACCTGAGCCGAAGACAGAGCTTAACGACTGAGCCACCCAGGTGTCCCTTTATGACTCTTATTAAGAGATTCCAGTGAAATTTCCCACTTTGCTTATTCTCTTAGATGTTTTAAGCATGGCTGTATTAAGTCCATGACTGCTAATTCCAATATCTGGGTTACCTCTGAACCTTTTCCTGTTATCTAGTTTCCCCCCTCATTCCTATTTGTTTTTGTGTTGTTGCTTTGTGCTGTTTTGTTTTGTTTTGTATACCTGGTACATTCTTATTGAATACCAGATATTGCAAATGAAAAATTGGAGATGATATGGATTGTGTTACCTCTTTCCAGAGAGTTTTCTGTATCCTCTGCTTGGTAGCTCTGGAGGCAAATCACTATAATCAAGTGAACCCAGAAGATCAAAAATTGGATTTCAGTCTTTTTAAAATTTAATCTTGAGTGGTATAGCATCCCAGAGGTTTCAATTGAGAATACGCAGCATTCATTGGAATGTCTTTCCCTTTGTGGGTCATGACATCCAATTTTATCTTCTCAACACTAAAAGACTCTCTTTTAATCTATTCGGATTTTCAATGGCTTTATGCTTGGCTTCTTAGCTTCTTGTCCTCATCAGCTTGATTCACAAAGTGCCCTGACCACCCCCACCAAAAAAAAAAAAAAAAAAAAGGAGTATCATTCTTAATTTTTTTGCACTTCTCTTTCCTTAAACTCTCAAATCCTGGCTGCCTGACAGCATTAAGCTCTAATTTTGGTCTACCTAGCCTTGTAAAATTATCAAAAACTCATTCAGATTTTCTGCTCTTTAACAGTGGATAAGGATTCTTTTTTTTTTTTTTTTTTTTTTATTTTATTATTTTATTTTTTTTTTTGAGAATTTTTTTTTTTTTATTTCCAGCATAACAGTATTCATTATTTTTGCACCACACCCCGTGCTCCATGCAATCCGTGCCCTCTATAATACCCACCACCTGGTACCCCAACCTCCCACCCCCTGTCCCTTCAAAACCCTCAGATTGTTTTTCAGAGTCCATAGTCTCTCATGGTTCACCTCCCCTTCCAATTTCCCCCAACTCCCTTCTCCACTCTAAGTCCCCATGTCCTCCATGCTATTTGTTATGCTCCACAAATAAGTGAAACCATATGATAATTGACTCTCTCTGCTTGACTTATTTCACTAAGCATAATCTCTTCCAGTCCCGTCCATGTTGCTACAAAAGTTGGGTATTCATCCTTTCTGATGGAGGCATAATACTCTATCCCCAGGGGTACAGGTCTGTGAATCACCAGGTTTACACACTTCACAGCACTCACCAAAGCACATACCCTCCCCAATGTCCATAATCCCACCCCCTTCTCCCAAACCCCCTCCCCCCAGCAACCCTCAGTTTGTTTTGTGAGATTAAAAGTCACTTATGGTTTGTCTCCCTCCCAATCCCATCTTGTTTCATTTATTCTTCTCCTACCCACTTAAGCCCCCATGTTGCATCACCACTTCCTCATATCAGGGAGATCATATGATAGTTGTCTTTCTCTGCTTGACTTATTTCGCTAAGCATGATACGCTCTAGTTCCATCCACGTTGTCGCAAATGGCAAGATTTCATTTCTTTTGATGGCTGCATAGTATTCCATTGTGTATATATACCACATCTTCTTGATCCATTCATCTGTTGATGGACATCTAGGTTCTTTCCATAGTTTGGCTATTGTGGACATTGCTGCTAGAAACATTCGGGTGCATGTGCCCCTTTGGATCACTACGTTTGTATCCTTAGGGTAAATACCCAATAGTGCAATTGCTGGGTCATAGGGCAGTTCTATTTTCAACATTTTGAGGAACCTCCATGCTGTTTTCCAGAGTGGCTGCACCAGCTTGCATTCCCACCAACAGTGTAGGAGGGTTCCCCTTTCTCCGCATCCTCGCCAGCATGTGTCATTTCCTGACTTGTTTATTTTAGCCATTCTGACTGGTGTGAGGTGATATCTCATTGTGGTTTTGATTTGTATTTCCCTGATGCCGAGTGATATGGAGCACTTTTTCATGTGTCTGTTGGCCATCTGGATGTCTTCTTTGCAGAAATGTCTGTTCATGTCCTCTGCCCATTTCTTGATTGGATTATTTGTCCTTTGGGTGTTGAGTTTGCTAAGTACTTTATAGATTCTGGACACTAGTCCTTTATCTGATATGTCATTTGCAAATATCTTCTCCCATTCTGTCAGTTGTCTTTTGATTTTGTTAACTGTTTCCTTTGCTGTGCAAAAGCTTTTGATCTTGATGAAATCCCAATAGTTCATTTTTGCCCTTGCTTCCCTTGCCTTTTGCGTTGTTCCTAGGAAGATGTTGCTGCGGTTGAGGTCAAAGAGGTTGCTGCCTGTGTTCTCCTCAAGGATTTTGATGGATTCCTTTCGCACATTGAGGTCCTTCATCCATTTTGAGTCTATTTTTGTGTGTGGTGTAAGGAAATGGTCCAATTTCATTTTTCTGCATGTGGCTGTCCAATTTTCCCAGCACCATTTATTGAAGAGGCTGTCTTTTTGCCATTGGACATTCTTTCCTGCTTTGTCGAAGATTAGTTGACCATAGAGTTGAGGGTCTATTTCTGGGCTCTCTATTCTGTTCCATTGATCTATGTGTCTGTTTTTGTGCCAATACCATGCTGTCTTGATGACGACAGCTTTGTAATAGAGCTTGAAGTCCGGAATTGTGATGCCACCAACGTTGGCTTTCTTTTTCAATATCCCTTTGGCTATTCGAGGTCTTTTCTGGTTCCATATAAATTTTAGCATTATTTGTTCCATTTCTTTGAAAAAGATGGATGGTACTTTGATAGGAATTGCATTAAATGTGTAGATTGCTTTAGGTAGCATAGACATTTTCACAATATTTATTCTTCCAATCCAGGAGCATGGAACATTTTTCCATTTCTTTGTGTCTTCCTCAATTTCTTTCATGAGTACTTTATAGTTTTCTGAGTATAGATTCTGTGTCTCTTTGGTTAGGTTTATTCCTAGGTATCTTATGGTTTTGGGTGCAATTGTAAATGGGATGGACTCCTTAATTTCTCTTTCTTCTGTCTTGCTGTTGGTATATAGAAATGCAACTGATTTCTGTGCATTGATTTTATATCCTGACACTTTACTGAATTCCTGTATAAGTTCTAGCAGTTTTGGAGTGGAATCTTTTGGGTTTTCCACATATAGTATCATATCATCTGCGAAGAGTGATAATTTGACTTCTTCTTTGCCGATTTGGATGCCTTTAATTTCCTTTTGTTGTCTGATTGCTGAGGCTAGGACCTCTAGTACTATGTTGAATAGCAGTGGTGATAATGGACATCCCTGCCGTGTTCCTGACCTTAGCGGAAAAGCTTTCAGTTTTTCTCCATTGAGAATGATATTTGCGGTGGGTTTTTCATAGATGGCTTTGATGATATTGAGGTATGTGCCCTCTATCCCTACACTTTGAAGAGTTTTGATCAGGAAGGGATGCTGTACTTTGTCAAATGCTTTTTCAGCATCTATTGAGAGTATCATATGGTTCTTGTTCTTTCTTTTATTGATGTGTTGTATCACATTGACTGATTTGCGGATGTTGAACCAACCTTGCAGCCCTGGAATAAATCCCACTTGGTCGTGGTGAATAATCTTTTTAATGTACTGTTGAATCCTATTGGCTAGTATTTTGTTGAGTATTTTAGCATCTGTGTTCATCAAGGATATCGGTCTATAGCTCTCTTTTTTGGTGGGATCCTTGTCTGGTTTTAGGATCAAGGTGATGCTGGCCTCATAAAATGAGTTTGGAAGTTTTCCTTCCATTTCTATTTTTTGGAACAGTTTCAGGAGAATAGGAATTAGTTCTTCTTTAAATGTTTGGTAGAATTCCCCCGGGAAGCCGTCTGGCCCTGGGCTTTTGTTTGTTTGGAGATTTTTAATGACTGTTTCAATCTCCTTACTGGTTATGGGTCTGTTCAGGCTTTCTATTTCTTCCTGGTTCAGTTGTGGTAGTTTATATGTTTCTAGGAATGCATCCATTTCTTCCAGATTGTCAAATTTATTGGCGTAGAGTTGCTCATAGTATGTTCTTATAATAGTTCGTATTTCTTTGGTGTTAGTTGTGATCTCTCCTCTTTCATTCATGATTTTATTAATTTGGGTCCTTTCTCTTTTCTTTTTGATAAGTCGGGCCAGGGGTTTATCAATTTTATTAATTCTTTCAAAGAACCAGCTCCTAGTTTCGTTGATTTGTTCTATTGTTTTTTTGGTTTCTATTTCATTGATTTCTGCTCTGATCTTTATGATTTCTCTTCTCCTGTTGGGCTTAGGGTTTCTTTCTTGTTCTTTCTCCAGCTCCTTTAGGTGTAGGGTTAGGTTGTGTACCTGAGACCTTTCTTGTTTCTTGAGAAAGGCTTGTACCGCTATATATTTTCCTCTCAGGACTGCCTTTGTTGTGTCCCACAGATTTTGAACCGTTGTATTTTCATTATCATTTGTTTCCATGATTTTTTTCAATTCTTCTTTAATTTCCCGGTTGACCCATTCATTCTTTAGAAGGATGCTGTTTAGTCTCCATGTATTTGGGTTCTTTCCAAACTTCCTTTTGTGGTTGAGTTCTAGCTTTAGAGCATTGTGGTCTGAAAATATGCAGGGAATGATCCCAATCTTTTGATACCGGTTGAGTCCTGATTTAGGACCGAGGATGTGATCTATTCTGGAGAATGTTCCATGTGCACTAGAGAAGAATGTGTATTCTGTTGCTTTGGGATGAAATATTCTGAATATATCTGTGATGTCCATCTGGTCCAGTATGTCGTTTAAGGCCTTTATTTCCTTGCTGATCTTTTGCTTGGATGATCTGTCCATTTCAGTGAGGGGAGTGTTAAAGTCCCCTACTATTATTGTATTATTGTTGATGTGTTTCTTTGATTTTGTTATTAATTGGTTTATATAGTTGGCTGCTCCCACGTTGGGAGCATAGATATTTAAAATTGTTAAATCTTCTTGTTGGACAGACCCTTTGAGTATGATATAGTGTCCTTCCTCATCTCTTATTATAGTCTTTGGCTTAAAATCTAATTGATCTGATATAAGGATTGCCACTCCTGCTTTCTTCTGATGTCCATTAGCATGGTAAATTCTTTTCCACCCCCTCACTTTAAATCTGGAGGTGTCTTCGGGCTTAAAATGAGTTTCTTGGAGGCAACATATAGATGGGTTTTGTTTTTTTATCCATTCTGATACCCTGTGTCTTTTGACAGGGGCATTTAGCCCATTAACATTCAGGGTAACTATTGAGAGATATGAATTTAGTGCCATTGTATTGCCTGTAAGGTGACTGTTACTGTATATGGTCTCTGTTCCTTTCTGATCTACCACTTGTAGGCTCTCTCTTTGCTTAGAGGACCCCTTTCAATATTTCCTGTAGAGCTGGTTTGGTATTTGCAAATTCTTTCAGTTTTTGTTTGTCCTGGAAGCTTTTAATCTCTCCTTCTATTTTCAATGATAGCCTAGCTGGATATAGTATTCTTGACTGCATGTTTTTCTCGTTTAGTGCTCTGAAAATATCATGCCAGCTCTTTCTGGCCTGCCAGGTCTCTGTGGATAAGTCAGCTGCCAATCTAATATTTTTACCATTGTATGTTACAGACTTCTTTTCCCGGGCTGCTTTCAGGATTTTCTCTTTGTCACTGAGACTTGTAAATTTTACTATTAGGTGACGGGGTGTGGGCCTATTCCTATTGATTTTGAGGGGCGTTCTCTGAACCTCCTGAATTTTGATGCTCGTTCCCTTTGCCATATTGGGGAAATTCTCCCCAATAATTCTCTCCAGTATACCTTCTGCTCCCCTCTCTCTTTCTTCTTCTTCTGGAATCCCAATTATTCTAATGTTGTTTCGTCTTATGGTGTCACTTATCTCTCGAATTCTCCCCTCGTGGTCCAGTAGCTGTTTGTCCCTCTTTTGCTCAGCTTCTTTATTCTCTGTCATTTGGTCTTCTATATCACTAATTCTTTCTTCTGCCTCATTGATCCTAGCAGTGAGAGCCTCCATTTTTGATTGCACTTCATTAATAGCTTTTTTTATTTCAACTTGGTTAGATTTTAGTTCTTTTATTTCTCCAGAAAGGGCTTTTATATCTCTCGAGAGGGTTTCTCTAATATCTTCCATGCCTTTTTCGAGCCCGGCTAGAACCTTGAGAATTGTCATTCTGAACTCTAGATCTGACATATTACCAATGTCTGTATTGATTAGGTCCCTAGCCTTTGGTACTGCCTCTTGTTCTTTTTTTTGAGTTGAATTTTTCCGTCTTGTCATTTTGTCCAGATAAGAGTATATGAAGGGGCAAGTAAAATACTAAATGGGTGGCAACAACCCCAGGAAAAAATGCTTTAACCAAATTAGAAGAGATCCAAAATCGTGAGGGGGGAGAAAGGGGATAAAAAGAGGTTCAAAAAGGAAGAAAGAAAAAAAAAAAAAGAAAAAAGAAAAAAGAAAAAAAAAGAAAAAAGAAAAGAAAAGAATTAAAAAAAAAAAGGAAAACACCTAAGAAAAATGTAAAAAAGAAAAAATATATATATTAGATAAACTAGTAAAAAATCATTAAAAAAGAAAAAGGTAACAGTTAAAAAAAAAAAAAATTTTACCCGAAGGCGAGAAAAAAAAAAAAAAAAAACAAAAAATGAAAAAGAAAAAAATTAAATTAACTGCAAGACTAAAAAAAAATCACAGGGAAAAAGCCATGAGTTCCGTGCTTGGCTTTCTCCTCCTCTGGAATTCTGCTGCTCTCCTTGGTATTGAAACCGCACTCCTTGGTAGGTGAACTTGTTCTCGGCTGGATTTCTTGTTGATCTTCTGGGGGAGGGGCCTGTTGTAGTGATTCTCAAGTGTCTTTGCCCCAGGCGGAATTACACCGCCCTTACCTGGGGCCGGGGTGAGTAATCCGCTCGGGTTTGCTTTCAGGAGCTTTTGTTCCCTGAGCGCTTTTCGTAGAGTTCCGGAGGACGGGAATACAAATGGCGGCCTCCTGGTCTCCGGCCCGGAGGAGCCGAGAGCCCAGGGCCGCACTCCTCAGTGCGCCCTCAGAGAACAGCGCCCAGTTACTCCCGTCTGCCTGACCTCCGGCCGTGCTCCGAGCTCTCCGAGCCTGCGACCAGTTCAAGGTAACACCGAGCTGTGAGCTTACTGTCGGCTCTGTCTCTGTAGCCGGCTTTCCCGTTCCAATACCCACAAGGTCTGCGACACTCAGACACCCCTGATCCTTCTGTGACCCTGTGGGACCTGAGGCCACGCTGAACCCGCGTGGGCTTCGCCCCGGTTTAGCCTCTGGAGCGATGTCCCTCAGCGGAACAGACTTTTAAAAGTCCTGATTTTGTGCACTGTTGCTCCGCCGCTTGCCGGGAGCCGGCCCTTCCCCCCGGGGTCTATCTTCCCGTTGCTTTGGATTCACTTCTCCGCCAGTCCTACCTTTCAGAAAGTGGTTGTTTTTCTGTTTCCAGAATTGCTGTTCTTCTTCTCTTCGATCTGCCGATGGATTTTCAGGTGTTTGCAATCTTTAGATAAGCTATCTAGCTGATCTCCGGCTAGCTGAAGCAGTCTCAGCCTGCTACTTCTCCGCCATCTTGACTCCTCCTTGTGGATAAGGATTCTTAACCTCTCAACTGACATCTAGAACTGGCAAAGCCCTGAGCGGTAAGTGGCATTCAGAACTCATCTTATCTTTCTGTATTTTCTTTCTCACTGGGCTCTTGATTCCTCAAGTTCTAGCTGCCTTGGAAGATCTCCAGTGCCTTCAAATACGTAATTCTTTTTCTTTCAGAATTTTAGCTGACTTTTCTTATTGTTCTTGGAGTGAAGAATGGTCTATAACCAGCAACTCCATCACGGGTAAACACAGAGTATCTTAACTTGGATACTCCCGTAGCTCCCACGAGGCAGGTAAATTATTGGGGGAGTAGTCCCAAAAAAACTGGAGAAGGGACACTAGAAATAACTAGGGAAAGAAAGAAAGCAAATTGAAGTTTTGCTTGAATACTAGACTGATTTACTGGTGTAGGCAACTAGGGTTCAGTTCTGCTGAGGTCCCTCTGAGGAATTACGTTAAATGCCCCTTAGAACTGCCTGCCCCAAGCACGCAGGAAGGGAGTATTCATCTACTGGCTCTTGCTCTTATGGGTCAAAAATTGACTCAAAGGATATTAAATTCTCACACCTCCAGTTTTTCACATAGACCCTAACAGTTGAGCACGTGTCTGTGGTCATCCTATGTTGAGGAGGTAGATAAACATGGGGGAAGAAAGCAAGAGAAAAGGGGACCATCTGAGGTGAGTGGTGATCAGATTTAAGGTATCTGCAGGTGGGTAGCATAGCAATTGCTGAAGGATAAGCCTAGAGGTGGTAAGAGAGGAAATAAAAGATGTCCAACATATGGGGAGTAAATAAAGAAGAGCGCATTTTAGCACAACTTGGAAGCACTTGCTCAAATGCACAGTATTTTAGAAACAAGTAGACATGAATATGAGAAGAAACAGGCTTGCATCAAAAAGAGGCAGCAAAACAGTCAAAGAACAGATGGGTCAGTTTGACCTGCAAAGCATCTGTACATTTTAAAAGGAAAGTGATTGTCTGGGTATTTTGCATAATTTTGGTCACAGAAGTAAACTCTGATTTGTGCCTACTTGAAAAAAAAAAAATGAATTCGCATCAGGGAAATACAGCCCAGAGGGAGGAATTGACTGTGAGCCCCAGAACAGTAAGAACAAGCAAACGGGGGTGCCTGGGTGGCTCAGTGGGTTAAAGCCTCTACCTTCGGCTCAGGTCGTGGTCTTAGGGTCCTGGGATTGAGCCCCGCATCAGGCTCTCTGCTCAGCAGGGAGCCTGCTTCCCTTCCTCTCTCTGCCTGCCTCTCTGCCTACTTGTGATCTCTCTCTCTGTCAAATAAATAAATCTTAAAAAAAAAAAAAAAAAGAACAAGCAAACAATGCAAGCCAGGGGTTTGGTTTTGTACGGAAGCAGCCTGATTCGAGAACTTTTAAGGTAATAGGAATGTAGCTTCTTTTAATGCTTAAAAATTTAGAAATAAATTTAATATTTTTTAAATTAAAAAATATCAAAAAGTTGAAACATTCATTTAAAATTTATGTCACCAAAGATTAATCTCAGGTCAGTTTAATTCAACCTAGAGGAGAAAGTAGATTATGAGACCCCTGATTAGGACAGTATAATGGACATACGTTTTGCTTGACCAGACTCTATTTCTCTTTCTCCCTCTGATTTTTCTGTCATTATTATTACAGGCAAAGCCACGTCCTCTACACTCTGTCTTTGCAATGTGGCGTGGAACAGACCCCGGCCCCGGGCCTGATATTTGAAGGTGGGTGGGTAAGTGTGGCAGGCATGGGCTCCAGGCTGGCTGATCAGTGTGTTCCACCTCTCAGGTCGCTGAGCTCAGCTCTGGAAGAGATGGGGGACCCAACTCAGCCCAAAGAAAGGTAGCACCGGACTTCTCTCAGAACGGTTGGGAGAGAGGTATTGTTTCCACCAAGGTTGCTGACCGGTGGACGTCCACCCGGATCGGCTGGTGGCCCTCCTGTCTTCACCTGTGTGGGGTCTGGGAGTGAAAAAAGGAACGTGGAACTCTTTGATGGGGACAGCAGAGCCAGGACATGATCCTGTGACCTCTGGAATGCAAATGTATTTTGAGTTAGAGCTACTTCTGAATATTTTAGATATAAATCAATTAATTCTTTTTCTCCCCCAAGTCATCGGGGCTAAAAAAAAAAGGCCTGACTCGGTGGAGAGTTCCAGTGTGCACGAGGTGAGGCAGACTTGGCGGCTTTTCCTTTTACGTATCCAATCCACATAGAAAAGCATATTAAAATAATTAACTATGAGATTGTAAATTAGAAATATGCAGCTGCTTCTTTATAGTGTGTTTTTCATTGTTGGCTTAAATTTTTTTTTTTTTTAGAGATCATGTCTCTCAGGTCATTAGAAGTAGTTTGTTGTTGAGTTTGCCCAGTGCTTCATAGTTTCCAAATAATTTTGGAATTTTTTTTTATCTCATTTAATCCTCACAAGAACTGCATGTTAGTTGGTGGCGTAGTTTTCATCATTCCCCACTTGCCAACAAGGGTGTGGAGGAACAGAGAGGTTAAGGTAATTAACTAAGGGAACCCAGCAAATAACATGTACGAATGGTGTGATAACCCAAATTTCCTAATCCAATGCTTTTCCTATACATCATCCAGCTTTACTATTCCTGATGATTGTAGTTAGTCATAATCCGTGATAAAATTATCGGTAGTGACTAAGTTATAAACAAGTGACATCCCAAAAATTGCATCCCATTTTCTTTCAAAAGTTACAAAATATATTTAACCCAATCAGAATTATTCTAAAAGAATGCTCAACTAGGGCAGTCTTGGGTGACTAGTTTAGCCAGAACCCCGATATGTATCTGAGTGTGCCCTGTGGGTCAGATTCACTATCCAACACCTCCAACAACATTCTTCTGGAAGTTTGGAAATAGGGAAGGCTCACTCTGTCTCTGAAGGGAAGTGTCACTCTAGGGCTGGCGTGGTCAACATTTCTTTTCTAGAGAAGTAATTCTGATACTGTCTAATTTTTCAGTTCTCGGGAAATGGAAGTTGTTTTAATCTCACTGAAGGAAGCACAGAGAGACCTCAGGGAAGGAAGAAAATAAGAGCCAGTTTCCTGCTAAATTGATGATATCAGTCAGCCAGCCCACAGGCAGTTGAACAAACAGGAGTTATTACATATGAAGTTTGGGCCAGAAAGGAAATGTAGATAGATTAAGTATGGTGATAAAGAACAACATACTGGGACACTGGGCAAAGCTCATCGTAGCAAAATATCAACATCAAAGGAATTCCTCTTCCTAAGTAGCCACACCCTTGATTTTCCAAATGACGGCAAAATGGGGCTCGACTGCAAGTAATACTGAATAATCTTACTTCATTTCTAATTTAATTCCATTTAGAAATGTAAGAAATGCTGAGACAAACACAAAAACCTTTGGGACACAGAAAAAGACTTGGATTTGTAAAATTATGTGGTTTGATATTCTGTTGCTTTAGTGAACCCGTTGTTTGTATTAAGTGGGTTTAGAGCCAAAATACGTTACTGATTCTCATCCAAGTCATGTAGTTCAGCCCACACTTCCAAGAAACTAATGGTCTGACTCTATTTAAATGTATTGATTCTGTACTCATAAGGTTGTGTCACAATGTGATTACACATTCTTCAATTTCTACCCAACTCCCCTACCCTTACTCCTGCTAAGAAATCTTTCATGCATTCATTCTTCATTTCATCCTAAACTAGTACTTAGGTAAGAAATAGGGTCATGACTCTTTTTCCCCTCTTGAGGAAAACAAGAGACGAATTTGCTAAATCGATGTTATTCTAAACCAAAACCAAAACTAAAACCAAAACCCAATTCTAGTAATATGTCTGCTCTCTAGCAAGAGGAAGCCAGTATTAGATTTGATAAGACCTTCTGGAATTTAGGCTGACTGAGATATGTCTAGTATCTCAGATATCCTTTGGAATTCTTAGAGATGGAGATGGTAGAAATGGAAAGGGGACTCTGGCTTCAAAGGGGGAGGCTCTTACAAATTGGGAGATGTTACTTTACATAGTTTTGAACACAGAAAAAGCCCTGCTTTGCAAAAGCTTTTCTTTGATACTCTGTTGTTTTCTGAAACTGTTGTTTGTAGTTGTGAGATAATAGAATGTGTACGTGTGTGTGTGTGTGTATGTTTGTGTACCTATACGTATGTATAGGTACACACACACACATATACATGTATATATAAAATGACTTTGCCCCCAATTCCTGGCACAGAACTCCTAAAACCCTGTAAGTGCCTGAGTGGTAAGAGCAGTAGAATCATCTTTTGTTGTAATAGATAGCCTTTGACTCCCGTTCCCAGCACAGGGCTCATGATACCCTGGTAATTTTCTGGGTGATGCAAATGTCTTTTGTTCCAATGAGGTGACATCCTGGAGGGTTCCTGGTTAAGGGCTGGTCAGCAGAAAGATCAAGTCATGATCAGAATCCTGGAATTTTTAGTCCCCCTCTCCCATTCTCTTGGGAAGGGAGAAGGGCTGAAAATGGAGCTAATGTGAATGCTTACCTATGTGAAGAAGCTTCATAAAATCCCAACAGTGTGAGGGTCAGAGAACTTCCAGGTTGGCAAACATACCCACATCAGGAGAGTGATGCACCCCAGGTCTGTGGAGACAGAAGTTCTGCACTCAGAACCCTCCCAGAACTTACCCTGTATGTGTCTTCATCTGGCTGTTCATCTGTATTTTTTATGATATACTTTAATAACCTGGTAAAGGCAAGTCAGTAATATTTCCCTGGGTTTGTGAGCCTCTCTTGCAAATTAACCAAATCTGAGGAGGGAGCCATGGGAATCTCCAAATTTTAGCCATAAGTAGGACAGAAGTCATGGGTAACCTGGGGGCTAATTCCTCAAGACTGGCCTGAGCCCTTAACCTGAGACATCTGATGCTCTCTTGAGGTAGATAGTGTTAGCATGGGGTTAAAGTGTAAGACACCCAGCTGGTGTCACCAAGAATTGCTTGATATGGGGAAAAACCTCCACACATCTGGTGTCAGAGTGTTGTGAGTATGTTTGTGGGAGAGAATAAAGGAGACACAAAAGAAAGAAAGACACAGGAGAGAGGGAAAAACTGAGTGGTTTCTTTTTTCCTAATCCAATACTGTATATGTAATATCTAATATTATATATCATATTATATTGTGGGAAGATGGTCCGAAAAAGAATTGCTTTGTTATCACCAACTCGCCACACAATTCTGCCTCTCTGGCTTCACCTGAAATCAGATGTGTGAGGAAGGGCTGGGGATGAAGCGGTTGGGAAAGGTAGAGATGGCGGACAAGATGAGAAAGGTGAAGGCAGATGTCCTTTTCTTCTCAGGCTAAGTGACAGCTGCTCAGAAACAGGTACTGAGATTGCTAAACAGGTGAAAGTTCAAGCTCTCCCTACCACAGTTCTATTTATTTATTTATTTATTTTTTCTAATTGAATTTATTTTTATTTATTTATTTTATTTTTTTAAATTTTTTATTTTTTATAAACATATATTTTTATCCCCAGGGGTACAGGTCTGTGAATCACCAGGTTTACACACGTCACAGCACTCACCAAAGCACATACCCTCCCCAATGTCCATAATCCCACCCCCTTCTCCCAAACCCCCTCCTCCCAAACCCCCTCCCCCCAGCAACCCTCAGTTTGTTTTGTGAGATTAAGAATCACTTATGGTTTGTCTCCCTCCCAATCCCATCTTGTTTCATTTATTCTTCTCCTACCCACTTAAGCCCCCATGTTGCATCACCACTTCCTCATATCAGGGAGATCATATGATAGTTGTCTTTCTCTGCTTGACTTATTTCGCTAAGCGTGATATGCTCTAGTTCCATCCATGTTGTCGCAAATGGCAAGATTTCATTTCTTTTGATGGCTGCATAGTATTCCATTGTGTATATATACCACATCTTCTTGATCCATTCATCTGTTGATGGACATCTAGGTTCTTTCCATAGTTTGGCTATTGTGGACATTGTTGCTATAAACTTTCGGGTGCACGTGCCACTTTGGATCACTACATTTGTATCTTTAGGGTAAATACCCAGTAGTGCAATTGCTGGGTCATAGGGCATTTATTTTTTTTCAACATAACAGTATTCATTGTTTTTGCACCACACCCAGTGCTCCATGCAGTACGTGCCCTCCCCTATTTACTTTTAGTTTTAGTTATTTATTTTTTTTTAAATCCTACCGGTTTTAAAAATGAAACTTTGTCATACACAAAGCGGGGCATGTCCCAGGAACACATTGGGTGTCCAGGTACTGTGCTCATACTGCTCAGGAGATGGTTACTTGTAACTTTAGGAGAGACCTGTGTAAGACACCCCTACAGCCAACCAAAATGCTGATAGTCACTGCTTCTGATTTTGCTGCAATCCTGTGTTTTTTAAAATTTTAATAGAATATTATATACATGTATATATTACATATGTATTTAATAGAAATTATATATATATACATATATATATGTATCTTTTCATTGTTGGTGTTGTCCACTCAGTGATGTATTTTCCATGTGATCCATCTATAATATAAATCTATTTTACTTCTTTTAATTGCATATAATATTCTATTATGTACTACATTTTATTCATCTACTCCCTGTTAAACATTTCCAAGTTCCCAAGTTTTGACATGATGAAACATTTTTCCTCACCATGATCGTAAAATGCTTTTCTCGTTTTTACGATTAACAACAACAGAGGTGATCCCTGGGTTCGCTGGAAAATGCATGTGTATTGCGATCTGGACAAACTGCCTTCCAAGGGAAGCTTGACAAACTGGCATGCTGAAATGTGAGAATAGCAGGGCGTGTGAGTTCCAGATCCTGGCACTAGAAATTTCTTGCCAATGAGGGCATTTTTTTCTGTAAATCAGAAAAGGGGAAAAAGAAAAAATGGATTTCTGCCGTTGAGTTTCATGACTTCAAGAGGAACCGAATCTCAGATGTATTTCTCCAGAATAAGGAATATAGGCATAGCAATCATCCAAAGTTTCTTCTCACTTGACTTAATCTGTGATCTGTTGGACCTTATCTGTTCTTGCAAGCAAAGTTTTGTTGCCACATTCCTGATGCTCAAAATTAGAAAAATCATATGTCCAAGCCTCTAGTACTTAGAGTTGTGCAAACTCCATATTCTATTTTCACAAGCACTTCTACATAAGTCTTTATAAAACAAAATAGAATTACAGGAAATAAGGTATCCCATATGTACTTAATACCTCTTGGTGGACTGTCCTTTATGGGATTAGGGGCAGCTGGGAGGGTGGGTCAGTAAGAGGTCTGTTAGATTATTCTTATCCCTATTCTTCTGGTTTTTTTTTTATCTCCATCCCCACATATTTTGTAATTTCTGTTTAGAATATTGACAGATAGTAGATAGAGTCTTTGTAGTCTAATTTACAGTTTGAATCCTCATCAATCAAATATTTAAGGTAATTCTACAACACAAGAGAACTTTGGCATTTTATGTTATCTCTGCATCTCTGGAAGACAAGACTCAATTTCTGTACACTGACAGACTAACTATGTAAAAGTAAGAGCATCGACACTCTAATTGGCTTAATCTTAGGAAAAAATAGTCAAGAAGACCAGAGTGTTTCAAATTGGTAATAAAGGCATATAAAAACAGGCACGATCATCTAGATAATAGAAATCGATTTCCTATCCTTGTACTAAAACCCAGACCCCACAAAGCAGCCTGATGTAATTCCATTACCATACTAAATCACTTGGCACCTGCATGGCCTTCTTATTTTTATGTTACTATTACTCCTGGCAAATGAATAAATTTCACTCAGCAGAAATAAATTAGATAACTTGTCACTCAAGCTAATCACTATGGAGCTTTCCTTTCCCTGCTCAAAAGATAGGTTGACACCTCCTGGGCATTAATTTAGTCATTTCTTGATAACAGAGCATCTATTTGCACATGGATATGAATAAAGTTATAAAGATTTTAAAAGTAATTATGTCTGGGTCTCCCTAGAATTTGAAAGTCTAATTAAAGACCGTTTAAATCTTTTATGGCATGCGGTCCAATCAGGTTGCCATTAAACTGGAACAAGGTATGTAAAAGATTGCCGGAACATTCATCTAAGCCAGGATTTAGCTGCTCACAACACTGAAGTTTCGGGACTCCAGGATGGCTCAGTCGCTTAAGTGTCCACCTTCAGTTTAGGTCATGATCCCAGGGTCCAGAGATCAAGGCCGGCCTGGGGCTCCCTCTTTAGGGGGGAAGTCTGCTTCTCCCTCTGCCTGCTGCTCCCCCTGCCCATGCTCTCTCTCTCTCTCTCTCTCTGAGACAAATAAATAAATAAAATCTTAAAACACAGAAACCCCTTGAAGTTTCAATAAAATAGAGGAAAAGTGGTAGGTAGAGGACTCAGGTCTATAACTCTGCTGAACAAAGAGAGTTAAGTCCAGATCCTCTTTTCTAGCTGGCATTAGGAATATGCCCTGGTACACACTTGTGTCAATGAACTATGTGGCCTTGTATTATTCTGAGTAGAGAACGGACACACCTGGAAGCAGTCATGGGAGAAGGGCAAGGATATGGTTTTGGCTACATCCACTCCTGTGAATATGGCATCTGTGCCTAGGAATAAAATTCACTCTGTCCTGTTTATTCCTATATATTCTTTTTGCTTTGTTTCTTTTAGGCTAGACACTTTCTTAAAATAAGTGAACAAATCTATTGGCTTCATGTATGCATTAACCCAAGACCTAAAGGACAATAAGATAGACAGAATTTTGCTGTGTACTGAAAATAGTCTATGTTTTTCTCTTGGGAATTTTCTTTTTAAGATTTTGTTCATTTATTTGACAGAGGGAGACACAGTGAGAGAGGAACACAAGCAGGGGGAAGTGGGAAGGGGAAAAGCAGGCTTCCTGCCAAGCAGGGAGCCTGATGCGAGGTTCGATCCCAGGACCCTAGGATCATGACCAGAGCAGAAGGCAGGTGCTTTATGACTGAGGCACTCAGGGGCCCCATCTCTTGGGAATGTTAACAGTTTTTTTGATCATATGTAAACATATAAAAACAGATCCTATCCTAAAGTACAAGTAATACAAGTAAATTGGTGTAGGATATGTCTGGAAGAACATGTATTAGCAGGAAAAAAATTCAATCAATTTTATCTTAAAAAGCTATTTTAGGAGCATTTTTTTGGAAGGTGTGCATTTAAGATAGCTGAATGTATTTCTTTCAAGCAGATGCACTATGACTTCCTGTGTAAAAAAAAAAAAAACAAAACAAAAAAACAAAAAAAACTATAGAAGTCACAAGGAGGAAGGGTAATATTCATAACTTTGTCTGGGGCCAGAGTCAGTAAACAGATCCATTTTAAATTTTGGTGGCAGAGAGTCATTTGAAAAGTACTGTTTTTCCAAACAATTTCCTTCATGTTCTACCACCTTGGGGAAACTTAAGAAAAGAAGGAGCAGTAAACAGACTCTGTATTAGAGGGGAAGATGTTGCTGCAAGTCTACTAATTTACTTGTATTACTGATGTCTCAGGAAAGAATTTGCTTTTAGATGTTTACATATGATCCCAAATAAGTATTTTCCCTTTACCCCTTTCTCTCAATTATTTTCCCCTCTAAAACATTTACATTCTCAAGAGAGAAATATGGACTATTTTCAGTATATAGCAAAATTCTGCCTTCTTTTTCAAGTCCAGTGTTTCAAGCTTGACCCAAACCACAGCAAAGGAGGTATGCTTTGTCCTACATCCCATCAGCATCACTAAATATATATCAAAAGTCATCTGAGCAAGTTAAGCCTTGTAAAATTTACTTTAATGTCTTTGAAAAATGTCAAAGTGCTCACCAATCAGGAAAAAAGAGACCAATGGAAAATTATGATTTCTCCTTCACAGGTAGTCAAAAACCATTTTTTAAAAAATCAAGCTCAGAATTATTGAGCTAAGTAACAGAATTATTACTGTTTACACAGAAGTGCATTGCTCAGCTCCATGGTAATAATCAGATTCAGAGCTCGACAATATGTATGATCCCTTACCCAGTATAAATAAGAGTTTAATATCAATTCTATCTCTGGGTGAAAATAAATACCTCCGAAAAGTCGATGATTCTCATTTTCTTTCTCACTTGGCCTGTAATAGTTGTTTTATGTCATTCCTGTCAGAGCTCTGATACAAAGTTGTGTTGTATGTTATATCTGGGCTTTCAGCCTTTACTGAAAGTTAAATGAAAGATGCCTTTGCCAGCAATTCAGAATTCTGAATTGTCAGTCTTCCTTGATTTTAGTTTGCCCCATATCCGCCAGCCAGTGGTCAACCCGTGCATGGTCTTTGGAGTTAGACAGATTGTGGTTTGAAACTTTGTTCAGCCCTTTGTATTTTTATTTGGTGAGGTTTCTTGTCTTCTCTGAGGTGTCATTCTCCTCTTTCTAGATGATGACTATCTGATCACAGGAGCAGGATGCCAAGACGTTTCTATACATGGGAGCAGGCCCAGTCCACTTGCCACACATGGCCTCTGAGGCTGGCGATGAGGACCTGCCCTCCATTGGGCACACTGAAGATTTCTACAGACCTGTCTGATGAGCAGCTTGCCAGGCGGGTGCCCCAGTAGTCCATCTGGGCGTTGTGAATCATGTCCTCATGGGAGGTGTCCATAGTGTCAATTATTGACACCATGCCTGTGATGACAGCAGCTCCTGGTCTCAGATGTTTTACAAATTCCAACTTTCATTCATTCAGTATTTACCAAAGAAATCTATTGCTTATGGTTTTCCCAGTCTTGGGTCACAGCAGCAAATAAGACAGTATCACTGAAATGGAGCTTACAATTTAATGAGGGGGAGGCATGGTCTGTAATACTGTAGAAAATAAAAAAAATATGTATTAAGTTTGTAATGGATAGATGATAGAGCAGTGAGTGTAAGAAGTCCTATGAAGAACAATAAAGTGGAATAAGGGAGGAATGCTACAGGTCAGGTGTCCAGGAAACAGAATCTGGGTTGGAGATTAAATGCAGAATGTTCACTGAAAGGATCAAGGCTTGTCAGAGAAAGGCAGGAAGCAAGATTGGGTGAAGAGAGAATTTGGCTATAAAGTGGACACAATGAGGCCTCTGCCAACCCTCTGGGAAGCCAGGATGGACCTTTAGAGTAGTGTTGAGTTGGGGCAAAGGAGTGCCAGGTCTTTATGCTCCTGCAATGACCAGAAAGTGGTTGCAAGCTGTCCCTTGTGAGGTGGCTCTTTTCTGCCCTGGGCAATTCCCAAAGAGGGCTAATAGCAGTGCTCAACCCCAGTACTGTATCCAGTACAAGGTGTGCCTCGTCAGGTGAGAAGGAAGAGATTGCTCATTTTATAAAAGATGATCTCCTAAAACTTTTTTGAGGGTACATTTGAAAGACATGAAAGAAAAACCAACTAGACATCTGGGGTAAGAGGATTCTTAGGGAAAATGATTTTAACCTTCATTTTAGATTTTTCTCAATGTAATTTCTATGCTCATTTATTGCTTTTCTACTCACGTTCTATCTTGGACAGTAATAATAGTAACAACAATAATATAATTTTTCACCATGTAATTGCAAGCTTTACTTTTAGGAGTTGATGTAAATGTCCTTCATAAAAATTTACTAGAGTATTAATAAACCAATCCATTTATTCCCTCAATTACTCAGTGAATATCTATAAGAGCTCAATGTATATCCCTTGCTACATGAGGTGTTATGAGTAAAATGGTGACAGGTGAATCAGTCTTTGATTTTGAAGCTGTTGACTGGGGAACACAACTGAAACAGGCTATTTAAACACAGGATAGAGAATGGCCTGCTGTGGTTAAGCACAGGGAGGGAAGATGCAAAAAACACATTATTAAACTAAACCGTAATGAAACCGGCATATGAATAGATGGGATAGGATAGATAACTAAAGCAAAGTCAAAATGAAGCAATTGAATTGGGGCAGAATGCTGTGTTCCAAATAGGTTATGTAAGTGACTCTGTAAAGGAAAACTATGCTTTACTCACTTTTTAAGTTGTTGGATGGGTTAAATACACAAGGGTCTAGAAAGATAGCCATCTGTGCAGAAAACACACATTTATATGATAAATCAGTTGTGCAAGAGGTTTTCATTGTGAAAGATGGGCTCTGAGCATGAAAGGGACTTGGTAAAACATGGGTCAAGGAGTAAACTGGCATTTCTTACCAGAGTGCTGAAAATTTCAATACCTTCTGTATTGGTTAGAAGGTAGAATGAGTTTTGAACAAGTTAGCTGTCTTGGGAAAAAAAAAAAAAAAACCACTGAACGTGTTAAATAAATATTCTTAGGAGATGAGATCTGCTAATTGCTCTAGCAAATTTTATATGTCCTAAGAAAGTGTTTGAAACTTTCTTGTCAGTCATTCCACTGCCTAGTTATTGAATGATGTCCCTCTTCTACTAACTAGTCTGGGCACATAGAAACCCATGCAGTCATTGCTCTTAGGAAACTTATAGCCTGGTGTCTGTGGGGCTGTGGGTGGCTTATGATAAAGTAGTAAGCCAATGTTACAAGATGTTGTGAGATATTCCTATTCTCTCATAATTGCCATCCATGGCAAACCAAGAAAGCCTGAGTACCACCTCATTCTTAGAACCACTGAGCTGCTCCTCACTGCAGTGGCCCAGCCACTTCACAGGGGTTTTTTAGACTTTACAGAACAAGACTTTCTATTGCCCATGTTCATGCAAGGTGAACAGAGTGGAGGGAAGAAACTCACTGGGGTTTCCTTGTCAGTGACCTGGTAGGGAATGTATGGAGGAAGAAAGAAGAGTGGTCTCCATTCCCAGATTCTAAGTGGGGAAGAGAAAGGGAAGCTCTGGAAGGAAAGTTTGTACAAATTGGGGATACCTGAAAGAATATGGGAGAGACTGGCATTTTGCTTATTGTTGGAAGGCTCTTTGGGCAACATTTTGCGAACATGTCCCTATTTCTACATGAGTAGAGGAAAGACAATTGGAGTGGGACAACAGAGCTTAGAGAAGGGCAGTGCTTGAGAAGATGAACCCCACCCATTTGGTGTGTACTGATGCCAGAATATCCAATGGATCAAGTGGAAAGTGGCCAAAGAACTATCTTACTGGTATCTCACACAAAAGGATGGCCCCCTAAGCAAGGGGACACCAAGATTAAGAGCCTTGGGATAAGAATTTGGGGATAGGAGATGAACAAGAATAGACGAGACAGCTGGTGTGAATCCCCATGTGATGTCAAGGCCTTCTGAGACTCCCCTGTATCTTTGAGGGATCCAGCATTGGACACTGACTCCTGGAGTCCATTGGTGGCATTTGTGTAAGCCAGATCAACAATCACAACCATCAAGAAGAAAAACACAGCATGGAACAGTTAAGTACAATGATGTCACTTCCCTGTTTTTTTGTTCTCTACTTCTAACCCTCAGGAAGCTAAAGCTAGAAGGGAAAGGGGGTAGCCGCAGATCTTTGAATTGGATGTGAGATTCACATATTGAAAGTGAAATAGTTTTAATAACAAAAGAGACTAGAAAGTTTCTCTCTCTCAGATGTCTGAAAGTAATAGGAAACATATATTCCATATAGCATAAGTAAATACAAAATTGAATTTTTTTTTTTTTTACCTTTTTGAGTTGGGACTTGCCAATAACCAGTTATGCAAATAAAGAGTATAGTCCTAGAAACTGGTTGCTATGAAGAAAATAAAGGGAAAAAATGAGATAGAATTTAATGGAGGAAGGAGAGAGGAAGCTGCTTCCTCCTGCATAGGCAGGGGATTCCTATTTCATTCAATAAAATTTTATTGTTTTTCTGTCCACTCACTATTCTCAGCTTCGGGGATATAGTAATAAACAAAGCAGACAAAAGTAAAACCAACAGTAATCTTCTTTGAAGGTGTGAGACAGGAATGATATGAAGGAAGTAATCAAGGAAAGATATTGGGGTAAGTGAGAACAAGAAAGAAAGAAGCATAATGTGCTGGAGTTTCAAGAGAAAAGGTCAGTGGCTGGAGCCTATGAATAAGAAAAGATTTGGAGAAGGTACTAGGGTGAGAGAGAAGATCGGTCATAAGGACAGGTGAGACCCTGGGAGAGCATGCTGAAGAGTGGGGATTTTAGTCTGGTCCAATGGGAAGTCCATTGGAGATTTTTAAATTGGGGAAGTAAATGTTTATGTTTTAATTTATGTCTTATGTTTTTAGAAAAATTTTTCTGATTGCTTTGTGGCAGATGGAGGATAGGAAATAAGAAGGGAGATAGGGGAATAACATGTAGGCTCTCAATGTGTTCCCAATCTTACCTTTTCTTTGTAGTAAGAATAGATGACTTTGTCTTCTTTGGAGAAGTGTCTGTTCATATCTCCTGCTCACTTTTCGACTTGATTATTTGTTTTTCAGGTGTTGAGTTTGAGAAGTACTTTATAAATCTTAGATACCAGCCCTTTATCTGTAACATCATTTGCAAATATCTTCTCCCGTTACATGGGTTGTCTCTTTGTTTTGTTGACTGTTTCCTTTGTTGTACAGAAGCTTTTTATCTTGATGAAGTCCCATAAGTTGATTTTTGCTTTTGTTTCCCTTTCCTTTGGAGACGTGTTTTGAAAGAAGTTGCTGTGGCCAATGTAGGAAAGATTACTGCCTGTGTTCTCTAGGATTTTGATGGATTCCTATCTCACATTGAGGTCTTTCATCCATTTAGATTTTATCTTTGTCTATGGTGTTAAGAGAATGGTCACATTTCATTCTTCTGTATATAGCTGTCCAATTTTCCCAGCATGATTTATTTAAGAAAATGTCTTTTTTTCCATTGGATATTTTTTCCCGCTTTGTCAAAAGTTATTTGACCATAGAGTTGAGGGTCCACATCTGGGCTCTCTATTCTCTTCCACTGATCTAGATGTCTGTTTTTGTGCCAGTACCATGCTGTCTTGATGGTCACAGCTTTGTAATATAGCTTAAAATCAGGCAATGTGATGCCTTCAGCTGTGTTTTTCTTTTTCAATATTTCCTTGGTGATTCACGGTCTTTTCTGGTTCCATACACATTTTAGGATTGTTTGTTCCAGCACTTTGAAAAATGCCATTGGTATTTTTATCAGATGGTGTTGAAACTATAGATATACAAATGGCTAACAGACACATGAAAAAAATGCAACATCATTAGTCAACACGGAAATTCAAATCAAAACCACATTGAGATATCACCTTACAGAAAGGCAAAAATTGACAAGACAAGAAACAACAAATGTTGAAGAAGTTATGGAGAAAGGGAAGCCCTCTTACACTCTTGGTAGGAATACAAGTTTGGTGCAGCCACTTTGGAAAACAGTATGGAGGTTCCTCAAAAATTAAAAAATAGATCTACCTTATAACCCAGAAACTGCATTACTGGATATTTACCCCAAAGACAGAGATATAGTGAAAAGAATGGCTATATACACCCTAATGTTCATAGCAACAATGTCCACAGTAGCCAAACTGTGGAAGGAGCCAAGATACTCTTCAACAGAAGAATGGATAAAGAAGATGTTGTTCATATACACAATGGAATATTACTCAACCATCAGAAAGGATGGATCCCCAACATTTGCATCAACATGGATGGAACTGGAGGAGATTATGCTAAGTGAAATAAGTCAAACAGAGAAAGACAATTATCATATGGTTTCACTTATTTGTGGAGCATAAAGAATAGCATGCAGGACATTAGGAGAAGGAAGGGGAAAATGAAGAGAGGGAATCAGAGGGGGAGATGAACTATGAGAGACCATGGACTCTCGGAATCAAATTGAGGGTTGGGGGGATGGGGTAGGCTGCTGATAGGTATTAAAAAGGGCATGTATTGCATGGAGCACTGGGCGTTATATCTAAACAATGAATCATGGAACACTACATCTAAATGATGTACTATATAGTGACTAACAACATAATAATTTTAAAAAAAGAATAAATGGTGCTGGTCACTTTTCAGTACTCCCTTTTCTTCATTTCAGAATAATCAGGGATGGAGTTACTTTGATCTGAGAAAATTAAAATGTTCAGCACTTTTGGGCTTTAGCAGGCTTAGAAAGAATTTAATTGATTTAGGCTAAGTAAGACTTACATTAAACTGATTGCTTTTAATTTAATATTATCCTTCATCTGAGAATGGAAATTATTTTCACATGGTTGGCAATATTGGAAATAATTACTCAACTTCGATTGATAAATGGTCTAAAAATTACTTTATTAGCTTTTCTCAGATCTTTCCACATCTTATTACAAATAACACTACCCACATGAGAGAAGAGCCATGAGAAGGGTTAGGGACATCCTATGAGTGACGTAAGTAGAGACTGAAATAACATGATCTCCTAATGTATGATGCACTGATGGTATTTGGTAAAACCATCTGGAAGAGGCCCAAACTGAGACAACAATTCCACTTAATAAACTCCATTGATTGATGTTCATCAACTGATAATGTGAACTCAGGTTGAACTCTAGTCACAAAACTTGGAAAGAGGGATGCTTGAGAAATTATATGTTCTTCATTGTGAAATGACTGACCTGAGCCTAAGATCAATTCTAAGACTGACTCTAAGGGGTGGATAATTTCAAGGCCAACCTAATAAAAAATTGAAACCACTCAGCACCTGTTGTTCCTCTCAAATTCTATTCCCTAACCCATCTATACTGAAGAACTTTTTGGATACCCACTGGAGGACTGAAATTCTTGTCTCTAATTTGAACGAAGAGTCACAGTTCTCTATAAGCCACAGTCAAACAGTCACTAGATGTGTTAGGCAACCAACACAATCTAGGATCTCATAGATCTGGAGGACTGTTTTTTATCATTAGTAAAACTCCATGTGGATTAATGCATTGTTCACTAGGGAAATGTGGTTTAGTAACTCTGGTCATGATTTTTTTTTTTTTTTTAACTTTGCTAAACTGTGGAAGACACCAAGATGTCCTTCAACAGATAAATGGATAAAGAAGATGTAGTTCATATATATGATGGACAATTCCTCAGCCATCAGAAAGGATCAATACCCACATTTGTATCAACATGAATGTAACCAGAGGGGATTACGCTAAGTGAAACAAGCCAATCAGAGAAAGACAATTATCATATGGTTTCACGCATATGTGGAACATAAGGAATAGTACAGAGGACAAGAGGGGAAGGGAGGAAAAACTGGGAAGAAATCAGAGAGGGAGACAAGCTCGGGATTGCAGAAAGGGAGGTGGGCAGGGGAATGGGGTAACCAAGTGATTGGCATTAAAGAGGATACATGGTGTAATGAGCATTGGGTGTTATACTCACCGAATGATTTATTGAACATTATATCAAAAACTAATGATGTACTAATTGAATTTAAATTAAAAAAAGAAAACAATGGTTTTTATTTTTTCTTTAAAGGTATAATGCAGGCTTATTATAGAAAATTTGGAAGTTAGGCAAATGTACAAAAGGAAAAAGCCTAAAATTCACTATAAATACAATCCCTAAGCATATAGACACACACAGACACACACCCAATGAGATCTTACTACAGGACCCATTGGTAATCTTTCAAACATGCATAAAAAACTCATTCCTTGTCATTAAATCAAACAGATGTTAGCATAATGTGAATGTTAAGTCTTGTCCTAAAATTTCCATAATGTACCAGAACTTAGACGTTTAAAGCAGTCACTTTGGGAGTTCATGGTACACATTTATTCAAATGCTGATGCTGAGCAACACAGCTTTGTGACAGTCTTTTGTTGTCCATCAAGGGAAGGCAGGTGACACATGGCCAGGGCCTTGCCATACCCTGTCTTTTAGGATAGGAGAAATGAAAGCTCAGACATCCCTTACCCTCAACCCCAGGGCAAGGCTGTCAGTGTGTCTCGTGTGAGGGACGAGGAGGGGGAGGACTACATGTGACACGAGACTCTTTGGTTTAACTTTGTGTCATAGGCATGAGGGTGTCATGGAGCCCCTTAGAGATTTCTGACTCAGATCTGCCCTGTCTTTGAGATGACAGGGAGTCTCCAGAGATCATTTGGAAGTCAGGCCTTCCTCTGTGGGTTCCTACCCTATGCCTATCCCTCTCTTTACTGTTGAGGGAAGGCTCTAAATTCCAGGCAGGTTAATTATAATTGAGCTCACTTCATACCAATGGAAGCCTTTCAAAAACCCTGCCTTAGAGACAAAATTTGAAATAAACGCAGTCCCTGTCCTCATGGAGGACACAGAATAATAAAATTGCTCTTTTGCTTTATTTTTAATCACAGTGCCATTTCAGCAGCCAGGCACTTGGGATACTTGACTAAATCTCATTTTTTTTCTGGGACATTCCTTTGCCATCCCTCACGCGTTATTTCATTTGTGTCTGGACCACCATGCAGCTAGGATGCAGGCTGAAGTCTCCCTCCCTCTTCTGCACATTCTCTGCTCTTGGCTTTGTTCATACCTTCATTCCTTCACATTTATCCTACTGGGTTTAAAATCTTAAAAATGGACTGAGAAGAACAAATCATCAAGATAATACATGTACATGTCTGTAACAAATGTTTTTTCATGAAATTATAATAAAAATCATAATACTGACATTAATTGATCACTAGGATTGCCCTGGGCACTATTCTAAATGTTGTGTATATGAACTCGTTCACTCCTCACTATCACGTGTTGAGAAGGTACTATTGTGATTATCAACCCTATTTTGCAAATAAAAGTAATGAAGCACAGAGAGGTTAAATAGTATATTCAAGACCTCACAACTAGTATATGGTAGAGCTTGGATTTGAACCTATGTGTCCTGTCTGTAAGAACTGTGTTTTTAACCACAATGCTATTTGGCAACCATTCTTTGTTCCAGCCTCTCCCCACTACTCATTTCAGGTCCTAGAAATAAAAATTCACACAGGCAGTCTTGTTATTCTCTAAAGAACTTATTTGGGGTATTTTGGGGGGAAATTCTATTGCACAAATCACATCTCCTCTTCCTTTCTAATTCACCAGTTACTGTTCTCTTTTGTTTTTAGTTTTCTAGATCTTTACTGAAATATCCGTATGTTGTTATTCTTTCTTCTGTTCTTTAAATTTTGTTACCATTTACTATGATTAGAAGGAGGCTTAGAAAGGAGAAAATATATATTCACTTGATCATTGTGCTATCTTGAATGAAAGGTGTATTTTGACCTGACTTAGAGAGGTGTGACTTGCATTAGGGTTCCCCGGGTGTACCTTTGATCCACCACCAGGCTGCTCTCTCAAACTTGACTTCCACTTTAGGCTTCATACTTTTCTGTATGTCTACTTCCCATCTCTAACCCCTTCAGTCTTTCTTGAAACCTACAGTTGAACATGATCTTTCTCCTTCATCTCAATTCCTGGAACACCTGTGGTACTTCACTGGCAATGTGCATCAAGATTTCTCCTTCATTACAGTCATTTCTATGCACAATTTCACTTCCATGCTGCACAGAAGCTTCTAATGCGTAGTTGCCAAATCCTTTTGTAGTGGGAAAACCTGGGCTTGAAATCAGGTGCATTTGTACTCAAATGATAATTACAGGAGTAGGAAAGATTAAAATTTACAAATTTTTGTAAATAGCTGTAGGAAAGAAAAAAAATTTGATAGGATTCAACTACTGCTTATGATGAAAAAAAAAAATACCCCAGCAACTGGGAAAGGTTGATGATGGTTATAGGTGAAAAATTATAGGAAACATTATTCTAAATGGGCACACAAGTTCAGACATAATCCCTTTAGAAAAAGAGGAAGAAGAATGTCAACTACCACTGCCCCTGTGTAACATATTACTCAAGATAGCAGCTAAAACAAATCTTAGTTTCCACGACCTTTAGTTGTAGTCATGCAGCTAACTCTGGCCAATGGCATGGGAGTGAAGGTTACCATTTATCCCACTTGACAGTCTGTCTCAGAAAAACTCATGGGAATGTCCTTCTATTCTTCCCCCCTGCTAGGTGATTGGAAAGATGACTTTGCAGAGCAAGAGGAATGGTAAGCCTAGAACCCTGAATGACTATATGGAGCAGAAATCATTTACCATCCCCTCTCAGATTCACACTGGACAGTTATATGAGCAAAATTATGAACTCTAATTGTGCTGAAACCTAAAACTTTGGTCTTGCTTGTTGTAGTATTTAGCCTGTCTAATACAAGAATGGGGATGCTACCATAGCAAAACCCTGAAATATATGACATGGATTTAGTATCTTGGTGTCAGGAGACAAAGAATGAGATATTACTTTAGGGAAGTGGACTAGTCATGCTATGTCGATGTAAGTTATTTGGTGAGTGCTGTCTACAATAACCTGGAAGGGATTACTATGTGCCTTCTGTGTCTATAGCTTAGGAGATGGTTGGAAAGAGCCCAAGTTTTAGTGTTTGTTAATTGTCACAGCTTTTAACAATATTATAACAAAAATGAGTTTAGGAAATAATTGGCTGATCCAAGAAGAAATTAAGAATCTCAAAGTGTTGTGGAAAGCAAATGCTTTGGGCCTAAAACAGTGGGACAGATAAGACTGAAAAAGACATCAATGTTTCTCATTAACCAAAGAACTCAGCCCTGGGGCTGAGAGCACATCAAGAATATTGCTTTTCATTATAACCCATTATTTAAGATGGCTCAAAGAAGCTGTCATTAAGTTAGAGGCAAGGATTAATGCAAGTATACAAAGAAATGAAAAGATTTAGAATTTTGTCTCAGATATAACTTTGGATGTAGTTACAGGAAAATGGAGCTGACTGAAAGCAAGCTGAACAGAAGTCACTTTATTTTCTAGGGGATTTGTGTTGCCACAGTAAGTTTGAGCCTGGCTTGAAAAAGTTTTTTCCTATTTCTCTATAAATCAACCCTACCACCATTGGAAAATGTGCTACCAAATTTGTATAGCTCATAAGCAGGGCGCAACATTCACTTCAAATATGGCCATGGAATCTAATGACCAGGAAGAACTTACTCAGTGCAAAGCCAAGTGCAAAGCATATTGCTATAGAGAACAACAGACACTTCCATATCCTGCTCAGGAGCCTACACAGTGTTTGCCCATCAGATTCTCTCAGTGCCACGGACCAATGACTGATGTGTGTTTCACATTCATCTCTTTTTGGATGACTAATTTTTATTGCAGATGTCCTAGCTCCATCACTGTGTATTGGATATAGCTGTGGGAAGAAAACTTGACTTCTTAGCTTGTTGGTTGTCTGATGAGGAGAAACTACCTTTCAGCCTGATGAGAAAACTGTATATGACCAAGAGGTCCTGGGCTTTGAGCTGCATGCATTAACAGAGGGGAGAAGAGTATGATATGTGTGTGAGAATAAAGGGCATACATGAGTATGTCGTGACCAGAGGCATGAGTTGTGGTAGAAACTGCCAGCTGCCCGTTAAAATCTGTTCTACTTTTATTCCTGAGCACAAGGCTTGAGTTTTCCCAGACTCCCTTGCTGTTAAGTGTGGTGGTGTGACTGAATAGTAGAGAATAGAATATGAGTCGAGAAGCAGCCATTCCCCATCCCTTCCTTTCGGTTCTTAATTCATGGGAGGGGTGGATTAAACATCCTGTATGTGCTTCTACTTATTATTTCCCTCTTCTGGAATGGTAATTTCAAGGGAAATTTGGAAACCGATTTTGACGATGGCAAAGATGCCATCAGCTTAGGTCCATGAATGACTATGTGAAGGATAATCTCTGTTCCCCACAGACCTGCAATATTTCTGTACCATTACTTGAACAGAAAAATAAACTTCCTATGTATTAACATCATTATGTTTGGGGTCTTAAATTGCTCTAATTAAAACCACATACATTCTAGTGGGTGGGATAATGTAGCAGGAAGTTCAGGCATTGACAATACTCAGACTCAGATGGAGGGCAACGGATAACCTGATTAGGTTCAGAATCACAACCACATCAGGTCTGGGGGATACAGAGAAGTATCGCTCACAGGAAGAGGGCTATCCAAGTGGTCAGCAACCAGACGGAAGAGTTAGGATTCAAGTCCATTTTCCAATCCTAGTAGAGGAATTGTGGGAAAAGCCATTCTTATAAATCCAAAAATCAGGTATTTGTCACTTGAAAAAACTTTTTCAAACTACCAGGAAACACAGTATTATTCTCATTTCCAAGTATGTCTGCAGAAAACTTGAGAAAAAAGAAAAAAAAAGAACTCTTGGTCTACCCTAGATTTTGTTTTCAATTTTTTTTTTTTTTTGAGAGGGAAAGAGAGAGAACATGTGTTGCGCAGGGGAGGGACAGAGAGAGAGAGAGACAGGGCTCAATCTAATGACCCTAAGATGACCGGAGCTGACATCAAGAATCAGATGTTTAACCAAGTAAGCCATGCAGGCACCACTTGGTCTATCCAAGTTTTGATTTCAAGAAGAGTTACTAGAAATATAAGTAATAATGAGTCATTGTGGTAGGTTCTGTTCTGAGCTCAGGGGAGGAGCCATGACATGAAGATCCTGTGTATTGCCCTTGAGACTCTCACAGTACACGCTGCAAGTAAGAGGAGAGTAAACCACATGATACGAGAGGTCATGCAATAGAGCTGTATTAAACAAGAATAAGGGGAGACTGCTGGGAACTTGGACTCCCATATATGGGAAGCTTTGTAATAACCCTGAGGTGAGGAGATCAAAGCAAATTATAATTAAAGATTTTTAAAAAAATTATGACATGGTTATCATTACATAGAAGACTGTATATCATTACATAGAGCTTTAAAAGTGGAAAAGAACTGTTATATGTCAGGGGAAATGGGCAACATAACTCCTGTACCTTTTGTTCCAATGGTCCCGGTGAGAGAGATGACAGTTTCTTTTGCTTTCCTTTTGGGTTTTCTGTATAAGCCCCTGTGGGAAGCACAACCACTGCTGAATGGGGTGGCTATCAGATATCTGGGTATAAACACTATCTTCTAGAAGACTTAGTGTGAGGGGGAAACAGATGCATGATTTTTTGCCTTCTGTTGTTGGGCCAACACTGCTATTCCTTAGGTCTCTAAGAGGAAGAAGTAGCCTGATTCTTTCAAACAAGGATTTAAATGATGTGAAATAAGTTGAGCTCATGGAAGATCATATATATACCTGCTCCTAACATTGTATCAAACTAATACATGTCTTAATACGAGAAAATAGTTTTTAAGTCAACAGCATATTAAAGAAAATAGGATCACTTTCCTTTTAAAGTGTACAGACCAAGTTATTCTATTAATGAATTTTTCTGTTTTGCACTTTATTTGAACATTTATCCTTCAGTTTTCAAGGACGATTTTTGCCAAGTCACAGCACATATCGAGCACACCCACAAATGTGTTTCATGAGATATGGACAATGGTGCAATACCAAGATGTCGCTGGTGTTCAGTTTTAACAGAGAGCTCTAGCTTCGAGATATTCAACAGGATCCTGCAACGTTGGTACCATTTCATATTAAATTAGTTCTCCTTAACAACAAGAAAAAAGAAACTATTGAATATTACTGCACATTTTTTCTGAACTTATTAACTTATGCATGTTTATTTTTGTTGTGGTGGTTGGGAGTAAACATACTATTTTCTATGTTTGCAAGAATAAACTTGTACCTAGCTCAAGGGTTTTGTAAAGATCACACTAAGCATTTAAAATAGTGTTTAGCACATGGTAAATGCTCAATAAATATTAACATATCATTATCCATGAAGCCTGTGTTTAAAATAAATTTAAATGGCAAAATATTTCTTGAATGCATGATTGTACTATGGTGCTATGGTAATAAAAAGGAAAAAAATTCAAACTTGTTTCTGCTGAAACCTTAAAATCTAAAACATATAAAAAAAGACATATACTGCCAATGTTCACATTTATGTAGGTAGCAAAATGAAACAAATCATTGTTATAATCACAACAAGTTCACTTAAGGAGATGAGACAGTTTAGGAAGGTTTATGAATCCAGAAAGCACCCAGAATTAGAAAAGAGAATTCTCTTTTTGAAGAGAATGTGTCTTTTTTAAATGTTCAGTTAGCCAGTATATAGTACATCATAAGTTTTTGTTGTAGTGTTCAATGATTTATTAGTTGCAAAGAGAATGTGTCAACATGATCAAAACTTTCTGGGATTAAAAGTCAGTAGAATCAGTTATTCCAAAAAGAATGGCTATGCTTCTGTCAGTTTAATAGTTGTTTAATATCCAAAAATTTTGACTTCTTACTTTGAGGAAATTTTTATCTGGTAAATTATATACACTGTAACTGACACTTGAAGTTACACAATATTTAAATTATAGGTTGGTTCCATTATTGGTTGTTAAGCACAAATGGCAAAAATGTTTTTCATAACACTCTGAATCTTCATATGCTTTCCGACCAATTCTCTAAGAAAAGAAAGAAAGCAAGTCAGATGTACAAGTAGGGAAGGCTTTCCCCCCACCCCCCAATTACAAAACCTACACTGAGTGAGTGAGTTTGTTGGACATTTTAAAAATGATGAAAATTAGTAATTACTTCCTTTATCACCGAGAACCTATATTTCTAAACCTATTGTCTTCAAAACAAACTTACCTTTTCAATTTACTGTCAAGTAACATTTTAAAGCTACTGATGACAACTGAAATCTAAAAGGCAACTGATTTCGTTTCATACGTCTACTCAGTGAAAAACGCATATTGTCATATTCCAGCGACAAAAGATAAGAAATACTGACTTTCCTGTTTTGTCCAACAAAAAATGATATGGCAAAAAGAAAGGTGGGAATAGCCTTCAAAGGCTAAATATTTCCACAGGGCATTTAAAGTGCATTGGCTATAGAGCTCAATGCTGCCTTGCTGGTAGCGAGTAAGGAAGAGTTCGTCACAGATGATGTTAATCAGAGCTGCCATTTATTGAGCACCTCCTGGGTGCTGGGCATGCCCTCCATGCCTCATTTTCACACCAATGTCAAGACATTTTTGCAAGGCAGTTAGTCTTACCCTCACATTGCAGATAAGGAAACTGAAGTTGCGTGAGTAAACAAGCAAGGGTTCGAACTCTGGATCCAAAATTGATTCTCTTTCCATACCATGCCAGATGAAGCCTTTGTAGCACTAGGAATAATGTCATTTTAAATATTAAGAAAAGCATCCTGAAATAAGAGCAGGTTTTGTGAAGCCTCACAGGAATCACAAAAATGAATTAAAGTCCCTGCACCCAAGGACTCACAGTTAAGTAGGGGATAGAATTCAGACCATAGTAAATGCAGCAGAAGACTATGGACTCCAGGGAAACAGACTGCGGGTTTTAGAAAGGGAGAGGTGGGGAGGGGTGGGTGAGCCTGGTGCTGGGTCTCATGGAGGGCACGGACTGCATGGAGCAGCAAGGGTTATATGCAAACCATGAGTCATGGAAAACTACATCAGGAACTAACGGTGTACTGTTTTATGACTAACATAACACAATAAAAAAATTCACAACAATAACAGCAACAACAAAACAAGATGCACAAATGCCGTGAGGATTCAGACTACATGTTTCCATCTAGAAACTGCAAGCGGGTTATCGGGAAGCTGCCCGTGCACATACACCCGCTGAACAGAGCTGAGGACCCGAGATACTCATTACATAGATAGCCCCTGATGCTGTGACAGGCTTGTGCACGATACTGGGTAGAATTTTGTATTGCTTTTTGTTTGAATGACATTTGGCTCTTAGGAATTTCCTATGAGAAATGTGCTGCCTTTGATAAGACAAATACTGAGAAGAAAGCAGAAGGCGGTTGATCTATTGCTGCATATGAGTTTACTGAAATAGCCCTTCCACCTTGTCATTCCGTGGCTTCCCCATGTTCTTCCTTCACAAATTTCTCGTCTTTCTCCATTCATTTCCCCTCGTGGAAACCCCCTGCTCACACCTACACAAGCAAACATATGGACTGAAGGATCAAATTTTCTTATCAGCTCTATTCCCACCCCTGATTCGGGTCTCAATTTTAAGAAATTCAACATGAACCATTCATGTCAGCCTCCAAGGTAAGATTTCTTCATGATAGTCTTAGGCTGATTGAATTATTAAACTACAAAGACCGTAAAGGAAATTCCTCCTACAAACATTAATTGCAATAGTGAAAAGTCCACAGATAGAAGTGTAGAGAAATTAACTGGAAGAGTTCCAGGAGGTTAAAGGAATTCATACTTTAATTATTCTCTGAGTTCTTTTGCTCTTGTTGAGAAGGGACAGCCACTCTAGTCTATTGTCTTTGACTTGTAAATTAGAGACAAGCCAACTCTCCTGTACTTGGTTCAACATTTTGTTTTTATTGAAAAAAGTACATTTCAAATTGCCTTGGTGCTTGAGTAATTCAGTAGATTAAATTAACCTAATAATACGGTTAAACTACTTTTAAAAATATGTAACAACAGAAATCTGCCCTTATTTTCAATTTCACACAAAAACCCTCTCAGAACAAACAAGTAGGTTAAAATTTAGACTTTGTAATTTATTTAAAAAAAAATTGAACTTGCTGAGCCCAAATATGTACATAATATTATTTACTTAATTATCACACAATAAAAAGCCACATGGATTTTTAGTCATTTGGAAGTAGACAATCACACTCTCTGTTTTTATATTGCTTTTTAAGTTTTGTTATAAATGAGTGATAGCTCTATGGTTACAAAGCAATCGTCTAATGTCTAGAAATTTCTTTTGGATTATTTAGGCTAATTTTCGAAGCTTTCCTAAAGAGAAAATAGGACTGGATAGATTAAAGAATTCAAATGAGAATACAGGACAACCTATTAGCATATTCACCTGCTTGTCAAGTTTGCCCTTCTTATTGCATTTATAGAGTTACTCAGTTTCATTATACTGCATTTAGAGAATTATTAAGTTTGCAAGGAAATGTCATTAATTCTTTTCTTTGTCAGGACTCCATGACCTCTTATATAAATAACTCTGCCAGTGGAACCAAAAAAGAGTTCACACTTGACTGTCAGACAAATTCCTTGAAATAGGTCATTCACACATGTGTAACATCTCACCTCTTCAAGTGGGAAAACCTTTTTGTGTCAATTTTTGCATTAGAGGATGAACGTGAATGTCATTTTATACATCTATATCTATGTTATCTGTAATGTATGTGTTTATGCACGTGTGTACGTAAGGGATCTCCAAACACAAGCCTTATCAGTGTAACTAAAATATCATTATCATCGGTGTACTACCCCATCTTGCAGTGGAAAGAAATATTAGGATTTCAGGTCCCCTTAATATATTTAAAACAATGACAAGTCTCAGAATTCTGGGATGAGAACTTAATACCATCCAGACATTACAAGCTTTTCATTTGACAGCACAATCACTGAACTGTAATAAAATAGAATAAGTCATAAAGAACTACAGACGAAGTCAACTGGAGTTTGGGCATCAGAATTCTAAATCAATTAATTATAAAAATAACACTAACACACAAAAGCATGCATAAAAGGAAATAATTGCTCTTCATTTTGTAATGTTAATGAGTAGAGACATTTTCCATCATCGAGTCACTGGACTCCTTATGATGAAATTTTCATCTTGAAGTTGTACTGCGTAGGAAGGTATACAATATATTGGAGTATGTAATTCACACGTTCGTTTTTCATTTGACTGAAGTCTTGTGTCTTTGACTTCTTCCAAAATTTGGCTTAAGGATCAGATTCTCATGAATTACTTTTCTGTGGAGAATTATAGAGAGGGGGAAAAAGCAATAGTATGAGTCACAGTTCTATTTAAGCAAAACAGGAAATTAATGCATAAAATACACTTTAGAATTCTACATTCTCACAGAGTTGTCCTTGAATATAACTGTAAATATTGAATGAAAGGAATTTTCTTTCAGATTAGCACTATAAAATAAAAACATGTAAAGAAAGGATTCTTAGAAAATCTATTCTAAAAGCCTTAGATAAGGCACAAACATAATTACTCTGCTCCTAATTTCTACAGAGATGAGATGCCAACACGAAACTTGTATAGGGGCTGAATATAGTGGGAAGGCAGCAACTGATAAGTGAGTTAAATTACATATAGGTCTCTGAATCTAAGGCAATCTCCCTCATCTATAATCTCTATGGGAATAACTTTGTTCCTTGGACATCAGCAAGGAGAAGTCTGTACAGCACCTCACATCTAAATTCCTCTCTGATACTAACATATGGGGAAAGGGAGCAGGGTTGGTCTCTTTCATCAAACCTGATGCTCAACCTTTCTTGGCTACAAAGTTGAATTTGTGTTACTTCTGGAGAGTGCATTAAAGGGGTGAGAAGAGCTTTTGCTCTTGTTTAAACAGTGTTCTCTACAGTTTTCTTCCTTTGGGGTATCAGAGGAACTGTGTATCCCAAACATTCTCCTGTGAGAAATGAGCTGCCACCAAGGACAGCTAACTCAGATCCAACTCTTCTTACTTCCTAGCAGGCAAAAACTACATGCAAATTCAGGGGATTAAAGTAATTAATACTTTACCCCCCAACATTTCCAGTTCTCATTTATAGGGCACGTCCCTCTGTCTCTTATTGTCTTTGACTTCTATGTTTCTTTACAGCAGTATGCTACAAAAACAGGACTAGAGTATTTTTAGAAACTCTTATGTATTTCCCAATATTTCCTGTGAGATGGGATCAGATTTTATAACCATTTCACTAATTTTCTGAGACACACTTAATAACTTCATTTGCACCAATATGGGGAAATGAAAAAAGCCTGAAATCTGGTTCATCTGACTTTCCCCGTCTTTTCCATATATTTGAGGCATGAACTGGGAACCAAAGCATTCATCTTGCTAATGTAGAAATGCACATAATTCCCTGAAGCATATTCTGTCTTCTCCCATGCCATTTGCCATGTTGTCCTTCTGCCCCAAGATGCCTTGTCTTGCCTTGGGTAATGTTCATGGTTTTGGGTGGTAAGCACTCCGTTTAGAAACAGCATCAGAACATTTTTTTTAAAAAATAATGCATTATGTAGATAAAAATTACAGATATTAGTTCTACCTGCAAGTCCTAAAACAAAGTATCCTTGTGCATGAAGTGGTTCTGCGCCCGACTTCAAACTTTAAGTATCAGCCGATGGGGTTTTACTAATCCTTTTTGCTAAGAACTTTGTATATGGAATTTACTCTACAAAGCATGACCTTCCTGGGACTAAGGAATTATGTAATAATCACAGTTAAACTTACAGGACAATCCACAAGATAATTTGATGAGGCAAGTCCTGCTCTAATAGGTTATGCAGCTGGAGTGAATCTTTAAAACTTTCTTTCGCCACTCCAAACTCTAGGAAACCCAGCAAGTCCTTTGAAGACAGGTGCTTAGTCCCAGGTTAAAACTAGAATCCAAAAATTTATAGTTCTTCAGTCCTATCGTGAATTTTTAAAAGATTTTATTTATTTATTTGAGAGAGAGAGCACGGGGACAGCAGAGGGTGGGGGAAAGTGAGAATGTCAAGCAGACTCCCCGCTGAGCTCAGAGTCCGGGCAGGGCTGGCTTTCAGGATCCTGAGATCATAACCTGAGCTGAAACCAAGAGTCAGATGCTCAACTGATTGAGCCACCCAGGTGCCCCTGTCATGAGTTTTTGTAATTATGGAAAAACCCTAGTCAGTTTTGTAGGGGGAGTTAGGTCCTTTTTGCTTGAGCCTCACAGAGAGAGATTCATTCTTGGTGGACATCTGCCAAGATAGACATCACTTGGATTTATGCTTCAGGTGACATCTAATAGGAACTATATACTCATCATCAAGAATATACAAGAGGCCATCATGAATGAAATAAATGGAATTGTCTTGGTATTTAAACCAACAGCTGAGGCAGCAACCACTACTTAGCAATTCTTAGGAATTGCTCTCATGCTGGTACAGAGGTTCCAACACTGTTAGAATCGACATTTTATTTTTTTCTGTAAGAGAGAACTAATTTTTTTTAACCTAAAAGTCTCCTATTTTTCTTCAGTTGGAAATGAATATTCTTTTTAAAAACCACTGTGTAGGCTAATACTGCTCTGTGTGAACAAAACTGACCTGCAGTTTTCCAGGTGTTGTGTATCTATTTAGCACCTGCAGGTGGAGGTAAAAACGGGGGCCAAGGAACTGGCCATTTGTGCAGAGAAGGTCATTCGGGTGTGGAGCCTACATCACTTATTACAGCTAACAGGCATTAGCATTTACTATGGTCAAGAACTCTTCTAAATGCTTACTTCTTGTAGCTCACTTAATCCTCATGAAACATTATCATTATGTCCATATTAAGTGATCTCCACATTAACTATCATTATCTCCATAGTAGAAGCTTGCTCACGGTTACACAGCTAGTTAAGTGTTGGAGTATGGATTCAAAGCCAGGTCTGGCTGTAGATCAGGAGCTATTAAACTATATCCACTGTAGGGTCTCCTAAACACACACCCTTGCAGTTTGGAAAATAGGAAGTATACAAAAGAACTTAACTTTTGCTTTTACTTATAGCATTTGTTTTAGGTTTTTTTTTTAGAATAAAAAAGAAACTTTGTGCCTAAGGGATAATTTCACTATGCTGAAGACAAATGTTCCCATAAAAAACATCTTCCAGAGGTAACATTGATGAAATAGAATGTAAATGAATACGAATTGGGCATAAACTTCCCAACACAGAAAGAAGTAACTAATTTATTTCCCTCCCCAAAAGGCAAACGATATTAAGAATATCAGCACCAACCTAGGTTCTTGTTTCTATAGAACTTCAAAGTCTGCATTTTCCGGGGACGAATGTTGGACAGGAAGTGAACGTTTCTATGAATAAAAATCAGACAAATATTAATGCCACAATTTTCAAAACTTAAGACCATATAAAGAAAAATGCCTCAAGTTCAAATCTTTTTGTTTTTGGTTAACGTTTGTTTTCTCTTGATTAAAATGTGTTTTGTAGAGGTTACTTTTGGAAAAATTCACAATTTCATAGATACTTGCAAACTGATTTCAACTTGTAATTGTCTTTCAAATAGTATTTGATATTTCATAGATGAATTATTACCCCCAAACATTGACTTTCATATTTCCCTGCTGTAATGAAAAGTTAAAATGGAAAGTTTTTTAAAAAGAGGTAAGGTCTCTTAGCATACTGATTATGATCCAATTTTTCTATATACAAATGGAATATTTTCTCTGATTTTTACTAAGTATTTTAATGACTTTTCTGATTTTAGATCATCAGCCAAGAGACAAGACAACTCATTTTGCCATATACACCCAAACACAAGGAGATGATTTTCCCCCAGTATTTGTATAGCAGACCAGAGGACTTACCTTACATTCAAGCTTTACTACATCCCTCATATCACAGCAAACATTCTCAATGACTTTTACTAAGAAGTATTCTTTAGAAAAGATACATTTACATGTAGCAATGATAATCCATCATAGGTTTGGACCATTATAGAAGTCACCTAATAGAAGTTGTTGTTACATCCCTGTCATTGCAAAGTTGTTGCCCCTCTAAATAAGCCTTTTTAAAAGAATATACATAGTGGCTAAGGTGTGGAGAACACAAAGAGAGATCAAGAAGAGAAGATGAACAATAGCTCAACCGTATCGTTCTTTGGTGACCAGATACCTATCGATCTAGGATTACAGTTCTAATTATGGCATCAGAAACACACACACAAAATTTTGTTTTAAACATGTGAGGTCGCAAGTTAGAGTAAAGGTTATGTGCTTTGAAATGCTGTGTCACATGGATTTAAAATTAGCTTTAGTGATGAAAAAAATCACCCATGTTGGAAAACATGTCGGTGGGGTTTGATGAATATGTACCAGGAAATATGAGACTGAAAAAGAGCAAAAGTTTTAAACATATGTAGATATATCATGTTATTTTAAATATTTTGCAAACACAAGTCAAAGTACATATGTAATTGGAAATTTGCCTGTTTTATGTATATCCATCAAAGTATACTAAATCAAGTGAGGCAAAAACTTTGGAAAATTTTTCACTAGAAACTGGGGGACAGTTTTATATTTTGGGTTCCTTTATAGGGCAAATGCAAAAAAAAAAATCCACTAGAATAGCCATGACTTTTACGTGTATGGCTGAAAAAGATGGAGTTTTATGCAGTTTAGTTTCTCTTTGAGTTTATCTGAACCCAAAGGAATAGAGTTGCTCACACCAGCACTTACAGCAAAATTAAAAACTGGATTCTCACCTTTGTCAGTTGGCTAATACAGAAGGCAATTGCGAGGATAACTGTAATGATACCAAGCATCACTGCATAAATAATCCCTATTATCACTGAGGGAGAAAAAGAGAACAGAAAATTACAAAAGTATGAGATAAACTACCACATATCAACTTAAAAATACAATAGGTAAAATCAGGGTAATATCACTTTACCATTTTATGGAAAATACATTAATATACTTTCATGTATGCTATATATTTTCAAAAATTAGGTTTTTCACAGTAACCATGTGGGAGACTGGAACTTTGAGTACTAACATCTTTGTCCAAGGTCACACATCTAATGACGACAAGTCTCCAGAGTTCAACTCACTCCTATTGTTCTGGACAGGACCTCACAGGCATAATTATGGAGAAAAGCCATGTGGACATCCTGCGGCGATATGGAAGAAACCACAAACTCATATTTTCAAAGTTATGAGAGAAAATAATGTCTTGATGTACAAAGGGTATTGGGGAGATCATTGAATCAGCAGTTTTGGAGGAAATAACTCAATATAATATACCCTAGTATATAAAATATGTATACTAATTAGTATAGTTCTAATGTAATATACAAAATACCCTATACTGGAAGTATACTAAAAATATTTCTCAAATCTTTTACATGTTGAGAATGAAACAGTTTCAATTTAATGAAACAGTTTCATTAAGTTTCAATGAAATTGAAACTTAAGTGAAATTTAAGTTATAGGTAGTCTTGCCTATTCATGAGTACTTCTACTTTCAAATGAAGTAAATAGAACTGAAGGCTAGACATACAAGTAAAAGGGCATATTTATTTGGCCCATTTATAACTGAAAGGTTTATTATTGATTTTTTAAAAAGTAAATGTAGGTTTTTTTTGCCACAGGTGTTGCCCAGCCTTCCTGTCCGTGTAGCTTTAACTCACGAGCTGGTGATTCGGTTCTACAATCCATTTTTCTCGTATGAAGAATGGATGCAGGCCAAGTGTGAAGGGAGGCTTAGAAAGGCTGAATAGTAAATGAGCACATAAATCAACTAATGCCAGATCCACAGCAGCACCTAAGAAGTGGGGATGACAGTCCTCCAGTCAGAGAGGGCTGGGAGGATAACCCCAAAGTGGTGGCGTAGGGCCCCGAATGAATCAGGATTGAGATATTTATTTATTTGCAAATAAATTTTATTTATTTATTTATTTATTTATTTATTTATATTTATTCCTGAGATGTGCCAAGTAATCAGATGATTTTAAGCTCCTTGCTTTCTTTACAAGTAAGAAACAAGGATGTTCAATGGTTTTATAAGCTCCTATGAGACTTTTCTCAAGTACCCATGCTTGGTTAGAAAGCTAAAAAACTCTAAATTATGTACTGCTAGTTCCAAAATATTTAGGAAATTAAGAAATGCATATTTTAATTTTAAAAAGAGTGTATTTTGCTTGCCTCTACAATTTTATATCATGAAAGTTAATAATATGCCTTCTTCTGTTTTAAAAACTGATGCTTTTGGGGGCGCCCAGGGGAGCCTCAGTCGTTAAGCATCGGCCTTCAGCTTGGGTTCTGATCCCAGGGTCCTGGAATTGAGCCCCATATCAGGCTGCCTGCTCAGCGGGAAGTCTGCTTCTCCCTCTCCCACTTCCCCCGCTTATATTCCCTTTCTCACCATGTCTCTCTGTCAAATAAATTTTAAAAATCTTAAAAAAAAAATTGCTGCTTCTTGGGGTGCCTGGGTGGCTCAGTCAGTTAGGCCTCTGACTCTTGGTTCCAGTTCAGGTCATGATCTCAGAATGGTCAGATGGAACCCCACATTGGGCTCCATGGTTAACATGGAGTCTGCTTGGGATCCTTTCATTCTTCCTGTCCCTTCCCCTCTGCTCCTCCCCACACTCTGTCTTTCTCAAGCAAATAAAATCTTTAAATAAGTTAAAAAGTTAAAAATTGGCGTTTCTTATTTTCTTCGGCATTTGGAACTAGCAATGTGTCATATAAGATGCAATTATTGTTATTTTATGTTGAGTATTAACATACCTGGTTCAGAGAAAGGGTGGACAATTTGTTCCTTTGCTTCTAAAAACACAAAATTTCAAAATAAAGTCAGAATACATAGAGTCTATCTTTAAAGTTCCATATTAGAATTATTGTTTAGTGGGTTTCTTTTTATTAACTGTGTTTGGGGAGCTACTGTTCAATTTTAAACAGTTAACTAGTAAACCTTCTGAGGTGATGGGTCAGTTTTAACATCAGTAATTCCACTATCTACTTTCAACTACCCAACAGGTATTCATGGATCAGACATTAGCAAACCATCTTCTTAAATGAAGGAAAGGGTATGAGAAAGTACTGAAAGAACCACTTATTGACATCTACAAAAAGCAGTGCATTTAAAAATATATGAAAAAATGGGGAGAAGAAAGAAGACCCAATGAGCCATCACCCCACATGAGTTTCAGCCCAAACCCAAGAGAGATCATGTCAGGTATCAATTTTCCAGTTTTAGGCCACAGCCACCATCTGAATCCAAATCCTTATTGTGTCTCATCTGAGCTTTTGTCAACAGTTGGACTGGATTCCCTATCTGCAGAAGTTTCTAGCATTGCTGCCTCAATGCAGCTTAAGGTACTACTAGTATTAACCCGATGACATTTCTTTCTTTGCAGTCATCAACACCATTTTATGTCTCGAAGTACTAAGACTACCACAGCCTTACCGTTTTCTTGAATTTAGTTATTACAAATAACATATCGCATCATATGTTATCATGTCATCAGGGACTTGGTTATATTGGGTCATTCTTTAGAGGTTATGTTTAAAGATTAATTGGGGGTTGTGCTCTCTTTCTTCATGGCAGGTGGTAATTATGGTTAGTATACGAGCTCAGGAGCGAAACAGGTGGGGTTTCAGTCACAGGAATCTCTCTCACTAGTTATGTGGCCTTGGACAAGTTCCTTAATTGCTCTGTGCTTTAGTAATTTCTTAGGCAAATGTAGATTATAATACCTATCTCTTTGGGTGAAATTAGGTAATGCATGAAAACACTTACAATGGCCCCCAATGCTAGCCTTTATTTCTAGGATTCAGGGCACGTAGCACTGCGTGTCTATGTTTGACATTTTAATGCCTTCCAGTTGGACACCATCAATTGATTTCACATTGAAGTGACTTTGAAAATTAGATTGTTTGTTCCATTGAACACAGAAGCCCAATAATTAGTTCCCAGCCCTCAGCCTAATTTTCCTTCGCAGGTCTCTGTTTTTAAAATCTGCTGCTTCCGCTTATCCCAGAGCATTTTCTCCGTGTTTCTATTAGCTAATGATCCTGCAGCTTCTCAAGGTATTTTCTAAGCCTTTTTAAAAAATCTGGAGTAGCCTGGGGCACCTGGGTGGCCCAATGGGTGTGCCTCTGCCTTCCGCTTGCGTCATGGTCTCAGGGTCCCGGAATCGAGCCCCACGTCCGGCTCTCTGCTCAGCAGGGAGCCTGCTTCCTGCGGCGCCCCCCCCCCCCCCACCTCGCCGCCTCTCTGCCTACTTGTGGTCTCTGTCTGTCAAATAAATAAATAAAATCTTTAGGGAAAAATCTGGAATAGCCTGCCTAAACCCACCTACAAGAGATACTTTCCCTTTCCACTTTCAACTGGCTTTGGTGATGTTATCCTCTTTTTCTGATAAAAATAGCCAGAGGCAGTGAATGTGACCTAATGGCCCTTCTCTCAGTACCCAGCATGACTTACTAGGGCATTACGATATTAGGTATTACGATATTACGATAGGCTTGGGGTGAGGAAATTTTGCATACATCTTCTTATTTGATCTCTAGAGAAATACTGTAAGATGAGAATTATGGGCCCAAAAATGAAGGGGATAGAAACCTCTTGGGGAACTTCACTCAGGGTCAGCAGGTAGGATAGCTGACCCCTGCATGGTTTGACCCCAGGCCATCCTCACCACTGCACGATGAGATCCCTTCCATCTGGCCTACCATTTCATGATCACAGTCAGCATTTATGAACTCTGCTAGATTGTTTTAATTTCTTTAGCCCACAGTATTATTTCTGTGAGATATTCCAGAGGTGAGAATTCCTCTGGAGTAGGGATGGTGTCTACTTAGGGTTGTTTCTCAGTGTTGGTCACAGTTTTGCCACAGTGACAGGTCCAATTAAATAGAGTTGCATCATAACAATTAACTCCAAAGGTAACTATTTTAAAATATAAACAAACCTGGTTTTTCTTGTTTCTCTCTTTTTTTCCTTGTTTCCTAAATTTCATGTATGAGTGAAATCATATGGTAGTTGTTTTTCTCTGACTGACTTATTTCACCTAGCACTATACCCTGTAGATCCATCCACATTGTTGCAAATGGCAAGATTTCATTCTTTTTTTTATGGCTGAGTAACATTCCATTGTACATACAGACCACATCTTCCTTATCCCTCCATCTATGGATGGACACTTGGGCTGTTTCCTTATCTTGGCTACTGTAAATAATGCTTCAGTAAACATAAGGATGCATATATATTTTCAAATTAGTGTTTTCACCTTCTCCGGGTAAATATTCAGTAGTGGAATTACTGGGTCATATGGTATTTCTATTTTTTAATTTTTGGAGGAAACTCCATACTGCTTTTTTCACAGTGGTGGCACCAGCTTGCATTTCCACAAGTAGTGAAATAGGTGAAGGGGATTAAGAGTATATATATATATATATTTTTAAAGATTTTGTTTATTTATCTGACAGACAGAGATCACAAGCAGGCAGAGAGGCAGACAGAGAGAAAGGAGGAAGCAGGCTCCCTGCTGAGCAGAGATGAGGATGCGGGGCTCGATCCCAAGACTCTGGGATCATGACCTGAACCAAAGGCAGAGGCTTTAACCCACTGAGCCACCCAGGTGCCCCTAGAGTACATTTCTTGTGATAATTATATTGTATACCTGAAACTAATACCATAGTGTACATTAACTATACTTGAATTACAAAAAAAAATTTATAAATGAACATACTTTTTCTCCTGTCTGGGGGTGGTTGGTGTGTAAAATCTGAAGAGGCTTGTCTTATACTAGGAGGGCTAGGTGATGGCTTCACTGGGGGAGTCGAGGCTGTAGAAAACAGAAGTTGAGAAGAAGATCAGCAATGAGGTGACTGAGTGGACTCTAGAGCGTATCATACAAGGCAAATTTATCCCATGTCCCTCTCAGTGGCAGCTCCAGAATTTCTACATAGCAGGGGCTTACAGATGAAGAAAGTGTATCTTAACTTCCTGTGTAAAGCACTAAAATCTGCCTCAAAATGTCCTTGTAAGAACTAAAGTAGTTTCTTCCATATATGTACATTTACATACACATGTTAGTAGAATAGTTGGCACATAAAGAATGTGACATACATGTTGGTTATTATTGCTGCCATTCTTATAAAGGGAAGAGAGACTGGAAGCTGCTTTTGCATGTCATGTTCCATAACTTGGCGAAATTGTCAATGTTAAAGAAAGGGAGACTTTGGTGAGTGCTGTGAAGTGTGTAAACCTGGCGACTCACAGACCTGTACCCCTGGGGATAAAAATACATTATATGTTTATAAAAATTTTTTTTTAAATTTAATTAAAAAAAAAAGAAAGGGAGAGACTCATGACGATGACATAAGACCAAAGTTCTGTCACATGCCTCCCTTTCTCCACCTCCTTGGTACAATTCTACTTCCCTGGTAAAAATTAAAACCAAGACATGATTAAACTCAATTTTCTTCTTGTTGGATAGAGAGTGAGTCAATTCCAAGGCTCCCCACCCATGCTTTTTTTTTCTCCTTCAAAAGTAGCATTTCAGAATTATAATAGAACTGTAGGAAATACTGGCTCCAGTCCAAGATTACTGGCTGGGGATCCAGATAACCAAGTGATGCAATGAATTCTAGGCCATGGTTACTCTTTAGAATAAAAACATATAAACACAAAAACATGTATATAAGATGTGTATTCTCATACATCCTTTGAAAATCCCTTTAAATATATTATAAATTTATTTTTATAACAAAACAATTATATTTTTAAATTTTATAAGTATAAAATTTATGCATTATAAGACTTTTATAAATTAAATGGTTTTTTTTTTTATTACAAAAGTAATCCAGTGGACCTGGGTGGCTCAGTTGTTTAAGGGTCTTCCTTCAGCTCAGGTCATAACCCCAGTGTTGGGCTCCCTGCTCAGCAGGGAGTCTGCTTCTTCCTCTCCCTCTCCCCTCCCCTCTGCTCATGCTCTCTCTCTCATTATCTCTCTCTCTCAAATAAAGGGAAAAATGAAGGGGGAGAAATCGGAGGGGGAGATGAACCATGAGAGACTATGGACTCCAGGAAACAAGCTGAGGGTTTTATAAGGGGAAGGGGTGGTGGGGTGGGTTAGCCTGGTGCTGGGTATTAAGGAGAGCATGGATTGCATGGAGCACTGGGTGTTATGCATAAATAATAAATCATGGAACCCTATGTCAAACACTAATGACCTACTGTATGGTGACCAACATAAAACAATAAAAATAAATAAATAAACATTATGTATATAGTCATCTGAACTTTTAGCTATGCATCTAAATATAGGTTCATTTTGTTTAAGTATGTATAAATATGTACATAGTGTTTAAAATATATATACTACAATCATGTACCCTATGTTTTTTAATATTCTTCTATGACAATATTTTTAATGGCTGTATAGTATTCCACTGTATGAGTGTACCATAGTTTAGTCATCAGTCTCTGACTTTGAGCATTTATGTGATTTTTATGCATTGTTAGATAACCATCAGCATACTAAACTCTGGGCATGTATCTCTGCTTATTCCTTTGAGACATTCTAGAGACAGGAAATTGTGCTCAGGTACAACAAAGAGGGGGTGGTCGAGCACCTGCAGACATTGTCCAGAGATACTGTCACCTCAGCTAAATGCTCAACATTTCCTGGAGAAAAGAACTCAAAAATATCTTTGACATTTATGGTCAGTCTCCTCAAGGACTGAGTACCAAGACCTGCCTCTTTCTACCAGCTACTAGTGAATCCTGTGCAGGCAGGAATCATTGTCCCCAAACTATCTGCAATGTTTTCTCTTCTCCTATAAATTCAGTTTTCATCTTGTTGCTTGACTTGGTTCTATTACCTGATTCATCACATGTATTTAAACAATTGATACAAAATGAACTAAATAGTATGATAAATTACAGATATCTCTAGGTTCATCTTCAACACTCAGGTGTGATGATTTTAAAAGATAATATAAGAAAAAACATTTTTAACAATAATCTGATGATAGGAATTTTAAGTTTCAACAAATATTGAAATCAAAATTATGGAAAAAATATTTTTTATTAAGAATCAATGAAAGTATGTAAAAATATAAAAAAGGATACCTAATGAACAAAAATTATTTAATATCTTGATTATTACATCTCCTTTACACCTTTCCGTTCAGTATAATTATTTACAGGTAGGACATACATTTGTAATCACTTTAGAACACGAAATGGATTCTTTTGAGACATAAAACTTGTTTCCAGGGCTGCTAGTTCCCAGGGCTAGCTCATTTTGAATCCCCTCAGCCTTAGAACAGTGTTTTGTACATAATATGTATTTAGTGAAATACTAATAGTTATAAATTTTTAGCCAATTTCTTATAGAGGAACAACCAAGTGAGTTTCTAGGTTGCATCTAAAATAAAATAACAATGAATTAAATAAGCCATATGGCAAAGAGGCACCTACAGAATGAGTACAAGCATATCTGAAAAAATGCATTCACAGACGAGCAACAAAATATTTTCAACATTTCAATAACATGCACATACTTTTTTTAAAGGTTTTATTTATTTATTTGACAGAAAGAGAGAGAGAGAGAGATCACAAGTAGGCAGAGAGAGAGGAGGAAGCAGGCCTCCCGCCGAGCAGAGAGCCCGATGCAGGGCTTGATCCCAGGACCCTGGGATCATGACCTGAGCTGAAGGCAGAGGCTTAACCCACTGAGCCACCCAGGCGCCCCCATACTTTTAAAACAGAAAAAAAATCTAAAACTGAAAAATAAAACAATCCATACCAAAGTTTTTAAGTGTTAAAAGACTGAAAATGTTAAAAATTTAACCAAAGCCATGGAGGAGTTTTGTCTGTGAACACAAATACGCCCTCCTCCAGGTTTCCTAACTCTTCCACAGGACATCATGGTCTACCTGAGTGGGGATTTGCAGGAGTCAGTTAGGGCAATGCTCAATCTATGGGCAGGTGCCCCCTCCTCTTTTCTGAACACCTATAAGACCCCACCTGTTCCAGCCCCCCACTTGTCTCCCCATCTTATGGCTTGTCCCTCAATCTTCTTTCTCTAGGCTCCAGCCATGCCAGACACCTCTTGGTTCCTCAAATGTACCATACTATTTCCCATACCCGCAACTTTGTGCCTCCTCTTCCCTTTGTCTGAGGTATCCTCTCCCATCCCCCATCTCACCTAGCTGTCTGCTTCTTGGGGCTCAGTTCAATACCATTTCTCTTTGAAGGTCCTTTCTTATCTCCACTCCTTGTACCACAAACTCTATCAAGTCCCCAGTGCTTGGCATGGTGTGGTAAAGGCTTAGTGAAATCTTATGACTGACTGTTTGGAATCCAGATACCTCTTCCAAGGACCCCTCGGTTACTGGGAACCTTGGGTATTCATTCATTTACTCATTAGTTCATGAAGGTGTTTTAGCACGCTTACTTTGTGCTATGTACAAAGAACACAAGAAATAAATGAATCAATAAATCAATAAATCGATAAGTCATGGTCTTCCCAGCAAGGAAATTGCAGCTTAGTAAAAAGGCACAACGATTTGATCTAAGTCTTATAATGTGTTTTCTCTGGAAGTGAAGTGATGGCCCCAAAGAGGCTGTGGTCCATTCTATGGGGAGGAGGACGAGGTCGAAAGACCTCGGGGAGGTGTTCTTGGAACTCATCTTGCAAGAACTCTAGGATTTCGACTGTGTGGACATTTAGGTACTGAGTCAGCAGTGCCAGCCATGCCCAGGAATTTGAGACATTGCTGAGGGATCTGCAAATATCTAAGTGGCTGTCACACAAATGGGAAGAGAAGCAATACAGAGAGGGAGTGAAGGAACCCGCTGAAGAGCTTAGCAGAGCCCTGTGTGCCATGGGCCCTGGTAGGGAATTCGGACTTTATCCTTAAAACAGTGGAAGGACAATAAAGGGTTTGAAGCAAATCTTCATTTGCGGGAGATCACTGTCTATAGTAGGCTGAAGGATGTGGAGGAAAAGAGCATGCCCAAGAAGGAGAACCCTGTGTTCAGGGGCGGCCAAGATAAGCAGTCCCTTTGTAACCTGGCACTCCTTTCCACTGAGGGTCCTTATCACTACTTGGCCTTGCTTTTTGGCAGAGAAGACGTATAATCTGAGGGCATAACAAGTAGAAAATGACAGTATGTTGTGGAGGAAAAAAGACCCAAGAATAGGATCGAACACCTCTTAAAACCGGTACCTTAGTGCTTTGTGTTTTTTTTTTTTTTAAAGATTTTATTTATTTATTTGACAGAGAGAGAGATCACAAGTAGGCAGAAAGGCAGACGGGGCGGGGGGGGGGGGAAGCAGGCTCCCTGCTGAGCAGAGAGCCCAATGCAGGGCTCGATCCCAGGACCCTGAGATCATGACCTGAGCCAAAGGCAGAGGCTTTAACCCACTGAGCCACCCAGGTGCCCCAGTGCTTTGAATTTTAAACAAAGTCAGAGAAGGGGAAAAAAATAATTATAAATGTATAAGCAAAGTATATATAACTTTTTGTTGTTGCTGTTATTGAAATGAGAAGATGCTTATGGAGACAGACCTTATTAAAATAAAATTTGAACTTTATCAAAACCATTTTCAGCCTCTGGCAAATAGATGTCTTTCTTCTCCAAAAGCTATTTCTCAGGGAAAAGGAGCATTTAGTGGAAATTTTTTTCGAAAGAAGTAAAGGCTGAAGCCCAAGGCCCTAAACTCTAGCCAGAACTCAGGAACATCTAACACTGAAGGCAACGCATTGTTTAGAGAAACAAAGTCCTTGAGGTAATTTCCAAAAATTGCGTATACTTGATTCAAGTCCCAACTGCAAATGTTGTGTTCTACTTGCACACTTACAAAACCTGATTGGTGGCCAAATTTATTTGAGGCCAAAATTTTCCACTTCTCTTCTTAGAAATACCTGCCTTAGTTCTCCAGAATTAGTTGCTTTGATGCAATTTCTTATTATACTCACCTAAAGTCACCAACACAGTAAGAAAATAAATATAGCAAATAAATGCCCTAAGAGCAACTTGATAAAAAATGTTTTTTAAACTTCATTTTCTCAACAATCAAGTATCCGGAACAGATCTATAAAATGATCTTTGTTGTAGTTTTCCTTCCATTTTCAGAAAAAAAAAAAAATCTGTATTTCAATAGTCATTAACCTGTGTGCTTGTTAGCAGAACGAGGAGGGCTCAGAATCTTTTACAGAAACACATGGTCTACCAAAAAATGTTAGCTCGAAGGATTAATAATTTTGCTCACTCACATAAGTTTTTCTATTTTTAGCATGTAGTTAAATTTTAAAGAACTTGCTGGTTATTTTTAAGATTCACATGGGGCAATTTGAAACATTTTATCAATCACTTCAAATTAAATACACTATCCTCAGGTTGAAAAATGTCACCTAGGAGAAACAAAAGAAGTATCCTTTTGTACATTCTCAGGTGCTTAAACTACTTTCAATATTCAAAGTAAGGAAACTAAAATTCCACAATACTACGTACCCCTAACAACTGTCAAGAATGTTTTGATGCTTACATTCGGCAGCAATAGCCCTCAATTTTGTGTGACTCTCCCATAGTCCTTGGGCCCTAATCAGCTAAAGAACAGCTGTGGACATATATAGTTACCCAAAGCTGCAAAATTTCTGTGAATAAGGGGATTTTATTTTTATTTTTTTTATTAATTTTTTTCATTTATTTTGACAGAGAGAGATCACAAGTAGGCAGAGAAGCAGGCAGAGAGAGAAGGGGAAGCAGGCTCCCCTCTGAGCAGAGAGCCCCATGTGGGGCCCGATCCCAGGACCATGAGACCATGACCTGAGCTGAAGGCAGAGGCTTAACCAATCACCCAGGCACCCTGCTACGGTACTTCTTAAAAAGTACGTTACAGTGACTGGAATTGAATCACCTAATTTTAGGTTCGGGAAGGGTGTCATGAATGAATCCATATATGCCATCCAGAATGGTGAAGATTTCTAATTTTCATGATTGTATCATCTCATACTTATATACTATTTGAATTGTTCCAGAACATTAACCTCTTTTGTCTCTTCTCCTCACTGCTCGGATCTCACCGTTGCTCACTAAAACTCTACCAGTCTGAGACGTCCCTGGGTTGAGTCAGGGAGCATGGGAAGGCCCCCGTCTCTGTTCCCAGTGCACCAAAAGGGTGGGGTGACATGTGGGCCCAGGACACATTAGAGATAGAATGGAGACTAGAGGTCCAGTTTCCTAACATCCTCCTCCATGCTCTTCCCACCATATCACACGGCTTTCCCAAACAGTTGACATTTCTAACATGAAATGTTATAAGAAAGAAAAACAATAAAGTGCCATGTTGGACAAATGCCCTATGGTCTTGCTTAATGGCCATACTCCCAATAGTTGAGCTCCTGACTCAGTGTGATAACACCAGCTCTCGCAGCTGCTGCCTTGGGTTTGGTTCCCTCCTGACTTGCAGGTGATAGAAGTCTTATCTTGCAAATGCAAACTCTTACAAGGACACACCCTACACATGAAATGCCTGAAGTAGTTTTCAAGTCAGAAAACTAAATTTTCTAAGCACTACAGTTTTTTGCTGTTGTTGTTTTGTTTTGTTTTTGGCATTGTGAGGACCATGAAAACTGATTGACAAACTTATCTGTGGAAGTTTCCCACAGCTAATTTGTGGTCAGATAGGGACAAAAACTCACATCTCCTGACTTCCAACTAAGTGTCTCTTTGGCCAGCCCTCTTGTTTTATACAGAGTGAATGTATAAATGAGGATCTTGCCTGTTCCCAAATATTTATATATATATACATATATGCATACATATATGTATATATATAAGAAGATGCTAAGGAAGATGTATACACACACACATGTGTGTGTATATATATATATACACACACACATACATATATATGTACATGTGTATATACACATGTATATACATATATACATATATATGTATGTGTATATATATATATATATATATTTGGAGGACACTACTGTTGCGAAGCAATATTTTAAAGGAAATATTCAGTTTTGCTCTTGAACCACAGGATTGACAAACTCAATCTGGGTCGAGTCAGATGTCCATCCTGTCTGTGGTCACTCATTTTCTTTCTTTGGAAGGGTTTTAGGAGGCTAGAATAGTCAATTACAACTTAGAAAAACTGAGCTTCCTAAAGAATAAAGTGGTCATTGTGATGACATTTGAGCCTGATGTTTTGAATAGACCTCAGTGTTTGGTTTGAACTCTCTGCTCAAGAGCTCTTAAAGAAAGGGACAAGGACACCTGAGGGGCTCAGTGGGTTTAAGCCTCTGCCTTTGGTTCGGGTCATGATCTCAGGGTTCTAGGATTGAGCCCTGCATCAGGCTCTCTGCTCAGCGGGGAGCCTGCTTCCCCCTCTCTCTCTGCCTGCCTCTCTGCCTACTTATGATCTCTGCCTGTCAAATAAATAAACGAAATCTTAAAAAAAAAAATAAAAAAATAAAAATATAAAGGGGCAGCTTGTTAACCAGTACATTTCACGGGCATGGTGTCCAATGCAGTAACCCAGTTTCCACTCATCTACAGAGGCCTGCTCTGGTGACTCCCATGCAGCCAAGTGGTCACACTTCTACCTTCCTTCACTTGATAGAATAACAGCTCCTCATTGAGTCCTCATTGTGGACTAGAGTGACAGCAACTTCCCTCAAGGAACCTTGAACGTGACTGCTTGGCTCTGAACTGCCCAGCTACTGGCCATTCTCATGGTCCCAAATCATTGTTGAGGCAGCAGGAACAGAAGGAAAAATCAGCCTATAATCTCAGACACTGTATTTTCTTCAGCTCAGATAGAAAGAAAGCAAAGGATATTTATCTCTGCTATCTCAGTGAGAAAGGAGGTCAGAATTTCACTCTTAGCTTTGCTACTAACTGGTTGAGGATCTGAGTAGGTCACTGAATTTATCAGTTTCTTGCTTCTAATATGAGAGTAATGGAACAGATATCCTCTAAGGAACTTCACTAGTCCCAAATTGTTTGTTGACTGAGATAATAATATTCATATTTAACACATTGCCTATTCATTACAGTCTGGATATCCTCTCTTGCCATCTTCAAAACAGTTACCTGAGTGCATATTACTATCTATTAATCATTAACTATAGAGAAAAACAAAGATCAGAAACATTGCCTAACTTGCCTAAGATACTCAGGTGATAAGTGGTAGAACTGGACACTAACATTTTAATTTTATATAATATTCACATGTCACAAAATATCATTCTTCCTTTGATTTTTTAAAACACTTAAAAAGTAAAAACCATTGTTAACTTGAAGGCTGTACGAAACCTGGTGGTAGGCTGTATTTGGCTCACAGTCTGTAGTGTGCTGGTGCCTACATTAGTGTATGTAGACTCTCTGGCTATGGAACTCAGTCATCACTGTTTTTTGAGAGAGCCCCTTAGATGGTTCCAACATGTAGTCAAGAGAGTGAATTCCTGCAGTAATCGGTTTGGAAATCAATTCACTGTGTCATTGCTGGCATTAAAATATTAAATTGTATAAAACAGAAAAGAGTGCATCACATAATAAGGAGAGTTTTATTTTGTGGAATCTTGTTTCATATGTGTTTATGTATTTGTGTAAGGTGAGTTGCAGTGGACATTTACTACATTTTATTCACATTTGAATGGGTCTTGAGGTTGAGATACCTTGCTATACACTATCCGAATATCTGGCCTCCAGAAGGGCTGAGGGAATCAACGGTACATGACACAACTGAGATCCATTCAAGGCACCTATGAGCTGCTGGCTAGTTGGCTCCACCCTAGAACAATATTACCAGTTTTTATAGGATCCATAAAAGCAGCTGGAGTTTCTGTGTATACTGTGCCATTAAAGTGATCTGGGTTTTCTGAGAGAGAGTTCTTTAAAAACATAAAGTTAACCAACAGGATAATTACAAATAGACTATAAACATTCAAAACACATAAGAGGATAAAGGCGAACTGACCATAGCACAAATGTCAAAACATCAGAAATAAATCATTTAAAAAAGAAAGTATGAGTAAAGATAACAAAAGATACTAAATGTCAGTTGTGAATCCATAGATGCATATAAATGAAATTTCCACATTAAAATACAAAGACCTATAGATTGAGTCAAAATAGACAGGAAAAAAGGACCCTAATGAATGTATGCTAGATCACAAGGAACACAAACAAGACAAAAGAATGCAAAATGTGTAAAAAAATAAGTGCAAAGGTATATTAGACAAATAAAGATAACTAAAAAGAGGAATCAAAAATTTTGAAATTAGGTAAAGTAAATTAAAGACAAGAACATTTACAAAGACAGGGAGGGTTAATTTACACTATTAAAGGACATATTGCACAGTGATTCTTAGGTAAATATGGATCATTATAACCCAAAAACATACCAATAAGAAATACCAAGCAAAAGAAGAAATTGACAGAATTATAATAATTGTGGAACAATTTTAAGACTTTTCTCCAACTGTGATAGATCGATGAAGAAAAAACAAAACAAAACAAAACACTGACAGGACCTGAAAAACATCTGGCTCGCAGTCACGAGTGATTGATGTTTACTTTTTTGGTGCAATAAATCAATAAGAATAAACTTTATCACATGCTCCTGCATTCATACCCTCACTTCGAAGTGACATTGCTGAAGTGCCTGACAAGACGCTTTTGTGATCTGCACCTGACAGGGTAGTTCAGGGAGGACAGACACCAAAAGGCATATTTGTGCAGTGTGTCTCCCAGCAGGATGCAATTTCACTACCATGATTCACCCTGCCAGTTGCCTTCAACCCATGTACTATTCTTGCATTCTGTACTTCGGGATTATTTTATTTCTTATGATTTTTAAGTGTAATCAAGACTGAGAAATAAGTGGGAATCACCAAAGGAAGATCCCGAGATAAAAAGGTTATCTAGCCCAGAGTAAAAGGAACAAAAGGCTAACATCATAGTCACACAGTTCAGGCTCATTAACTGCACCCGTAGGAGAAGACAGACCACCAGCCTTCAGTCAGTCAGGTCTCCACTTTAATGAAAGCACAAGTAGAGACCTGAGTGACAATGTTGCAAGAGTAAGGAAGAGCCAAGCCTGGAATATCACTCTTTAAGAGACAAATTCGGCAACTTAATGTATTGAATAAGTGCCCAGATTCTAGAGCCAACTTGCCTGCAATTCAGACTAATTTCCCTAACTACTAGCTGGGACCTTGGGCAGTTTGGCTAATCTCTCTGTACTTGTGTTTCCTCTTTTGTGAAATGGGGATAATAATTGTCTCTATCTTATAAATTACTGACTGAGTTAAATAAGTTAAAATATGTATAAATCTTGCACAAAGAGAAAAGCTGGTCTTAAATATGGAATTGCTAAGAACTACAAATAACCAAACTAATCTCAAAAAACAACAGAGGTGGAGGGCTTACACTTCAAAATTTCAAAGCTTACTACAAAGCAACAGTAATCAAAACAATATGCTGCTGCTCAAAGAATCAATGGAATAGAATTGAGAATCTAGAAGTAATCCCATACATATACCAATAGATCTTCAGAAAGTGTATTGAGGTAATTAAATGGTGAACGAACAGTCTCTTCAACAAATTGTGCTGGAACAACTAATATCCTAATGCAAAAGAATGAAGTTGGATTCTTATCTCACACCATTTAAAAGAAATCAAATAAAAAAATGAACCAAAGACATAAATATAACAGTTAAAACTATAAAACCCTTAGATGGAAACATGGAAGTAAAACTTTATGACCTTGGATTTGCAGTCAGTGGTTTTCTTTTTTTTAAGATAAAATGCCAAAAGTACAAGCAACAAAATAAAAAAAAATAAATTGGACTTCATCAAAATAAAAACTTTTGTGTGTCAAGGATGCTCTCAAGAGAGCAAAAACATGACCCACAGAGTGGGAGAAAATATTTGCAAATCATCTGTCTGCTAAGGGTCTAGTATCCAGAATATATAAAGAACTATTATAATGTAACAAAACCACAAACAACCCAACTTAAAGATGAGCAAAGAACTGGAGTAGACATTTCTCCAAGAAGATATACAAATGGCCAACAAATGCATGAAAAGATGCTTAATACTATCAGTCACTAAGGAAATGCAGATCAAAAGCACAATAAGATACGACTTCACACCCACTAGAAAATAACAAGTGTGGCTGGAGATGTGGAGAGACTGGAGCTCTCATACACTCTCGAAGGGACTGTAGAATAGTGCAGCTTCTATAGAAAAAGTATAGCATCTCCTCAATTTTATATATAAAATACCATATGACCCCAAATTTCTACTCCTAGGAAAACTCAAAAGAGAATTTAAAAAAAGGTGTTAAATAAAAAAAAACTTGTACAAGAATCTTTATAACAACACTATTTATGAAAGCCAAACAAGTAGAAATGACCCAACGTCCATCAACTGATGAATGAATAAATAAAATGTGGTGTATTCATGCAATGGAATATTATTCATTCATAAAAAAAGAATGAAGTACTAACACCTGCTACAACATGGGTGAAACTTCAAAACATTATGCTAAGTGAATGAAGCAAGACATAAAAGGCCATTACTGTATAATTACATTCATATGAAATATTCAGAATAGGAAAACTGATAGAGACAGAAAGCAAATTAATGGTTTCCAAGGCCGATGGGAGGGGAAATGAGAATTTAATGTATCTGGTATTTCCTTTTAGGGTTATGAAAATGTTCTGAAACTAAATAATGGCTATGGGTATACAACATTGTGATTATACTAAGTGCCACCAAGTTGCATATTTAAAAATTGTTAAGGTGGTAAAATTTGTTACATGTATATCTCCACAATAAAAAAAAATTAAATCTATGTACCTGGCTGAGAGTAGTGCTTAGCACTAAATAAATGCTAAATGAATACAGGTATTATTCTTTGGAATCTAACTGTATACAGAACCTAACTTATACTATACCAATGTAGAGATGGATGTGCCAAAGTTGACTAAATAACTATGTATAGAACTTTGTACACTAAAACTAAAGATGACATCTTCTATTCCAGTGTTTACATATAATAATTTGGGTTATAAAGAAACTCAACCAAAATCCCAAAGTGGAAATTATATAGGGCATAGTGTCTGACCACAATACAATAAAATGAGAAATTTATATGGGGGGAAAAAGTGGAGGAAAAAATAAAATTTAAGGAAGTAACCAACTGCAACTAAGTAGAGGATTAATGCAGGAATTAGTGACCATTTTGAAACTGACAGCAAGAACATCTCTTATCAAAGTTTAGTAATAATGGCCAAAAATATACTTACAAAACTCAAAATCTCAACTGATCACTATTAAATAATAAAAGACAATAAATAAAATGAGCAAAAGTATAGCAAAATAAAGCTTACAGAGATTAAGGAAGAAGTCAATAAAGATAAAATAAAAAATGACTAAGAGTAAAATATCAAAATTGATTAATATGTAAAAATAGTTTTTGAAGAATTAATAAAATAAGAAAACCATTACAAGTTTCAATCAAGACAAGTTGAAAACATAAAACACAAGTATGTAATTGTTAGGAATGAAAAAAGGTACATAAAATTCACAGATAACATTTTTAATTGGGAAAACTTAATTAAAATAAAAAGTACTTATCAAATTCAACACCCAAGGAACAAATAATCCAATAAATAAATGGGCAAAAAACATGAACAGACATTTCTGCAAAGACAACCAAATGGCCAACAAGCACACAGAAAGAGTGCTCCACATCGCTTGGCATCAGGGAAATACAAATCAAAGCCATAATGAGATACCACTTCACACCAGTCAAAATGGCTAAAATTAATCAGTCAGGAAACAACCTATGTTGGCAAGGATGTGGAGAAAGGGGAACCCTCTTCCACTCTTGGTGGGAATGCAAGCTGGTGCAGCCACTCTGGAAAACAGTGTGAAGTTTCCTCAAAAGGTTGAAAATAGAGATACCCTACAACCCAGCAATGGCACCACTGGGTATTTATCTCAAAGATACAAATGTAGCGCTGAAGGGACACATGCACCCAAATGTTTATAGCAGCAATGTCCACAATAGCCAAACTATGGAAAGTACCTAGATGTCCATTGAGAGATTAATGGACAAAGAAGTTGTGAGATATATATACTATTCAGCCATCAAAAAATGAAATCTTGCCATTTGCAATGATGCAGATGGAGCTAGAGAGTGTTATGCTAAGACAAATAAGGCACTCAGAGACAGACAATTATCATATGATCTCGCTAATATGCGGAATTTAAGAAACGAAACAGAGGCTCATAGGGGAACAGAGAAAAAAAATTAACAAGAAGAAACCAGAGAGGGAGACAAACCATAGGAGACTTTTAAGCATAGGAAACAAACTGAGGGTTGCTGGAGGGGAAAAGTGTAGGGGGATGGGGTAACTGGGTGATGGACATTAAGGAGGTCACATGATTTAATAAGCACTGGGTATTTTATAAGATTGATGAATCATGGACTTCTACCTCTGAAATTAATAATACATAATATGTTAATTGAATTTAGATAAAAATTTAAAAATAAAATAAAATGTGTCTTGGAAAAATATGTATAATATGATTGAAGGGTGCCTGGGTGGCTCAGTCAGTTTAGTGTTTGCCTTTGGCTTAGGTCATGATCTCAGGCTCCTGGGATCAGCCCCACATCAGGCTTCCTGCTCAGCAAGGAGTCAGCTTCTCCCTCTCCCTCTGCCCCTCCTTCCACTCCTTCACTCTCTCTCTCTCTCTCAAGTAAATAAATAAAATCTTTAAATATATATATATATATATATATATATATGAATATGTGACTATATCTATCTATATCTATCTACCTATGATGAAGCATCTAATGAAAATAAGCCCGAGAAATAAAAAGCCATAAAAAAAGAACACGGCCAAAAATTGCACTCAAGAAACACACTCAATGAAGAAATAATTAAGCAAATCAAACAAGACAACTCTTTTGGAGCCTTCAAAAAAAAAGATCAATGCCATTAAAAAAAAAGTTGGGGATTCTTTCTAAACTAAAATAGATGCAGCAACCAAATTCGATGAATGAATGCAGGTTAATATTTGATTTTAAACAAAAACAGCTATAAAAGACATTCATGGGACAATTGGGAAAATAAGAATATAAAGAGTATATTATGATATTACTATTAATACTATAAAATATGAAATAATGTGATTGTTTAGGATAATGTCCATTTTCTTAGGAGGTGAATATGAAAATGATTGTGAGTGAAGTGCCATTCTGTCTGCAACTTATGCTCAAATGATACAACAAAAGTATATATATTTATACACTTATAGACAGATAAAACAACTATGGTCAATTATTCACAACTATTAAATCAGGAAATATAATATATAAATATTTCTGCTAGTCTTCTTTGATTTTTTTCCATGTGTTTGGAATTTTTCAAAATAAAAATTTAGCGAAAAGGAGTAGGATAATATAATTCACCATATTTGTGTATACATGAAGAAAATATAATTTTTGCTTATTTTTGTAAAAAAATCCTTCTACTATAATTGGAAGAGATCACTTTTCTTAAAAATATCTTTCATGCTTAAAACTGAGACATAGTGATTAATTATTTTTTAATAAAATGCACAAAAATTCCTTTACCTTTTTAAAAAAGATTTTATTTATTCATTTGACAGAGAGAGAGACAGTTGGAGAGGGAACACAAGCAGAGGGAGAAGGAGAGGAGAGGAAGAAGCAGAATCCCCACTGAACGGAGATCACTAAGTGGGGCTCAATCGCAGAACCCTGGGATCATAACCTGAGCTGAAGACAGGTGATTAACTGACTGAGCCACCCAGGTATTTGCCTTTTTTTTTTTTTTTAATATTTTATTTATTTATTTGTCAGAGAGAGAGGGAGAGAGAGCGAGCACAGGCGGACAGAATGGCAGACAGAGGCAGAGGGAGAAGCAGGCTCCCTGCCAAGCAAGGAGCCCGATGTGGGACTTGATCCCAGGACGCTAGGATCATGACCTGAGCCGAAGGCAGCGGCTTAACCCACTGAGCCACCCAGGCGTCCCTGGTATTTGCCTTTTTGATAGCAAATGCATATGTGCACAAAAGTGGATTGCAGAAAAAATATATATATAGCAAATATAGGTAAAATGATCCTAAGACAAAAATTAAATGCAGCACAACATTAAAGGAATACAAGAGCCAAGGAATTGATACTAGGATGGGAAGCACAGGGCACTATAATATTCATTGATATAATTCATCACTTCAACATACTGAAGAATAAAAATACAGCAAAAAAAAACCCAGAAACTAGTAAGATGAATAGATATCTTTAAAGGAAAGTAAGCAAATGTTTAAAAAATACTCCTGTCATGGGGCGCCTGGGTGGCTCAGTGGGTTAAAGCTTCTGCCTTTGGCTCAGGTCATGATCCCAGGGTCCTGAGATCAAGCCCCGCATCGGGCTCTCTGCTCAGCAGGGAGCCTGCTTTCTCCTCTCTCTCTCTGCCTGCCTCTCTGCCTACTTGTGATTTCTGTCAAATAAAAATAAATAAAAATCTTTAATTAAAAAAAAAATACTCCTGTCATACTTGGTAGAATAGATATTTTCTCTCTTGATAACTGTCAGAAAATTTACTATCATACCATTAAGCTATGGAAGCATATGTTTCAACTATGATGCAGAAAAGGTATTTTAGAGAATTTTAGATCTTTTCTTGATTAAATCAATGGGAAATTTCTCAATATGATAAGGATAATATAGTGAAAGCAACAGACGTCATAATTAATGGTGTGACATTCATATTATAGACAGTCTCAAGACAAGGATGACAACTGTCACTACCATTATATAACATTAACATATATAAATCATTTAGAAGTTCTAACAAATGCAATATGATAGGAAAGGAGCAGCTAAAAATATTAATTTCAAGTGAAGAAACAAATTTTATTTTTATAGGGAATACAATTACCTAGTTTTGAAAATTGAAGAGAATCAACTATCTTAACCACAAAAAAGGTTAGTGATGTCAGTTATAAAATGAGCATACACAAAGTAATAAATTCATCGTAGACTGTCAATAAACAATTTAAAAATATAATGAAACATGTTTTTTTAAAGATTTTATTTTTCAGGGTGCCTGGATGGCTCATTCGTCAGGCGTCTGCCTTTGACTCTGGTAGTGATCCCAGGGTTCTGGGATCAAGACCCACATCCAGTTCCCTGCTCAGCAGGAAGCCTGCTTCTCCCTCTCACTCCCTTGCTGTGTTCCCTCTCATGCTGTGTCTCTCCCTATCAAATAAATAAGTAAAATCTTTAAATTTTTTTTTATTTTTCCTTTATTTGAGCGAGTGCATGAGAGAGCATGAGGAGGGGGAGGGGCAGAGGGACAAACAGACTCCCCACTGAGTGGGAGGGCTCTCTGAATCCCAGGACTCTGAGATCATGACCTGAGGTGCCCAGGTGCCCCTGAAATTTATTTTAATTAAGACATAATATAACAGAACATGTAAAATGCCTCTTCAAAACGGAAACACATAAATTTATCTAAAGTTTCTTTCAGAATTTTTTTCGATTCTTCGGAGGATGTAAGATAAGACTCAGAAGAAAAATGTGATCTCTTCCCAATTCAGAGATTTACCATTACAAAGTTTTTCTTTGCCATGAGCTAATTTATTCATATAGTTCCATTGTTCATTCTATTTTCACCTAATAACATGGAGATACTTTCATGTTGCCTAAGGGATAGCTTTCCCAGGTGATTCTGAAACTCATCTGGAGGAACAAACAAAAACTTCCAGCTTCCGGTCAAGGCAAACTAGCTTGTTTGCAGACCAAAAATCCTCCTGTCCATGATACACAGAAGAGCTGAGCCAATGGAAAGCATCCAGGGAGGGCAGCAGAGTCTACCAGAACAACAGGGTCTGGAGGTGTAGGGGAAGTGCAGTTGGGTGAGCTTGACATTGGCCACTAGCTCTCTCTCCCCTGAAGACATTTATTTGTCTATTTCCAAGTGAGTCCCAAGAAGCTGTGAAACTTGTGAGAGAGTTTAATGGTCTCACAGAATGAGGGATTCAGGGCTCACTGAGGACAAGAAGCCACAATGAATGCTACAGATTTTAAGTTGGGGCCCCCAAAATGCTACTTCCTAGAAATAGGTGTGAACAGAAAGAGAGCTTTCCAAAAGACCAAATGCTGGCTGTAGCTCTCAGAGACTTGGTTGCTGAGTGGATTAGGATGTTTCTTCTCCAGGTCGCCTGGGTGGCTCAGTTGGTTGAGCAACTGTCTTCGGCTCAGGTTAGGATCCTGGACTTTCAGGATCGAGTCCTGCATTGGGCTCCCAGCTCCTTGGGGAGTCTGCTTCTCCCTCTGACCTTTTCCTCTCTCATGCTCTCTCTCACTCATTCTCCCTCAAATAAATAAATAAAATCTTAAAAAAAAAAAAAAAAGATGTTTCTTCTCCAGTAACTGCCCCCGCAGAAGCCAGGATCTGAGCTGGCTCTGGTTTGCTTGCCCTCACTCACCTCACCCCAAATCTGACTCTGATGGATCCCTACTGTATTACAATTATGACATTTTATTCACCATTGATTTTTTAAATTCATGTTGAGTTTTTAAAAAAATATTTCATTAAAATATTTATCTTGATGACTTAAGGTTTTGGTGCCCCCTTCACTTTGGTCCTGAGGTGACAGGTTCACTCACTCTATCCTAATCCCAGCCTTGAATCCGACACTTCAAATCAGTGAATTCCATTGCATGCAAATTACATTTTAGTAAAGCTGTTAAAAAATAACACAGAGAAACAGCTTCTTTTCACTTGCAATCAAGGAAATCAAAGTCAAAACATAAATATACCAGGTTGTTCACTTAACCTTTATCTCAGATAAAGACTTTTGAGATACAATTTGGCAAGAAAGTACTGAGACAGATGCCTTCAAAATATACTGATGGGTATACACTTTGACATAACTTTTGGGGAAGTGAATTTAGCAATATTCATCAAGACCTTTAAAATATTCATATTCTGACACAAAATGAGTCTACAAGATGTCTATCTTAGAATTGTTTAGGTACTAAGGGGAGCACTTGTGATGAGTACTGGGTGTTATACATAAGGGGTGAATGATTAAATTCTACTCCTGAATCCAGTATTACCCTGTATGTTAGCTAACTAGAATTAATTAATTAATTAATTAAAATTTTATTTATTTATTTGACAGAGAGTAGGAGAGAGAGGAAGAAGCGGGTTCCCCACTGAGCGGGGAGCTTGATGCGGGGCTTGATCCCAGGACCCCGGGATCATGATCTGAGCCAAAGGCAGATGCTTAACTGACTGAACCAGCCGGGGCCCCAAGCTAACTAGAATTTAAATAAAAACCTAAACAAACAAACAAAAGACTGTAAAGCAGAAACAACCTAGGCATAGGTTGAAACATGGCATAGGTTAAATAGACTATGATTATGCATCAGATGTAATACCATGAAACCATTAAAATGTTTTATAAGTATTATTGTCTAATACAGAAAAGATGTTCTCTAAGTGAAGAAAAGTCAGGTTTCAGAATATTATGTGAAGTCATTTTTTTAAATTAATTTTTTATTTTTTTTATAAACATGTATTTTTATCCCCAGGGGTACAGGTCTGTGAATCGCCAGGTTTACACATGTGAAGTCATTTTTTAATGACTACTTTTCTTTCTGTGTTCCCTCTCTCACTGTGTCTCTCTATCATAAATAAATAAAACCTTTAAAAAATAAAATAAAATAAAATAAATAAAACTTTCTGAACCTCTGTTTTTTCACCTGCATAATGGGGATAGAACCTATTCCATAGAGTTATTGTCAGAATAAAATTCATGCAAGGGGCTTAGCGTGGTGCCTGGAACATAAAAAGTGTCCCACTTGAACTACTAATATTTTCCAATTCTTCTTGTTCTCTAATGAATATGTGAAAAGTTGAATATAGGCATGACCCTTGTCCTCTCTTTCCATATGGTTTCCATAAAGTGGAGAACTCATTGTCTCTATCATTGGGTAAATATGTTCTATCACTGGATTCACAGTACCTAGGATCAGAGGTGGTGAAAGCAGATGTGTAATTGGTGCTTGCATGGAGACTCTGAAGACATAGTAACAAGTTAAGGTCACGGGAGGCTAATGGTACAGAAGACTGATGTTAGTCATAATGCAGTCTGATTTTCATATTGGATTAGAAGAAGCATAGCTTAGCTGAAAACCCTTCACTTGACTCATTCTCCATTTACCACCAGGGATCTAAAACTCTTCTTCCCTAAGTGAAGCCGGTTTGTCTTTCTTGTTGTACCTAGTTAATTGCTTAACTTTAACACCTCCGTGAGTTATGCACACCTTGGGGGGAAACCCAGCACTTTTGCTTGGATCTTCAAAGCAACTTGCTAAATTTGAGTCTGATTCTAAAATACCAAGGGAGATAAGGCTCTAGTGGAGGTGAGGGCAGAACTCTCTTCCTGCACCTTTGCTCTAGGGGCTGGTGTCGCACTTGGGGACTGAGAAAAGAATGTACAATGTTTTATGATTTGGGGCTTGTGATGTTTTCAGAGTTGTTTACTTTTCTAAGACAGGCATGGGCCAGAACACTCCCTGAGTCCCAGTTTGGGGCTATGCATCATAACAGAAGTGTATGGGTTGTGTATCATAACAGAAACAAACCCTATAAAAATGGAAAAATTATTAAGGATGGTTTATCTCATCTGTTCACCAATTATTCTTGCTTTTTTCCTGACCAGATCCCTGAAATCAGTTTCTCCAGACATTGTAACCAAGTTTAACTGAGCAGTAATAACCACAATGAAATGTATCTCCCAGGATCTTGGTTTTCTTGTTAATCTTTGCCAGCATTGCTTCGTGATAGGGGCCTCTTAGAAAGCAGAGATTTGTTCAATTTTCTTTTAAATAGTTTTTAAAGTCTTCCTAATTACATTTTATTGATTCTCTTTGCAGAAAATTTTAAAACATCAAAAAATTAAAAAAAAAAATCCCAACACTAAAATCCCAACACTTGGAGATAACCCTGGGATGTTTCTTCTCAGGCCTTTTGTTTTAGTTTCCATCTAGGTCATGTATCACAGAAGACCACACAGAGAAGTACTAATTAAATATGCAGAAATGATGATGATGGCTGGAAAACTATTACAAACCTGTTTCTGTCGGTAGCTTAGTTTGTTCTTTCTGAGTCCCGGGATCCTCTTGGTCTTCAGCAGAAATACAACCTATAACGACAAGTTGAGGAAATCACTTAAAATGTGCCTCCTAAATTGGTTCATAGGTATATTGAACAATCCTCTAGAAACAAAAGTTTAAAAAAAAAAGCATCAAAAGAATGTTAAATCTGGTTTCCCAATTTAAAATTAGTATGTGTCAGGTTTTCTTTTTAAGGATTTATTTATTGATAAATAAATACTCCGAAACCACGAGTTGGACACTTAATCACCCAGGCAGCCCAAGTGTGTGTCAATTTTGAGGTACCATCCCATCTCTTGCTTCCCCTCTCTTAGGGGTCCTTCCCCAAGTGTTCATAGTGGGGCATCTGTTTCTTTCTAAAAACCCAATGTCACACCAAGCTAATGAGATTCCTAGGTTTGGGGGCTACACTGCATGTTATCTCAGGCTGAGCTTTGAGACGTCCCTGAGGTTTAGAGGTGGAAAGGATTTTATTCTATTGTGTATAGGCACAAGGAAACTGAGATGGACTGATTCTACACAGTTAAACTAGTCTGCACCAAAATTCTGGTCATTTGTCATTTCTGCAACTACTCTTTATTGCATTTGAGTTTATTATTTATTTATTATTAATTACTTGTTTATTATTTATTGAGTTTGAGTTTATTGAGCTTACTTTGTGCCTTGCAATGTGTGGATGAATAAGTAAGGACCCAGGTTTTACTTTGAAGAACTTTAAGTGGTCCCTGAAACCCAGCTCAGAATGCTTTCCTGTAACTTCTACATGGGCAGAAAAACACTCCTCCATCACCAAAGACAAAGGAGATGCCTCGTTTCTTCACTTCGTCATTCTAAGCACGTGCTTTGCAAACTGATGTACCTGAGGACTATGTAGGAAGAGGCTCCAGGTATAAGGGTTTATCTACACGGAGCTCTCATTTTGTCTAAACAAAGAAAGACAAATATTCTTTTCTTTCTTCTTCTCCTTCCCTTCCCCTCGTCTTCCCTCCCTTTACTTGCTTCCTTCTTGGTTCAGCCAATATCCTAATACATGTCAAGAGCTATGCTTGATTCTGGAGATACACTAATGAATAAAACAGCCATAATACCTGTGTCTTTGGATCTTCCAATTAAATCTGTATCTTATGGTCTAGAATGCAAATTCTGCATAAATATTAAAGTAAAAATCAGGAAACTTTAAGAGGTCCTGCTTCATGACATCGTTTGCCGGTTAGAGTGTTGCAATACTCTATTCTCAAATTCTTTCTTAGCGTCAGAATCTGATTTTCAAAGAAAAGCTTTGAACACACCAAGTTTTCTGCCCGTGTCAGAGCTTTAACCCTTGCTCTTCCCTCTTCCTTCAATGCCTTGCCCCCAGATGTGTCAAGCCGGCTTTTTTTGTGGTTCACTTCTCAGCATAAATGTCACCTACTCGGAGAAAAATTTCCTGCTGCTGCCCTTTTGGAAATCAGCCTGCTGCATTACGTTTATCACCTTTCCCAGTTTGGTTTTCTTTGTGTTATTTATCACTGCTCTTACCTTAGCGGTTTACTTATTCCGTTTAGTGCCGGTGTTCCCTCCCACTGTCTGCCCCCACCCACGCTGAGCAGACCCTCCCCAGGAGCTCACGGGTCTTACTGCTGCGGCCTCAGGGTCCAGCACGTGGCCCGTAGGTGTCAAATGAATACATGAATTCAGGGATCGGGAATCAAACAATCTGAGGAGAACTTACTCTCCATTTGGAGGATGACATCTGATAAATTTAGAATTAGAAATACTGGTTTTACCCTTAAGATTCCTGGGGAAAGAAAAACAATCTTCTCTCTTTTTCTCTCTAGCCAAAGATGTTTAACCAGCTTCACACTTTCCAGACTCTCTCCTTCAGTTGCTGCGGGGGGAAGGGGAAGGATCCTGCCCAACACCTTTGCGTTACTCTATAAAGTAGTTACATGCAGAGAATTCTTCAGAGGGTTTCAGAAAAGGCAAAGATGGTAAGGGAGCAGCGTAGGCACTGAGGCCTCACGGTGCTTAGGGTCACATGGCCTTGGTGATCACTCATGCCGTTTTCACTGAAGGCCTTAGTATACTCTAGCAAGTACTGATAGGAAGACTTTCTTTCTTTTCCAGGAACCTTTTCCAAATATCCCACCCCACTCACGCCGCAAAACCAAACCAAAACAACAACAACAACAAAAACACCAAAAAACCAAAAAACCCCAAAAGGTTAATGCAGGCCCCCTTCCCCCTCTGAACAACAGAAAGAATACCTCTTCTCTCTTCCGTGTAATAGCTCTACAGTACTGGAATATATTTAAATATTATACCGTATCTCCTCTGCTTGTTTTCGCTTCTTCAAGCTAACTGTCTTTATACTTTGCTACTTGAAAAAATTAGAGCAATTTTATTAGTCTTCTGTTTTCCTGTAATTTTCCCATATTCCTGGACTTTTCAGAAATCATCACATATACCCAGGTTTACTCCCTAGACAGTAATTACTATCATAGCTAAATTATTTATTAATTTGCTGTTACTTTATTTTGTCCTTATTTCATTCCTGGGAGGCATGTACCAACATTGTATACATTTTACAGATGAAGATACTGAGGCGAAGAGAGGATACTTTGCCTTAATGTTCCCCAGGCTTTCAGAAGTGGAAGCAAATTTGAGCCCAGTCCTGTCTGTTTCTTATGCCCGCATTTTAACCATTACACTACTTTATCCCCTAATATATCTTAGAAAATGTTAGATCCTTTCCCTGTCTCCTACAGAGTGCCCAGAAGATCCCTGATCTGTGCTCCAGTTTGAGTCAGAGTAATGTCTGGGAGATAAATACATTTCAAGGAACTGCCTGCTTCTTATCTCTGTGCTGGGCTCTAGTATTTCTAATACACAAAGACTGCATTTGAGAAGACATTAACCATACCACTCTCAGGAAGAAGCCAAAACTAATTGCTAATTTAATACAACTTAATAATACTCCATCTTATGATCTCAGGTTCGTGAGATCGAGCCTCACGTTGGGTTCAGCACTGAGCATGGAGCATGCTTGGCACTCTCTCTCTCTCTCTCCCTCCACCCCTCTCTGTTCTCTCTCTCTCTCTCTCAAAATAAAAAAATAAAAAAAAAATAGGGGCACCTGGGTGGCTCAGTCAGTTAAACTTCCGCCTTTGGGTCAGATCGAGATCCCAGGGTCCTGACATCAAGCCCCAGGTCAGGCTCCCTGCTCAGTGGGGATCCTGCTTCTCCCTCTCCTCTTTCTCTCACTATTTCCCTCTTTCAAATAATAAATAAAATCTTTAAAAATAATAAAATCAATAAAAATCAATAATACTCTATGTTAATCTTAATGAATTGATTTTGACATTTTGATATCTCCCCAAACCACATAATACTTAAGCCAATAAGACTTGCTTTTTCTTTTTTCTCCATCATTCCTCAGTAATGGACCACAGAGTGGGAAACAACTCCCACCTGAATTCAGAGTTCATGCTTGTAGCTCGTACTCTTTCGGTGGGAGAAGGAGGAAATTCGAATTCTTCAGAAAACTGTTTTGAAAACTGAGGACCCAATATCCACCTTCATTAGTGACTCTTTAATTTAGAAGTGAAACACAAAGAAGGCAACAAATGTATTCACCTGGGGATATTTCTTATGCTATTTGATACAATTCTTTTCACTGTAGTTGGACTTAGAGCTGAAGCATGTTTCTCTTAATGGAAAACTCTGATCCAGCCATAACTACTGAGCACCTGAGCACTGTACTCTGATTCCTTCCACCGTACCAGCTCAGTTCCAATAAAAATCCATTCACCAGACTGAGATCTGAGACACTAGTCATTCATTTATTCATTTAAGTAAGATAGAACTTAGAGCAGGCAGTTTATATTTTAATCTATAATTTTATATACAATATAACAGCATCATGCTAAAAAAAAATCCACTTACCGGAGAATAGTAGTAATATAATTACTATTTTTTCGTACATCCTGAGATCATGAGAGGGTTCTCAGTAGTCAGTACCGGGAAGCCACCAAGGACGGACTGGTATGGTGGCCCGTGGTCCCCACCCAGGAGCTGGTATCTTTCAGACACACCTTTTTGAGGCAGCACTGATAGGCCTGGGAGGTATTTGAAATTAGGCAAATTTGTCAAACATCTGTCAGTAAAGATACATGGATAGCTTCTTAGCTAGCATTATTAAAGTGTTAAGTAAGGTCTTCACTGCAGGGAATTGGTTGTTACATGTTAAATTTATTTGGCATAATTTTTTCTAAGATTTTATTTATTTATTTGACAGACAGAGATCACAAGTAGGCAGAGAGGCAGGCAGAGAGAGAGAGAGAGAGAAGCAGGCTCCCCGCTGAGCAGAGAGCCCGATGCGGACTCGATCCCAAGACCCTGAGATCATGACCCGAGCCGAAGGCAGAGGCTTTAACCCACTAAGCCACCCAGGTGCCCCTATTTGGCATAAGTTAAGTGAGCATTGCAAGGCAGTGGTCTTCAGCAGCTGCTCAGTTGGAACTTGAAGGCCTGAGACAGGGTCCCTGAGCAAGGGTGGGGTAGCCGTTAGGGAGCTAGAGACCTTCTCATGTTTCATGCAGAGATCCTCAGGGGCCGGGATGAAAGTGACTTCTTACATGTGAACTGAATGTATTGGAGAACTCCATTGCCATTGAGTGCTCTGAGGTTTGAAAGAACTCCCACACCCACGACAAGTCACACAGTGATCTGAGAGTGCATGAGACGCAAGAAAATTTCATTTCAAACCGGTGTTTCAATGCAACAGCTAGGACCCGCGTGGCTGCAATCAGGGCGTTCTTTCTCTCCAAAATATGCCTCACTAAGCAAGCAGAAGTGCGTAGCAGGACAATCATGCAAACACTCAAACACAAACACAGATGACCCCAAAACCTTGTTATAAAGCAGGTTAAAATGTGGGGTATGGCCCTCTGAGGAAGGGCCATTTTAAAGGGAGGCAGAAAATGAAACAAAAGAATATGAATTAGATCTGAAACTGCTCAAAAGAAGGCGATTGGGTACTCTACCTAAATCTTCCCGTTAGAGCCTTGAGTATCTTTCCTGCTTGCCCTAGGAAATCGACTTGCTAAGTCAGCATTTTGTCAAATAAATTATATGTATATCTTCACCCAAAATGTGGTTTAAAAGACTATTTATGAAACTAACGGTTTGCAGCCTCAGGAAATGGAACCACAGAGAGAGGAAAAAAAGTCTTTTACTGGGGAAAAGATGGAGAAAAATGTCAGCTAACATCCCAGACAGGGAGCTTGGAGGGACAGAGCGGACACTGAGATGCAGGCTTCAGGGGGCACTAGGACTGAGAGTCACAGAGGGGGACTCAGAGACAGTGCAAGAATGTTAAAACCCCAGAGTCCTGGAGTCCCTCTGAAGGGCCTGCCAATTCATGCAAAGCAATTATAGAAAAATTTACAAGTAGTTAAATGTAACCAATATTTAGGAAACCAAAATCTTGTTTAAATTTAGTATTTGTTATGGCTGGATATCAGGTTGGGTTGCAGAAATTATTCCTAGTAGACAGTCAAATAAAGGAGATTTATTTTTGAATATTAATAAGAGCAATAAGATTATTTCACATTTCATATTTTTAAGGTGAGAACAATTAGCATGAGCCTTAAAAATGCTATCTCCCTTTGAAAATAGGCAAATAGTTACTATTCTCACAATGGATTATTAGGCAGCTATTAAAATCATGTTTTCAAAAAATAAAATCAAATCATGTTTTCAAAAACAGTTGATATGGAGACGGGATAAAAATGGAAAATGGCAAGATCCAAAATTTTATATACAAAAATAAAATCCTGTTTGATTCTTTTTTTCTTCTGTGCTTATTTCCTCTGCCTGAAACACACTCTCTTCTTACATGATCTATTTCTATTCTGCTTAAGATCTTAAGTTTAAGAGTTCTTCCCCCAGCAAGCCTTCCCTGACTTCCTAAGTATGCATCAGGGCTTTCTGTTCTCTTATCATCGAGCTTACCATATTGCACTGCAGTCATCTTTGTGTCCTCACTGGACTACAAATTCTAAGTGTGCATGCCCAGCCTGTGGCTATCTTTCTTACCACTGAGTGCTTGGGGCACAGTTGACAATAAATATTTGTCAAATCAATGAATGACAAATGAATATTGCACTAGAGAGGAAAGCAATTTCTTTGAGGCGATCTTGGGGAGCAGAGGTAGGTCTAGCTATCTATCTACCCATCGCCTATGTCATATCAGAGCTTCAGGTTACCTCCAGCATGGAAGTCTGTCGCTAAGGCGGAAGGAGAACAAGAAAATCAGTCTAAAATCCGTAGCATCTTCAGCCAGGAGCTTTCCTGGGGAATCACTTCATTAACCACTCTTGGAACTCCTGCAACACTTAAGCTAGTTCATTTGCTTTTCTGCACGACTATTTCGTTGTATTGGTAAGTCTTGTCTCCCTTGTTCTACCTCCAGCACGGGGCAGAATACCCTACCGAGGCTGAGGGGCAGTCAGTAATTCGTCATCAGTGCTGGGACCACCAGACCACATAGGCAGCCGCCTCCATGAACAGCCCGCCCCAGAAGAGAAATGGATGCTTTGCTCTTGGTCACTAGGAACGATCAGTCAGCTCTTACCAATGTGGGGAGTGGGAATTGACCTTGGGGTAAGGACAGTTTTGTAGCTTCCTGCAGGCACCCACGTTGACCCTACCTGGCCTGATTAAAGACAGGCAAAACCTGCAGGGTTCTCAGCGTGATAACAGGAGGCGAACCGGCAGGACACACAGGGTGCGTGGAAGGAAACTGCGCAGTGACCTCTAGTGGCACATCCGCGTAATGGAAGGAAAAATGTGAGACCTAAAAATGCAACAGAAAAAAATACTCAGATTACATCTCTCCCTTCCATGCATTTCCCCAATCTTCTTTATACTCTTACTGAAACACATATTCCAGAGCATCACAAAACCCCACCTCTGAGATACATCATGCAAATCTGTCAGACATATTTACATACCTTTTGAAACTTTTGAGTTTATGTCTAAAATAAAACAAGTGCTTTTGAGACATTTCCTCAAACAGGGAAATCTTATTTCAGTTTCTTGGTACTGCATGTCTTTGCGCTACTTTTTCTTGATGGCCAGTAGTCCAGAAGAAGGACGAATTACAATGTGGCAAAGGAGGAAAGTCAATTTGGATCTGCCAACCTAGCTCCAACTTGTTTCACCATTGTATCCCTTTTTGTCAATTACTAAGTCCCAACTGTTTCAAGATCAGACTATACCTCCAGATCAGACCATGCTAGTCTGACCTGCCTGTGGAGAAGTCTACTGTTTGTGTTTTTCATGGAGAACCAAAGAGGGAGGGTAGATGTGGGCAAGTTGACATAGTGGCTTCCATTTATCTTGTGCCCGGGAAGCCGCACTCTGCTTTGCCAGAGTGGTTTAACATCCTTCCTCGACCTTCTTTTGTTACCACAGCATTTCAAAATTGAAAGAAACACAAATTTGACAAATCTGTTGCTCAGAATAACTCTATTCGAGAGGAAGAACAGATACAGGTTTCCCCTGTTACCCAAAGGCAGAGCCTTTTCGTGAAACTTCATAAGCTAAATGGCATAAAGCAAAGAAGCGATTAGTATTATTTACATAGAAACATATCTGAGCATTTCCAGAACCCCAGAAAACCTCTTTTTGGCTTTTCTCATACCTTAGACACATCTTGCCAACAGATGCACAAAAGAAGTGGCGATAAAACACAGGAGCTTGCAGACACCCCTCAAGGCTCTGACAGCCTGATGCTGAGATGCTGCTGAGCCTAATTCCGGGGAAGGACCTTGGAGGGGCTGCTCTGGCTCTTTCGGTTTGTGCCGCCTCCGTAATGGCTTCAAGTAAAAATAAACGCTCAATGCTATTGTCATTTCTTGTCTTTTTTCCTCCTAAAAACAAAAATCCTCATCAGATTTTAACTTTTGGTTACTGGAAACAGGTTCTAACGTAAGTCTTCCGTTGGAGCAGAGGGGTGCAACACAGACTTTCAAAAAGCAAGGGATACCTAGATTATCCTTCTTATTTTATACCTGAGAAAATCGAGAGATAGATAGGTAAGAGATTGTAAATGTATCCCTTAATTTTATTTGGCTCTAAGTGTCTTCTTATTAAAGATCAGAAAGGATTAATTAATTTTTTTAAGGAACATGAAGTATGTATTATACATATTAGGCATTTATTGGGAGGGGATTTAAGGAAAACTCTGTCCCCTCTTCAGCGTCAGGAAGATTCGTCAAGAGTGAGCTTTGCATTCCCACATAGGCAGGATCCCCTGGAGCTGAGAGAGGACTGGCTGTCTCTTGGGTTAGGTAGCCTTTCTGGAGATAGCCAAGTCCTTCCCCCGATGCTGCAGCAGCCAGCTTACACTATGTTATATTCAGGAGGAACCCCAAAGCCTCAGTGTCTTCAGCAGCATTGGTTCATTTCCTGCTCACGTTACATTTTGTCTGTGGGAAGGCTAGGGCTTCCAGGATCCAGACAGTAGTCCCCACTTGAAATCTGCTACTCTTGTTGCAGAGGGAAAAGAAAAATGGCCAAAAAGGGCAACGGCTTTTAACTGTTCTGCTGACACATGGGACATGCCAGTTTTGCTCACAGTTTACTGGCCAAAGCAAATCACAGGCCAAGCTGACATCAGTGGGGCAAGGAAGTATACTTCCTCCAAAGGGAGGTCCTGCGAGTCATACGGCAATGGTGAGGCTATTTAACACACTTTCAGGAAAGGCAGTCGATAATTGAGAGCACATGATATAATTGCCATATCCATTGATGTAATTGACCATATCCATTTATACTCTCTGCGCAGCTCCGTTCTGCATTTGAGTTTGTAAACCCAGTTTAGATAGGAGAGCTCTGAAAGACCTTCTAGACCTGAGATTTAACCCAGGTCCCCATTTCCTTTCCTTACAATCATACAGTGATGTGCTGTGTGTTGGAGGCATGCTAAGTAAATGCCCAAGAAGTCAGAAATCCTCAACGCCACATGAGGAGGCAGTGAACGAGTACTCCAGGTCGGCTTGCATTCCATTGTGCTATCTACTGGAATGGTATCAGGCATGATCTTTCCATGGAGGCTCAACAGGTCATTTGTTCTGCATCCATTCAATCATTCAATGAATGATTAATGAGCACCTACCAGGCATTTTATCAAGTGCCAGAGATACAACCTTCAGTGACTCACCTTCCCCTTGAGGAATTTTCAGCTAACTTGGGGGGCAAATAAGAAGGCAGTTGCGTTCTGGAGGGCCTATTATATAAGCAAAGGGCACTATGGGCACAAAGAGGGGCTCCAAACTTGAAATGAAGACATTACGATGGGCATTCAGTTTTAGAATAAGTAAGTCACAGAGATGAAAAGTACAGCATAAGAAATATAGTCAATAATACTGTGATAACAGGGGTGCCTGGGTATCTCAGTTGGTTAAGCATCTGACTCTTGATTTTGGCTCAGGTCATGATCTCAGGGTTGTGGGATCAAGTCCCAGGGGGGCTCAGTGCTCAGCAGGAAGTTGCCTTGTCCCTCTGCCCTTCCCCCAACCTGGTGCATGCTTTCTCTTTCTCAAATAAATAAAGAAAATCTAAAAAGAGTATTGTAATAGCATATGATGACAGATGGTGACTACACTTATTATGGTGAGCACTGGGTAATGTACAGAATCGTCAAATCAATATGTTGTGCACCTGAAACTAATACAGCATTGTATGTAAATTATACTTCGCTAATAAATTTTTTAAAAAGGAGGCTCCCAACTCAAGCATCAGGTTCTGGAAAGACTTTCCTGAGTAAGCAAATAGACACAGAGGTTGAATAACAAGGTCAAGGGAGAAACAAGCACATTTTAGGCAGAGAAAACAGCATAAATAATGGTCTGGAATTGAAAGACAGCACTTGGGTGGTTTGCAAAACTGAAATTCTAAAGACGCACACACAAGTGTGCACATTTACACTTTTCAATGTCTAGGATGTCAATTCTCTCTGCCCTTCACCTTTGTGTACATGAATTTGGCCCTTGTTCTGTACGTAAAGAAATACTGGGGGAAGTGTATCAGCATAAGATAGAAGACAACTATATAGTAACGTCTTGTTTTTTATTGAGATGTAACATACACAAATTTTAAGTGTGCAATTTGATGGATCCATTATATATACACACACACACACACACATACACGTGCATGTGTGTGAGACCACCTCTCAGATGAGGATAGAGAACATTCCCAGAGATTTCACTCTCTCTCCCTCCCACTGTCTATCCCCCTGATCTGAGGTTGACCACTGCTCTGACTTCTAACACCTTTGATGGGTCTTGTCAATTCTTGAATTTCATATAAATAAAATGACATATTATGAACTCTTCCGTGTCTGGGTTGTTCCCTGCTTAACATAAAGTCCAAGAGATACACTCAGGTTGCTGAGGAGAACTTTCCTTTATATCACTCCGATTATCCAACTGACTCTGCACACCTTACTGAAAAGATCATCTATTCCCAACTTATCGTTCCTTCGCTGAGGGTAACGTGTGCTTTTTCCTTCCAGATGCTTCGAAGATTTTCCCTTTGTCTTAGATTTTTACGATTTCGGTTATGATATGTCTGCGTGTAATTGGGGGAAGGGGAATCTGAACTTCTTAAATTTATGACTTGATATTTTTAGCTGTTTTAGAACATCTTGACCATTATCCCTTCGAATATTTTTAAATATTGTATCGCACTTTCCCCTCTGGGATTTCAGATATGTATATATTAGATTTTTTAAATTATTACTCATTTTACGTATTTTTTCCATTCCTTTTTTTCTTACTGTGCTTTAGTTTGGATATTATCTAATGTCCTTTAATCCTGTCATCTGCTGTGTCTAGTCTGCTGTTAAATCTATATCATGTGGGGGTACCTGGCTGGCTCAGTCAGCTAGTCATCTGACTCTTGATTTCGGTTCAGGTAAGGTCTTGGAGTTGGGAGATCGAGCCCCATAACCAGCTCCATGACCAGTGGGGTGCCTACCTGGGATTCTCTCTCTCTCCCTCCCCCTATGCTCTTCTCCTCACTTGGCCCTCTCTCCCTCTCTCTAAAACAAATAAATAAAATCCTTTAAAAAATTAACCTATACCATGAGTTCTTTGATTCTGATGTTGCATTTTTAATTCAGAATGCTCATTTGATTCTTTTTATAGGTTCCAGTTCACAGTTAAAATTCTACTTATTTCATTAGTTCTAAGTACTTTTTACTTTGATTTCTTGAACATAATCAATCATAGTTATTCCAATGTTCTTGTCTGCTGACTCTAAAATCTGGACAGCAGTAGTTCAGCTTTTATCTTAGTTACTTTTATTATTGCAAAATACATGCAACATAAAATTTGTCATTTTAACAATTTTTAAGGTTATATTTGAATAGCATACTTAAGCACATTCACATTGTACAACCACCAGCTTTTGCTTTTAAAAATAATAATTTGGGGGCTGTTTTCCTACCTCTTTCATGCCTCTTTCCTACCTCTTCATGCCTCTTTCATGCCTCTTCCCCCCACCCCCCACCTGCAGGACATTGACCTTAGCTTTCTAGGTTCCCCCATACAGATTCAATGAAGATGTCCTGAGGAAGGGATTCATTTGTTGGAGGCTCTGCCCTCTGGCAGGAGTTTGTTTTTCCAGTTTAGCTCCCTACACTGCTGAGCCATTCTAGAATTCAGCAAGTGCCCTACTGGAGCAACAGGCTTTGTGGTTGGGACTCCACTAGTTCCCAATCTGTTATGCCAGCCCCAATGAACCACCAAAATCTCTGACAGTCTCCCCCTCCTCTCCCAGTGTGTTTCTGCTTGCAACCTATTAATGTTCCCATGGAAGAAATCAACAGATAGGTGAATTCCTCCAGGGAAAGAAAAGATTCCCTCCATGTAACTCTGTAACTCCCTATTACCTCCCATATCTGCAGACGGTTGTGAAGCCAACAGCAGTATGTTCCTGAGGATGTTCTCACCTTTTCCCCCAGTATGCTGAATTTGGAGAAGTAGTTGGATCACGTGTTTCAAATATCAAATATCAAAGAGCCAAGAGTCATTTTCAGTGCTTGATTACTAATGCTTTAAAAGCTTAAAAACTGGGTCATCTGAGTGGCTCAGTCATTAAGCATCTGCCTTCAGCTCTAATCATGACCTCAGGTTCCTGGGATCAAGACCCTCATTGGGCTCCCTGCTCATCAGGAAACCTGCTTCTCCCTCTCTCACTCCCCCTGCTTGTGTTCCCTCTCTCCTATCTCTCTCTCTGTCTAATAAACAAATTTAAAAAAATATTTAAAACTTAAAAACTCACTCAAAGAAACTGGTGATATTTTATAAAAATCTGGGATTATTCATCCCAATATCCCTTATGTTTTCTCTTTCTTGGCTGTACTCTTGGAGTCAGAGGACAGAAACTATGGGGTTTGCTGTAATAATAAATATAAGTGAGCCTCTATAGGCCCTCAGAGCCAGCCAAATCCAAAATAAGTGCATTTATTTTCAGGTTATAAAACTGTAGGATACTTTCTACACTGCTACTTTGTTGGCTTTGTCTGACAAATCCACGACATTAATGAAAAGCTACTGAATACTAACCAAGGATCAGGCATTGTACTAATTACTTCTTGGGGGTAATATATTAATCCTTGTCATGATTCTATGAATTAACTACCATTCCCTTAACATGTTGGATTAGAATCCAAGCACTCTGCCACCAAAGCCCAAGTTTATATTCTGCAAACTCTATTCCCTCCTGTTTTACTAGACCATATCATCAGTTAGCATGGTCTGGAAGGACAGGGACAGACCAAATACTAAAGTTAGGGCATTGTTCCCTAGTTGCATGCAGGAGTAGGTAAAGAGGCTTTAAATAGAGACTTCTCTGTGCCCTGAAACAGGTGCATACTGTTCAGAGGTGTGAACTTGACTCATTATGGCTGGGGAATAGAAAGGGAGAGGTGAGAATGGCAAGAGACATGGCTAAAGATGGTGGTCAGTGAGATCATAAGGCATGTTAGGATTGGGGGTTTCATACCATGGACAACCGGTAAGCCACGCTGGGCTGTGCAGCAACATGGGGCCATACTCTCCCCAGAATGGAGCACAGCTGCTAGGGAGGTGACTCCGCTGACAAGAAGAGTAAGAAGGCCTTAGCAGAAACTGAAGAACAGAAAAGCCAGGTGTTTGAATAAGCCGGCCCTTGAGGAGTTAGCTGAACGGACTCAGCAACTGTTTAGACCTCAATATTGAATGGTCTTGTGCTTAACTGGGGAATGAGAGGAGGCCGCGTGTTGCTTCCAAGCTTTCCAGCTTGTGTGACTAGGTAAAGTGTGGTCCCATTTATAGAGATAGGGGATTCTGCAAGGCAAACCAGGTCTGTGAAGGAAGATTGTGCGTTTCATTTGGGTATGCTGTGTTTGAGATCTCTCTAGAAGATCCCAGTGGAGAGGTTAAGTAGGAAATGGACAATTAAATTAGGCACTCAGAAGAGGAATCTGGACTAGAGACAGAGGCACAGAGGGGTCACCCAAAAATAGAAAGAAGGGAACTGATACTGAGTAGGAGGCAAGGCAAAGTTTGTACTGTCTTTGGCTGAGGGGACAGGTCCTAGAATGTTGCTAACGCTTCCACTCCGGAACTGGAGACATGGAGGTAGCCTAAGCCATTATCATCTCAAGTAAGTTTCAGGTTCCTTTAACATCCAGCTGAAACCTTATAAAAGACATTTTTTTTTTTTTTTGGCCCAGAATTCACCCCTTTTCTTGGGGTACTTTCCTCCCCTTCAGAGGTAGGCCCACAGATGACATGTATTTTATTATATGACCCTTAATTTTGACCATAGCTGATTAGCTCACACATGGACACCTGATCCAACCATCCAATTCCCCTCTGGAGAATATTTTATTGAGAAACACAGAAGAAAGGAAGTTAGAGGTTAAGCTCTATTAATGATGGCATTCTCAGGTCAGCCTCAACAAAAACGTCCTGAATTCCATGGAACTGCTGGGCCTCCAACCCTTTCTGACGCCTAGAGTCTGTGAGGTAGTCAGCCCAGTGTCCCTGCAATAAATTCTCCCATTCTAGGAAGCCATTTTGAAGTGGGTTTGAAATACTTGTAACCAAGAGAATCTTAATGAGGACTGGCCTTGATGTGCCTAATTAGGGAATCATTACCAGAATGAGGCAAAGCTGAGGCTGAGCTGAACTGGCCAGGGACCAAGAGAGGCAGCTTCACCAGTGCCCATGACAGAAGCGAAGACTGAGGTGACAGAGCTCCCATGACTGGAGGGCCCTTGTATGCGTGGCTAATCATGTGGGATGTTGAACACAGTCTGCATATGTCCCTCCATCCTGCCTTGACACTTCCATAAGTAAGATTTGAGCCTTCACTCTCTCTTCCAGACAAACCCCGCTGCATCTTGTTGTTGTTTGTTTGTTTTTAACTATCGGTCTAGAGCAGAAGGGATTCAATTACCCTTTAGCCTTCAAACTATGCCAAAGGATGGTGCTGGCCTTCTGTGGCTTGGAGCAAACTCATATTACACAAATCTGTTTCTCATTTATGTGGTTCAGCCATAGAGGCGGGGCTGTTTTTTTTCCCTCATAGAATGTGACAGTACAGAAGGCCGGCATCCTTTTTATTCAGACATTCTGTTCAGATCCTGGACATAGGAGGGAAGGAGAAGAAAGTACTGGAAAATTTTAATGTCTATCTTTTTAGGACTAAAGCTCTGAGAACAAGAAATGATAGGAGAAGGCATTTCCAAACACACAGTTAATTACTATGTTACTCGACTCAGATTCTGTTAGCTGGTATGATTTAATAATTGAGTTATATGGTAAGGTTTCTAATGCCGTCCCTACAAACACTGTGATTGATGCTCGATATAGCTGAAAAGTATACGCAGGAAAACACTGTGTCATAAGAAAGAAAGCAGTCGCGGTAATGGGGTCCTACAGTAGCTTCTGTAGTGATTAGGGATTTCCCTGTTTAAATTTTATAGATGATAGTTATTCTTCAAGATACCATACCAAGATACCATACATAAAACTATGTATATTCACATGGTATTCTGAGTAGAGAGACTCAAACACAGAACGATGCTTGAGCTGGTTCTTGCTAACCAAGCCCAGGAGAAACTGTCCTTTAACACCTTGCTCCTGGATCCCCTGAGCTAGCCTTTTTATTTATTTATTAATTTTTGTTTTCATTTTAAGTTTTGGTTTACATTCCTTGCCAGCATTGATTTACAGTAGAAGGCACACAAAGAAATTTGGGATCTGAGGCAACGCCACGCCAGGGGAACTGGACAGTCAGATCCAGCCGGGATCTTCTAATCAAAGCGTCAGCATCCTTGGGACATCTGTCTCTTCCTGTCTGAGGAGACAGCCCAGGAGCACCACCCCCCGACCCCATCTGTGGAGGTGGTGTTTCTACTTTTGCTATTCGATCTTGGGAAAAAGCTCGCATGGCCGGTCATAGCTGTTGGGAGGCCAGCAGCGCTTAAAGATCATGGCTTGAAAGCAGGGCGAGTTGGTGGGACATTGTTACGTGTCTTTCCACTGAACCAGATGATGCTTCGACTGCAAAGACCGGTTTATACATGTTGCTCTGAGGCCGTGTCTCTCCATCATTTTAGGTCATGCTACTCACCCCTTCCATCCTTCCTCAGTTTTAATCCATTCGGGAGATTTTACTGGTTTTCACTTTCGGTAACTGGTCTTCAGAAATGAAGAGTATACGGACACAGCCTTTAAAAAATGACACAGTCCAGCGAGATTCTAAGACATCCTCCTGGGAGGGAGGGGGCATGTGTAGAGTGGTTGCTGAAAACAGTACATCTCTTTGACAGTGGAAACTCATAAAGTAGTATGGCCGGGAAATTTAATTTACACATTCAGAAGGTATTGCAGAATGTGTTACCCTTACTCGGATAATTGTGAAAACAGATGTCCAGAATTTCTCTTTTCCCCATTTTCCCCTTAATTTGCAAACTTTACGTGGGCATTATTTATCGTTTAAGAGGGAAAAAAAGGAGAACTGTGTATTCACCCTGTGAATGCAAAAACCATTCAAAAAATTTAATCCTTCAGCAACAACTTTCCATGGACGGCCTATGGCTGAGAGCTGGGACCTAAATACCTTATGTGATATGAGAGGGTTTTGCTGCTGTGGGAACTGTACGTGTGCATGTGTTTACAAAACAGAATTCCTGAGAAACTCTCAGCATATTCCTTTTCTCAAGCGCCATAAGCTTGCATTAATGAACAAGGGCTATTAAGCAGCTCACATGCAGCATTTTGGGTTACGCTTGGTTCCATCTTCAGCCACAAGCCCTTCAGGGAATCTCACGTGGTGCTTCTGTACGTCGTCGTCAGAGAGTTCCCGGTTTACCATATGTTCCCTGTGAATGACACCTCAGGCGTGTCTAGGGGATCCTTTCTTAGAATAACCTGGCAATTTGACAAGATGTATTGAAAACCATGCCGTGTTGCATATTTTTGGAACCAGAAGTGGTCATTTCTGAGACTTTATTTTCATGCTATAATGCTGGTAGAGTTCAAAGAATTAGCTTCAAGGGTAGGAGAAAAAAAAAAATGGAAAACAACCAAACGAGTCCATAGAAGAGACCTGTTTAAATCAATTATTGTGAAATATTAAGTGGGCAGTAAAATAAATGTTATAGGAATATTTAATGGTCTAGAAAGATATTCACAGTCTACTGTTAAGAATGTAAGTTGCAAAATAAACGCCCTGTATGATCCTTTGTGGAGAATTACCTACTTTTGTATGTTGCTGGGAACTTGTATGTAAATGCACAGAAACGGGACTGAAAAGAACATGCTCTTAAATAATGGAATGTTTTTTCTCCTTTTGCTTCTGAAATATTCGGGATATTTCAGAAGAAATTTTTGTTTATTAATAAGATAAATTAGCTGCAGTTAATTTATTTAAAGAGTGGCTAGAAAAATTACAAAACAAATATATAATTTCTGATTTTGGAAGATCCCTCTTTCCTAGAAGAAGGAAAAAAATAAAAAACCTGGTAAATTTGTTCCCTGTTTTGATCACTAGAGGTCACCAAAGTCATAAAGATTATTAGTAATTTTTTTTTCCTTTCCGTTTTTATTTTGAGTCACAGAGGGATGTTTCTGGTCTCTCCTGTTTTGCAGTTTTTGAAGCATTTACTGGAAGACCTCTTGCTGCTTAGTCTTAAGGAGAGTAAACTGTTTGGACTAGTTTTTTCTAACATTAAATATTCCCTGAAACAGAGAGTCATCTATCTATGGGACTATTCAAAACAGATGGGTGTTTCTGTAGAATGTGATTTATTTTCTCCTCTGATACCAAAGGGCCTATTGGCTGATACCTGCTGAATGTGAGTTCTGAGCAATGTTTTTGAGACAGAACCACAGAACACCCAGCAGCAGCACACATCGTTTCAAATGAAACAGCATGGACCATTTCAAGGAAAAAAACATTGTACCTTTACCGGTAACATGTGGTATATGAGGGCTTCAGTGAAGCAGAACATTCAAGAACAGCCATTGCATCTTTTGAATTATAGACCACACTACCTTTTTGCATGTTAATAATTCTGCATTTTTTTGAATTCAACATAAGCCCAAATCCCCAGACCCTAAAATTATGGAGAACCAGGGAAGATTTTAAAGCTAGATTAGAACCTTGCAAACATTCAAACAAGACTGTTTAGTCTTGTTCCAAAGGTTGCATCGAGCAGCCAAGGATACAACAACTAATTTCAGTGTTCTTAGCATGCCCTGGGAATTCATATTTAAGAAGGAGTTTTCTGTGATTAAACAAGATGCAGAGTGTAGAAGGTTTATGTTTGTCAGGAGTTATAAGCAGTGGACAGAAATGCAATAGGTGAGAAGCCTCTCGCATTTTCAATGTTTCAGTTACCGATAGATAAGATACTTACCTGGTCAAGTTGATGAGTCTGTGTTGGAATCAGTCTCCCACAGAAACTTAGCAAACCATTCTTCTATAAAAAATCCCAGTGCTCAGATACCTGACAAATTCAAGGTTAAGGCTTTGGTACAACCATAAACTAAGAGAATTCAAGCCAATATCAACATGATACATTTTGCATTCAGACTTTTTCCTTATTCGGTGGACTTCATTTTCCTTTGATCTTGGTTAACTTTGAAGTATCCAAGGTTCCCACTTTCCATAAGTTTTTTTTTTTTTTAAAAGTTAAATCAGACAGGCAGGCAGGAAATCTAAACCTTAAAAGAAGTGAAAACAACTAGACACAGTCAGTTATATATTTTTCCCACTTTGTTTAAAGTAGTACAACGCTATACTTAAAAAACTCACATCATTGAATTATTTATTAAGCTGTACATAAAAGTCACATTTTCTGTTGTGTCTTTGGAGACACACTGAAAAACATGTTTTTGGAAACTGTCGTAAGATTTAAGTGAAATAGTTTAGTTAAATGCAAAATTACAGATAGTAGCTAATGATGTCCTAAAAACCATTAACAAGAAATAGCTGTTAACTTAAAGGAAATATTTATATAGGAATTCTAATATTGCAGATCTTATATCTAAAAACTGGCTGCTTTATGAAATTTCACAGACGATGTATTCTGAAGTCTACTAGACATCCGGTTTTGAATTTGTATAAAGTGATTCAGACCCGTATCTCAAATACTCATTAATTTTACTTTACTCTTCTTATGCTTCAGATTTATGGGACTATTTTTTCTTATTAGGATAAAGGTAATTTTATTTAATGATGAAACCCATATATATATAATCACATGATTATACATGCATCCGTGTGTGTGTGTGTGTGTGTTTAAGTTATCATCTGGCACAAAAGTGGGAATCAGTTATGTATTGTTTATAAAATTTGTCTTAGAAGGTATTAAGAGAGAAAATGTCTTTTTTGAGAGATATTGAAATTTAGCCCACCCAGATACTGTTTATCTCTTCTGTGCTACCTCACTCACCTAGTCCTTCTCCTTTGTCTAACTCTGCAAAGTGGAATTTTCCTCTGTTAAAGAGAACCAACACACTTCTGTTATCCCAGGTCATTCACGGTGTCCTAGGGGCAGTTCATATTACTATTTTGGTGCTAGTCCTGCAAGTAGCAAAGAGTGTGAGTTATCATTCAGGCCATCTAGAAGAGTTAAATTCTCTTGTGTAAGTCTGATCCTGTCAAAATACAAACCCAGTATAGTTATTGGACATGTATTCAGAACAGTGATACATACACATAAGAACTCGAATAATTGAATTGCCCATGGGCTTCATGAGGAACATTTTGGAGTAGAATAAACTCTTCATTTATCTGGAGACAAGAGGAGGTCTCATTCCTATGTCAACTCTTTACTTTCCCATGGACATCTGGAAGAAACCCCGAAAGGAATTTATTCACTTGTCTTTAGGAAGTTTAGGGGGGAAACTTTTAAGAAGGGAATTCAGAGATATAATGATAATGTAGATAAAAGTGTGTAAGCCTTTCTATTCTCTTCCTAGATGACAGTTGTTGCTATGGAATGAGACATTTGGCAGATGCTAAGGCTCCCATAGTTTTGACTGTGTTCTTTGGGATGACACTGGGAACCACCTTATTAGGCTGGGATGTCAGAAACAGCATAGGGCCAGGAACTGGATTTTGGGTCTCAGTACTCTCAGTTGAATCCTAAAGCTCTCTGATACTAGACAAGTTATTTAACTTTTTACCATACCAATTTATCATCTATGAACTGGAAATAATACACATCTTGGAAGACTGTTGTGAAGACGAAGAGGATATAAATGTGAAGCACTAACGTAGTGTCCAGCTTGTAGTAAATGTTTTTTGTTTAAGAATTTATTTATTTATTTGACAGACAGAGATCGCAAGTAGGCAGAGAGGCAGGCAGAGAGAAAGGAGAAAGCAGGCTCCCCGCTGAGCAGAGAGCCTGAAGCGGGACTCGATCCCAGGACTCTGGGGTTATGACCTGAGCCGAAGGCAGAGGCTTAACCCACTGAGTCACCCAGGTGCCCTGTAGTAAATGTTTAACAGAAATTTGTTTCCTTCCACAGAGGGTTGTAGGGCTAAATAACTTAATATTTGTGAAATTGCTTTTAACCTGCAAAATGCCAATCAAATATCAGTTATTATTAGTGTCATTTTTAAGCTATATTTGATAGGCACTTGGTTCTTTTGGACAACTTCAGGCAATCAGTATATGGCCCGGAACTGACATTGGAATTCTAACAGAGTCTACATTTCCTCCTAATAAAAATCATAAATGATGTAATAAAGAACTATTATTTGGAATAACTATATCTTCCTTCTGAACACCAAAATGCTCCAAAGTAAGTAAGAAAATGCATAGGGTTGGGGTGGGGAGGGCAAAAGAATGAAAGAAAGGGAGGAAAAGAAGCGGTGAGACAATCTACCCTGTGAATGATTGAATGTGGCCTGGGCTCCTCGTTATTTTAAAGAATGGAAAACCATTTTAAAATGTAGTTTGTTTCGAAAGAAACATCCATTTGACACCTACAAGTCAATACATATCACTAAACAGGTCTGGAAAAAGCTGAGAGTATACTTTTGAGGAGCAGGAGGCTGTTCCGGAAGTTCCCACCTGTGTATAGGAAAAAGTTAAATTGTGCAGACGAAGCCATAAGTCCAACTTGGCAAACGCTGATGCCACTCGAGGGTTAGACCCTGAGAATTTAGTGCCCTCAGAGAAACATTATTGTTTACCCCTGAAGGAACATTAAAGGTAGAAACTGAGTATGTAAGTCATAAGAACACAGACTATATACAGGCTTCTCTCCTTTGAACAGGAAGCAATTGGAATTCATTAAATCCAGGTTAATTCTCTGTGGGGATGTTTCTTCATAAATCAGGGTCCTAATGTACAATGACTTGTTCAAAGTCTCAGAAGATATCTTAGAAAAATCAAGGTCATAAGTCAATCTGATACGGGATTACTGAGCAATGAGTCACAAGAGAAGAAACAGCATCAAGGCTGAGAGAACTTGCTTTGGTGTTAAACCAGCCCCTTATTTTGTGACATCGGTCGGCTGGCTCAAACGACAAGCTTCAGTTTCTTCGTCTAAAGATGGTGATAATAATGATACATTGCAACACCGGCTTGCAGATAAAGTGAGAAAGTGTATATAAAATTTTTAGCACTGTGTCCAGCAAATAATAAGTAGTTATGACAATGAATAATATTATTAATAAAATGCTCACAAAAATACTCCATCATGAGGATAGGGGCCTCCAACCAAGGGCCCTTTGTGGAAATATGTTAGGAATGCAGGGGCTGTCCTGAAGAATGTTCTGTGCTAATTTTAACTGAGAGTGAAAAATGACTGCTTAGATAACAAGAACCAAACAAAATGGGAATCATATTCTAATATGTTCTTTCAATGTCTCTTCAAATAACAGTGACTTTAGACTAAGTAGAAACAGCCTCAACCTAGAAGATGCATCCCTTGAGCTGTGGAGATGGCATTTGTGCCCAAAGAACTTAAAACACTGTTTATTTTTAGCTTTGGCTAAAATAAGGCATCGTTTAAAAACTTTTTTTATTTTATTATATCCTAGTCAGCTAGAGAAGCTACATTAAAAATGCTATATTCCTATAAATATCTACAAAATACATTCAAACTCATACTTGATCTATATATAGTTCTTTTTGGTTACTTCAGCTGACAAAATTGATGACCCAGAATTGATATGGAATTTTCCCAGATAATCCAAAGACAGATTTAAGAAGGCATCCATTTTGTTCCCAAGAAAAATTTTATAATAATTAACAAAGAATTAATTATTATTTGGAACAACTACCATCTTTTTTCCTCTGAATACCAAAATGCTCCAAAGTCGGTAACTGTTGAAAGACTTGGGGCAAATGATACATCATCTTCACTCTGTTATATTTCCGCATCGTCTACACTGTACTCTGGAGCTGCCTGAGTTTGCCTCTAGTCCTGCAGCCTGGGCCTAACCTTCCTAAGGGAAGGCCTAACAAAATCCCAACTAGAGTGCATGTTCTGAGAGGGGTATAGGAAGGAATGATTTTTCCCTCAGGGCAGGTTTTTCTTTTGACACTGCCAAGATTTGCATCTGCAACACCCAAATCCTCTTGGATGGTTCATTGACCTGGTCACTGAAAGCCAAGCCTTGCTATAATAGGTGGGTATAATTTGTCTACGTGTTTGTTTTCTCATGAAAACAGTCATAGTCTTTGTTCAAAAAATATGAGCATCACAGTGTTCAGTAATGTGGTCATAGAAGTAGAAGATAAAAGTAAGTGATTACAGCAGAATAAAATCAAATTATTATTAGTGTTTCTAAGAGTAACAAATCCATTATGGTGACAGAGAGCCGTGGTTAAGAGAAGATTGAAAAATCAAGATAAAGAGACAATCTCGGAGACTGAACAAGATTTGCACTAACGTAGCAGCAGTGGGGCTATAAAGGGGAAAGGAAAGTACCCCTTAAAGATGAGGGGTAGAGTGCATGTGAAGGGTGAGATAGAAGAGTCCTAGGATGACTCTTGGGTTTCTGGATTGGTAGACTGTGAGTGTGATGGAACTATTCCCTGGAGTGAGAAAAAAACAAAAACAAAAACAAAACAAAAAACCCCCACCAAAACAGAAAGAGAGTAAGTATGGAGGGAAAGCAAATGTGTTTGCATTGGATAGTTGAGTCATCAGATATAACCAATAAGCAAATGGATATTAAAATCGAATTCTCTGGAATAGCACTTAAAATAAAAGGCAATCAAATGGAAAGCATCATCAAGAACATCTGGTGCTGTTAACAGATACAGTTCAGTCATATCACGGACCTGTCTTTCGTGAGTCAAAATTTAAATTGGGAGGGGGCATGCCTGGGTGGCTCAGTTGGTTAAGCAAATGCCTTCGGCTCAGGTCATGGTCCTGGAGTCCCAGGATCAAGTCCTACATTGAGCTCCGTGCTAGGCAGGGAGTCTGCTTCTCCAGCTGACCTCTCTCCTCTCATGTTCTCTCTCATTCTCTCTTTCAAATAAATAAATAAAATCTTTAAAAAAAATTAAATTGATGGGGCTATTCATTAGCACAATAAATTTGGAGAGCAATATATAAATATCAAAATCCTTGAAAGTATTAATATTTTTATTTAAAAATTTACTAGGAGTCTGTTCTAAGAAACTAATCACAGATATAGACAATGTGTAAAAAGATATATGCTGCCATCATAAAGGTGCAAAAAATTGAGATCAACCTGAAAATCCAATAATAGAGTTGTAAAATAAACCATGATAAATCTGTAAGACTCTTAGGCAACAACTAAAAATAGTTTTCTGGAAGAATCTTTAAAAATGTGGATGCATTAATTTTATCTTGCTATACAACAAATTACACCAAAACATATTATTATCTTAAAACAACAAACATGTATTATCTCACCCAGTTTCTCAGGACTGGGAATCCGAGAGAGTGGCTTATCTGGTGGTTCTGGCTCAAGATTGAAGTTGGGCTCTTGGCCAGGCCTGTAGTCTTCCTAAGGGTTGACTGAAGCTGGAAAAGCCATTTCCAAGCTCATGCACATGGTTATTAGAGGCTTTCTGGCAGTTGGCTAGAGGCTTCCGTGGACTCTGTCCTAAGACAGCTCACAATATGGCAGCTGCTTCCCTGGGGGGTGAAGGGGCAGGGGTGGAGAGAAAGAGAGCAAGAGAGGGAAAGAACACTTGATCACAATCAATATGAAAGCTAAAATCATATATAACCTAACCTGTCACTTCTGTTTATGCTATTGATCACACAGATCAATCTTAGTACAATATGAGAGGCGGCTATACAAAAATGTGAGTACTGGTAGGTAGAGGTCACTGAGGGACCCTGGAGGCTGACAACCAGAGTAGGACAGTGCTGATGCTAAAATATTAACTAAGCAAAATAAAGAATATAAAGAGACCTCAATTATTTTAAAAATGCAGAGAAAGGAGACAATGTGAAGATATGGGAATATTAACAATGTGTCTCTGCTGCAGGACTACAATAATTTGTTTTATTGTCCTCTTTATAGGCTTTGACATTTTACACAGTTTTTATAATGAGTGTGCATTTCATTCATTATTTTCTTTACAGATGCCAAAACTCAGAAAATATATTGAGCATTTAATATTATTTTTACATTGATTTGAAGATGTTCTGATAAAACTCAAATCATTTACCAAAAAATATACTGAAGTATTCTAATTTTAGTTTGATGAGTTAAGCTTAGGATCAAGAGATTATACTTTGAGTTCTTTTTGAACAGCTCCATATATTTCCTGGGGTATTTTGTAGAAATTCAAATGTAATAACTAGGCTCCTTGGTTAAAGAATATTAAGATTTGGGTGGCCCACTTTATCAAAGGTACTATGTGCCTAGGCTAGACAGTCTCTAAGGAAACTTCTAATTCTAAAATTCATTGATTTTAGCAGGTATTTATTAAATACCTTATAAGTACAAGGCACAGTGCCTTCTTAGTCAACTGTACTACAGTCCAAGATTCATGAGGAATCTAAAGGTGTTTTTGGAAAGAAACGTTGGTGCAAATGTTTATTTTTTATTTGCACCATGAAATCTAGGCCCTGCCCCAGCACATCAGAGGTTGGCATTTGGAGATCGAAAAAGCAATACAGAAGTTTTCTGCAGCATTTACTGAGTTTCAATAGCTTGCTACATGAAGTAGGGCATATTTGTGGACTTATTTAGTCCTGAGAAGTGTCTGCAGATACCTCAACAAATGTCTTTCCTGGTGTTTTAGTGTTTACTGGTATTTCCTTCTGCAGGATATCCGCTCTGCTTGTCTTCCCGCATGAGAGAGTGCAGATGTTCCTGAAAACATCTTTGCAGGACTTACTTGAAGCAAGATGCTGAGAGAAGCAGCAAAACTTGAAGGGAGCTGTCAGGGCAAGAGAGAGGAAGGCAATTGGGCAGGGTTTTCCAGGCTATGAGAGTATAACCTGTTGTCTAGGAAACAGCTTCCCTTTTTTATGAGAGAGAATGGGCTCTTGCTGTTACGGAGGCCAGAGATGTTCTAGCACTCTTCTAAATTTTCAAAATCCAAATAACCCCATTATGATGACACTCTTGGATATTCTATTTGTCTCACTGAGATCATGAGATTACAATTTGGTGTTTCAATTGGTGAGTGTTTAAAAAAATGAAATTACTAAAACATTTCTCAGTGTCTGAGTATACTAGACCTGGAGATAGAACAGGTAGGTCTGGGGCACCTGGGTGGCTCAGTGGGTTAAAGCCTCTGCCTTCGGCTCGGGTCATGATTCCAGGGTCCTGGAATCGAGCCCCGCATCCGCATCAGGCTGTCTGCTCAGCAGGGAGCCTGCTTCCTCCTCTTTCTCTGCCTACTTATGATCTCTGTCAAATAAATAAATAAATTCTTAAAAAAAAAAAAAAAAAAAAGAACAGGTAGGTCCGAGGAAAAAGGAAAACCTGACATGACTCCAAGCTCTAGTCAAAAGATCTCTATAAATAGTTCTCAAAGTATAACACCTATGATAAAGCCACCACCTTTTTGAAAAAGGGATGACAACCAGGACTCTAGGGTGTAGGTAATTAAAAGTTTACGTAAGTTAACTATTTAAGAACCTGTGGTGTTTTGCACTCTTGAGAATGACTAGGTGCTTCTCCAAAGGTAGGAAGTATTGAGTTTTTTTCCTCAGGGAGCTGAGGACTTACTAGAGAGGGAGGCATGATTTGAAGATATTACTGTCAAGTGACAAATTCAAGTGACTTACTAGAGAGGGAGGCATGATTTGAAGATATTACTGTCAAGTGACAAATTCATGCATACACTGTAATGATACATGCATTCTGAAAGAATGTATCTCAAAATGGCACATAAAGCAATGTGCACAAAGTAATTCAGATTGTAGTTTGTGGACTAATACAGACTTGTTCCAATGGAAGCACACTAAGGACTTATAAATTATGTATTTGTGCTAAACCAAACCAAACTGGTATACCAAGGAATGTGTAACTGTCTTGGCCATGGTCAAGTCGCAAGGTAGATGGAGAATCCAGAAAGGTGAGTCTGAGAAGGAAAAAACCAACAAAGCCACTGATCTCATCTTTCCTCAACAGTTTTCCAAAAGACAACAGCTTGCCCCAGAGCTTAAATTGAATGAATGAATAATGAGCACAGACAGAATAAAATAGGGAAAAGTCTTACTTAGAATTTTGGCCTTCAAACTGTGCTGCGTAGCCATGAACTTCTGGCTTCTCCCAACCAAATCCTTGAATGTATAAACATGGCATGAATGATTAAGGAAGGGATCACTGATGGGTGGATGACTCTATCAAGGTCCATCTCCTTTTAGAATGACTGGTCACTCTCTCCTCCTCATCATTGTGAAGCAAAGCCAGTTCTCTGAGATGAGAAAAAGATGTTAGAACTCATGAGATGGACAAGGCATGAAAGTTGCAGTTTGAGATGGAATGGAAAAAGGAAAGAGATTACTTTTCATCTGCCACCCCCATGACGAGGCATAAAGAGGAATAATTAATATTTATTGAATTTTGCAATGTACTGTGTAACAGTAGTGATTTATGTATAGTATCTCATGTAAACCTTATAACCATTCAAAGAGAGAGGTCTCCTCATTTGGCAAATGAGAAAAATCAGAGGTCAAATATGTTAATGATTTGCTAAAACTAATACCAGCTGTGAGTGGCAGACTTCAGTTTTGAATCATCTCTTTTTCCATGACTTTTCTGTTAATTCCTATCTGTTTCCACTCTCCAATGCTTCTTTCTTCATCCGTCTCATGAACTGGCCAGTCTAGTACTGCCAAGTTGTAATCAGCTACTCCACTCTTCTTTGGAAAGGTAAGGCTTGCTTTTGCCTAAGGACCTTACTTTTCCCCTAGGTATCCTAATGAGTTATTCCTTCACTTCATTTGAATACATGACTTCTGTTATTTGCAATCACGTCTCCCTCCCTCCTTTTATTCACAGCTCTCATCCCTATGTGATATTAATATATCTTTCTGCATATTTGCTTATTTTTTGACTCTTCCATTAAAATGTATGTACGCTTCGTAGAGTAAGGCATTTTGTTTTATTCATCCTATATCTATAGAGACTAAGTCTAAAATTTAAGAGGTGTCTTATAGGTACTTGTTTGGTCAATGAATCAATGAGTGTGTTGTTATTTCATAATGACAATATTTCATAATGACTATTTCATAAGCAGAGTGAAAAAAAATCATGATCAGCCTTTATTTCCTAATGACTATTTCATAAACAGAGGGGAAAAAAATCATGATCAGCCTCAAATCTCCAATTCCAACTCCTACCCTTCCCTAATTCTCTTCCCTTGCCATATTTAAGTGAAATATCAAGCCTCAAATTATTCATCACCTTATTTAGTTGTAAAGTTTACTACTGATGGAGGTGAAGACAATTGTGGCACAGATGGTGGCGTGTTGAGCAGAACCCACATTTCTCCTTCCGTGCTAAGGCATATGGCTCAGAGGTGGCTGATCAGCCAAGGCTAGTTTCCCAAACCTGCTCCTTGCATCTTGAGGCAGCCACACAATTAGTGTTCAATGGTGGAATATGAAAAGAAGTTGTTTCAGAGTCAGCTTTTCAAGTAGCAAGTATGCCTTCTACATTTTTTCCTTCCCTCCAACTCAGTGCAGATGGTCCTGATAAGATCCCAGGGGTGGCAGACAGAAAGATGGAAGGAGTCTGGGTCTCTGACTCACCATGTGGAGGAAAATCCCCTGCTATCCTTAGGGATAACACCGACATTTCAAATAATTGCAAATAAACTTCCACTAGATTAAGTCACTGCAAACTTAGGGTTTTCTTAAATAGCTCTTACCTATATTTAGAAATAGCTTAGTAAAGTTATAGGTGACAAGGTTTTGGTGGAAATTTTGAAAAAGTTTTGCCAATATTTTGGACTAGAAGAAATGTCAGAGATACTTTGTATTTTTCTAGTTTCCAATGTAATTTCGTAAAAGCAATCAATAAAACTCTTCTTTTTGGGTCCCTATTTATCCAGAAAAGAGTTAAGTGAGAAAGGTTCGTGGATAAAGACTTTTATAGGTAGTTGGAATTCTCTAATCGGGCCAAACTGACTTTGTCTTGATGATGTTATGTCTTGTGTTTTTCTGGATTAAGGATGTATGAATGCCTTTCTCTGAAATGTGGTTGAGGACACTGGACTCAGCTATTTGGGATACCCCCCAGAACCCCAGTTACCCTATATAAAGATAGGGTAGTATATGGCTCTACCTAATTTGTTTTGCTGCTACTTCTGTTTTAAATCTTTAAAAGAAGTCCATTCATTTTCTAATATTCATGGCTTGCCTTTCAGTAAAACAAATTACTACTCATCTTTGTGCCAATTAAGGGGGTCCACTGAGAAAGAAAGCATTAATTTAGTAGATTCCCTGTGTTCATGTGTTAAGGACTCTTTATGGGACAAGGATGTTCTCCTTGTCTTCCTATAAAGCTGTGGAGACAGGCAGAAAATATTCACACCAGCTCTCTTTCCTCTTTTGTTATAATCCTCACCACAGGCATTAACCTTCACTTCCTCCCTGGTTTGAAAGGACAGCTAGTCTACGAATGACTTATATTAATCTAGATGAGTAAGTTGGCACAATATTCCTTCCCAGAATTAGACAAAATTTGTTTAAAGTAGTTCTTTGAATAAGTAAATAAATAAATAAAAGGAGGGAAGGAAGGAAGGAAAGAATGAAAGGGGGAGGAAGGAAGAAAGGAAGGAAGGGAGATGTTTAAAACAGAAATGAACTGGGCATCCGTGTGTTTAATTTTGTCAGCTAGTAGGCTCACCTTTCAGGATTATTACATCGATAGTACAGGAGATAGATCACAACTCTTTTCCTAAGCAATGTAAACTGAAGAGAAAAAGCTATTTTTAAAATTTCTTATTGATATAATATATATATTGAAATGTGTATTTATCTTAAGTGTATTCTTGATGGTTTTTCACAAACTGAGAACTCTTTTGAAATTAGAACTTAGATAAAAAAATAAATAAATAAAAAGAAGAAGAACCTGGATCAAAAACAAGCCATTAGAACCAAACCGTGGAACCCCTCAGATGTTCCTTTTGTCATTAACCAATGGAATTAACCAATGGAATCATATCATAAGATTAACCAATGGACTCATACAGTATGTGCTTTTTTTTTGGTCTGATTTCCTTTGCTGAATAGTGTTTTGCAAGATTTATTCTACTGTTGCATATACTTGCAGACCATTCATTCTTACTGCTGTATAAAATTCCATTGAATAAAGATGCCACAATTTATTTGTACACTCTACTGCTGATAGACATCTGGATAGTATCCAGTTTGGTTTGGGAACATTATGAATGGTGTTGCTATGAACATTCCAGTTAAATCTTTTGGTAAATCTAAGTATGTATTTTTGTTGAGTATATATATATATACACATATACATTATATATTTTATTTTAACCTAAATAAGGTAATTAACCAATACTTGGTAAATCTAAAATAATTAACCGCCAAACAATTTTACAAAGCCGATACACCAATTCTCACTACTACCAGCAGTGGATAAAGATTCAAGTTGCTTCATATCTTTACCAATACTTGGAATTTTTTTATCTTTACTGTTTTAGCCAGTCTGTTTTGGGTTTAATGGCATTGTATTGTGGTTGAATCAGCATTTTCTTGACAACTAATGAACTTGAGGATATTTCCATATGCTTATTGGCCATTTGGATATCCTCTTTCATAAAGTACCTCGTTAAGTCTTTAGCCCGTTTCTCTATTAAGTTGTCTGCATTTCTCTTATTGATTTGTAGGAGTTCTTTATATATTCCTTTATATGATTTGTAGGAGTTCTTTTTATGCTCCACATAAAAGTCCTTTGTGATAGATATATTGTGAATATCTTTATCCACTCTGTGAGTTGCCCTCTTAGTCTCTTAATGTTATCTTTTGATGAACAGAAGTTCTTAATTTTAATTAAACAAAACTATAAGGCGAGAATGATACTGTACTAAGCCTTGAAAAGAAGTGGTTTGATTCCATGTGTAGAATTGGGATTAGGATTCACAGAATTATTAGGCTGTGTATCAAACTCCCAAAAGTCACTTAATATTGTTTTGCAATTTGCTCTTTCCAGTCATTATGTTGGAAAAGCGGTAGCTATTCCTAGGGGTCATGAGAATAAAGGGGAGGTTTTTGAAATCATACTACTGTCCAAGAACTCCCATCTGAAGATTTAAACAATGAAAATCTTAACGAAGATGATTAGAACAGTAAGGGTACTGTATAGTTTTCACTCAAGTTGATATTAGCCACAGCTCCTTCAGCAGAGTGTCAGTCTTTGGAAAATAATAAGTCAGAAAATCAATTTCAGTTTTTGACAGTACAGTGAGAATGGCAGAGAAAGGTATCATTTTAAGTCCAAATTTACCTCTAAGACTCTTCTTAGGACCTAAGTTGGAAGATTCTGTAATCAGATATTTTTAGTTAAGGAAAAGCAGTACATGAAATAGCCTTATAGTATTATTTAGTGTCTAGAATTGGTTCAAATCCAACATAAGATTCATGTTGGAAAAAACAAATAAACAAGGCAAATTATAGTTCTCTATGCAATAACATAAATTAATGGACATATTCCCTGGAAAAATGGAATTTACTATGTGAAATCTTGTAAATAAGGCATATTAAAAAAAATCCTGGCTGTAAAGTGATTTGGTGAAATGATTATTTTCCTCATAAGACAAAATAAATTCTTGTCATATTATTAAACATTTTACAACCTCAAAATGCTGTTTTATAGTGGCCCAGCTAGAATTTAGAATTAAAGCTGACCATATTACGGGTCTGGTCAGAGTTTAAGCAGAGGACATAGTTTCTAGAATTGTTTCCTTCAGTCTGGATATCAAGGATCATTTGGCAAGCCTCAGGTTTACCATCTATGTGTGCTGCCTGTCCCCATTCCCTGAAGAAAAGGCCATTTACCCTAAATATCATTTGTGTACTTTTTGTGTTTCCATCCAATCAATTATAGGGAAATTTTGTCATACACAAAGTCCTGGTACAAACAAAAAAAGTGTCACAGGAAAAACCTCCAATCATCATAGATTAGTAAAAGGAGATCGAAATGCTACTCCTTCAGATACTGAAGGATTTGAGAACCTCTGGGTGTTTGTGTACTTTGCCAAAACACCAGCTCCTCAAAGATAGATCTAGTTCTATTCAACTCTGTATCCTTCATTGTCCCTGGCATTTTGCTGCGTGGGGAACACATGTACGATTTATACTCATGGACTAAGTGAATGTCAGCTTCAACTTTTGAAAACAGAAAGTGTTCATTTAACAGATGTTGTCTCTTAGTCTTCATTTTCTAAGTTCTCAGTACTTGGAAGATGGCTCTTCTAGTAGTAAATTTTTCTCCCTAGGTATGTTCTTTTTCTTAAAAAAAAAAATGATGAGAAGCAAGGAATAGAAACCTCAAACTGTTAAAAAGTTTTAAAGTACCAAATCTCTTCTCTAGGAAAGTGTAAAGAGATAACTTAAGGACAGGCTAAGGCTATTTTTTTATGGGTTACATTTTCTCTAAATGTGATCTTGTTTTATTTTGAAATACAAATATTTTTTAAAGCATACACTGTAAGCAACTGGAAAATTGGTTTTAGGCACATATGATATAAGATTTCACAAATGTTTAGGATCACAGTGTAATTTCCATGACTATGAGATTTCATAAACATGTTAGGGCAACTACTTATTGTTCAGCTTACTTCCACGGGACTGAGGTGGTTTATTAAATACAAAGACCCTTTCCATCCGTTACTGAGACAGCTACAATTCATTGTATTCTAAATTAACATTTTGTACACAGATCTGTAAGAAATGTAAATTTTTTCCCTCTGATGATGTATCTGCTTTAAGTGCATGTGCTGTTAACGGTGACGGTGTTTAATCCCAGCTAACTTTCAGGCAGCCCTATGAAGGTAAGCTGATATTACCAGCAAAATTGACTCCTTTTCATGTGTTGCATTTAGAACACTTGCTGTTCAAACTACTGAATTAAAAGAGTTTTCGCTGCCCATTCAGCCTAGTGAGATATTAATTCTGTTTACTTATCCTCAACATACAGTGGAATTAAACCTCGAAAAGAAAATCTCTTTTTCTTATTAGGCTGTTGAAAAAAGAATCTCCTATTTTGTGATATCTGTTTCTAATTTGTCTTTGGGGAAAGGAATGCCAAATAGTTGCCTTGTTTCCCCCTTCAGACATTCAGAACCTCACCAAGCTGCAGTCAAACCAGGATGCACACCCCAGCATGTGATATTTTTTCCTCAGGATCATAGTCAATAAATTTGATTAGTTTGTAAAGCATTCCAAGCCACCAGCCCACAAAGCAGGTTGAGCCAATACCTTCACTCATTCCCTGTTCCTTCTAGACCACCGGGGCTCTAGTTTGTATTTTTAAACCTGGGTTAAATTGTGGCATAACCACAAACCATTGTATGCTATTAACAGTGGGGTTCCAATGAATGACTGACAAACAAAATCTTAGCACACGAAGTCTACTTCTCTCAATGGTAAACACATGTTATTAATGAAACGTTTCTAACAGGCGCAGGCAGTTTGAAGTCGGTCTTGACTGACAAGACTGCATGTTGCTATCTGGGCTAAACAAACAAAATAAAACCTTTTAAACGAATATATTGGAAGAGTATGTTTTGCTGACTCACAAAGGTATAATTTGCCATTCTGAATTCTGAACTTAACCTCACCTCCTCCAAACTTGGTTTATAGTATAGTATTTTTCCAGAGTTCAAAGACAGGTGGTAGTACCTGTATGTTCCTTAAGAAGATCTGGATGGTGTTCAAGTCATCCCTTGGTCCAGCTTCAAAGAGAGCCACCCTGATGCACAAGAGACTCAACACAGGTACTACGTATATCGCTGAAGGAGAGACCAGGTGAGTGTCTGTTGTAAGTCAGTCTGAAGAATCAGAATCTAGTTCCTCAGACAGAATTGCTACTGTGAGGTGGCATGCTAAATAAAGATCAGATGTGATTCATTCTCAGCCTCCTCAAAGCCCGTGAGGTAGGTGAGTGGAGACTTTGTCCACGTCTATTGATGTTTTCCTTTATCAGTAACACTGGCTACTTAGTATGTAGGCATCCATGAAAATAGACAGTGAGTCTTTTGTGCAATTTTTCGGAACTCCTGTTTAACATAAAGGGATAGCAAACCCCAAACCAAATAAAACAACACTGGCATTGCATTTTAGATGTCTTTGAAACATTCCAATGTTTTGGACCACCAAACTCGAACCCACGATGGTTACATTTCATTTTGATCAAATTGGGCAGTGCTGCCTCAAGCTGGTTTGCATTTCTTCTCTTCCAATTTACCCTGACTCTGTGAGAGTAACCAGAGAATTATAGAAGAACAATGTACCATTAATCTTTTCTGTAGAGTTCTTTTGAGAGGAAATTGAGTAGTGAGGAAATGAGGGATGGACGGTCATTTCAGAGTGATACCAGTATTTTCAAAACAGTTCCTAATATCAAATGTTTCTAGGAGTGGATTATTGCTGTCCCTAATAGCATCAGAGTAGCCCATCAAAGGTAAAAGCTTTATGCAAACTGCATATCCATGCTGTACGTTATTCTTTTCTTTGGATTACCTGGGTTACTTTCCCCCAAGTTAATGTTATAGGTACAGGTTGAAATTAAGCTGACAGAGTATACTTTACAACAGCTGAAGGGCGATACTGAAAAGTTTTGGATATTCACTAATGAGCAAGTCAATCAATGACTAAGTCTAGCCACTCCCACTCATCCTTGTTCCAATCTTTGTTTCTTTACTGGTCTCTGTTCCACAGTGCCTTCTTCATAACTATTCTGCCTTCTACTTACTTGCCCAAGTAGGTTTCCTGTGATCTGTGTGGTCTTTCTATTTGCCTGCAATGGTCCTTACTGTTAATTTCTTCTGGGGCATGGGGGCTTCTGGCACCACCGTCTGGTGCCCAGCATCTTCCGTCCGCACTCTGGTGGCTCTTCAGGGCCCCAACTTGACAGGCAGACCCTGCCACTGTTCTTCACTAAAACTTTCCTATTTGCTATCCCTTTCTCTAAAGCTCTTACTGCTGGGCTTGATAATCTAAGAATACTCTGTCAGGCCAACATGATAATAATTAGCTCAAACCATCTTTTGTGTATTTAAAAATAGAATGCTTGGAAAGGTCGTGCCTTAAAACGCATTAATCAATCATAATTGACAAACATTGAAGATGATATTAAAGAGAAAAGGAAGGTTACTTGTTACCCCTCATGTCCTACCCCATGGCTGAGTAGTTGCCCTGACTCTCTGTTAAATGCTGCTTGGAATCCACTTAATCTTCTTTACCTGAATGCTTGCTGATAAGAGATTATACCTTATAGTTTGTTTACTCATATTCTCATTTATCATGTAAAATTAAACAAGAAAGAGACTATTCTTTAGAATTTGAATAAAGAATCTTGGTCTAAATTCGTTTTCACTTGTGGATAGAGAGAAATGAAGGATGCCTCCAACATACACTTTATAAGGAAGAATTAAAGAATTCTAGATTTTTATAGCTGGTAGGAAACTAAAGGAACTTAAGACACAATAGCAGAATGAAGACTGGAACTCAAGACCGTTTGGCTTTTCAATTCAGTGTGCTTATGTGGTATCATACATTGCAGTGAAAATTAGATTGTGTGAATTTTCTAACTGTATTACTTGTAACATATTTCATTAAAAGTGCTTAAATTACTGGTAGCTTAGTTGAATAGTATACTGATATTATATGCACACACATACACACATGCAGACTTCAGGAATCAGAGACTTAACTTTAAACATACTTTCAGTGTGTTCTTTTAGATTTGATATCCTCACAAGCTCTAGGACAAGAAAATACTATTATATCATCATCTCAGTATTAGGAACTCAGCCACAGTACAACATCAGTATCTGTTTCTTGGTTTGGTTTTTAAATTGGTGAGTGCTCGATCATAAAATTCGTGCTTCAAAGATTTAGAAGTCTGGATGAGACAGATGTTCCTTCATGCATAATTCTCAGATCTTATTCTAAATAAGGCACTACAGCATCACTGAATATTTCATTCATTCATTCCATAAGTAATTATGAAGTATTTATTATTAGCCAGGTGTTGTGCTAGGCACTGAGGAACATACAAAGTAGAATAAGACATTTCTGCCTATGGCGGTAACCATTCATCCTTAGCAGTATCTGTGTTCTCCTCTTCTTTTGGGGCACACAGCTAGACTGCATTTTCCAGTCTCCTCTACCATGTTCATGCCAACAAAATGTAAGTGGAAGTGTCATGTGCCTCTTTTAGACTTTCCCCATAAACACATCCCATGTGTGATTCTCACCTCTCTCTCTTTCCATCTGCCACACAAATGAAGAGGACTCAAAGGACCTGGAATAGAGAGAGAGGGACCACGAGAACACAGGAGCCTGCATTCCTGTATGGCTGTGTGGTACAGAGATTCTTCCTGTTCTTGTCATTGACATTGGAATGTGATTAAACCAGAAATAAGTTCCATTGCATTAGGCCATTAAGATGCTCTGTTTAAGAATGGGAGAAGATATTTGCAAACGACATATCAGATAAAGGGCTAGTGTCCAAAATCTATAAAGAACTTAGCAAACTCAACACCCAAAGAACAAATAATCCAGTCAAGAAATGGGCAGAAGACATGAACAGATATTTCTGCAAAGAAGACATCCAGATGGCCAACAGACACATGAAAAAGTGTTCCATATCACTCGGCATCAGGGAAATACAAATAAAAACCACAATGAGATATCACCTCACACCAGTCAGAATGGCTAAAATTAACAAGTCAGGAAATGACAGATGCTGGCGAGGATGCGGAGAAAGGGAACCCTCCTACACTGTTGGTGGGAATGCAAGCTGGTGCAACCACTCTGGAAAACAACATGGAGGTTCCTCAAAATGTTAAAAATAGAACTACCCTATGACCCAGCAATAGCACTACTGGGTATTTACCCTAAAGATACAAACGTAGTGATCTGAAGGGGCATGTGCACCCGAATGTTTATAGCAGCAATGTCTACAATAGCCAAACTATGGAAAGAACCTAGATGTCCATCGACAGATGAATGGATAAAGAAGAGGTGGTATATATACACAATGGAATACTATGCAGCCATCAAAAGAAATGAAATCTTGCCATTTGCGACAACATGAATGGAACTAGAATGTATCATGCTTAGCGAAATAAGTCAAGCGGAGAAAGACAACTATCATATCATCTCCCTGATATGAGGAAGTGGAGATGCAACATGGGTGGTTAAGGGGGTAGGAGAAGAATAAATGAAACAAGATGGGATTGGGAGGGAGACAAACCATAAGTGACTTTTAATCTCACAAAACAAACTGAGGGTTTCTGGGGGGAGGGGGGATGGGAGAAGGGGCATGGGGTTATGGACATTGGGGAGGGTATGTGCTATGGTGAGTGCTGTGAAGTATGTAAACCTGGTGATTCACAGACATGTACCCCTGGGGATAAAAATATATGTTTATAAAAAATAAAAATATTTTTAAAAAAGTATACCTGATGCTCTGTTTATTAGAGTGAATGATCAACTATAAGTTTTGGTATATAACAAACACCCTCCAAATCTGGTGTCTTAGGACAAAAGCATTCTCTGTGTTAGAAATTTGAACAGGGTAAGATGGGATGGCTATCTCTTCTCCTCAAGGCACTGTTAGGCTCCCTCATAGGTTCACGGTCAGTTTGCAAGTCAAGTGGAAGCTGGCCAGTACTAAAGGGCCTCTCTCATGAGTCTGGTGGTTGGTGCTGGCTATTTGCTGAGCCATGTTCTGAGCATGCTAGCCTGGACATCTTTGAGAGGAAAAGCAAGCCAAGCTTAGAGTCAATGTGGAAGAAGCACAGAAGAGGATGGATATGGAGAGGTGGTTTCCTGGGGGCTAGTGGTTTAGCAATCACCACACCACACTTGATAAAGACATTGCTCTTAGGGAGCTCAGAATTCAGGGCACCTGGGTGGCTCAGTGGATTAAAGCCTCTGCCTTCAGCTCAGGTCATGATCCCAGGGTCCTGGGATCGAGCCCCACATTGGGCTCTCTGCTCAGCAGGGAGCCTGCTTCCCTTCCCCCCTCTCTGCCTGCCTCTCCACCTACTTGTGATTTCTCTCCATCAAATAAATAAATAAAATCTTAAAAAAAAAAAAAAGAAAGCTCAGAATTCTAAGAGGGAGGGATATAAATAATTACAATACTCTTATGAGGAGTTTTAGAACCAAAGCATGAAAAAAATGCTATGGGTGCACTAAAAAAGGGAATGGCTAACTCTGCTTAGCCTGGGCATAATGGCAAAACTTACACAAATAAGGTAACTTTGGTGCTGGATGTTGATAGATGAGAGGATTTTATTAGAAGAATCAGGAAGACATGATCTGGTTGTGGAAAAGGAGGAAGGAGAGCCTAGAAAGGGAAAGTAATAATAGTACATGAGAAAGCATGGAAGTTAGAAAGGATATGGCCTGAGGAGGAGTTCAGAAGAGTTTAATGGTACTGAGGTTTTAGTAGACAGTATTATGAAATGGGCTGCTCGTGGAAGTAGGGCCACATGGTGATAGAAGTTTATGCCAAGGAGTTAGGAATAAATTGGTAATGTTGGATCATTGAATTACTTGATCAGCATACTCATAATATTAGTGGTCAAGCAATTGGTGACATTGGAAGATGAACCTGAAGTCGATGTGGAACAATAAAGTGAACCTGCAGGCACAAGGAGTACACACACTTGGGAGTAGAAGAAAGATTATTTTCTGAAATTTACTCTATTTTAACATAATTTCTGTCTTGTGCCTCCATTCTACAGGGTGACAAAAAATTGGTCTGTCACTTAAGCGCTACCTCTTTACTTCAGAATTGTGTATAGGTTTTGCAGGGCTAACCCAGTACAAAGGTACCCAGGGCCCTCTGGGGCCCATCCTCAGACTCTGAAATGTCTAGCAGTTTTCTCTCTTACCTCCATGTTACTTGCGGTTATATAGAGGTCCCTCTAGGGAACCTGTGCCACAGAAACCAGGGCAACTCTGTGATACTCTCTCTGGCCTTTTGTGCCTGGACACTGGGCAGTGTTTCCTGACTGGAGACTTTTGTCTTCCTGGGGCCGTACCCTAGAGATGGACACAAGTCTCTTTTGCTCCCAGATTCTACAGGCACATCTGAGAGCTTTATAGTATGAGAAGTTGTTCAGAGAGAGAGAAACAATTTCCTTTGTTCCAGCTACTATTGCTTCACAGTAAATCAGCTTAAAATTTAGCAGCTTAATAAGTTCTTATTATCTCGTAGAATTTGATGGGTTGAGAATTTAGACAGGGCACAGCAGGTATGCTGGCTCTGTTCTGCGATGTCTGGTCCCCAGCTGGGAAGCCTGGTGGTTGTGGCCTGGAATTGTCTGTCGATGCACTCACTTGTCTGGAGCCTGGGTGGGGAGAGCTTGAAGACTAGGATTGCTGACTGTAACTCCTACTATGGCCTTTCTATGTTGCTTGGCTTCTTCAGAACATGGTGGCCTCAGGGTAGCCATGATTCTTAACATGGCAGTTTCTGGCACTGAGAGCCCTTGTTCTACAAAATAAGGTAAACACTGCATTACCTTTTATGGCCCACCCTTAGAAGCACACAATTTACTTCCGCCAGACTCTCTTAGTTGTAGAAATCAAAAGCCCATGCAGATTCAAGGTAAGGGGACCTAGACCCCTACTTCTCAATGGGAGGAGAGCATCAAAGAATTTTGGAGCCATGTTTTAAAAACCCCCAACTTGTCTCATAGCTTACCTCTGATGTTCATTTCCCCTTTCAACCTGAGGATTTTGTTTGTCATTAGTCTGAGAGCCAGGGTGGGGTGAGGAATATTTGCTCTGACTCCTAAGGTCTTATCTAAAATATTTTATTCACATCATGGGTCCTTGCCATTCATTGAGCTCTTGAATGTTTTGAAACTCAAAAGTGAGAAAGAAGCAGAAAGAACACTCCTTTTGTTTTTACATTCCTTCCCTGAGGTTAAAAAAAAAAAATCTATAGATAAACCTAACTACTCGAAGGGATGAAGGACCAAGGGGATGAGGGAAATACTCTGTGTTGGGGGGGTGTGGGTGGGGGGGGGAGCCAGTTACTATTATCAAATTTTATCCTATATATTTATTTTTATTCCATTTATTTAACATTTAAATGCTATTCCAGCAAACATGCAACAAAGCAAAACAAATAAAATATTATTGCTCTTCTCTGATAACTTTACCAATAATAATTATGCTTATATATGCAATTTTTTTCTCTTTATTTCTCTTTCTCTTATTTTTTTTGTTTTCTATGATGGATTTTTTTTTACATCTTCTTCAATCTAATGGACACAGTATCTGGGAAAATTCCAGCAATTTTAAGATACAGGAACCCTTACCTTTTAAGGTGTATCAGAATCTCTAGTACAATTCCTCTTGCTAACTTCACACCACATATAATCAAATAGTTTACTTTTCATCTTCTTTACCCCAAAGATAAGAGATATAAACCTATTTGAGCAAAGTGACTTACCTGAAGGTAAAAAAAAAATCCTTTGAATTCCCCATGAAAGCTCACAGACAGGCTAAGAACTGTATATAGCAGCCTCTTCTTAAGAACTTTCAATCAAAAGCCTCTCTAGAGAAAGACGAGGTTAATTTTATCAGTCTAGATGTTGCCAGTAGTCGTAAAGATGTTCAACTTGAGTTTGAGTTACCCTATAATGTACTTACTTGGCTCATATTTCTGTGCTTTATGTCCACCCCTATTTCTGAATCAGTCACATCAATTGGAAGGTTTGAATATATTATTCAGTCCCATTCTTGAAACTGGGGTGGCAGGGATAAGGCAAGAAATCAATTCCCTGGAAGATACAGAAGTGATTACTGGGGAACAATTAAGATTCTGTGTGAAGGGGGCTCCTGGCTGGCTCAGTGGGTAAGGTGTCTGCCTTCAGTTCAGGTCAAGATCTCAGGGTCCTGGATCAAGGCCCACATTGGGCTCCCCACTCAGTGCAAGCCTGCTTCTCCCTCTTGTATCTACTAGTGCTCTCTCTTGCTATTTCTGCCTCTCTCTTTCAAATAAATACATAAATGAAATCGTAAAAAATTAAAAAAAAAGATTCAGTATGAAGGAAGAAGCAGAGAGTAGATGCAACTGATCACATTCACTACAGAGAAAAAACTGGAAAATATGAAGACTGCAGCCAAAGGATTGGTATCAATGGCAAGTGCCTGTGGGCTTAATATTAATTGAAGAAGTGGCCGGGCATTGTGTTGAGGACTGAAAGACCAAGCATGTTGAGAGTGCTACTGATCAGATTCTATATCAAGTCAGAGGCAAGGTAGCCAGTGTAGACAGCAAAGTGGCCAGAAGTTGTCCCCCAGCTTGTGGAAATTATCAGGAGAAGGAGTGAACTTCCTCCACAGATCTTTAATGTAGGCAATATCAGACTCTTAGAAAATGATGCCTGCTAGGTCCTATGCCAGGAAAGAAGAGAAAAATGTCCTTCATTTTAAAGATATAAAAGATAGACTTATACTCCTACTTGGAAGAAATACACTGATTGCTACAGTCTAAACCTACCAAGACAAACTTGACTTACAAAGAGATTTACAGATAAATGAACAAATGGTCTTTGAGAACCTAATATGAGCTTTTTATATTTAGGGCACTGTTCTCTGCTTCAGAGCTGAAGGGATCTTTGAAATCCTAGGAACTTCTGGGCAGTGTGAAGTACGAGTGTCAGGAAACTAACATTTGGAAGCCATTTTTCTTTTGAGTTAGAATAAGAGTTTGCATCAAATCCAGCCTGAGTCAGCTTCTAACGCATGAAATTCAAGTTTACAAAGCTTACTTGCAGGCCCGAAACAGCTTACTTATATATTTTTAACATTTGCCTTAAAAAGAAACTCTGTAAAATGCTGTATGGTCTATTGGTCTATAACTCTGTAAAATGCTGAGTTGAACACTCAGCAAAAACAAATTTCCACTGCTTCAAAACATTTCCTTCGACAAGGACTGGCAGTGGTGCCATGGTGACAGTACCGGAAACAGGGCACTGGGCTGTGAGACAGGAATCCTGGGCATTAAGGAGCTCTTGACCTTGAACAACTCACTTCACTAGGTGGGAAAGAAACTAGCTTATTAGATGAGATGCCTAAGGCGTTAAATATATTAACTGCTATTTTCATCTGACTTTAAGGTTGAAGAGTCTGAGTACAGTTAAGCTACTTGTCTCAGTCAGATACTGAGTTGGTAGGCTAGGAATAGCCTGCATACCCCTGACTCCTTAGTCTGGATTGCACACTCTTGCTCTCTCTCTCTCTCTCTCTCTCTCCTATAGTGCTTTACAGAATTTGGCAGTAATTCTGACTGTGTCTAATGAAAGGTCTCCCATCGTCAGTGCCACCCAGAGACAAACATCTTTGACTCTGGACCTCCTACCAAGGCTCTGTACCACTGTAGTAGCTTATCCCATGAATCCCACCTACCCTGGCGTCTCTGGAGCACAGTCTACAAACAAGCACAGGACATAAGGAATAATCCCTTGCAATGAACAAATATTTTCTCAAATTCTGAACATGCTTAAAGGAGCATCACTGGGATTAATGGATTAAATGAATTAGTCTAAATGATCTCAGTAATTTTGCCTTATATAATAAGTGAAAACCTCAGAGTGATGGGAATATTCCTTTGCAAAGCTAGCTATAGCTTTCGAAAGGAACGTTTAGAGACAAGAGAAGATTCTGCAACATAAAAGGCATTTAAACCTTTGAGGTGGCTCTGATGCAGTATAAGAGAGAGTAACCAAGTGTTTGAGGTACTCAGGTCAGTGATGATAAAGAAAGAAGAAACTGACTCACAGCCCTATGATTCTCCATTGCAGTTTCCCCAGAACAGTTTATGAAAATAACTTTCAGTCCCACTTTACCAGGGCCTGGAATAGTCTATCTTCTGTCTTGAAAAACCTGCAAAGTTGAGAGAGATATAGTCATGATCTTAAATGGTTGCCATCTAGGGTAATGACAGCTCTCAGTTTCACTGGTTGAGTGAACTACCAGCCTATTAAGTTCTCATGAGATACTCAATCAGGATAACATTGGCCACACTCCAGGGATCCTGAGAAGGTAAGCTTGGTGTGTCAGACCCTGGCCTCTCTCTCACTCTTCTCCACACATTCAAGGGCCAGCTGACCCTCCTGACAGGCTCAGTGCTGCCTCCTCAAGAGTTAAGTCTTTTTAACCAAAATGGCTCATCACTGTGGCTCACTTCACACTGGCCTGGCCCTCACCTTGACTCTTCTAGCTGAACGATGGTTTTTGACCTTGAGTATTGGACTTGAAATCTCTTCTTTCTTTCAGCACCTTCTGTCCTGCTCCTGCCTGTCTCTGGGTATGGGCAGAGAAGTCAGAGAGGCTTCGTTCTGGCCTTTGCTTTGTGTTTTTTACTGAAATGACTTCAAGCAGATTTGTTCTTAGTCTTGGTTGCTCACCTATAAAATGGGGATAATCATGAAACTTAACTCAGAGGTCAAAATAAAGAGTAAATAAGGCATAGTATGTAGAGCACTTAGCACAGAGTCCATAAAAACTCAATAACTTTCAGCAATTAGTATTAATATCAATAAAATATATACAAAATTATAGCTATCCTATTTATATATAAGGGTCTTTTCCCCCAGACTGGACTGTAGATTTTTTTAAAGTCAGACTTATGTTGGAAGGGGTTTTCCAATCTCCTTCAGAACTAAGGCAAATGTAGGGTACCTAGTAAGAATGAATAGAGTTCTTGATTGACTTGAAACTAGAGCAAGTTATAAAATTATTAGGGCTCAGCTTGGAATCTTGTACATGCACGCTGAGGAAATAAAGGATAAGTCGGTTTTCGGAAAGCAAGAATTGCGAGCCCACACAAGGCAGAGCACTGTTACCCACATCATGTCTTGATCCCTGGGCATGCCAACAATAAAGGACCTTTAGCTGGTCCTTAGCCGCTAAACACTCTGCAGGACCCTGCATTGAAATTGCATGCAAGCTGTCAGATAAAGCATTCAGAAAGAATTGCTTAGTTTATACACAAAGTATTCTTCAAACTGGTGTAAGTAAAACATTTTTTTTAAAGATTTTATTTATTTATTTGACAGAGAGATCACAAGTAGGCAGAGAGACAGGCAGAGAGAGAGAGGAAGGGAAAGCAGGCTCCCTGCTGAGCAGAGAGCCTGATGCGGAGCTCGATCCCAGGACCCTGGAATCATGACCTGAGTTGAAGGCAGAGGCTTTAACCCACTGAACCACCCAGGCGCCCAAAACATTCTTGTTTGTCATTGGTGACTCCTAACTATCATAGACTATCTAGCAATTGTAAGACCCCAGTAGGCATAGCTTTTCTCTGTCAGGTACTCACAAGAAATCAGTTACAGGGTGTAACCCTAATGGAAAACAAGAGGGGGGGATAAAAATGAATATAAAAGGTCAGTGAGAGCAACACACCTCAACCATACTATTTAAAAAACAACTCTGGGTTTTTACATGTATGGAAAGTTTTTTGTTTCAATACAATGTAGTTAATTAACACAGATTTATGAAATCCTTTCTTTCATTGATGAGTGATGGCAGACTTGAGATGCGTGGATTATGTTTCAGAGTACTGAAATTCAAAAGGCAGGAAAAAGCCTCGGGAACAGATTCTCAACAATAAACACAATTTTTACTGATTTAGAGATTTATCCTGACACCTTTTTTTTTTTCAATCGCTGTTAGGCATCCAAGTGTGTATTTCCTTCTAGTCTTTTAACTAAAATGATCTACACTGTCTATGTCAGTTGCCTTGGAATGTAGCCAGAGAAAGGAAAGGTAAAACTATGATGCATATACTAAGTGTTACTAGTAATTTGGGGAGTTGAATATGTTATTAGCCTCAAAGATGACACACACTATTACATTGGAATTTTGCTCATGATATTTAACGGACAACCCTGTAAATTCTATAGGATGAAATATTTTGCTTGCTTGTGTTTTATTGCATGGATAAAACAACACTTTCTTCAAACATCATGGGTTTTACTTTTTTTTTTAACTTATTTTCGGTATAACAGTATTCATTATTTTTTCACCAGACCCAGTGCTCCATGCAATCCGTGCCCTCTATAATACCCACCACCTGGTATCCCAACCTTTCACCTACCCGTCAATTCAAACCCCTCAGATTGTTTTTTAGAGTCCATAGTCTCTCATGGTTAATTATAAAAAGTGAAGACTGGATTTTTTTCCCCATATCTTTATTTCAAATATTTGTTCTAATATTTCCCAGGTATTTATATTTGTCTCCAACCCCCCCTTTCATGGTAATTTTACCTTTCATTTGGTGTAAGAAACACCGTGTAGTTTCCAGAATCAGGTAAAAGACAACTTTTTTTTAATAATTTTTAAATTTTTTAATAAACATATAATGTATTATTAGCGCCAGGGTACAGGTCTGTGAATCACCAGGTTTACACACTTCACAGCACTCACCATAGCACATACCCTCCCCAATGTCCATAACCCCACCACCCTCTCCCTACCCACCTCTCCCTGGCAACCCTAGGTTTGCTTTGTGAGATTAAGAGTCTCTTATGGTTTGTCTCCCTCCCAATCTCATCTTGTTTCATTTATTCTTTTCCTACCCCTCAAAACCCCCACATTGCATCTCTACTTCCTCATATCAGGGAGATAATACGATAGTTGTCTTTCTCTGATTGATGTATTTTGCTAAGCATAATACCCTCTAGTTCCATCCATGTTGTCACAAATGGCAAATTTCATTTCTTTTGATGGCTGCATAGTATTCTATTGTATATATATATATATATATATATACCACAACTTCTTTATCTATTCATGTTGATGGACATCTAGGTTATTTCCATAGTTTGGCTATTGTGGACATTGCTGCTATAAACATTCGGGTGCACGTGCCCCTTTGGATCACTACGTTTGTATCTTTAAGGTAAATACCCAGTAGTGCAATTGCTGGGTCATAGGGTAGCTCTATTTTCAACTTTTTGAGGAACATCCACGCTCTTTTCCAGAGTGGTTGCACCAGCTTGCATTCCCACCAACAGTGTAGGAGGGTTCCCCTTTCTCTGCATCCTCACCAGAATCTGTCATTTCCTGACTTGTTAATTTTAGCCATTCTGACTGGTGTGAAGTAGCATCTCATTGTAGTTTTGATTTGTATTTCCCTGATGCCGAGTGATGTGGAGCACTTTCTCATGTGTCTGTTGGCCATCTGGATGTCTTCTTTGCAGAAATGTCTGTTTATGTCCTCTGCCCATTTTTTGACTGGATTATTTGTTCTTTGGGTGTTGAGTTTGCTAAGCTCTTTATAGATTTTGGATACTAGCCCTTTATCTGATATGTCGTTTGCAAATATCTTCTTCCATTCTGTCAGGTGTCTTTTGGTTTTGTTAACTGTTTCCTTAGCTGTGCAAAAGCTTTTGATCTTGATGAAGTCCCGATAGTTCATTTTTGCCCTTGCTTCCCTTGCCTTTGGCGATGTTCCTAGGAAGAAGTTGCTGCGGCTGAGGTCAAAGAGGTTGCTGCCTGTGTACCCCTCAAGGATTTTGATGGATTCCTTTCTCACATTGAGGTCCTTCATCCATTTTGAGTCTATTTTCATGTATGGTGTACAGAAATGGACCAGTTTCATTTTTCTGCATGTGGATGTCCAATTTTCCCAAAACCATTTGTTGAAGAGGCTGTCTTTTTTCCATTGGACATTCTTTCCTGCTTTGTCGAAGATTAGTTGACCGTAGAGTTGAGGGTCTATTTCTGGACTCTCTATTCTGTTCCATTGATCTATGTATCTGTTTTTATGCCAGTACCATACTGTCTTGATGATGACAGCTTTGTAATAGAGCCTGAAGTCTGGAATTGTGATGCCACCAACTTCGGCTTTCCTTTTCACTATTCCTCTGGCTATTTGAGATCTTTTCTGTTTCCATATAAATTTTAGGGTTATTTGTTCCATGTCTTTGAAAAAAATGGATGGGATTTCGATAGGGATTGCATTAAATGTGTAGATTGCTTTAGGTAGCATAGACATTTTCACAATATTTGTTCTTCCAATCCATGAGCATGGAACATTTTTCCATTTCTTTGTGTCTTCTTCAGTTTCTTTCATAAGTACTTTATAGTTTTCTAAGTATAAATTCTTTGCCTCTTTGGTTAGGTTTATTCCTAGGTATCTTATGGTTTTGGGTGCAATTGTAAATGGGACTGACTCCTTAATTTCTCTTTCTTCTGTCTTGTTGTTGGTGTAAAGAAATACAACTGATTTCTGTGCATTGATTTTATATCCTGACACTTTACTGAATTCCTGTACAAGTTTTAGCGGATTTGGAGTGGAGTTTTTTGGGTTTTCCACATATAGTATCATATCATCGCAAAACGTGATAATTTGACTTCTTCTTTGCCAATTTGGATGCCTTTAATTTAAAAGATAACTTCTTAAAAAAAGCAAAACAAAACCGAAGTTCTTGTGCTGAAAATCAACAGTTGAGCAGGGATTAAATCAGTGCCTGTTTTGGAATATCAGAAATGATTGCCTGAAAGATGAGTTTTACAAACATAGTTTTTTTTTTTTTTTTTTAAAGCTGATGCGTTTGGTAGTATTGAAAAGTACTGGATGTAAGCACGTTCAGACAATGTTTATTGACATGAAGGAAAGCAAAGCCTGGGACACTTGGCTTGGTGGTTAGCCAGCTGGTAGGAGGTGAAATATGTCCTCCCCAGGAGGCTCAGAGATCATCTTGTATTGTGTTTCCATATCAGCAATTGTGTGCATCCAGATTGTACTTCCTTTGGAGGCTAGATAGTATTCTTCATGCCACCTTACCTCTATCCTGCCCCAGGTTCCTTTCTAACACAATCCCCTCATTGCAGGATGGAGCTCTAAGTAACTAGGACCAGCCTCGGATACTTAGATATCAGGTTAGTCTGGAGGGAATGCTGGTTCCTATGCTCCAGTGGAGCAGCATGCCTGGTTCCTAGCCTCACCCCTTACACACTGTTCTTCTTTTGCCATTCCTTCCTCTGATTGGTGTATGATGTGTATTAGCCAACATTTTTTCATGTGGAAGGCAAACCTATTAAAAGCCTGTATACACAGTGGATTTCCTCTTTCCTTCCCTACCTGATCAATCCAATGTAGCACTTCTGAATATTGTGTTAACATATTTTCACAAGACCAACATTCAGGATGGTGGGACTTTGGAATGGCAAAAAAATAAAACAAACCTAGGGCTGCATATCTAAGCCATGTCCTCTAATCTAGCTATTACATAAAGTTGGTATTTTCATCTCTAACTGACAGCTCTTTCAGATATTAATAATTCAGACAACTGACCAGAAACACAGACAGTGGAAAGGGGTATTCTTTACTGTGTGTCCTCAAATCTCAACCATTTTTTTTTTAACCAAAAAAAATTTTTTTTTATTTTGGTGAGGTCAAATTTACCCATTTTTTTTTCTTGTATAGTTTGTGCTTTAGACATCCTACTTTGAAAAACTTTATCCAAATCAAGCACACTATGAAGGTCATAATTTCCTATGTTTCCTTGTAGAATTTTAAAAATAATTTTTATAATATTTTTCTTTTTTTATAAACACATAATGTATTATTAGCTCCAAAGGTATAAGTCTGTGAATCGCCAGGTTTACACACTTCACAGCACTCACCATAGCTCATATCCTCCCCAATGTCTATAACCCACCACTCTCTCCCAACCCCCCTCCCCCCAGCCACCCTGTTTGTTTTTTGAGATTAAGAGTCTCTTATGGTTTGTCTCCCTCCCAATCCCATCTTGTTTCATTTATTCTTTTCCTATCCCCCAAACCCCCCATATTGCATCTCCACTTCCTCATATCAGGGAGATCATATAAGAGTTGTCTTTCTCCAATTGACTTATTTCACTAAGCATAATACCCTCTAGTTCCATCCACGTCATCACAAATGGCAATCAAATCTCAACAATTATGTAAGCAACTATAATTCAAATTTTCAAATTATACCACTTATTTACTTAGCTTAAAGATTTTCTCAAATAATGGAGTATTGAAGTAAATCTCAGGTCGATGTGCCTCAGTCTTTAGGTAAAATCTGAGAAGTGTTTCCTTTTGCTTTCCTACAATTTTTATAGGTGACTTTTTAGTAGCTGTAAAATAGTTGAGTTTATAACACCTTATGATTATTTTGTCAGTATTAAGTCCTTTAAAACAGTCTCCAATTTTCTACAGTATAAAATTTCTCAGGGAACTTCTAGAATTTGAAGTATTTAGAGATTGCCAACATGTGTCTGCAATTAAATTCTTATAAATGATGGAATTTACTCAATACCCAGTGAAGATGGTTTCCAGCAACCATGGTATAAGCAATGGTTTGTGAAGTGAATGTCCTAGAGTCAGATCATGTGGGCCCTTAACACAGGAGATTGATATACCACTGAGCTTTTCATCTCACCTGGACCTTGAGAGAAATAACATTTATCTCACCTACCTTATGAGACCGCCACAAAGGTCAGATGATGTGAAACTTTGATGAAAATAATGTGTTGTGCAATTTGCTTCGTTTGAATGGTCCTCCAAGTGCCATTCAGTACACCCGATCCCTCCTTTTCTCTTGGTATTCACGGCACTCACCTTCTAGTTTTCCTCTGCCATTTGGACTTCTTCCTTAACATCTACTGAACTGGCTTAGCTTGTCCTTTTCTTCCAGACCAGACTGGGTTTCCCAGAAAAGAGAGAAAAGCTTGCAGGCAGATCCTTTATTTGGGCAGTGATCCCAGAAAGCAAGATTGAGAGACAGGAGAGGATAATAGATAAAGAGGGAAAACCAATGCAGAGTTGGCCACCACTTTGGGAGATTAGTCGGAAATCCTACAGGAACTTTTGAGGAGCCCTATGAAAGGCACCTCAGAACTGTCTGCCTGGAAACACAAAAGGGAAGCATTTGTCTATTATTTCTCGATCTCCCATCAGAGATCCCAAGGACAATAACGGCTGTTGATTTCCAGAGTACTGAAGGATTCCTGGGAGATTCCTTCAGCAGCACAGCACGGACGTTCCAGTGTGGACCGATGAGTGAGGACTTGCCAGTTTGCACACATGAGGAGATTATGGAAGAGTGCCTGGAACCAGTCCACCATGACAGTGGCCAGAATAAGAGGGAGGTCAAATGGACTGACATAGTACAAAAGAGGAGTAAATATATAGATATCTGAATATTGGGGTTCTTGGATCATCTTTTCTTTTGATAAGTCTTACTCATCCTAGGTGATAACATCTATTCCTATAATTATCATCTAAAGCTTATTTTTCCCAAATTTATGTCATTCACTCAGATCACATTTCTGAATTCCATATTCATTTATTCTGTACTCTACATAGCAGTAACTATAGACTATTTAGAGACATACACAGTTCTACATGTGTAAAACTCACTCTTCATCTTTCCCCACAAATCTATTGCTTCCCTAGTCTTTAGCAGTTTAGTCAATAGTAGCAGCCATTACTTAAGCAAATGCATTATCTTTTTCTGTGTAACCAATTACCACAAAATCAAGTAGTTTAAAAAAACAATTGGTTACCTCATGGTTTCTTTGGTAAGGAGTGCAGAATCAACTCAGCTGGGTGGTTCTGGCTCTGTCTGTCATGAAACTGCAGTTAAGATGTTGGCTTTAGAGTGGGGGCCACCTGGTGGCTCAGCCTTCGGCTCAGGTCATGATCCCAGTGTCCTGGGATTGAGCCCCACTTCGGGCTCCTTGCTCAGTGAGGAGACTGCTTCTCCCTCTCTCTGCCTACCTACCTGCCACTTGCCCTGTTTGTGCTCTGTCTCTCACTGCTCTGTGTGTCAAATGAATAAATAAAATCTTAAAAAAAAAATTTTTTTTTTTTTTAAGACTGTAGCTAGGGCTACAGTCATTTGAAGACACTACTAGACCCGGAAGACTCCCTCCTGAGCTGTTCCCCTCACGTGGATTTTGGCAAGAAGACTTAATCCCTTGATGGTTGTTGGCAGGAAGCCTCAGTTTCCTGCCACATGGACCTCTTCATGGGGTTGCTTCCTCTAGATCAGGTGATTCGAGAGAAGGCAGCCACTACACTCTCTTTCGTGACCTGGCATTGGAAGCCAAATGCAATCACTTCTTCCTTCTTCTTCTTCTTCTTCTTCTTCTTTTTTTTTTTTTTTTTAAGATTTTATTTATTTATTTGAGGGAGAGTGAGAGAGAGCATGAGAGGGGAGAAGGTCAGAGGGAGAAGCAGACTCCCCATGGAGCCTGGAGCCCAATGCAGGACTCATCCCGGGATCATGACCTGAGCCGGAGGCAGTTGCTTAACCAACTGAGCCACCCAAGCACCCATTTCTGCCTTATTCTACTGATCTCACAGACCAACCCTTACAGTGTGGGAGGGAATCACACTAGTGTAGATATCAGGAGGCAGGGAAAATCGCTGGCTGTCATGGAGGCTGCCTCCTGATGCAAGCAAACTTAGAGTAATCTTTGATCTTTATCCTTCCAAGATTCATTGTCTCATCAAGTCCTGTTGATTTACCCCAAAATATATTTCAAATATGTTTACTTCACCCTATATTCACTACCACGTCTCTAATCAAGGCCGCCATAATACTTTGCTTGGACTGAAGTCTTCTTCCTGGGCTTCTCGTCTTTAATCATGGTTCTTTCTAATCCATTTTTCAGGGTAGCCAGTGTGAGTTTTTTTAAAAATATATCACATGATGTCACTCTCCTATTCTCCAATAACACCATGGCCCTCTTAGAATAAAATTCAAACCTCTTAACAATGCCTGTGGGGCCCTTCTGGTTCTGACTCCTGCCCCTCTGTTTGACCTCATCTCTTGCTGCTTTCCTCTAAGCCTTTATGATACAGATCTTTATCTCCCCCGCCCCACACCTTTCATCACCAGCTACCATTGCACCCACTGTCTTTCTTTGACTACCTTTGACTCATCTTTAGTGATTAGATTAAGCATTAGGGGACTCTTTCCTAGCTCCCCACTTATGTCCCATCCTTTTATTCTTGAGCTCCATCCCCTGTTTATGACACTTAATGACATCATTAGAAGTGTTACTGTGCATTTATCTGGCATGTGTCTCAGTGGGCAGAGACTGTGTCTATTTTGCTCACACATGTCTATCCACTGACGTGCACAATACTTAACACAGCATAACTATTAATTAAACATTATACCCAAGAAAGTCTTTCTGTTGTCATAGTTTAAACAAAAAAATGATCCTGTCTCTCTATGTCAAAATTTCCCACAAGTTATGAATGACTGTTTATCATAGAATAAAGAAGAATTCTACTAAAGGAAATAAAATATGGGTCACTGTCCTCATTGCTATAAACTTAATGGAATGAGATACAAGCAACCAGAAAGATAACAAACACAGAGAGAAACAAACAAAAAGTTATTTCAAATGAGGCCATCGAGCTCACAATGTTGTTCTAAGCAAAAATGCCAACATGGAGTTGCAATCCAGTCAAGGAGCTCAAGTCAAACTGAAAAATAAATGACTTTACATGTAATGCTTTGCTTTCTAGATCATTAATCTCCTGACAGTGACAAAACATAAAGATAAAGCCAACATCCTTGAAAAGTTCATTGTTCCTAAGCTGCACCCTGAGCGTGATTAATCAAATGCAATCTTTTTATACAAAACAATCCTTTTCTCATTCTTAATGGTATCAAGCTGAAGCTTATTATACACAGAAAAACTGAAGTGTTCACACATGATCTGCACACGATTGGCCACTACAGCAGATGAGAGCCTTTCAAACCTATACCAGAGTTATTTGCAACTGTTCCTTTCCCAGCTTCTTGACATTATTTTTGAAACTTTTGTTGAAACGCTCTCCCATCATCTAGCATCATTATTTATCTTTCATGCGCAGACACTGGGGTTTGACATTATATAACTCTTACTCCTTCTTTTAAGGAAAATCAGCCTTTCTTCTCTTTAAAATTCAATTGTATTATACAATTCCCACTGGTAGCAATCAATGGCATTGAAATGTTTTCCCCTCTATTTTTTTCTATCAGCTCCCTCATCTCTTCTCCCCTTGTTCCCCTTTCTAACCACCCGCACATCAACCTGGAACACTATAGTAAATTCAATTACCATTTTTCAAATGTGTTCCTGTACAAATTGTTACTCCTAAAAACATTTAACAAACCTAGCTAATGAAGGGTGGAAATGAATTGTCTTAAACCTATGAAGGGCCAAATCAAAGGTTTCATAGACATATAATCAAAAGGGATTTCTCTTTCAATTGCTGAAGTAAGAACTAAAGTCTCTTTGAGAATATGAACTTTCAGTGTTTCCTCTACGATTTCTCTTAGCTTAAAGAAGCAAAATTTTAAAAATTACCTTTCCATGGTCAGTTGAGACCTAACTCCTTGGAATGAACATATAATTTCTTAGAAGGTGATGAAAGAAACAGTAAAAAGAAAATGAATTTCAGCACTCGGTCATGTAAAACATCTCTGGAAGCTCTTGCTACATCTGCAAAGTTGATCTGACCTAATGAGCACATAAATGTTTCTTTAAGTCAAGGGAAATACATTTTTTAAAAACCCTATATGTCATTTAAATTGAGTTAGAGATACCTTTTAGCAACAGGTTGGTGTTCCCGGATGATTTTTTTAATGCATTTCAGAATTATTGATAGAATGAGACCTTAAACGTTATGAAAGGGGACTTGTTGATAGAATACACATGTTACTATGGTGATATTTTTGGATCAGACTGTTTGCCAAGAACATGGTGTAATTCTGGCTAATTTCAGTTCAAATTAAATGCTGTTGTGACACAACAGAAATGTCTCTAGGTCACATCAGTGTGATTTGCACTAGGAAATTAGATTATTCTGTATTGGAAACATCAGCTACGAGGCATGACCACACAGCTTCATAAATCTTCCTGATGGAGAAATGGAAAATGTGCTCTTGTAATGTAATCATTATTAATAAGTGTTCTACACGCTCAGGATACTAGCTTGCGACTAGAAAACAACTCAGATCTTCACCCTTCTAGTTGCTACTCCAACCAGTTCCTATCAGAGTTCCAGTTATCAGCTGACGAGACGTGCAGCCCTCACAATGAGCAAATGTGGATGGATTCTGAGTCATGGCTTTCCTGGAACATGTGTGGCACATGAGGCAAGATTTCATGCACAGCTCAACAACTCCTATTTCATAGGAGACTTTATGCTTGATGCTACAAGACTCTGCTTAGTGTGGTATCTTTGGCATCAGGAGATGGCTTTATTGTTCTGTACTGTGAGTGATGAAAGTAGCTGGTCCCATTACTAGGTGACACTTAGTGTCTTGGAGCTAATTCAAATGTACACTAACCTGATGTTCATAGATATTCAGGATGTTCAGATGTTAAGAAAGAGGTAGAACAAATGTTTATTTGGCTGATATTTTGTGCTTATCTTCTGAATATGGGCCTGTAGGGTTTCCGGTGTATTTCTCAAGTAGAGGTTAAACCTGTCCTTCCCAATCATCTGTGTGGATAGAACACATAGAGAATGATAACATTTGTACCACACATTGGGTTGGGTGGATAAGTTTTTTGAGGCTGCATCCTGCCTACTGAAGGCTCCAGGCCCAACCCATAGCTGGGAGCATGGGGGTCATCTGTAGGTTGGAACATCTACATATTTCACTCAGTGTACCAGAGCTGAAAAGTGCAAGGCTTTGGGGGGGAAAAAAATCTGTTTTTCCCTATTTCTCACAGATGCCTGCAGCCATTTCCTCTTAATCCAATTGAAGTTACCTCTATCAGTTTAAATTGCATGGCCCCAAACTGCATCCAATGTCATGAAAGTAATGTGATAAATTTATTTAGATATTTACCTTTTAGCTCCCATGAACTATGGCTCCAGGTTAAGCATTTCAAGGTGCTCAGTCTTTCTTTAAATAACTATCACAAAGCCCACCTAGTAACAACAGAAATACATCTTCTAATGTAGTTTATTATCAACTATATCTCTGATCTTTTGATTCGGTCATACTCCGAGAACAATTTCTCATGGGCTAAGAAGCATTCAATACATTCTTAAGAGTCTAAATTTGGAAAATGTATTAAGTTCTCTTTAAAAACAAGGGAAACTATGAGTTTGAAATTGTACCTCAAACTCTAATACCTGCAGTACATGAACAACTGACTTTATTTTTCTCAGTAGAAGGAAAACTTTGGTGAACATTATTCTCTCTTTATCCAGAAGTTTGATGGGCCTCATGTCTCCAAGGATGAAGGGTACTCTCCTTGATTTTATTTTCTATGATACACACATCTCTCTCTCTCTCTCTCTCTCTCACACACACACACACACACATACACATTTTGACTCTGTTCAGTTTCTGTACATCTGTGTGTGTACCTGCGTAGACACACGCTTGTATGTGTATATCCTGAATAGAAAGATACCTTGTAAACAGAAATTGTGGCAGCAAGAACTTGATGATTTTCACAACAATTGGGTTTTATGAATTATACTTCATTTCATTGCAAATATTCTCTCTTCCCTTTATCATCTGTCTCCAAAGATTCAAATCAGATTTAGCACTTTATTTTATTTAGAAGAGTGAATTCCATGGGTTTCATCTCCTAAATAATGTCGAAACCAATCTGTAAAAATAGCTTTATACAAAACTAAAAAAATAAAAGTCGCTGTTTTTCAAAGTTTTATAGACAGCTTCATTTCTTTTTTTCCAAAATACTTCTATCTATGACTGCCTCGACCAAGTAGTCAGAAACTCACTACAGTGTCACAAGACCAAGAAAATACAGTCAGGACATGTTAAGGTGAAAAAAAAATTTTGGAGGTTAACTTGTTTAACCCCGTAATTTAAAAATAAACCTTAGAGATTAACATATTTTAACCTCATAATTTTAAAAAGGAGGAAACTAACATGAAAAGATTAAATGATTTTTCTTCTCAGCTAATTAGTGGCAGAACTAGGGCAGGAACTCAGGTCTTCTACGTCCCATCTTAGTGTCTCTGCAGGTGTACCTGCTATTTCTCATTACTTGAAAGAAAAAGGATTAAAGGAGATGAAAAGACTTGGGATAATTATAATTTAGTCTTTCATTTATATATCTTTTCTAAATACTCTTCTGGGGAGAAAGATACTAGCAATGTTTTTGTGTTTGTTCACCTGAGTAAATATGTGGTATTTTGGAGAATATGTTTATTGCCAAGGTACACAGAAGGTGTTGAATATCAAGAGTTGGTTAGTTGGACTTGTGTATGACAGAGAATTGGTATATTGTAAAAGCTACAGGAGTTCTAGAAACCTTCTAAAAAATCATCACACATTAAACTATGGTTCTAAGCGCTTTCTGAAATTCTCTCCTCCCTTTATATTCCCGAGTCTGTTAATTCTTACATCTGCCCTCCTACACTTCTGCTGTATACGTTTCTCATCCAGTCTCCTAAAGGTAAGACCCCAGGAGACCCCCACAGTTTCTACACTTACCCTCAGATTGTAGGAGACTGCCTCTATGTGCTATGTGATAATTATGTGCATAAATATCACTTCCATATACCACTCCTTTCCCCTTTCTGGCAGAGGAATTGTCAATGATTCATGTTTTTCAGGGAAAATGCCAATGCCTGAGTTTGGCTTTCATTGCCCATCATCAGTTGGTTTCACCTAATGTATTGAAACTTATCTCCCACTTCTGATACTGAGATTCCTCCTTCAGCTGGACAGTCGCTCACTGTCCTTCAGGGTAAGTTTGCTTATTTCCATCTCTTTGTTGTTATACTTGAGTTTCTGCTCAATGGAGAAGCACACCTCCTCCTCCCTCTAGAGACAAAGCCAAAACATTCTCAGATTGCATAGCCTCCGTGAAGCTTTTCCAGATGAACTTTAACTGAAATGCACCCCTCCCAACAGCATTTATAATACCAATGGAGTTAAATATATTCTACAGCCTAGAATATACGTCTATTTATCTCAACTAGAACACTTCCATCATTCCCTCTTCCCCTAATAGTACACAGTTAATTGGTTGTCATAACAACAATAGTTGGCAACTATATATTAAAAACTTAAATTCATTTACATTATCCTTATATTCATTATTTTAACTGAACCTCACAATAGCTCTATGAGATTGACAGGAAAATTATTATTATTGCACTTATTAATAAGTAAATGGAAGATTAGTTAAGTGGAATTACTAATAAATGGAAATATTATTATTTAATTTTGGCAAGTGTAACATTAAAAACAAATCCACTATCTGCTCTTTTCTACATTGCTTAGATGAAATGACATTTTGCTGTCTGGGAGTCAAGATGCTGGCTATCAGGGAAAATTTAGCATTTTGCAAAAACTCATTCTCTTACATTTTTTACTTCGCCTCATTCTAGTGAAAATGTCATTATAGACTAGGGAAAACTTTTAAAATTCTTCCGCAGTTATTCTGTGATTTATCTAAAACAGATAAAGCAAACTTTCTTTTCACTTTTCTTGTATGTGGGGGGGGCGGCGGTGGTGGTGGTGGTGGTATACATCTACTGATTGTTGCTCTGACCACCACTGTGAAATAAATAGGAATTATTATAGAGTACTCAGAGAAATGTTGTTACATGACATCATTACTTTATAACAAGGAGTTGAAAATTTGAAGATGACTTGGTCCCAACTTAAAGTATTTAAAGATTATTTAGAAAACTCATAACCAGCAGATTAATTTCTGAGAAGCCATTCTTGTAAAACGGCTTTTTCTTCACTCAAAATTCACTATATATTTTTCTTTTTTAAACTACAGATTTTATCAGCTCCCTAAAGCTCTGGAAAACAGGTACATTCCAATAACACATAGAGGAAACCGAAATAAGCAGATGAGACAGTTAGGGCTGTGGGCCTTCCTTTTACTTGAAACCTCAAGGTGCAGGGCCATGTCAGGCCAACACTGCGCTAGCCATTGGCTTCTCCAGGGCTGCCATTGTCTTCACCCATTCAGTATCCACTAAATCACACAAGCACAACAACAAAAGGGAAATAGCACTGAACTGGAAGTTGGGGACCAAATTCTACAGCTGGCTCTGTCCATCCTCTACTGTGTGTCCTGGAGTAAAAAGGTAGAAGATAAGACTAGATAATTCCTATCTCTTTGGCTCTAAAATTCCTTGGTTTTTATGGTTAGAGTTTTGCCAAGAGGCTAGGATGTGCCCCATTCGATTAGAGTCTGTGATCACCTGCCTGCCTTGCCCTTCTTTTGACATCTCAAGACTCAGCAACAGTTAATTTGGGGCCTGGCTCAATGTTATCCATGGGCTTGCTGGGGTGCTGCGGGAATTTGTCCAGAGACCCTCTGATGGACTAATTGCTCTAGTTACTCCATATCTCTGTTTCTTCCTACTTTGTTTGCATCAAGGGGCAGATGTTGATACAGCAAGACTTTTTCTCTGTGCTCTGGATCAGACTTCTGACTGAATTGTATCTGTGAAAAAGAAGGTATGGCTCTTGGCTTCTGCAGTTACCCTAACCAGGAGGAATTTGGCATTCAAGTGTGGTATGAGGCATCTTTCCACCATTTCTTGCTATGACCTCTGCACTTCTGCTCACAGCTTGTTCCTCAAACACAACAGTGCATCACTTCAATATCCTGACATAGTTGTGTTTTTGGTATATTCCTTCAGGTGAAACTGTTTGACAAGTTCAAACTCTCCTCTCTTCTACGTTACCCTTGGTCCCAAACACACGTCCATGTACACTTGTTCTTATGCATTCAAGTAAGAACATTTCTTAGGAAAGATGACCATTGTTTTCTTTCACATAAACTAGAAATATATATATATATATATATATATATATATATATATATATATATATATGTTATAGGATTTTAAGACAATATAAAGTGAAATAATCTATAGAATGGGCATAACTATGAGCAGCTTAGCTGAGAGTTGAGGTGCTCTCATAGGCTGCCATAAGATAATTGACTGCGTACTTAAGGCAAATGTAGAACTTCAAAAATATACTCTCTCAGGAAATGACATTAGGTTTGATATTTAAGTGCCCAAAGATTTTCCTGCCTTTTTTTTTTTTTTTTTTTTTTTTTTTTTAAGGATGGGAAATGTAGGCAAAAATGGGTTCTGAAAACAAGACAAGAAATTTGTTGAAATGAGTTCATGGAGTTTTAAACTGTGATCATTCTGTCCTCTGGTGTTTTCAAACACAACTCTTTTCCACATTCCAGAATATCTGTGGTTGTGTGTATGTCCACAAGGACCAAATCACACCAATTTGAAACCTACCACCTATGTGCTTTTTGAGGAGATATAGCTTCACAAATTTAGTTTCACAGAGGGCCCACCCAAGTGGTCAAATAGTTGTAAGCATAAGTGAATGGTGCCATTAAAAAAAAAAAAAAATCCAGCTTTGTATAAAGAATTCTAGAACCCTTTGGCCAGGTTCCTATAATCTATGTAAATCTCAAATAGGTTCCTGACTTCGCCTTTGAGCATCAGTGGTAAGTTTTGGTTTTCTGATAGTGAGGTATTAGGAGTATTTGGCTATCCTTTCTTCCCAAATCTGGAATCTTTGTCCAGCAGATGTTTTCAGTTGTGTTAATGCTGTTGAGTTGTGTGTGGGGTATGATGATGTAGAAACCCGGAGAATAGTTTGAGACCAGGCCAAAAGTTGTTGCTCGTTGCTTACTATGGGCCAAATTTGAACTCATACTTCCAAAGGTTCAAAAGCTAGTACACTAGCTTCTCTTGGAAAATACAAACTCCAGAACAATAAATCATTCTCACAAGAAAATTCGGTCATTTTGAAACATCTAATCATTCCTACAGGAGCCCACTCCCTTTTAAAAGTGGAAAGATGCTTAATGTCATCTCTCCAAAACTCAGAAAGCAAGTTCCTTTTGAAGATTGAAGAAAATATCTTCTAATGAGGAAATATCCTAAAAACACTGTTGGTATAGAATCCACAGTTGGGAGACCTGGTAACACATCCAGTATCTACAGGGAAGATGAAAAAAAAAATTGAGCCAAATAGTATTAAGTTTCTTCTGGGGTTTTTCCTCTCCTGGTGTGGATGGGAGGTTGAGGTTTTATCATAAAGGGATAAAATGGCAAGAAATCATTTACTGGCTTGCAGTCATGGAGAAAAGGCATTCACATCTGTTTCTGGTATTTGTTGAAGAATATCTCCAGTTGATAATTTGGATTGGAAGCAAATTGGTTTGTTTTCATAGGTCCTTTTCTTCCAAGCTCAGATAAAACAAACCTATCTTGTGGGTGCAATGGTTTGCATTCTGAATTCTTGGTTTACATGGCACAAAATCCCTCTATTATATTGCTAACACATTATCCATCTTGAAATGAACAAACTAGCAAAGTTTTAGCAGGATTTATATTACATAAGCTCCCATGACTGACTACACATTGTGTGTGTGTGTGTGTGTGAAATCAGAATTCTTATGGATTTCTAATGTAATTCTATATTTTAATTTTATATTTGCTCTAAATAACATGGACCTATAACTTCTCACTTGGAAGACTACCCTAACACTGAACATGATAAAAAATTAGAATTCAATCAAGTGATTAAGGTGACTATAAAGTCTTTTATGATAAGTTGGGTATTCTTTTCCTTGCTTGACTTCTGTTAATTGAGGAATATGGAGGGTTTTTTTGTTTGTTTGTTTTTTGTTTTTTGTTTTTTAATTCAAACAGTAATGGATGAAGAGAATACCATATGCAGACAAGTTTTTAAGGTCAAGAAAAGACGAAGTTTCTCTCTTCATCAAGTTTAAAATACATTAAAGGGGGTCAAATGCAAAAGTAAATAAAGAAAAATTGAAAAAAGGTGCAATTTCAGAAACACATAAAAACACGCATACATATGCTGAATACGGTTGTATATTATGTTTGGTGAAAGTCTAACATGACTACAGCCAAGTAGAGGCAATTAGGGAGGAGACAGGAAGTGGTAGTTTTCAAGGAGCAAGAAAAAAAGAGAAGTCTGCACAACAGAAAGAGAAGAGCAATGCCTTAGATGAAAGATGCTTAATAAGCATCTAATTAATCACAAAAGTTATTTGTTCTTGCTTTTACTTTATTTCTGCTGAGATCCAGCTGTAGGTTTTCTCCTGAATAAAGTGTAGAGGGAAAATATTTTCCAAAATTATTACAAAATTAAGTGAAACTCTCCAATATGGGTCTGGTTCCTTCCATTCAATTTTTAACAAGAGATTCAAATTGAGTCAATGACTACTCTTTTGAAGTGACAGAACTTTAAAAAAAAAATCTTTGCAAAGATAATTTTGGGAGAGTTATAATAAGAGGCTGAAAAATGTGAAATAGCTTTAGAAAAAAATGTTGTCTCTTTGTCTTTTCCCAAGGCACAGCAATATAAACAAGTAGCGGATTTCCTGTATGGCCTAATGAGACATAAACACAGATAGTAAAAAAAGAAATGAACACCAGAACACATTGTTTTTTCAAAAAAAAATTATGAAACTGTGACATTCATACATCTATTGAGACATATTGTTTGGGATAACTAGACTTTCCTAGTTAAAAAGAAATGTTAAATGGCCTCAACCAGGAACAACCTGGTTTGCTGACACCATTTTGAAGTTGTTTACCATCTTGGAGCAGCTTACTGATTGAGTCTGAGCTTTCCCCAGAACCTCTCTCTTTCCTATATTCCTTATCTCAATGGGATACATTGTTTTTCCTATTGCAAGAATTCATCCTTCATGCAAAAATAAGTAACTTTAGAGCTCCTAAACCTTACAATCTAAAGACCTGAACAGATGTAAAAACCAATTAAAAAATAACAATAAGTAAATTATTTTCACATAGTCTTATGGTAAAAGCCTACCTTTAGAAGAACTAATCAGTCCTATGTCTTATAAAACAAGAAACATAAAGCAAAACAAAAAGGAATAGGATAAAAATTTTGAAAAAAAAAAAAAAAACAAATAACAAGAAAAGTCTAAACAGACAAAAAAAGCTATCCTGTGGTTTAAAATCCAAAATCGCTGGGTTGAAATAAAAGCAATTGGTGTTTAAACAAATTTTATTTGTTTCTGTTTTTCCCCACTCTCTACCCCGAGTCCGTGTGAATTATTTTATTATTTAGTATACTAAAAAAAAAAAAATAGATTCATGAGTCTGGAACCTTCAATTAACTGATTATTTTTCATGACTTGATATTTCAGAGAAAGAGGTAAGTCAAAGACAAGAAGCTGATGTCAGGAATTTATTAGGAAAAAAACGCAAGTTCAAAATATGCCACGAGCTTAGTAAAATCGTAGCATACAAGGGCTGAGAGTAATCACAAAATTAGACAGGCCCTAAAATGCACAGGCTTTGCAGTTGGACAAATTTGGATTAAGGGTGTTAAGGCTTTGGGGTCATGCAGACCTGAGCTTGAAACTCAGTTGCTTCACACACTGGGTATGGGAGCCTGGGCAAGTTTTTTAACTTCTTTGACTGTCAGTATTTCTATCTGTAAAATGGGAATAAAGAGAATTTTAGGATGTAATGATAAAGAGTTTTCAAGTGACTGGCATGCAATATATGCAGGTGTTTTTTTAAAAAAAAATCATTTGTTCACTAAATATATTTTGTGGAACACATAGAAGACAGTCAATAAATATGTCAAAGTTATGCGAAGTCCAGATGTAATTTTAAAATAAAACAAATGTGTCTAAATGAATATTCTCTAACCCAATAGATTTTAAACCTATAAAGACATTATTTTAAAGCAAAAGGAATGTCTCTCAAAGTGATTTTGAAAAGTTTTCTCTAATGCATGAGGTTTCTTAGAGAACTAAACACAACGGCTGAATCATGTTCTTACTGATAAAGTATATCATAATGAGCAACTTTGAACTTGGCTTAAGGAACTCCTGCACATTTAGAAGAGATGCATTTTTCCTCCCTGTCCGAGTTCAACTCTTTCATATTTTTATTACTTTTTTCCCTGTCAAGACCAAGCGTATATTTTAACCATGAAAAAGTATAAAACATTAAACTTGAAAATGGAGTAGAACTATCCTGAATACTGCTCAAGTTTATAAGCTGGGTCACTCAGAGAAGAATGACGATGGGTCTTACAATGTTAAAGAAAAGACAGTATCACCAATCAAAAATATTGGGGTTGTATTCCAGATTGTGAAATATTTATGTGTTATGACAATATATTTTGGGCACAAGACTCAATTTTTGAAAATGCACATAAAAATACATGTAAACGGAATTTTTGCTGTTCTTGCTGACAGATACATTTACTGGGTTCACATAACTCAGGTGGCACTTCTTCATCAGACAAAAGATTTCCTCTAAGACTTTGTATAAAATAATTCTTCCACCATGGCAGCATCCCTAATTACGGAAATGGGATTCGCTTTTGGGGGCACTCAATACAGCAACTTTTCATTCCTAATTAGGGTAAAGGGGGAGACCTAGGTAATACCACTTTTCATAGTTCTTTTTGAGTCTTCGGCTTATAAGTAATTTAGCCTGTTGTCGAAAAATCCCCACCCTCTCATTCCTGAGGTAGAGGTAACGATGGTAATAATAATTGTGCTAAGAATGAGGAGGGGGAGAAAAAGGAAGGCGGGGAAGAAAAGGAGGAAAGGGGAAAGGGGAAAGAGAAGAGGAAAAAGAGAAAGAAGAAGGAAGGAGAGAATGGAGAAGAGGTGCCCAAGGGATCGCCCACCCTCACTTTCACCTTGAGGACAAAAATCTCAGAATTTATGCGGCACGAGAACTCCCTGAGAGCTGTCTTTCTAAAATGAAGATTTCTCGGTTCCACCCCCAGATGTTCTGATTCAGCATGTCTGAAGTGGGGCCTGGGAATCTGCACTTAAAATATAAGTGCCTGGGTCTATGGACACCCTCTTGAGAAATGCGGCTCTGCAATTTTAGAAAATGAGAGAGTCCTGTCTCGAGTCTACTCCTGGAGGCAGCCGCTGACAGCTGTCTGTGCTTCTGGCTCTGCTGACGGCGGCCACTTACCGCATGACCACGGGCCACCCGCCATACGGCGCTCCTTCTCTTCGTGGCCTTGGTGCACGTGTGCAGCTGTGCACATATTCTCTTCCTGCTCACTGTTGTGCGTTTCCCCATACCACACACCGCTAATGTGGGGGTAGGGAAGCATCCCAGACTTCAGTGAAGGGCTGAAGTCCACTAAGGGAAAAAAGACACTGGTTGTAAACACAGAGCTATGTGGTTTCTAAGCTGCCTGGTAGCTCTTTTCCAAGAGAAGAGAACACGTGTCAAAATTAACCCTCTCTCAAGCATGCCCTTGTAGACAGACCGTGGTTCCCAGCGACTGTCCTTTGGACTTGCCCTAGATGTCCCTGGACCCCTCTTCTTCTTTTTTTTTTTTTTTTTAAAGATGTTATTTATTTATTTGACAGACAGAGATCACAAGTAGGCAGAGAGGAAGGCAGAGAGATGGGGGGAGGAAGCAGGCTCCCCGCTGAGCAGAGAGCCTGATGCAGGGCTTGATCCCAAGACTTTGGGATCATGACCTGAGCTGAATGAAGGCAGAGGCTTTAACCCACTGAGCCACCCAGGTGTGCCCCCCCCCTCCCCCGCCACTCTTCTTAAGGGCACATCCTCACCTCTCCCAACAGGATATTGTTGTCTGATGACTCATTGCTCTCCCTTTATCTAGCGCTCCCAAAGTACACTGTCCCCAGAAGAACATCCTTGGTTTCTGAAATTGGAGTACAGCAGTTTATCCTCACTGGCAGAGTGTGGCTAAGGAGGAATAGTGACTTCCTACAGCAGGCGAACGCAAGGGCAGCTTGGACACTTCAGGTCCTGGCTCCTTAAAAAGGTCCCAAAGCAGTTATAGGTGCAGCATGATGAATGTGTCTAGTCATTTCTAGTCATTTGGAGCACGCTTACACACCACAGACACCACACAGGCTCAGGCACACACAGCTCACACACACACAAAAAAAAACCCACCTGAATTCACACAGACATTGCAAGCTAGACTCTAGATCCATCGAAAGAAAGCGAACAAATCCCTGTGAGTAATATGACCTGCACAGACCACCACCTAGGGTAATGCCGGTCCTCTTTTTGATTAGGCTTTATGGGGGGCATGACAAGTATATAAGAATTGGTGCTCATTCCCGAACTGTCTACTCACAGACACTAACATCCAGATACAGTTGAAACTTTCAGATTACACATCAGGACACATTTCTAGGTTTGCTGTGAGCGGAAGAGATGCGATATGATTTGTGACCTTCCTGTAGAGAGCAGTTCCTCAGGGTTTGAAGTCTGGTTTAGCTTATAGTTCCAGTTTTAGTTACTAAAGCTTTACATGCCTTCAGTGTTTTTGACTTATTATTTATAATATTATATATTATACACTATTATTTTAATATTATTTTGACATTAACATACAGCAAAATTGATCTTTATTTTTGGTTTTAATTTCTATGGATTTTAACACATGGATGGATTGTGTAAACATCAAAAAAACAGGATCCAGAGCAGGTCCATGACCCCCAAATCCTCCTCATGCTACGTTTTTGTAGTCACACCCTCCTCCTCACCCAAGCCCTAACTGCCACTGATCTATTCTCTGTCATGTAATTTTGTCCCTTTGAGAGTGTCACACAAATGGAATGATGTAGTATGTACTCCTTTGGGACAGGTTCTTTCACTCAGAAAATGCTTTGAGAGTCACTCAGGTTTTTGCTTGTGTCACTGATTTGCTTTTTTATTGCTGAATAGTCTTCTATTGTCTGGACAAACCACTTATGAAGGACATTTGAGTCATTTCCACATTTTAGCTATTATGAATAGAGCTGCCATAAATATCCATGTATAGGTTTTTGTTTGAATACAAATTGTCATTTCTTTTAAGTAAATATGCAGGAGTTGGGTTGCAGAATGACATGGGAAGTGTATGTTTAAATTTATGAGAAACTGCCAAATTGTTTTCCAGAATGGCTATATGTTATACTTTCCCACCAGCATTGTCTGAGAGTTCCATACTCCCCTTGTGAGCTCTAGGTACCATCAGTATTTTTCCTTTTAGCACCTCTAATAGGTATATTAGAGGTATCTAACCTATCTAGTAATATAGCTAGGGATATATTAGTGTTATTTCACCGTCATTTTAATTTGCATCACTTCCATAGAGGCTACAGATATCATTCTTTTCTTCTTTTGAATATAGCTTTCTTTGCAACTCTTGCATTGTCCATTTTAGGAACACCACTCAAGGATGAGTGAGGTGCTGGGCAGAGAGGGATGAATTAGGGGATGAAGCAGAGTTCCTGCTCCCAGGAAACTCACAATACGGTGGTAAGTACAAATCCTGATCATGAGACCATAGATTTGTACACAATGTAAATTAAGAACAAAATTATGAAAAGATGACTAAATAATTATAAGATTTTTCCTAAAGATTTAAAAAAAATGTTGATGCTTCTCTCTGCTGTCTATTAACACACATATGTATAATTATTGTTGTTTACAGATAGTAAAGAAAGAAGGAGTTATGAGGGTAAGGGGAAACAGAAGGGGAGAAAGGGTGAGAGAGAGAGAGAGAGCTTGCAAAGGTTTAAAAAGTACTTGAATAATAACAATGGAATCGTATGGGAAATAACTGTAGAAAAGGAGAAGGGGAAGAAAGGGAAAATCTCAAGCTATGACCTGTTGTTGTCATAATTTCCTCTCCTTACTCCATTTCTCAGTGTGTGACTTCTGTCCTGTAGCACTCCTCTCCCCTATCAGAATATCTAACCTGACTCTTTACCGCCCTGCTCCACGTAGAGCTCTCAGACTGATCATGACATAACGGAAGTGGTGGATAGGATTTGGGAATTGATGGAGACAAGAAAGGAAAACAAAGAGAAGGGAAAGCTACTTCTTTCATAAACTCCTGGAATTCCTTTCAATGTATGTGTATTTCATCTGCCGATAAATCCTCCTCCAGATCAAAATTGTTCAACGGGTAGTTAATTTTGGAGGGAATGACACCCTCTTCCAATTCCATACCATGCTGCTGTTTGACACATTTGGCAAAATCTCATGCCAAAGAATCTCCTGATCTTCTCTCCTGCCCATCAGCATTTGAACAATATCCATCCTGTTGTCTCAGAGCTCTTTGTATTCTCAGCTTTCACGTAAGCCACAGTCTAGGAAAGAATGCTTTGTTAATGTGTTCCAGAAACTATTCTGCCTAAGGTCACCAATGATCTTTCTTAATATCAGAATCATTTTATGTTATTTTTTCCAGCCCTACTTTATTATTTTTTTTAAACTAGAGTATAATTTACCTACAGTATAGTGTATAGAACTGAGGCATTGGATCAAATTTGACACATACAAAGGTAACCTATATCCTATCAAGACACAGAATGGTTCTATCATTTCAGAAAGTTCCATTGTGCCCCTCTCAATCTCCCTTGCAGAAGCAACCATGGTTCTGGTTTTTATCATCATCAATTGTTCTCTATTACCTATTTTAGAACTTCATGTAAACAGAATCATACACCACGTATACTTTTTGTGCCTGGCTTCTTTTACTCAGTATTTTGTGTTTTGAGATTTAATATTTATTGAACACTCAGTAGTTCATTCTTTTTGTTGCTAAGTAATAGGCCATAATATGAACATTCCACAGTTTATTAATTCTCCTGTTGATAGACACCTGGGCATGCAGTTTTTTCAGTTATGAATAAAGCAGGTATGAAATTTATTTAGAAGGTTTCTGTGAACATATGTTTTCATTTTTCTTTCTTTTTTAAAAAGACTGTTTATTTGAGAGAGAATGAGAGCACAAGCCAGGGGTAGAGACAAAGGGAGAGGGGGAAGCAGGCTCCTCATTCAGCAGGAGCCCAGTGTGGGGCTGGATCCCAGGACCCCGAGCTCATGACAGGAGCGGAAGGTAGATGATTGACTGAGCCACCCAAGCACCCCTTCATTTTTCTTGATAAACAAATAGGAGTGGAATGTTGGGTCATAGGATAGAGATATGTTTCACTGCTCAAGAAACTGGCAAACAGTTTTACAAAGCAGTTTTAATATGTTACCCCCAAACCAGCAATATATAAGAGTTCCAGATGGTCTGCATATTCAGTAAAATTTAGTATTGCCCGTCTTTCTCAACTTGTTATTACTTGATGTAAAATGCTATCTTGTCATTTGAATTTAGTTTTCTGACAAGTAATGATGTAGATTCCATTTTCATAAACTTATTAGGTATTTGTGTACTTTTTTTGTCAGTGTTTCTCTTTTGCTCTTTTTTTCTTTTATAAAAAGACTTTATTAGGGATTAAGGGAAATGGCAGATATACAGACTCCCAGTTATGGAATGAATAAGTTATGGGATTAAAAGGCACAATATAAATAATAGGGCAATGATATTGTAACAGTATTGTATGATAACAGATGTTAGCTACACCTGTGGTAAGTGTAGCATAATGTTTAAACTTGTAGAACCATGATGTTGTATGCCTGAAAGTAATGTAATGTTGTGTGTCAACTATACGCAAATAAAATAAATAAATAAATAAATAAATAAATAAATAAATAAAATATTTTTTCCCATTTTTTAAAAAAATGGTTTTTTTGTTTTTTGGTTTTTTGTTTATTTTTTGCTTTTTATTGTCAAGTTTAGTTCTTTATATATTCTGGCTGCAGGTCTTCTGTCAGATAAATGCTGCAAATATTTTCTCCCACTCCGTGGTTTTTGTGGTTTCTTCTAATAACCAAAAGCTTTAAATTTTGATGAACTTAAATTTAACAATTATATCTTATATATTTAGTATTTTCTATATTCTTTTTAAGAAATTTTCAGATTCCCAAGACCGTGAAAGTAATATCTTATATATGTAATGCTTTCTGTATTCTTTTTAAGAAATTTTCACTGATTCCCAAGGCCGTTACAGTTCTAGCTCTTACATTTAAGTATGTGATCCTTTTAGAATTAATTTTATGTATGGTATGAGGAAAAGGATTAAGTTACCTTTCCACGTAAATATTTAGGTATTTCAGTACCATTTATTGAAATTTGCCTTTTTTTCATTGACTTGCTTTGGTAGCCTTGTAAAAATAATTTCACCTAAAACTTATTAGATACTTTTCTCTGTTCTCTATTCTCTTCTATTAGTCTACTTGTCTGTCTGTTCACCAATACCACAGTGTCTTGATTACTGTAGCTTTATCCTAGGTTTTGAAACCATGTAGTATAGGTCTTCTGACTATTCTTTTCCAATGTTGTTTGTAAATTCTAGCTCCTTTGCATTTCTATATTAGTTTGAAGTTTTCACTTTCTTTAAAAAAAAAAAGGCTACTTCAATTTTTATGGGGATTGCATTAGATCTATAGAACAATTTAGGGAAAATTGATCTGAACATATTGACTCTTCCATTCCATGAACATGGTATATGTATGTTATGGATTAAATTGTGTTCTCAAACAAGATGTGTTAACTCCTAATTCCAGTACCTTAGAATATAAACTTATTTGGAAATAGGGTCATTGTAGGTGTAAATACTTAAGATGAGATCACACTGGAATAGAGAGAGCCCTTAATCCAAGCTATAACTGATGTCCTTGTGAGAAGAGGAAATAGACACCTGGGGCTCTGTGTGATGACAGACAAAAATTAAAGCACTGCAGTTGCAAGTCATAGAATGTCAATGATTTTTGGCCAACCATCAGAAGTTAGGAAGAGACAAGAAAAGATTCTCCCTTCCAGATTTCAAGGGAGGCATGGCCCTGCAGTCACTTTGATTATGGACTTCAGACCTCCAGAACCATGAGACAATAAATTAGTTTAAACATTCCCAAAATGTTTATCTTTTTCTGTTATTTTCTACTCCCTTTTTCAAACCTTGTTGATTTTCCCTTTTTATGCTATCAATTCTTATTTAGAAAATACTTAGCTCAAATAATGTATTTGATTAACATTGCTTCTTGATTTATTTTTCTTCTTCAGCTTGATATTCTAGTTGGCAATTTGTTATTCATATATATCCATGATGCTATTCATCTGGTCTATCGTGTTTTTAAATAACAAATTTAGCAATTACATTTTTCACTTTTGTGACTACTACTTCTTCTTTCTTGGATCAAGGTAATATCTACCTTTTCCTACCCCAAAATATTACCTATATTTATTTAAAGTCCAATTTTGGACCCTCCATTAACTGAGGTGTAAATTCTCCTGCTTGTTTCTTTCTTTGATGGTATTGATCATAAATGATATACCACATACACATTAAAAATGGCTTTCTCCCTGAAATCAGTGAAAAGCATATGTTTATTCTTGACTCCTCAACTTTGTGACTGAAATTTTCTACTACACGGTCAGCTCCCTCTCCTTAACCAGCCTGTCTAGGAGGAGTAGTAAAAGAAACTACTTGCCAGAGTTTGGTTCTTTGCTATTTTTTAATAAAAGAGAGGAACTGATGAGAGATATGCTGCATAATGAAGAGCCTTTGCAGGTGTTTTTCTGAGATAAACTGAAGCTGTTCCTTCATAGTGTTATCAGCCTCCAGGTCACTGCTCTGCAACTTGCCTTATGCACCTTGACCACTGGAAGGTAGATATTCCCGTTGCAGCTTCTCAGTCTACAGGGTTGTCAGTACATTTAGGGGCAAAATGGCTTGGTTGATACCGTTGTGGTTCTCCAATTCATCCTTTTTAAATTGTTCTTCAGCCTCTTTTTCTCTCTTCTTCTGTCATGCTCAGGTCAAATTTCCCTTGATGTTGCCATTCTATAGCAGGGACTTGGTCTATAGTCTTCTAAATCATCATTCCCAGTTCTCTAAGATTTATCTCTCTCACTCTCTCTCTCTCTTTTTTTTTTTTTTGACTATGTAATCACTTGAGAAATGTTCTCTATCATATCTTGAGTTCTGTATAAGGAGGGAGACAGTAGTGTATTCTATCATCTAGAAACTAAAAGACTACTTCTGAATTCTCTGAATTTTACCCAAGTCAGAGACTTAGAGGTCATCCAAAAAAAAAAAAAAACCCACCTCAAAGGCCTTTATATTTTGTGACAAAAAATTTAACAAAAAATAATTTTATTCCATGCCCACTTCTAAGATATGAATATAAATTGATTGAAGTACAATATAACTTGGAGGAAATCAGGATATTATAATAAATGTTTGGCATATAAAAATCGCTTTAGATCCTGAGTCAAGATGGCGGAGAAGTAGCAGGCTGAGACTACTTCAGCTAGCCGGAGATCAGCTAGATAGCTTATCTAAAGATTGCAAACACCTGAAAATCCATCGGCAGATCAAAGAGAAGAAGAGCAGCAATTCTGGAAACAGAAAAACAACCACTTTCGGAAAGGTAGGACCGGCGGAGAAGTGAATCCAAAGCGACGGGAAGATAGACGCCAGGGGGAAGGGCCGGCTCCCGGCAAGCGGCGGAGCAACGGCGCACAAAATCAGGACTTTTAAAAGTCTGTTCCGCTGAGGGACATCGCTCCAGAGGCTAAACCGGGGCGAAGCCCACGCGGGGTCAGCATGGCCTCAGGTCCCGCAGGGTCACAGAAGGATCGGGGGTGTCTGAGTGTCGCAGAGCTTGCGGGTATTGGAACGGGAAAGCCGGCTACAGAGACAGAGCCGATAGTAAGCTCACAGCTCGGTGTTACCTTGAACCGGTCACAGGCTCGGTGAGCTTGGAGCGCGGCCGGAGGTCAGGCAGACGGGAGTAACAGGCGCTGTTCTCTGAGGGCGCACTGAGGAGTGGGGCCCTGGGCTCTCGGCTCCTCCGGGCCGGAGACCAGGAGGCCGCCATTTGTATTCCCGTCCTCCGGAACTCTACGGAAAGCGCTCAGGGAACAAAAGCTCCTGAAAGCAAACCCCAGCGGATTACTCACCCCGGCCCCTGCTAAGGGCAGTGCAATTCTGCCTGGAGCAAAGACACTTGAGAATCACTACAACAGGCCCCTCCCCCAGAAGATCAACAAGAAATCCAGCCGAGACCAAGTTCACCTACCAAGGACTGCGGTTTCAATACCAAGGAGAGCAGCAGAATTCCAGAGGAGGAGAAAGCAAAGCACGGAACTCATGGCTTTTTCCTTGTGATTTTTTTTAGTCTTGCAGTTAATTTAATTTTTTTCTTTTTCATTTTTTGTTTTCTTTCTTGCCTTCTGGTAAATTTTTTTTTAAAACTTTTACCTTTTTCTTTTTTAACGTTTTTTAACCAGTTTATCTAATATATATATATTTTTTCTTTTTTATATTTCTCTTATTTGTTTTCTTTTTTTTTAATTCTTTTCTTTTTTCTTTTTTTTCTTTCTTCCTTTTTGAACCTCTTTTTATCCCCTTTCTCCCCCCTCACGATTTGGGATCTCTTCTAATTTGGTTAAAGCATATTTTCCTGGGGTTGTTGCCACCCTTTTAGTATTTTACTTGCTCCTTCATATACTCTTATCTGGACAAAATGACAAGAAGGAAAAATTCAACACAAAAAAAAGAACAAGAGGCAGTACCAAAGGCTCGGGACCTAATCAATACAGACATTGGTAATATGTCAGATCTAGAGTTCAGAATGACAATTCTCAAGGTTCTAGCCGGGCTCGAAAAAGGCATGGAAGATATTAGAGAAACCCTCTCGAGAGATATAAAAGCCCTTTCTGGAGAAATAAAAGAACTAAAATCTAACCAAGTTGAAATCAAAAAAGCTATTAATGAGGTGCAATCAAAAATGGAGGCTCTCACTTCTAGGATAAATGAGGCAGAAGAAAGAATTAGTGATATAGAAGACCAAATGACAGAGAATAAAGAAGCTGAGCAAAAGAGGAACAAACAGCTACTGGACCACGAGGGGAGAATTCGAGAGATAAGTGACACCATAAGACGAAACAACATTAGAATAATTGGGATTCCAGAAGAAGAAGAAAGAGAGAGGGGAGCAGAAGGTATACTGGAGAGAATTATTGGGGAGAATTTCCCCAATATGGCAAAGGGAACGAGCATCAAAATTCAGGAGGTTCAGAGAACGCCCCTCAAAATCAATAAGAATAGGCCCACACCCCGTCACTTAATAGTAAAATTTACAAGTCTCAGTGACAAAGAGAAAATCCTGAAAGCAGCCTGGGAAAAGAAGTCTGTAACATACAATGGTAAAAATATTAGATTGGCAGCTGACTTATCCACAGAGACCTGGCAGGCCAGAAAGAGCTGGCATGATATTTTCAGAGCACTAAACGAGAAAAATATGCAGCCAAGAATACTATATCCAGCTAGGCTATCACTGAAAATAGAAGGAGAGATTAAAAGCTTCCAGGACAAACAAAAACTGAAAGAATTGGCAAACGCCAAACCAGCTCTACAGGAAATATTGAAAGGGGTCCTCTAAGCAAAGAGAGAGCCTACAAGTGGTAGATCAGAAAGGAACAGAGACCATATACAGTAACAGTCACCCTATAGGCAATACAATGGCACTAAATTCATATCTCTCAATAGCTACCCTAAATGTTAATGGGCTAAAAGCCCCTGTCAAAAGACACAGGGTATCAGAATGGATAAAAAAACAAAACCCATCTATATGTTGCCTCCAAGAAACTCATTTTAAGCCTGAAGACACCTCCAGATTTAAAGTGAGGGGGTGGAAAAGAATTTACCATGCTAATGGACATCAGAAGAAAGCAGGAGTGGCAATCCTTATATCAGATCAATTAGATTTTAAGCCAAAGTCTATAATAAGAGATGAAGAAGGACACTATATCATATTCAAAGGGTCTTTCCAACAAGAAGATCTAACAATTTTAAATATCTATGCCCCCAACGTGGGAGCAGCCAACTATATAAACCAATTAATAACAAAATCAAAGAAACACATCAACAATAATACAATAATAGTAGGGGACTTTAACACTCCCCTCACTGAAATGGACAGATCATCCAAGCAAAAGATCAGCAAGGAAATAAAGGCCTTAAATGACACACTGGACCAGATGGACATCACAGATATATTCAGAACATTTCATCCCAAAGCAACAGAATACACATTCTTCTCTAGTGCACATGGAACATTCTCCAGAATAGATCACATCCTCGGTCCTAAATCAGGACTCAACCAGTATCAAAAGATTGGGATCATTCCCTGCATATTTTCAGACCACAATGCTCTAAAGCTAGAACTCAACCACAAAAGGAAGTTTGAAAAGAACCCAAATACATGGAGACTAAACAGCATCCTTCTAAAGAATGAATGGGTCAACCGTGAAATTAAAGAAGAATTGAAAAAAATCATGGAAACAAATGATAATGAAAATACAACGGTTCAAAATCTGTGGGACACAACAAAGGCAGTCTTGAGAGGAAAATATATAATGCAGTCCAAGCCTTTCTCAAGAAATAAGAAAGGTCTCAGGTACACAACCTAACCCTACACCTAAAGGAGCTGGAGAAAGAACAAGAAAGAAACCCTAAGCCCAGCAGGAGAAGAGAAATCATAAAGATCAGAGCAGAAATCAATGAAATAGAAACCAAAAAAAACAATAGAACAAATCAATGAAATTAGGAGCTGGTTCTTTGAAAGAATTAATAAAATTGATAAACCCCTGGCCCGACTTATCAAAAAAAAAAGAGAAAGGACCCAAATTAATAAAATCATAAACGAAAGAGGAGAGATCACAACTAACACCAAAAAAATAGAAACTATTATAAGAACATACTATGAGCAACTCTACACCAATAAATTTGACAATCTGGAAGAAATGGATGCATTCCTAGAAACATATAAACTACCACAACTGAACCAGGAAGAAATAAAAAGCCTGAACAGACCCATAACCAGTAAGGAGATTGAAACAGTCATTAAAAATCTCCAAACAAACAAAAGCCCAGGGCCAGATGGCTTCCCGGGGGAATTCTACCAAACTTTTAAAGAAGAACTAATTCCTATTCTCCTGAAACTGTCCCAAAAAATAGAAATGGAAGGAAAACTTCCAAATACATTTTATGAGGCCAGCATCACCTTGATCCCAAAACCAGACAAGGATCCCATCAAAAAAGAGAGCTATAGACCAATATCCTTCATGAACACAGATGCGAAAATACTCAACAAAATACTAGCCAATAGGATTCAACAGTACATTAAAAGGATTATTCACCACGACCAAGTGGGATTTATTCCAGGGCTGCAAGGTTGGTTCAACATCCACAAATCAGTCAATGTGATACAACACATCAATAAAAGAAAGAACAAGAACCATATGATACTCTCAATAGATGCTGAAAAAGCATTTGACAAAGTACAGCATCCCTTCCTGATCAAAACTCTTCAAAGTGTAGGGATAGAGGGCACATACCTCAATATCATCAAAGCCATCTATGAAAAACCCACCGCAAATATCATTCTCAATGGAGAAAAACTGAAAGCTTTTCCGCTAAGATCAGGAACACAGCAGGGATGTCCATTATCACCACTGCTATTCAACATAGTACTAGAGGTCCTAGCCTCAGCAATCAGACAACAAAAGGAAATTAAAGGCATCCAAATCGGCAAAGAAGAAGTCAAATTATCACTCTTCGCAGATGATATGATACTATATGTGGAAAACCCAAAAGACTCCACTCCAAAACTGCTAGAACTTATACAGGAATTCAGTAAAGTGTCAGGATATAAAATCAATGCACAGAAATCAGTTGCATTTCTCTACACCAACAGCAAGACAGAAGAAAGAGAAATTAAGGAGTCAATCCCATTTACAATTGCACCCAAAACCGTAAGATACCTAGGAATAAACCTAACCAAAGAGGCACAGAATCTATACTCAGAAATCTATAAAGTACTCATGAAAGAAATTGAGGAAGACACAAAGAAATGGAAAAATGTTCCATGCTCCTGGATTGGAAGAATAAATATTGTGAAAATGTCTATGCTACCTAAAGCAATCTACACATTTAATGCAATTCCTATCAAAGTACCATCCATCTTTTTCAAAGAAATGGAACAAATAATTCTAAAATTTATATGGAACCAGAAAAGACCTCGAATAGCCAAAGGGATATTGAAAAAGAAAGCCAACGTTGGTGGCATCACAATTCCGGACTTCAAGCTCTATTACAAAGCTGTCATCATCAAGACAGCATGGTACTGGCACAAAAACAGACACATAGATCAATGGAACAGAATAGAGAGCCCAGAAATAGACCCTCAACTCTACAGTCAACTAATCTTCGACAAAGCAGGAAAGAATGTCCAATGGAAAAAAGACAGCCTCTTCAATAAATGGTGCTGGGAAAATTGGACAGCCACAAGCAGAAAAATGAAATTGGACCATTTCCTTACACCACACACAAAAATAGACTCAAAATGGATGAAGGACCTCAATGTGCGAAGGGAATCCATCAAAATCCTTGAGGAGAACACAGGCAGCAACCTCTTTGACCTCTGCCGCAGCAACATCTTCCTAGGAACAACGCAAAAGGCAAGGGAAACAAGGGCAAAAATGAACTATTGGGATTTCATCAAGATCAAAAGCTTTTGCACAGCAAAGGAAACAGTTAACAAAATCAAAAGACAACTGACAGAATGGGAGAAGATATTTGCAAGCGACATATCAGATAAAGGACTAGTGTCCAGAATCTATAAAGAGCTTAGCAAACTCAACACCCAAAGAACAAATAATCCAATCAAGAAATGAACATGAACAGACATTTCTGCAAAGAAGACATCCAGATGGCCAACAGACACATGAAAAAGTGCTCCATATCACTCGGCATCAGGGAAATACAAATCAAAACCACAATGAGATATCACCTCACCCCAGTCAGAATGGCTAAAATCAACAAGTCAGGAAATGACAGATGCTGAGGATGCGGAGAAAGGGGAACCCTCCTACACTGTTGGTGGGAATGCAAGCTGGTGCAGCCACTCTGGAAAACAGCATGGAGGTTCCTCAAAATGTTGAAAATAGAACTGCCCTATGACCCAGCAATTGCACTACTGGGTATTTACCCTAAAGATACAAACGTAGTGATCCAAAGGGGCACGTGCACCCGAATGTTTATAGCAGCAATGTCCACAATAGCCAAACTATGGAAAGAACCTAGATGTCCATCAACAGATGAATGGATCAAGAAGATGTGGTATATATACACAATGGAATACTATGCAGCCATCAAAAGAAATGAAATCTTGCCATTTGCGACAACATGGATGGAACTAGAGCGTATCATGCTTAGCGAAATAAGTCAAGCAGAGAAAGACAACTATCATATGATCTCCCTGATATGAGGAAGTGGTGATGCAACATGGGGGCTTAAGTGGGTAGGAGAAGAATCAATGAAACAAGATGGGATTGGGAGGGAGACAAACCATAAGTGACTCTTAATCTCACAAAACAAACTGAGGGTTGCTGGGGGGAGGGGGTATGGGAGAAGGGGGTGGGATTATGGACATTGGGGAGGGTATGTGCTTTGGTGAGTGCTGTGAAGTGTGTAAACCTGGTGATTCACAGACCTGTACCCCTGGGGATAAAAATATATGTTTATAAAAATAAAAAATTTTAAAAAAATCGCTTTATATTTATTTTTGTATATACAAATATTATATTCCATGTTAATGAACATGAATTAATCATTTTTTTCTAAGAGATAATGCATAAAAGCATTTTATAAAATAAAAATGCTGAATGGAAAGATTTTTTATATTAATGGTAATTTAAGATCTTATTTTCATAAAAAATAAATTTAACAAAATTTTGAAAGGCTTAACTACAGACATTTTTGAAAGTTCTTGCTTCATCTAAACTGCTTGGTACCCAATCTACTTTCAGACTTTTCCTACTGTTTTCTTTTCTGCCTTCTACTCAACATTCTCCTATTATTTGATCTTTTAATTCTTTTCTTTCTGCTAGGTCAGCTTGCCATTTTGGTAACAGCATTATTCAATTTTATTTTTCTGAAGATCTTACTATATTACATCATCATAGTAATCATCATAGTCAATACTCATTGAACATTTACTGCACAGGCTAACAGTAAGAATTATGATAATAACAGCACATTTTTTTACAGAATGTTTACTATGTAATAGCTACTGTAATAAGCACTTCTCATGTAACATCTGATTGAATTCTTACAAAGATAGAAACTAAGGCTAGAAGGTTTATATTGACTTGCCTAAATAAGAATGGCAGAAGAGGATTTGAACCCGAATCTTTTTTGCTTCATCACCTTGCACATAGTCGATGATTATTTGGTTTCTTTTTATTTTTTTAAAGATTTTTTAATTTATTTGACAGAGATCACAAGTAGGCAGAGAAGCAGGCAGAGAGAGAGGAAGGGAAGCAGGCTCCCCGCTGAGCAGAAAGCCCAACATGGGGCTCGATCCCAGGACCCTGAGACCATGACCCGAGCTGAAGGCAGAGGCTTTAACCCATTGAGCCACCCAGGTGCCCCTGGTTTCTTTTTATTTCTCATTATTTTTCTTTCTTTATCACCTAAGTTCCATTTTTATTCTAAACGTCTGTTATCATGTTAATGTAAGTTTCAGTTGTGTATTTTCTTCCTGGCAAATTTAATTCCAAAAAGCAGAGCTTAATCTCACGAAATTTCAAATTAAACACTTTTGCTAACAATCATGCTAACAGAAGTTTAAGTTACGCCCTTGATTTTCTTTCTAACTCTTTAAATGATAAATAAGTAAATAAATTTAAATAAGATTTAACTATGTAGGATAAAATTATACATCTGTGAGAAAACTTATGGATAGCTCTTAAGGGACAAAATTCTTGGTTGACATAATATTTATATTGTTTCCAATGCATTTTCATTTATATTCTTTCTCTGAAACTAAATTGTGTAATACTCAGAGGGGTTAAATAACCTGTCTAGGAGCACACAGTAGGAAGCAATAGACCCTGTGAGTGGACCACAGATCTTCCTACTTTCTTCCCAGTTCTGAATGCTTTTCTGTGCACATTATCACTGTGCCCTGTGGGCTCGCTCCAAAGGCTCATGCTGATCTGTCTTCTCTGAACCACTTCAGAGCACTTTGATATAAGAAATTGTTTTACTCATGCCATTATTCATATCCATCCTCTTTTTGCTAAAAAATGGATAGGCTGTTTTGTGCTATTAGTAGTTCCAAAGAGTTTATAGGGTCAACAAGTGTGTCCAATATATATGTTCTCCTTGCCATCATTTGCTACGTTGAGGTCCTGTTGGGTGATGTCTGTGTTCTCAATTTATCACAGGCTCTTGGAGATCTTACATTACTCTCTATACTTCCTCCACAGAAGGCTTAGGTGACATTAGAAGGGAGGTGACCCAGGAGAGTTACAAACTTATCACCCTAATTAAAGAGTGGTTATCAAACATATGGTGTTTTTCAACATAAATAAATCTAGAAGATACTTACTGACTTGCATTTATTTGCCCTTGTATATCTTGGGTGGATTTGTCTGCGATAGATAATGAAGAAAAATATGTGACAACAGTAAGACACTGACTTTCTTCCTGCCCCCCCCCTTTTAACATAGTAATAAGCATGACCTCTTCTCATTAATATTCCTACAAACTTCAAACATACACTAAGATTTTGTTCCACTTCATCAGTTTTTCTACACATGGAATGGTCTTTGAAGTTAGTTGAAACCCTCCATATTGAAGTGAGGTGAAGGTACACAGTGGGGTCCACCACAGAACTTGTGATAACTTCCATCACAGGAACAGACATATTCTAATCACTGTCCAGAGAGCTCTACATGCAGGAGAGGCCTGAAGGGCAATATATTACAGACGCAACTGGATGCAGTGGGTAAGTACAATGATCCAAATATGAAAAACAGACCCTTTTGTTTCTCTGATAAGTGTAATATCACTAAATAGTTGACCTGGATATAGAAAGAAATTGGAGGAATCATATTCATATTTAAGCTAACAAATAGATGATACACATTAGAGCAGTGGTTTATAGTTCTAAATTATCAATCATTCCATCTATCTATGTCTAAACTAAATATCCATACAACTAAATATTATGACACATCCTTTGAGGAAATATTATAGCCTCTGACTACTAGGATATCTTCCTAATTAAATCTTTTGCTCTGCTTATTGGTCAGTAGTTTGTTATATGGACTAAGTTGTTTGATTCTAAAACAAGAAGTTTTCTTTCAGCTTGGGAAATTCATTTATTAATTCTTCAACAATCATTTATTAAGCATATAATATGTTTTGAACATGGCATTAGTCGCTTGGTATTCAATAGGAACAAAGTAGAAATGGAGCTTGTAGTCTGTCTCCTTGAATGAAGTCAATTAATGGCTATATTTTGGTTCAGAGGTTATGTTGTGGCAATTTTTAGTGATAAAAATGTGTTATCTAACACTTGAATTATTAAGATTCAATTTATTATTTTTATTATTATTCATTTCTAGTTCACCTTATGGCAAAGAATCTTCCTCACATTATCTCATTTAATTCTTTGAACAATACTCAGTCAAATCCTACACTCACAGGCACCGGATAGGTAAGGGAAATCCCAGTAGAAATTTTACCTTTGAATGTTTCCTTGTTGATATCCTGTTTCCTTGCTCTTCATCTTACTCTGAAATCTCTGTGAATTTGAGGCCAGGATGGTTCTGTTGTGTATCTCTCATGTACCGGGGCTTAATAAATATCTACTGGATAAGTGAATCATTAGGACAAAGAGACTAATAAAATATTTTTGTGTCTTGTTTCGGTTTAAAAGATTGCACAGGGGAATGAAAGATACACCATGAAGAATATGGCCAGTGGTATTTTAACAGCATAGTGTGGTGGCAGACTGTAGCTACACTTGTGAAGAATGGAGCATCATGTCGAAAGTCATTTAGTCTCTATGTTGTACACCTGAAACTAATGTAACATTATTTGTCAACCACAGTTCAATTAAAAAAAAATTATGAAGCATGGGAACTGTTAGAGTCATTGAGTGCATGCCAAGTGCCATGGCACATACTTGTGTATATCATCTAATTCAATCATTACAACAGCTGAAAGAGTAGTTATTTTTGTCCCTATTTTACACACAGGGAAACAGATTGGGATAGATCACACAGCTAGAAAATATTAGAACCATTCTTCCCTTTGAGGTCTGTGTGTGTACTGAGACCATGCTGACCCTCGTGCAGTCCAGTCTCTCACACATTGTTTGATCAAGAGGTGCCTGATAATTATGTTGATTTAAAAATTTAAAACATCAATGGGGCACCTGGGTGACTCAGTTGGTTAAGCATCTGCCTTCAGCTCAGGGCATGATCTCTGGGTGCTAGGATTGAGCCCCGCCTAGAGTCTGCTCTTCCCTCTCCTTCTGTCCCTCCCCACTACCTCCCACTCATGCTCCTGATCTTTCTCTCTCTCAAATGAATAAATAAAATCTTTAAAAAAAAAAAAAAAGCCTTCAAGTTTTGAAACTGGTCCAGATAATTTAGGAGGTATAATCACTAGACTTCCAACCAACCCAGTGAACTAAGGTTTGCCTAATTTTCTTTCAACTGTCATAATCTCTCACAGTACACCCAGCATCCTCCTTCACTTGGTAGTCAGGGAAACAACCCCAAGTTCTAGAGAAACAGTCCCATTTTGTGTCTATTGTCCTGGTGAGATTATAAATAGCACCCTCTTTCACTCTCAAAAAAGTGTTGTATTTAATTTTTTAATATATTTTTTTATTTTTTTAAGTAAGAGACACCACACCCAGTGCAGAGCCGAACTCAGGACTTGAACTCACAACTGTGAGATCAAAAATTGAGCCGAGATCAAGATTCAGATGCTCCACTGACTGAGCCATTCAAGTGCCCCAAAGTGTTGCATTTTATTTCCCAGAGTCCATAGTCTCTCATGGTTCATCTACCACTCCGATCCACACCCCCTTCATTTTTCCCTCCCTTCTCCTAATGTACTGTACACTAACATAACATAATAAATAAATAAATAAATAAGTGTGTGAGTGGGAGAGGTGTTGCATTTTAGATGTGTATCTCACCTTTCATGGTCTCTTGAACTCTACCTTCTCAGGATCCGCTGTGGTTGCATTGCTTGGGGCCCAAACTATGATATCACTTGCCAGCAACTTTGACTTGCATCATGCTCTTTATCAAAGCTACTTGCCCCAGAAAAGCACTTCCCTCAGGCCTTCCTCTCTATTGCCAGCTATTCTCTATTACCATGCTCTGCTTAGCTTAAAGTTCCACCCTTCTCAGAGGACACCAGTATAACATAAATAGAGCTTCTTAGATACACAGATATATGTTTTTTAAAAACCCAAAGTAAGTCAGCCCTTCTAATTACACTATGCTATAGTGGCTGCCTTAATTAATCTACTTTAACATGAAAGCTGCTTTGAACTTGTCTCCAATGTTCAGCAATTCTGGGTTTTCTGCACCTAATACTAAAGCTTCATAAGCAGTTTTATCTTAGGGAAAAGAGTTATATTTTCTCTCTACCAATATGATCACTTTCTTTGGAGCCCCTTTCATTTTAGGCTTTCTATAATCTTATAAATGCCATAAGCAAAAAATGCCTTGGTAAACCCAGCTTAGGGTGAAGTGTTACCCCAGTTCTAGAAGAATGAGTCAGATCAGCATGTCTCATTTGTGCCTCTTTCCCACTGATGCTATATTGTACTCTTTTCTTCCAGAGTTCAGTTCAATTTTAAATGACTCAAATGAACAATCCTTCACAAGTTCTTGTGACATAGCAACTCATATTTCCATAAATCTACTATTATTTTATTCAGTGTTTTCCAGAAAATCTAAGTAAGACAGTTAATTTGTTAGAATCTTACAAATGTTTTGTCAAAATTAAAATGCCTTTTTTTAAAAGATATTTTATTTATTTGGCAAAGAGAGACACACAGAGAGAGGGAACACAAACAAGCCTCCTGCTAAACAGGGAGCCTGATGCGGGGCTCGATCTCATGACTCTAGGATGATGACCTGAGCCAAAGGGAGATACCTAGTGACAAAGCCACCCAGGTGCCCACCTTTATTATTTTTAAGAGAAAATTATGCATCCAGTGATACAATTAGTTCTCAAAATGGAGTTCATTATTGTATGCAATAAAACTGTAATGAGTTTATACTTTGAAAAAATTAATATTTAAAATATAACCAAAATTCTCTGTTAATTCAAAGGACATATTGTTTTCCTTATTGGGACTCTTACAGTTATCATGATAAATAATGATGCAAAGAATTCTTTTTATCATAAATTGTATTTTCTCTTCCTTTCCCCAAGACAAATATGAGGATTTTTAAAATTAAATTAACACCTTTTAACTGAAGTCACTTTTCAAAATGGATTTTAAAATCTCCTCCTTTAAAAAATAAAAATCCATCTATTCTTTAAAAAAAAAAAGAAAGGCAAAAGTTATCTATTCAGGTTTCTCTGCTCCAAAAAGATGGTTCAGAGACAAGAGGGACACTTGGGACACAAGAGGGACACACAGGAGAGAGAGGAGTTGGTACCGTTTAAAAAAGTAGCATTAAGTCTAACATCTGGGCCTGCATCCTATCTTACAAATTCAGAAGTGTGCCCCTTACTGTTTGTTAATTGTAAAGCAATAACCAATATAGTCCAGGTCAAGAGTTTTCCAACATCATCAGAATCACCCAGGAACTTGTTAGAAATGCCAATTAGTAGGTCCTACCCTTGACCAACTAAAACAGAAACTCTAAGAGTGGGGCTTAGCAACCCATGCTGTAACAACCCCCCAGGGGATTCTTACATACTTCAAGTCTGAGGATTGTTGTTCCAGAATAAAGCTTCCAAAGTAGATGCGGTAGACAGACAAGAATGTAAAAATCACTGCTATTCTCAAAGAACTTACCATCTGGTTGAAAAAAAAAAAAAAATGCCAACTGGGTGGAAAGATCATTCATGATTCCAACACAGCTAAATACTATCTCTCAGTCTGTGCAGACCAGAGATAAAGATCTGGCTGGCTGGGTGATGGGAAAGTTGAGATTTGACATGGGTTTTTGTGGCTGAGACTACTAGCTGTTCACAAAAACCCTGTTTCCTTTCTTCCTTGGCACATAGCAGGGCCATATTCCCACTTTCCTTTAATGTTACTGTAGCCAAAAGATCAATTTTTCTCAGTATAACATGAGAAGATGTGATATGTGCTGCCTTTGAGCCACAGCTTTTCAGAAGTGTTGTTTTCCGTCCATGAGCTCGCTCTCTTTCTTTCTGTAGGCTGCAAACAAGTGCAAATGTTAAGACTCTAGGAATGGTGGATTCACACATGGAAGAGATCGGGTTTCTTGACTTATTACATCTTTGTATGATTAAGTGCATAAGAAGTAAACCTCTAAGGAATTTAAGCAATTATATTTTTTGAGTCTATTTAATACAGAAGCTTAGTCTACCCTAATAGGTAGGATTATAGTACAATACTGGAAGTGAAAAAAATTGTTCTTCCACTGAGAGAGAAAATACTAGTAAAATCGTGGAGGTATCACCAGGGATGGCAAATAGTTAGGAGTAACTATAGCATCAGTAGGACCTATGTGACAAAATTACTGGCTTTAGAGGATGGAACTGGGAAGATTGACAGATCGTGGAATGCTATATAAATTAAGATGCTTTGGTTGCAAGTGACAGAGAACTGATATTGGATTTTTTTAAAAGACAGTTTATTATCTAATATATCAAGGAATTCTGAGGAATCAAGCAAACTTTGAGTATATTTACTAAGCCTTCGTGTAACGGAGTCTCTTATCTCTTTCTTCGCCCATGTGTTGACTTCACCCTCAGGTTTGAAATGAGAGGGCTATAGTAGTTCAGAGTAAGATATCCAGATCTAACAGCATCCAGGGGCCAAAAAGATCATTTCCTCCTTATCCAGTGTTTTGAGTGAGGGATATTCTCCTAGAATCATGTTCCCACATATGTAGACTTCTCCTAGTGTCTCATTAGGATGTTCTGCCGTATAATATCGGCAAGAGGAAAGGAGAGGTCACCTAAAAAGCTGCTGCTCAACAACAGAGGTTTGATTAATTGGTCTGGCTTTAGCATTGGTCTCCCTAAGATATTCTAATGTGCCCCCAGAAATGAGAAATGCTAACTTAGATGGATAGAGTTGGAATAGGTGTTGGGAAGTAAATGACAGAGAACACTACAAATTCCTTATTTTAGTTTGATTCTTTACCTTAATTTCTAGGCTAAGGGAAGCCATGACTGGGGCTGTGTAATCAAAAGGTAACTCTGTGAGCTCTGGGCCTCATCACCTAGCAGTGAGCCTGTCCAAGCCCTCAGGAGATATTCAATCAACATCCACTAGATGAATGAACGGATGGAAGATGATGGAGACAAAGACACTGGTTGGAAGGTTCAGCCCTTGCATCCACAGAGCATGTGAAACAGACAAATGAAAGATCCCCCAGATCTTCTGTTTTTATGTCCAATATAAGCAAACCTGTGACTGTTCTGGAAATCTGGATACATAATCAGATATTTCATTTTTAGATAATTATTTTATGTCCTTAAATGCAGATTTTGGGTCTTTTAAAGCTACAGGCCTATCTCGTTTTATTGAGCTTTGCATATATTGCATATTTTACAAATCAAAGTTTTGTGGCACTTTGTGTTAAGTGAGACAATCAGTGTTTTTTTTCCAATGACATCTGCTTACTTCATGTCTCTGTGTCACATTTCAGTAATTCTTGAAATATTTCAAACATTTTCATTACTATTACACTTGTTAGGGTTATCTTTGATCAATGATCTTTACTGTGGCTATTTTAATTGTTTTGGGGTGCCATGACCCACATTAATATAAGGCAGTGAACTTATTCAATAAATGTGTGTGTGTGTTCTCACTGCTCCAGTGAACAGCCATTCCTCCATCTTTCTCCCTCTTGTCAGGCCTTCCTGTTCCCTGAGACATAACAGTCTTGAAGTTAGGCCAGTTAATAACCATATAATGGCCTCTACTTGTTTAAGTAAGAGGAATAGTTGCATAGCCCTCACTTCGAATCAAAAATTAGAAATAATTACACTTAGAAAGACAAAACAAAGTCAAGATAGGCCAAAATTTGAGCTTATTATGTCAAACAACCAAATTCAGAGTGCAAAAAAAAAGTTCTTGAAGGACATAAAAAGTGCTACTCTAGTGAATGCGAATGCCAGGAAAGTGAAACTGCCTTATTGCTGATACGGAGCGCGTTTGAGTGGTCTGGATAGAAGGTCAAACCAGCCACACCACTCCCTTGAGCCAATGCCTGATCCAGAGCAAGGCCCTAACACTCCTCAGTTCTGTGAGGGCTGAGAGAGGTGAGGAAGCTTCAGAAGAAAAGTCTGGAGCTAGCAGAGGTTGGTTCATGAGGTTTAAGGAAAGAAACTGTTTCCAAAACATCGAAGTGCAAGGTGAAGCAGCAGGTGCAGATGTAGAAGCGACAGCAAGTTCTCTTGAAGATCCAGCTAGGATAATTAATGAAGGTGCTAACTAAACAACAAATATTCAGTGTAGACAAAACAGCCTTATATTGGAGGTAAATGCCATCTAGGACCTTCCAGCTAGATAGGAGAAATCAATGCCTGGCTTTAAAGCTTCAAAGTTCAAAGACAGCCTGACTTTCTTGTTAAGAGTTAATGTAGATAGTGACTTTTGGGTGAAGCCAGTGCTCACCTACCATTCTGAAAATCTTAGGGCCCTTAAAAATTATGTTAACTCTACTCTCCTTGTGCTTTATCAATGGAACAACAAAGCCTGGATAACAGTGCATCTGTTTATAACATAATTTACTGAATATTATAAGCCAACTGTTGAGACCTACTGCTCAGAAAAAGGATTCCTTTCAAAATAGGACTGCTCATTGACAGTGCATCTGGTCACTCAAGAGCTCTGATGGGCATGGGCAGCAAGGTGAAAAATATTTTCATGCCTGCTAACACAGCATCCATTGTGCAGTTCAGTTCATGGATCAAGGAACCATTTTGACTTCAGGTCTTATTATTTAAGAAATACATTTCAAGGGCACCAGGGTGGCTCATTGGGTTAAGCCTCTGCCTTCGGCCCACGTCATGATCTCAGAGCCCTGGGATCAAGCCCTGCATCGGGCTCTCTGCTCAGCGGGGAGCCAGGTTCCCCTCTCTCTCTCTGCCTGCCTCTCTGCCTACTTGTGATCTCTCTCTCTCTCTCTCAAATAAATAAAATCTTAAAAAGAAAGAAAGAAAGAAAGAAATACAGTTCATAAAGCTGTACCTGCCATACGTAGTGATTTTTTTTGATAGATCTGGGCTAAGTAGATTGAAACCCTTCTGGAAAGGATTCACCATTCTAGAAGCCATTAAGAACATTCATGAGAAAAGATCAAAATATCAATTTTAAAGGCAGTTTGGAAGAATCTGATTCCAACTTCATCCATGATTTTGAGGAGTTCCAGACTTCAGAAGAGGGAGTAATCACAGATATGGTGGGAACAGCAGGAGAACTAGAATAAGAAGTGGAGATTGAATCTGTGACTGACTTGCTGCAATCTCATGATAAAATGTGAATGAATGAGGAGTTACTTCTGATGGATGCAAAGAAAGTGATTTCTTGAGATGGATTCTACTTCTGGTGAAGATGATGTGAATATTGTTGAGATGACAATAAAGGATTTAGAATATTCCATAAGCTTATCGGATACAGCAGCAACAGGTTTTGCGAGGATTAAAGAAGTTTCTACTGTGGGTAAAACGTTGTCCATCATTATCACATGCTACAGTGTATCATTCATGCAAGGGAAGAGTTAATCAATGCAGCAAGTTTTGTTGTTGTCTTAAGACATTGCCACAGCCACCCTGACCTTCAGCAGCCTCCACCCTGATCATTCAGCAGCTGTCAGCATTGAGGTAAGACTTTCCACCAGCAAGATTATACTCACTGAAAGCTCAGATGACAGTTCAAAGTTTTGAGCAATAAAGTATTTTTAAACCAAGGTATATACTTTCTTTTTCTTTTAGGATGTAATGCTACCGTACCCTTAATAGACTATAGCATAAATTTAACTTTTATATGTGCTGGGAAACCAAAAAATTCATTTGACTCACTTTTTTTTGCAATATCCACTTTATTGTGGTGGTCTAGAACCAAATTCACAATATGTCTGAGGCCTGCCTGTAGTTCTGTTCTCAGGGCCGAATGTTCCTCAGAGTTCCTTGGATTACACTGTGGAACCATCTTCTGAAACACTGGTTCTCACTCCAGGATGACTTCTTCCCCATCCCCAGGGCATCCTTGGCAATGTCTGGGGACAGTTTATGCTGTCTCAACTGGGAGAGTGCTACTAGCATCTAGCAGGAAGAGGCCAGGGATGCTGCTAAACATTTTACAGGACACAGGAGTCACAAAACATTTTACAGGGCACAGGAGTCACAAAAAAATTATCTGGCCCCAAATGTCAATAGTGTTGTGGTTGAGAAACCCTGCTCTAGGATGTTAATCAAGTACATTTTTGCAAACACCCTATCAAGGATGCTGCAGTTGTTTTGAAATATCCTAGGACTTCAGGAATTCTTAAAGAGAAGTTAATATTGATAAAGACTCAGAGACCAGATCTTGACTATTTTCGGTAGATCTAGCCTTTGTGAAACGTTCAAACAAACTGTTCCAAGCTTTGAAGACCCGAGACAGGGAAACTGTGAGGCTCCCTTCGCTAGCTGGCAGCCCTGTTGATGAGGTTGTATGCAAGCAATGCCAGCCAGATGATTTTACCCTAATCAGGATTTGTATGAACATGACATTTTGTTTATTCTGTTGCCTTTTTGTTCTTCTGATTCATAAACAGCAATAGCAGAGCAGAACAATTATCCCTTCTTGTTGCAGACACAGATGTGTAGATGCGTGGAGGCTTTCAGTGAAGCCAGTGATGCCAAAACAATTCATATTATACTTCATCTACTTCCCCATAAGATTTCAGACAACAAAAGTGTGCAAAACACTGTAACTCTCTATATTTATATTCAAGTGTGCTTGGGAGTGGCCTCATGGCATTCTGTGTAGGCACACACTTTCGACACTTGTGTTAAAATCATCAAAACTCCACAGGCTCAGATCAAACTTTCTTGATTCAACTCCAGTGGAAAATGTCCCATCATAGTAAAACATAAGTTCAAAGTCTTGATCCAAAAACTTGTGTCCAGTTCTCCCTTCTCTGAAACTAGGAAGAAGGGTAGCACTTTGAACACTTAACTAGCTGAAAATAGGAAGTGTAAAGGCTAAACAATGCAATATTGTGCAGATGCATTTCAACCTATTATGTAAGGTAAGTGTCAGCAAGCTTTTGGCAAAGGGCCAGATGGCAAATATCAGGTTTTGTGGGCCCTATAGTTTCTTTTGCAACTGCTCTTATAGCGTGAAAATGGTCCTAGATAATATGTAAATAAAGGAATGCACATGTGCTCGTGACTTATTTGTGGACTCTGAAGTTTGAATTACATAAAATTTTCATATGTCATAAAATATTCTTTTTTCCTTTTTTCAACCTTTTTAAAAATAGAAAAACCATTCTCAGCTCATGGGCCTCAGAACAGGCAATGGGTTGGAACTGGCCCACAAGCCACAGTTTACTCACCCCTGATCTAAGGGACATGCCTGTGTATAAAGAAAAACAGAGAACCAAGCAGAAGAAAGATGATTATGGAAAAAATAGGAGACCTACTTCAATTTTTCATTTTTGGCCTAGAGATATTTTAAATACTTCATTCTAATAATAACAAAGCATTCTAATTCAGTATAAAAATAATTTGGTTTTTTAAAGGAAGATATTACAGTAAATCTGCTATCATCCTCTTTTATTAAAATAAAAATGTTTAAGAAGATTTAAATTCTTTGACAGTATTCGATTTTTTGTTGGGAATGATGACGGCTTGGAAAATAACCAGAGAAATTCAACTGGGACATTCTCTAGATACTTTAAAGTCTTTCCCCCATATTTTCTTAATGCTTTATGTGCTCGAGGGTTTGGTTCACGGTACATCTACTGTAATTAGTACGTAGTATTATTGTTATAAATAATAGTAAATTTGTTCCTAAATCCATTTTACATAAGTGTCAGTGTTACTCATTATTTGGAATAAGAGGAAATTCAGTGAATATATTTTATTTAATTAGTTTACCTAAATCTGGTACATAAGTCCTAAAATGTGAAAGTATCTAAAGTTTTAAGAAAAGTGTTTCACATATTAGCCATTCCCTTTCTTCTCTATAAAAGAAAAGAAAAGAAAAAAGTCCTGTATAGTCCTTTCAAAGACAATCACTTGGCTAAGTACTCCTTTGATCGGAAAAGACTTGCCTCAAAAGGAACCATTAGAATAAGTGAGAGTAATCCTTCCCTAAACAAATAACCATCTAAGGAGCATCCCTCCTTCCTCTTCTTCCCCTCCTTCCCCTCAGCTAAATCTTGAAAGTAGCAGTGTTTGGAAGCCTGTACTATCCAAGCCTGTACTATTCCAAGGCTTCTGATGCCTGTTATACCATTTGAAGCTGTGTCAATTCCTTTCATGTTTCGTTCTGCTGCTGCTCCTGCCTGAAGGCCCTTCTCTCTTATTGTTCAAGAGTAACCCAAATATAAATCTCCTTTAAGAACTATTTTGGGCACTTGCCCTACTTTCTTATACTGCAGTGGTCTTTACCATATGGTAACACTTATACCGTTTCATGCATTTACTGGTTTACCTATTCTGGCTCCCCGCATTGTGCTATAAGCTCTTTGAGGGCAGAAGTTTTGTATCTTCAGCACCCAGACAAAAGCTGGGTATACATGTAGAGTAATATTAAACATGGAGGGTGTTCTCGATAACTCAGAGGGCAATCAGAAGTTTGGTTTTATTGGCTCTCTCTCATGTTTCCGATATCTACAAGGAGGTTTCTTCACTGAGGCTAATTGTTACTTTGACTTGGTGGCAGGCCCTCCTGAGGAGCCAAAGCCCTTTACCCTGCTGGAGTCCAGAAGAGCATGGAGCACATCCCCTTTCCTTTTAACCCACAGGCAGCTCCAGAATGTCACACTGAAGGAATTTAGAAGTAGAAATCTACTAAGAAAATGGGAAGAAGGGTCCCACCTGGGCTCTCCACTCAGTGGGGAGGGGCGTCTGCTTCTGCCTTTGTTGCTCCCCGCCCCCATCCCCACTCCTGCTCTCTCTCTCACTCTATCAAATAAATAAATAAGACCTTTTAAAAAATGAAAGAAAGAAAATGGGAATAAGGAGGAGACCTAGACAATGTGTCCTGAAGTAACATGTGCAGGGCAGGAACAATATTTTTATTGTGGTTTTTTGTTTGTTTGTTTGTTTGTTTTTTGTTGGAGTGGCTTATAGGAGATTTCAGAGATCATAGGGAGATGGGCTTAAAACACCTCCTGCTAATTCTTTATACCACCCACTGCTCTTGCCTCAAAGTCCTTTCTACTTCTACCAGCATGACATTCTGAGGTGCAAGACATCAACATTTGTCCTCCATAGCAAGTGAAATCTCAGAAGGAGGTTAAACTATAAGAAATTATTCTAGCTAATTTGAACTTTCTCTTGCATTGCTCCAAGAAGTCTGACAAATAAGTTGTCAGAAGGGAACTTCTTTACTTTCTCCCAGCCAATTCTGTATGCTTCCATCTATACTTCTGGTGGATTTAAAATTTCTCCAAAATTCTTTTGATTCCTCTCTTTAAGAGGTAAACCTTGCTTCATTATTCCTTCAATGTGGGCTGGACTTTGACTGCTTCTAACACACAACATGGTGGAAGTGACAGTATGTCACTTTGGACTTGGGTCATAAAAAGCACTATAGCCTCCTTCTTACCTTCTCTCTTGAATCACTTTCTCTGGAAAAGTAGGTGACATGTGAAAAATACAAAGGGGCCCTCTGGAGAGGTCCACGTGGAAAGGAAGTAAGAATTCCTACCACTAACCATGTGAATAAGGCATTTTAAAGAGGGTCCTCCAACCTCAGTCAAGCCTTCAAGAGTCTGGGCCTGGGCAAAAAGTTGACTGTAGCCTCAGGAGAGACTGTGAGAAGAAACCCCCTAAACTACTGACTCTTTAAAACTATGAGATAATAGCTGTTTGTTTTTCTAAACAGTTGTTTGGGGATATTTTGTAATAAAATAATAGATAATTAATATAGTATTTATATTATCTCACTTTCCTATGAAATGCTGAAAAATCAGTCAAGATATAGGAAGAAAAATTAGTCTGCAAACAGTAAACATTTAAGAGTAACATTTAACATAAAATGACCAATAACTGAGTTTGTTCTCAATTCTTGAATAACTACTTAGCAATAAAGTCATATAGGTGAACTGAGACTCTCCTTTTAGTTTCAGACTCATATCTAATTGTCTACATGAGTTTTCCACTAAGATGTTTCTGGTAGATTGCCTTTAAAGATGGCAGCAACAATTTCTCCCACGATTCTTTGCCTCGTGACTGTGGTGTTCTTCCCAACAAGAGCTGGAGTCTGTTTGTCCATCCCTTGAATGTGGGCTGGTCTCTGACTTGCTTTGACCTACAGAATGTGGTAAAAATATAAGATCCAGTTGTCAGTCCCAAGAGGTCTTGCAGCATCCAATTTTATTTTCTTAGATGGCTAGCCTGAGAGATCGCCATGTAAGGAAGCCAGTCTAACCAACTGGAGGATGAGAGACCAGGAAGAAAACAGGTTTCCCAGGCAGCAGCAAGTGCCAACTTCGAAATATATGAATGAAATCTTCAGTAAGCTCAGAACTCCTAGACCATAAAATTATCCACCTGAGTGCAGCCACATGAGTTAGGTCACATGAGTTAGGTCATGAGATCACATGAGACCAGCAGGAGAGCCAGCCAGCCGGTTTGCCTCAGAATTGTGAGAAATGATAAACTGCTGTTGTTTTATGCCAGTATGTTTTAGAGGGACTTTTTACCTGATACAGAGTCTATAGGTTCACTAAACTTAAGATGTATAAAAATGAGCTCTTTATTCCTCCTCAAATCCAACCTTCATTTTGTACTTTCTTCTTAATGCTACCTAGTTGATCAAGCTAAATCCCTTGGTGTCATTTTTGTTGCCTTCCCTTTTTTATATTCCCATACAATCTATTCAACAATTTTTATCAGTTCTCCTTCTGAAATATGTCTTCAATGTGTCATCTTTTACCACCCTTAATTTTTTTCTTTTTTTTTTTTTATTTCTTTGATCCTAGTCTAAAACATCATCAACTCTTGCATGAATTCCCAAAGTAGCCTCTTTGGAGATGTCAGTGTTTCTCCCTGTCTAATTCATTCTCCATACATTAGCCAGTATTATCTTTTGGAAACATTAATCAGATCATAGAACGGTCCCTGCTTCACACCATCTGATAGCCTCCTCTCACACATATTGTAAAACCCAAACCCTTTGTCATAAGCTGATTCTTGCCAATCTCTCTAATCGCATCTTGTACTAAAAGTCTCCCTTTCAGGTCCCTGTCATGCAAAATGCAAGCTCTTTTAGCCATAGGATGTTTGCACTTATTAGTTCCCCTACCTAGAAAGCCTTTCTCTTGGCTCTTCCCAGGCTGGTTCTTTTCTATTTCTTAAGGTCTCAGTCCAAATTATTCCTCAAAGGGGATTCTTGACACACAACTCAAGAAGTCCCTCATCACAGTCAGCATTCAGTTGCAAACATCAAAATTCACTTATGCTGCATTAAAATGAAAGCCATTAAATACTACACCAAAATATTGGAATGGCCAGAGTAGGAGGTTCTATATTAGTCCCCCAACTCATTATAAAAGCAACACATACCAACAGAACCAATTGAAAATTGTTTTTGCATATTGTGCAAACTAGAAGATCAGGAAGCACTATCACAACTGATGGCTGCAAAATCCTACCATCTTACTGCACATCTAGGGACTACAAAGGGATGGCTGCAATTGTCACCTCTTAGGAACATACTTGTCATAACTGTTGGCTCATGAGCCACTCTGCACCCACTAGAAATTTACTAGAAAAATAAGTGCCTCATGACCACTGCCTTGCTCTTACCTCATGTCTGAGTTCAAGTCTTTTATGAGTACATATGATTGGTAGAAACTATATCACATCCAGAAATCTGGCTTCTGAGGAGTCTAAAAATAAAATTTTTAATTTTTGTTCTGTGCAGCTAGAAGGCACACTGGAAGAAGGTTGGAAGTGACTTTCCATGAGCCAATCAGCCAAGTCTGCCGTTGTTCCCCACCACACTCCTACTGCCTCCTAATGCTCCTCGTTAATTACTTCATGAAATGTCTCACAATAGAAGATCACACAGGAGTGTATGTGTGTGCATATGTAAAATTTTTCGTTTTCCTTTCACTGTGTCATGACAGAAACCTGCCCATAAGTATAGGAACTTTGTACTTATGAATGGTGGTTGACACATAGGAACTCCTCAATGTTTAGAACGAAGGCATTGCTCATAAAATAAACAAATAAATAAATGTCATTTTAAAAACAATAGCATTTTATGATACAGACTTTCCGAGGGAGGGAGGGTGGCCCTATAGATGTCACTTCTCCTTCTGACATGGCTTTCCCACCCTCGGGTTTAACTCGAGCCTGCAAACACTTCCTTCCAGTCTCTTACTTTACAACCCCATCTGCACCTCCAACCCTTTCCCTTTCAAGAAGGTTCTCTCACTCCTTGGTAAAGTCTTTTAGAGCATGATGGCAGCCAAGGCATTAGCTGGATAAGGACTAATGCTCATCTGTATTTCACTTTAAAACTGTGTATAGGAGAATAATAGTAGGGAAGGACTGAATCCAGCTCATGAGCAAAAATAATTATGGTACTCCCATCTCTGCTTCAATCTTCCCACCAATGAGAGGTGTCACAGATTCTTATCGAGGACTATTTATAATCGTATCTTCTAAATATAAGAATTACTTATCATCTTAGAAACATTTTGAAGAAAGAATATTCCTCTTATTTGCAGAACTTTGGCCCTTCCCAACAGATTTCATAATTTCACATAATTCAACTGAAGAATATCAGATTCTTTTCTTTTCTCTCTGGAGACCAGTGGCATCAACTAAGAACTACGGTGACTTTTAACAACTTCTTTCTTTTCTATCAGGCATGATGAAGGTTCTGATTGAATCTTTTGGATATATCCTGGCAAATTTGTGGGGTTAGGAGTAATGGGGTTCCATTACTTTCTTATTGGAACACCAATAAGGAAGGTCAGAGGATAGATGTCTAGAGTTCATCCTGCACAGTCAAACATTGGCCAGTGGTCCCTTAACCTGTGGAATCAGGTTTATTTTGTGTCTTTCTATAAGAGAAGCATTAGGAGAAGTAAAAGCTGATGACCTGCTTCATTTCTGCATCTATTGTCAATTGGACAAATGAGTTAGTTATTTTGTGTCCTCTTCCTTATCTCTAATCACAAGCCTCACTGCATTTCAACGTATTAGAGAAAATATCTTTTCATACCCTTGAATTACTCTTCAGTGTCTAATGCAATATTTTATGGAAATATATTTGACATATAACATTGTATAAATTAAAGGTATACAACATGTTGATTTGATATATTTGTTTATTATAATTGCCATGGTAAAGATAATACAACCTCTATCATGTCACATAATTATCATTTTTTTAGCGGTTTGAATAATTAAGATCTAGTTTCTTAATTTAACCTCTATAAATCTGATCTATAATGTGGTACTACCCTAAGTCATAGAAAAAGGAAACAGAAGAATAGTAGCCAAGTACGTGGTTTAGAAAAAAGAAAAAAGTTTTAAGTAGGAAGATGAAACGTTGGAAGAACAAGCCTGCTGTTGTTGCCTCAGACTCAAGAGAAACAAAATAATTCTATCTTTGTTCTTAAATTATGACAATCCCACTTTGGAAACAGGTTCAGATGCAAGTCTATAATTAAGGATAGAAAAAAAGGTGAACAATTTGCCTTTTTAAAAAAAAGATTATTTATTTATTTATTTATTTATTTGACAGATAGAGATCACAAGTAGGCAAAGAGGCAGGCAAAGAGAGAGGGGGAAGCAGGCTTCCTGCTGAGCAGAGAGCCCGATGCAGGGCTTGATCCCAGGACCCTGAGATCATGACCTGAGCCAAACAAAGGCAGAGGCTTTAACCCACTGAGCCACCCAAGTGCCCCAACAATGCACCTTTTTAACTGGAATAAAATACAGTGATGAGAATGGTCCTCTGTTCTTAGAGACTAAGCGAAAGAAAGTTAAGACTGGTCCAATAGGCATAACTTAAAGAAAGAAAAAAGTTGTTTCAAATTTCCACTTACGCAGAGAATGTCTGCTAATCCTATAACTGTAAAATTGTAGCCCAAATGCCTGGGAAAGGCTCACCTCTTATGGTGCCATTTTGGAGGACCGGTCCTACGTTTAGCTTGGTATGTAACAAGGGAACTATCACGGTATCATGGGAGGTGAAGGCCAGTGTCATGAGGCTCAGTTCTCTTAGAGCAGTCAGAGAGAGCAACAGGAATGAGGGCTTCCAAGGCTTAGGCTTTGGTCAAAGTGGGTAGATGTTAAAATAAATGTTGATCTTTGGTGTTAAAGGGAAGCTCGGGAGCTTACTATATAAAACCAGGAAGAGTCCTTGAAGCTTTTAACCTTCTTTTCAGAATCTAGAAGTCACACATATGAGGCTTTAAGTTTATTCTAAACTCTTCAGTCTGTGATAGACAATAATGTGGTTTCTGTTTTTGCTTGCTATATTGTCTGCCTGTGTTTATTTGTGGGTTGCAGCTAACTGATCACACACCATATCTGTTCCATTGCGGTAGACCAGCACTATTTGCTTTGTTATTTTCCTGGAGGTTGTTTGTAAAGTGTTTCCAGACGTCAAACAAATGAGTTATTCCAAGCACTCTTGTTTTCTAAGCATTTAATGCGCCTCCTCCAGTGACTTGGATTGAAATTCTGATCTGTTGATTGAGGTTGCTAGAGTAGATAGATGGAAGATGTGTAGACGGATGGACAGAAAGGATAGATGATAGAAGATATATATGGATGAACTCATTTTTTAAAATAATTTGTCTATATATGTCTCGAGAATTAATTCTGCAGTTGCATATTAGGATGGGGAAGGGAGGATGTGGATAATGAGTACAAAAGGACATAAAAGGGAAAGAGAGGGAGAGAGACACCAAGAAACAGAGTGAAAGTCAGTTCAAGTGGGTGACTATAACCTCTGGCAAGAGATCAGACAAAGAAGTTCAACCCAAAGTCAATTTAACTTTATTGGACCACACTGTCTGGGGCAATTAGAAAAATATTTGTAAAACAACAGATGAGAAAAAGGAACGTTGAGCCCAATAATGCAAAACAATGTTTATAAGAGAGAAATCATGAAGTGGGAAGAGTAAACACAATTATTCTATCAGCACCTCCTGTTCTTCTAAAGATTACTTAACTTACGTGTAGAGAACTCCTCTGAACAAACAGACAAAATAGTTTCTTTAGAGCATACTCCTGCCCCTAAAGTGGTTAGTTTTAAGCCCCCTCAAAACTCCCCCAAAGCCAAAAACCTTGAGGAATTTTCAATTTGGAGGAATTAGAAATAATTACATATGAGATTCCATGAGATTATGTATTATTTTTAGGCCAATTGATAACATCAAGCCAAAGGGAAATAAAAATTGTTATAGTTCTTATTTTGTCTTGCATTTTATTTTAAGTGAAAAACTGATGGACAGCACACAAGTGATAGCTCTGAAGTTGAGCCTGTAATTATAGGCTTATTTGGAGAAGAGATTACCCTTTAACTCCTTACCCAACTGGGCTTTTGAGGTTCTTAATTCAACTCAGTGTGGTATTAGATAGTTTAGCCTGTTATATCAAGTCTTACATACTGAAATAGCTAAGTATGTTGTGAAGCAGAAAACGTGAAGCACTGTAGGATTTATCATCTTTCATCACACACTCACACACACTACTCCTGGTCTGTACCTAATTCATGTCCATGTTCAATAAATGGTAGTTCTGGATATTTTCTTCCTCCAAATTCCTCTTTTCCACCAGGGCCCATTCTTTCAACAGGACTTTGTCATTACCTATCTTTTATTCTTATTTATCCCTCCTAATCACCAAATTCTATGTCAGCCATTAAAAAAAAAAATGTTCATATAGTTTTCTTATCAGCTCGCACACATAAAATACTATCTATGTAAAAAATAAAATTGAGGTTTATGGTGGTCTTTCACTTCTGCCATGGACATTCCAGTTCCTATGTCAACCCTCAGATCAAGTTCTGCTTCCTTAGCGAAGATTCATGTACAAAAATATATGTCAGATTCTCTTTATTTTCAAAACTATTATGAAATGCACACAAAAGTATTTTTCATATATACTCTTAAAGAATTATTAGGGAATAAAAATTCAGATTTCTGATATTTCTAGTACTGATTATATTCTTGAATATTTCTAGGATGGGACTTCATTCATAATCATCATTATTCCTTGAAGTCCAATGAGCTCCTTGACTTTTTAAAAATGTCTTCAAGGGAAAAGAAAACCGTTCTTTATGCATTTACTCTGATTTTGAACAACTAGTAGGAGAATTTGGGGACTAACAGAAGGGATGGCTACATGCCTGTAGTGAGACAATACTCAGAAGTAGAAATACCAACTAGATGATAAGTTGGAATCCATATATGTGTGTGTGTGTTTGTCCATGAGCATATTTGTGTGTGTGAGTATGTTTCCTTCTGCATCATTCTGTTTTGAATAGTTTTAGAATTTGGGGTATTTATTATGCCTCGCAGCCAAAACAGTGGAAGAAGGAAGCTTCCATGGGCATCTGGTCACTTTTTAAGTACTATTATTGAATCAGTGTTCTTGGAAGAGACTGATGTGGTGAAACTGTTCTGTTAATTTTCCTTGAAGAATGTCACATTGGGTAATGTTCTGTGGGTGGTCATGTAATGAGTCACTGGTGTCTGTCTGTGACACATACTGTATATGAAAGGAGGCATAGATAAAGGTAACGTGAATTCCATCCCTCTCAGTGTTTATTTGATGCTTATCATCATGCTATCTAGACACCCAGACTGGAAGCTTTAGCACAAGAAAAATTTCCACCTTCATTCAATTGAAATCAGTGGACAGTGAGTCTGGGCAAGCTCTTGAAGGGTTAATATGCACACATGCTTTTGGGTAGTCAGAGATGAAAATGGACTGACCCAAATGGCAACAATTTCCCCATTTCCAATAATGTAAGCAACTGCTTCAGTGAAATACCACTGGAAATGAATCTTCTATATTATAAACATATTCTAAGTGCATTTGCAGGCATCTAGCTATTTAAACTGTTTTTACCTAAACCAGTGACTTTTGTAAAAATATGGCTATTCACAGCCCTCGTTTATTTTGAAGAGTAATGGCATGGAAAATTTCAAAGGAAAATATTTAGCTATTTTTCCTGTAGGAGAAAGCAAGTGTTGCACTGATTCTGAGTATATATGTGTTGTGTGTATGTATACATATGTATATTATATGTATGTTATTTTTAATTAAAAAGAATTAAAAGGACATATTCTTCTTTTGTATATAAATATAACTTTTAATAAAATTGGCCCAAGATAATTCCTTTTCCCTGTCCCGTGATGGCATTGACACAATAGAGCATGTTGTTGATTAAGACTAAACATCACCAAGTCCAATTGGACTTTTTACAAAGTCAAATTATAACAATAATGAGACTCTTAGAACATCTGTATTTTCTTTTGGAGAGTCTTTCACTTCCTTCCTCTTTCTAGCCCCTAACTTCCTTTGTTTTCTTTTAGTCTTGAACTGTAACCGGGACATTCTGGAACATAGATTTATTCATCTTGACCTCAGCTGTGATTAATCCACCCGAGACAAAGATCAACTTCTGGCAAACACCGGTTCCCTCTCCTTTATATCAATAATGCCAACTCACCTAGTTGTTTGCAGTATCTGCTCTAGGTGTGACTGAAAAAGAAAATCCAGGGAGCAAAAAATGCAAAAATTATCGGATCCATTTAATAAACACATATTGGGTACCATTTATGCACAGACACTGGGTAGGCAGTATCTTTAATTAATAGGTATCATTTTTACTCTACTTGAAACTCTGAAATGTGAATGAGGTTTAAGAGGATGATGAACAGCTTACAGTCCACATTTGTAAGTCCTGTCCTTGTTGCACCACCATATGGTATAGAAGCAAAATTATAAAATTCTCTGGTTGGGAGGAGTCCTAGTGTACATTAATCAAATGCACTGGCAGCTGAGATGAATGAAACCTTAGCTAATACAAAAGCCTCACTGGAACCATTAGTTCTGACCTCTTTATCAAAACTTTTACTCAGGCTGCTAACAATTAACAAAATTGATGAATCTAAGTTTCAGCCTCTGCCTTTCTTCTACTGGTCATTAGTCAATCAGTAGCATTTATTGAGAATTCACCATATACAGAATACTGTGCAGAACTGGAGCCTCCAAACCTGGCTAAGGGAAAACTGGTAGAAAAAGTATTAATAGGCTTCTTGAGACTAAGTTGTCATTATTGCAAACAAGTTATCTCAAAGAAATAGGTTTCTTTTGACCACAGGCCTTCTCAGCTTTGTGTCTTCTAACACAGTGTTGATATCTAAGAAGAAGATTTAGTATTCAGCACTACCCTTCACTATCCTTTGTTATCCAAGCACCAATTAATGTTTCTTGGAAATACTTTTCTGTGTATCTCAATAGAAACTTTTTGAATTCAAAAGGTGAGGTTGATAGCTCTCTTGTAGAATTTATTATGGAACCATACATTTTTAGAGTAAAGAACATCAGAGATCAATTCATCCAGGGTTCCCAAACCAAAGTCACTGTTAAATTTTCCTTGGCAGTCATAAAAAAATGTGAATTCTCAAAGTCTGCTCCTACCCCCCAGACTTACTGACTTAGAATGTGGATAGATAGAACTAGAACTCCCAAGGTCCTGAGTTGACTCTAATGCTGAACCATGTGGGGAAAACACTCTCCAGGCCAAAACAATCAATGCCAGGGTGAGAATGATATCCTTTCAAAGAATCTCTAAGCCTCATTGCTGAGGCATTGCTATTCAATAGCAGATGACTACTTCCCTGGTCTCTCTCCAGTATATTAGAGAAGCTCCTTGGACCTATGGGCTGGCAATATTAACACTGACAATGATGCAGACTGCAAAGATGAGCTACGCCAATCAACTTCTCTCAGTCAGCATTTTGTACTAGAAAATAGAGATGATGGGGTCACTGTGCCAAGGGCACTGATGTTGAGGACATACAGTAAAGATTCGTGAGAAATTGAAACCATGATGAGTATTAAAGTTCAGAAGAGGCAGAAGCTAGAAATAAAAAAAAAAAAAAAGAAGAAATAACAACACAAAAAACCAACCGAACAAAAAAGCACAACAATAAACAGAATATATGGAGGACTAAGCGTTTCTAAAACTGTGGTGTACACATTTAATACCAAATCAGACTACTCTGGTAGGATATCCCATGGAAGGGTGGGCACATGCAGCCTGCCTTGCTTTCATTCATGGCCTGCAGACTCATGTCTCTGCAGTGCTTTCAATGTAGAGGGACTGAGGGAGGAATATCTATCAGACAGTGGTCTTCAGCCTTCACGACACATTACAACCAACCTAGGGCTTTAAAAGCACTGATGCCCAAGCCTCACCACAAGATAATCTCTTTAAATACTTTCTAGGCAAAGGTGTTTTTAAATCATTCAGGTGGTTCTACAATGTAACCAAGGTTAGGACCAGCTACTGGGGGAAAGGAGACAGGGAGAGGAATATCTGTAGATTCCCTTTGCTCATCAAGATGAAGACAGAAGTGACCCATGGGATGAGGAGGTCATTGTATTCATTCTTCCTGTGTTACAAGGCTAGTGTACTGAATAAAAAGTGAGTTGATTAAAAAAAAAAAATTAGCAACTAATAGAGCAGGTGCTAATCCCACATGGCAAAAATTGGGGTCATGGGATACAGAGGAATGGGGTTTGGCAATATGTGTCAGCAGTGAGAGCAGAGAGGAGCAAACATGTTGATGGGAGCAGAGTCACAGTACTGATGACCCAGGAAACAAGATCCTGCTGCTCCAGGTTCCTAGAACTCCTATTCTTCTGTTTAGCTTTTCCTTAGTTCCCATATGAAAGAATCCAAATGACTACCCTCTCTCCTATACCTGTGAATAGGCTTCTTTCTCACAAACAAAAAAACTTCCTAAAATAACTTCCTTCGTAATGACACTATATGTGGGACCATATAGATAATGAATGTATTTATTGTTCTTAAGTATGCATCTTTATTTTATAGCTATAATATTTAAGCATGAGGCCATATCCAAATGTGTACTTTTAAACTTCAAAAGAGGGTCTCTGGCTGCTCCTTCACTGTCCAAAGCCACTCTGGCATTCAGCTCACCAGACCTGATCTTGCCTGACTCCAAGAATGGCACTTCTGCACATGGTCTACATTGGAAACATTGCTCTTCTAGATTAAAAAAGAAGCTAGATTTTAAAAATCCTGTATAATTACATATCATATATGTACACACACACACACACACACACATACACATACCCACACAATAAAAAAAAAGCAAGTATAACCAAACTGCAGCAGTCCAATTGAGTAGAACAATAAATGGGTGAAAATTAGCCTCTTACCTATGGGTAAGATCTCATGAAACAGGTAAAATAATAATTAGTATTTGCAAAAGTGGCAAAACAGTTTTGGTGAAGGACAGGATAGGACTTCAGCAAGGGGCAAGGACATTGGTGATAAATGCATGAGCAAATGAGCCGATGGCTTTGTTTGATTGAAGGAAGACAGTAAAGAGTCAAATAAGGAAGCATTTATAGGTTGGTGCCCTGCCATAAAATTCATGACCCAGATTTTAAATATGGTTTAGGAATGATGTAGGAAACCTATTAGCACGATAAAATGTTATTATTTTAAAGCTAACATGTATTAAAAACAAACTATGTTTAAGGCACAGCGTCAGAGTATTTTCTACCCTTTGACTCATTTATTTCTTGTAGCACATTCATAAAGTCTCAATGAACATGTCCCTTAAGATGCTAGGAAAGAAATGGAAGCCTAAAGCTGTCCATTTTGCCCACGGTTGGTAAGTGTTAAGGCTAGGATTTAAACACAGACCCTAATCCCTAGGCTATACTGTGAGTGTTATAAAGATTTTCAGTAGTCAAAATACATGTGAACCAGTGTCAGTGGAAAAGAGAAATCAAGTGGCCCCCTTAATCCACTTCCTGGATCCTGAAATTTGTTTTGCAAGACTGATTTTTCTCTCATTAAAGTTGATACAATAAAAATATGCTAGAGCAGAAATTTGGAAAAGAGCCTGAAGGTTATGAAAACTACACTATAGGAATTTAGAGAATCTGAGGTGTTGCAACGATTAGAAATGTGTGTTTTATAAAACATGTATTAAAATTGGAAATGTTTATTGTTTAGTTAGAAGTTAATGATGTAAATTGATAAATTAACTAAAACACTGCCACTAAGGAAGCTGTTTTAGGCACATTCCTTAAAAACTTCCAAAGATCATGTTTTTTCTGAAAATATATAACTAAATATATTGTCTAGGGGAAAAAGTGACTAAGGAATACATGCCAACCCTTTTTCATATTAGTCCATCCTTTTCAAATGCTTCATATCCTTCTCTCAAGGTAACTTATATGCTTAGTAAGATTCTCCATTTTCCTAAAGGACTTGAAAGGAATTATACTTGCTGGATCTTACAGCAAAAGGAACAAAGATTTAGTGGGAAAATATCCGTGACAGGAGGTATTGTTCAGGTAGAAACTCTTTTAAGGAAGGAGGTGATAATCACCTTCCTGGGTAAAGGCACATGGGGACAAACTTGGGAGAAGAGCTTTATAGCCTAAGCATCTATGATCATTTCTCACTTCTACCTTCATTAGTTTATTCTGATCTCATTGATGTTGTGTTTGCTGAAGTTCATAGCATAGAAAAGAAAAGGAAAAGAATTGTAAGAGTCTAGAAGCATTTTTCAAATCCTTTGTATTTCTGCTAATTTCCATGTTCGCATCAATAGAAACACACAAAGATCCAGAATCTTCCATCTCTTTTTGAGTTAAGGTACATTTTTTAAAATTTAATTTTATCTTTTTAAGAATTTTGTTTATTTGACAGAGAGAAAGAGATCACAAGTAGGCAGAGAGGCAGGCAGAGAGAGAGGTGGGAGCAGGCTTCCTGCTGAGCAGAGAGCCTGATGCGGGGCTCGAACCCAGGACCCTGGGATCATGACCTAAGGAAGGCAGAGGCTTAACCCACTGAGCCACCCAGGTTCCCCAAGGTACATTTTTAAAGATTTTTTTTTTCTGGGTTATGGAAACATTAACAAATAAATTTAAAAAAAAAGAGAAAGAACAGAAGTTCTCTGAGAGGCTAACTCACATGAACTCGGATGATTCCAATTACCTTGCCATATTTGAATTTATCTCTGTATACCAAAAAGCCATGTGCTTTTGAAAACCTCTATAATAATATGCCACATACAATCATAATTACATAATTATACAATATAAAAACGATTACTTAAATAACATTACCGGTTAACCTTGGTAATTACCTGTACATGTATGTGGGTAAATAGGCAATTTCACTATAGAAGACAGCTTTGTTTGAAAATTTTTTATGATGAAATTGTAGCAGTTTAAAAAAAAAAAAAAACTCTCAAAACTAAAAAGGCACAGCTTTGATTGCTTGGCCTGTGAATAAACTTTCCAGAGTGCTTTTCAGATTTGGCACAGAATAATGTTGCAAACCAAAGAATCAAAGACAACTTGCTGAAGAAAATTTATGTTGGGTTGGTAAATAATTCACAAGACTTTTTAGGTTGGTTTGAAATTTAAACAGGAGATACTGTAATTGAGAGTAAAGTTGGAGAACTAGATAGTTATACAAGTGAACTCATGCTTGCCTCAACTAATAATAGGGTTATACTCACCAGATAAGGTCCTCTAGAGTTCCTACCACACAGGAACTGGACCAGGAACAGGAGCAGACCCAGGAAGATACAGAAGCTCAGAGCTCTTCTCTGAGAAAGGAACATCTCACTCATACCTAACCCTGAGAAGCAGTGTCCTCCAAAAATATTTAAATGCTGGGAGTGCACAATAGGTTGAGTGATCCACTTGGTTAATTTAGTTGAATGAGATAGCTCTTTTTCAAGGAAAAAAAGAAACATAATCTCATCAATTTAGTGACAAATAAGTTGAATGATTTGATTGAATTGACCTTCACTCAGTCACTGAGGAACCCAGTAGCTGGCTGGGGATATAGACTTAGAGTGTGAGGCAATCCCCTACAATTTTCTTGGTGCTCGATCAAGGGCTAAACCTTATGAACAAGTGTAATTTTTGACAGAAGTTGAACGAAAAGATGATATGTCAATAAATGCAGAGAATAAAACATTGATGGTGAATATAGGGTAAGAAAGAACTCTGTCAGTGGAAAGCTTTAAAAACTGTTTTTTCCTACTTTACTTTGCTTTTCATAAATAACCTTCCTCTTGAAATGTGGCTGCAAATGTAATTTGTTTTTTCTCTTTTCTCCTAAGCTTGTTGAGAGGTAAACTGATCTACCTGGAACTGTGACTAGAGATCAATATATAGTATCAAAGGAGAAAAAAAAAAAAGATGATTTATCAAAGAGAGACTAACTTTTCTCCCTCATAATTTTGTTCTCTGATCTATCACTATACCACAAGTTTCTTAGAATCTCTCAGCTAAAAAAAATGCATAACAATATATATTTATTTTAATAAGAATATCTCTTTGTAAGGAATGGTGAAAACGGAAAGATAAGCTAAGCATACCAAGTGCAGTAACTTGATAAATCAAGTTACATTTGGCTGAAGAGAAGTTTATAAAGTTGACGCTCAGCCCCAAACTAGCCCTTGAATTACCAAAAAGACACAAATGCAAACATCACATAGAGCGAATTACCAACACTGAGTGTCAGTTCTTTCCAGCTGTTTAGGTATGTGGCAATGAAATGATCCATGGACAAGAAAAATACACACGTTGGTTCTGCACTATGCACTAAATAATCTGAAGCACGAACAGCCACACAAGCTCTAACACTTGTGTGTTCACAGAGGGATTCCACGGAAAGGGGGTTAAGAAGGCACAGGGGGATAGATTGATCTTTTGGGGAAAAGAAAAAAAATAATAAAAGAATGAGGTTTGAAATTCTCCAGATACTAGCACATGAACTCCATTTTTTTTTTCAAGGAATAAAAGCCAAATAAAGTCATCTTTGTCTCACTAATAAAAGCTTCAGAAAACACAACCACTAAAAACAAAGGTCCATCCCAGAAAGATAAAGAAAACCAACAAAAAGCTTACTGGAGACTTAAAAAGCTTACTGAGATTTAAAGGATACTCACTTTTCCCTTTGATTTTGAACGATTAATTACTTTAAATTTATTTTAAAGAAAATCTAGTGCCTGGTTAAGTCATTTGTAGGCAATTTTGTCATGTTGCTAGGTGAATAATAAAACTTCGGTGGAAGATCTAATGTTTACCTTTTCGATGCCATAAATCATTCCACTTTCCAAAGTTTTGAATTACGATGGCAAAATTTTTGGCCCGGTCTGATTTTGTAAAATTGATGTTCAGTAATGATGACGGCAGGATTTAAGCTTAGCTGCAAAGGGAAATCTGTGTCGTAGAAGCCCAGAGCAAAATCAGATTAGACTCACAAAATGCCTTACACATTAATAAGCATGACTTGGTTGTGCTAGCGCTTTATAATTTTCACGGATGTCACTTTTTTTTGTTGCCCCTTTTTTTTTTTAATGCTCAAAACAATTCTGTTATTTATTTATTTATTTTTAAAGATTTTATGTATTTGACAGACAGAGATCACAAGTAGGCAGAGAAGCAGGCAGAGAGTGAGGAGGAAGCAGGCTCCCTGTTGAGTAGAGAGCCTGATGCGGGGCTCGATCCCAGGACTCTGGGATCATGACCTGAGCCGAAGGAAGAGGCTTTAACCCACTGAGCCACCCAGGCGCCCCCAATTCTGTTATGTTGAAGAAGATCATGATCATCTCTACTTCACAAACGACTTACCAAGTTCAGGAAATCTAAGCAGTCATCCTTCATTCTCTCAGATCTCTTCTTGGAGGCCAAAGGCCTGTGGTTGAGGGTTTGGGGCATGTTCAGGGGCCACCAGCCCTCTGGACCACCAGGTCAGGCCTCTGAACAACGTCAGTCATTTGAAGGGTCACTGTGGGTTCCAGGGTTACAGTCTGTTCACCTAGTCCGCATTAAGATGCAGTTTCTGGCACCAAACACATTATGGAGTAGAGTAAGGACCATGGAAGAAGTCTGAGCAGAGACTTGGGTGGGGTGATGCTTAGAACCTAGTCAGATAAATACAGACAGCATGAGGCCAGGGAAGTCTGTCCCAACCTGCTTTCTGCTAAGCTGATAATTCAGTTAGACACAATATTTAATTTTTTAAAATAAGTTGTTGGGATTGTCTTTTAATGATTTAGAGGACTGTCCGATTCCCCTGAAATGAAATCTCCCCAAGGAAATGCTTGATGAGTCCATCATATTATAATTAAGCCACAGATTATGTTTTACCTGATAATTTCAAGTAAGTGTTGCTGAATAATCATGACACTGTCTCATCCCAGACAGGGTAAGGGGGTGGGGGGTAGTTCTGGAATCAAATCGCCTTGTGTTTGAATCTCAGACATACTGCTTGGTAACGGACTGTTTTTTGGTAAATTATCCCATCTCTTTTTCTTTAGTTTCCACTTCTGAAAAATGGGAATCATAAAAAGAATACCTATGTCACAGTGTTTTTGTGAGGATTAAATAAAATAATCCACGTAAAGCATTTAATGAGAGCATTATAACATGAGCTCTTATTTGGAAGGCTTTTTGGAGACCCAAGCAAAATTCTCTATGTGACGGAACATAACTATATCTTAATCATTGCCCTCACACAAGCCTCAGACAAACACCACTTTACTTTCTTTTTTTTTTTTTTTTTTTTAAATTTAAATATTTATTTATTTATTTTTTTTTATTTCCAGCATAACAGTATTCATTATTTTTGCACCACACCCCGTGCTCCATGCAATCCGTGCCCTCTATAATACCCACCACCTGGTACCCCAACCTCCCACCCCCCGTCCCTTCAAAACCCTCAGATTGTTTTTCAGAGTCCATAGTCTCTCATGGTTCACCTCCCCTTCCAATTTCCCCCAACTCCCTTCTCCACTCTAAGTCCCCATGTCCTCCATGCTATTTGTTATGCTCCACAAATAAGTGAAACCATATGATAGTTGACTCTCTCTGCTTGACTTATTTCACTCAGCATAATCTCTTCCAGTCCCGTCCATGTTGCTACAAAAGTTGGGTATTCATCCTTTCTGATGGAGGCATAATACTCTATCCCCAGGGGTACAGGTCTGTGAATCACCAGGTTTACACACTTCACAGCACTCACCAAAGCACATACCCTCCCCAATGTCCATAATCCCACCCCCTTCTCCCAAACCCCCTCCCCCCAGCAACCCTCAGTTTGTTTTGTGAGATTAAAAGTCACTTATGATTTGTCTCCCTCCCAATCCCATCTTGTTTCATTGATTCTTCTCCTACCCACTTAAGCCCCCATGTTGCATCACCACTTCCTCATATCAGGGAGATCATATGATAGTTGTCTTTCTCTGCTTGACTTATTTCGCTAAGCATGATACGCTCTAGTTCCATCCATGTTGTCGCAAATGGCAAGATTTCATTTCTTTTGATGGCTGCATAGTATTCCATTGTGTATATATACCACATCTTCTTGATCCATTCATCTGTTGATGGACATCTAGGTTCTTTCCATAGTTTGGCTATTGTGGACATTGCTGCTATAAACATTCGGGTGCATGTGCCCCTTTGGATCACTACGTTTGTATCCTTAGGGTAAATACCCAATAGTGCAATTGCTGGGTCATAGGGCAGTTCTATTTTCAACATTTTGAGGAACCTCCATGCTGTTTTCCAGAGTGGCTGCACCAGCTTGCATTCCCACCAGCAGTGTAGGAGGGTTCCCCTTTCTCCGCATCCTCGCCAGCATCTGTCATTTCCTAACTTGTTGATTTTAGCCATTCTGACTGGTGTGAGGTGATATCTCATTGTGGTTTTGATTTGTATTTCCCTGATGCCGAGTGATATGGAGCACTTTTTCATGTGTCTGTTGGCCATCTGGATGTCTTCTTTGCAGAAATGTCTGTTCATGTCCTCTGCCCATTTCTTGATTGGATTATTTGTTCTTTGGGTGTTGAGTTTGCTAAGTTCTTTATAGATTCTGGACACTAGTCCTTTATCTGATATGTCATTTGCAAATATCTTCTCCCATTCTGTCAGTTGTCTTTTGATTTTGTTAACTGTTTCCTTTGCTGTGCAAAAGCTTTTGATCTTGATGAAATCCCAATAGTTCATTTTTGCCCTTGCTTCCCTTGCCTTTTGCGTTGTTCCTAGGAAGATGTTGCTGCGGTTGAGGTCAAAGAGGTTGCTGCCTGTGTTCTCCTCAAGGATTTTGATGGATTCCTTTCGCACATTGAGGTCCTTCATCCATTTTGAGTCTATTTTTGTGTGTGGTGTAAGGAAATGGTCCAATTTCATTTTTCTGCATGTGGCTGTCCAATTTTCCCAGCTCCATTTATTGAAGAGGCTGTCTTTTTGCCATTGGACATTCTTTCCTGCTTTGTCGAAGATTAGTTGACCATAGAGTTGAGGGTCTATTTCTGGGCTCTCTATTCTGTTCCATTGATCTATGTGTCTGTTTTTGTGCCAATACCATGCTGTCTTGATGACGACAGCTTTGTAATAGAGCTTGAAATCCGGAATTGTGATGCCACCAACGTTGGCTTTCTTTTTCAATATCCCTTTGGCTATTCGAGGTCTTTTCTGGTTCCATATAAATTTTAGCATTATTTGTTCCATTTCTTTGAAAAAGATGGATGGTACTTTGATAGGAATTGCATTAAATGTGTAGATTGCTTTAGGTAGCATAGACATTTTCACAATATTTATTCTTCCAATCCAGGAGCATGGAACATTTTTCCATTTCTTTGTGTCTTCCTCAATTTCTTTCATGAGTACTTTATAGTTTTCTGAGAATAGATTCTGTGTCTCTTTGGTTAGGTTTATTCCTAGGTATCTTATGGTTTTGGGTGCAATTGTAAATGGGATTGACTCCTTAATTTCTCTTTCTTCTGTCTTGCTGTTGGTGTAGAGAAATGCAACTGATTTCTGTGCATTGATTTTATATCCTGACACTTTACTGAATTCTTGTATAAGTTCTAGCAGTTTTGGAGTGGAGTCTTTTGGGTTTTCCACATATAGTATCATATCATCTGCGAAGAGTGATAATTTGACTTCTTCTTTGCCGATTTGGATGCCTTTAATTTCCTTTTGTTGTCTGATTGCTGAGGCTAGGACCTCTAGTACTATGTTGAATAGCAGTGGTGATAATGGACATCCCTGCCGTGTTCCTGACCTTAGCGGAAAAGCTTTCAGTTTTTCTCCATTGAGAATGATGTTTGCGGTGGGTTTTTCATAGATGGCTTTGATGATATTGAGGTATGTGCCCTCTATCCCTACACTTTGAAGAGTTTTGATCAGGAAGGGATGCTGTACTTTGTCAAATGCTTTTTCAGCATCTATTGAGAGTATCATATGGTTCTTGTTCTTTCTTTTATTGATGTGTTGTATCACATTGACTGATTTGTGGATGTTGAACCAACCTTGCAGCCCTGGAATAAATCCCACTTGGTCGTGGTGAATAATCTTTTTAATGTACTGTTGAATCCTATTGGCTAGTATTTTGTTGAGTATTTTCGCATCTGTGTTCATCAAGGATATCGGTCTATAGTTCTCTTTTTTGGTGGGATCCTTGTCTGGTTTTAGGATCAAGGTGATGCTGGCCTCATAAAATGAGTTTGGAAGTTTTCCTTCCATTTCTATTTTTTGGAACAGTTTCAGGAGAATAGGAATTAGTTCTTCTTTAAATGTTTGGTAGAATTCCCCCGGGAAGCCGTCTGGCCCTGGGCTTTTGTTTGTTTGGAGATTTTTAATGACTGTTTCAATCTCCTTACTGGTTATGGGTCTGTTCAGGCTTTCTATTTCTTCCTGGTTCAGTTGTGGTAGTTTATATGTTTCTAGGAATGCATCCATTTCTTCCAGATTGTCAAATTTATTGGCGTAGAGTTGCTCATAGTATGTTCTTATAATAGTTTGTATTTCTTTGGTGTTAGTTGTGATCTCTCCTCTTTCATTCATGATTTTATTTATTTGGGTCCTTTCTCTTTTCTTTTTGATAAGTCGGGCCAGGGGTTTATCAATTTTATTAATTCTTTCAAAGAACCAGCTCCTAGTTTCGTTGATTTGTTCTATTGTTTTTTTGGTTTCTATTTCATTGATTTCTGCTCTGATCTTTATGATTTCTCTTCTCCTGCTGGGCTTAGGGTTTCTTTCTTGTTCTTTCTCCAGCTCCTTTAGGTGTAGGGTTAGGTTGTGTACCTGAGACCTTTCTTGTTTCTTGAGAAAAGCTTGTACCGCTATATATTTTCCTCTCAGGACTGCCTTTGTTGTGTCCCACAGATTTTGAACCGTTGTATTTTCATTATCATTTGTTTCCATGATTTTTTTCAATTCTTCTTTAATTTCCCGGTTGACCCATTCATTCTTTAGAAGGATGCTGTTTAGTCTCCATGTATTTGGGTTCTTTCCAAACTTCCTTTTGTGGTTGAGTTCTAGCTTTAGAGCATTGTGGTCTGAAAATATGCAGGGAATGATCCCAATCTTTTGATACCGGTTGAGTCCTGATTTAGGACCGAGGATGTGATCTATTCTGGAGAATGTTCCATGTGCACTAGAGAAGAATGTGTATTCTGTTGCTTTGGGATGGAATATTCTGAATATATCTGTGATGTCCATCTGGTCCAGTGTGTCGTTTAAGGCCTTTATTTCCTTGCTGATCTTTTGCTTGGATGATCTGTCCATTTCAGTGAGGGGAGTGTTAAAGTCCCCTACTATTATTGTATTATTGTTGATGTGTTTCTTTGATTTTGTTATTAATTGGTTTATATAGTTGGCTGCTCCCACGTTGGGAGCATAGATATTTAAAATTGTTAAATCTTCTTGTTGGACAGACCCTTTGAGTATGATATAGTGTCCTTCCTCATCTCTTATTATAGTCTTTGGCTTAAAATCTAATTGATCTGATATAAGGATTGCCACTCCTGCTTTCTTCTGATGTCCATTAGCATGGTAAATTCTTTTCCACCCCCTCACTTTAAATCTGGAGGTGTCTTCGGGCTTAAAATGAGTTTCTTGGAGGCAACATATAGATGGGTTTTGTTTTTTGATCCATTCTGATACCCTGTGTCTTTTGACAGGGGCATTTAGCCCATTAACATTCAGGGTAACTATTGAGAGATATGAATTTAGTGCCATTGTATTGCCTGTTAGTTGACTGTTACTGTATATGGTCTCTGTTCCTTTCTGATCTACCTACCACTTGTAGGCTCTCTCTTTGCTTAGAGGACCCCTTTCAATATTTCCTGTAGAGCTGGTTTGGTATTTGCAAATTCTTTCAGTTTTTGTTTGTCCTGGAAGCTTTTAATCTCTCCTTCTACTTTCAATGATAGCCTAGCTGGATAGAGTATTCTTGGCTGCATGTTTTTCTCGTTTAGTGCTCTGAAAATATCATGCCAGCTCTTTCTGGCCTGCCAGGTCTCTGTGGATAAGTCAGCTGCCAATCTAATATTTTTACCATTGTATGTTACAGACTTCTTTTCCCGGGCTGCTTTCAGGATTTTCTCTTTGTCACTGAGACTTGTAAATTTTACTATTAGGTGACGGGGTGTGGGCCTATTCCTATTGATTTTGAGGGGCGTTCTCTGAACCTCCTGAATTTTGATGCTCGTTCCCTTTGCCATATTGGGGAAATTCTCCCCAATAATTCTCTCCAGTATACCTTCTGCTCCCCTCTCTCTTTCTTCTTCTTCTGGAATCCCAATTATTCTAATGTTGTTTCGTCTTATGGTGTCACTTATCTCTCGAATTCTCCCCTCATGGTCCAGTAGCTGTTTGTCCCTCTTTTGCTCAGCTTCTTTATTCTCTGTCATTTGGTCTTCTATATCACTAATTCTTTCTTCTGCCTCATTTATCCTAGCAGTGAGAGCCTCCATTTTTGATTGCACTTCATTAATAGCTTTTTTTATTTCAACTTGGTTAGATTTTAGTTCTTTTATTTCTCCAGAAAGGGCTTTTATATCTCTCGAGAGGGTTTCTCTAATATCTTCCATGCCTTTTTCGAGCCCGGCTAGAACCTTGAGAATTGTCATTCTGAACTCTAGATCTGACATATTACCAATGTCTGTATTGATTAGGTCCCTAGCCTTCGGTACTGCCTCTTGTTCTTTTTTTTGTGTTGAATTTTTCCGTCTTGTCATTTTGTCCAGATAAGAGTATATGAAGGGGCAAGTAAAATACTAAAAGGGTGGCAACAACCCCAGGAAAAAATGCTTTAACCAAATTAGAAGAGATCCAAAATCGTGAGGGGGGAGAAAGGGGATAAAAAGAGGTTCAAAAAGGAAGAAAGAAAAAAAAAGAAAAAAGAAAAAAAAAAAAAAGAAAAAAGAAAAGAATTAAAAAAAAAAAAAAAGGAAAACACCTAAGAAAAATGTAAAAAAGAAAAAATATATATATTAAACTAGTAAAAAATCGTTAAAAAAGAAAAAGGTAACAGTTAAAAAAAAAAAAAATTTTACCCGAAGGCGAGAAAAAAAAAAAAAAAAACAACAAAAAATGAAAAAGAAAAAAAATTAAATTAACTGCAAGACTAAAAAAAAATCACAGGGAAAAAGCCATGAGTTCCGTGCTTGGCTTTCTCCTCCTCTGGAATTCTGCTGCTCTCCTTGGTATTGAAACCGCACTCCTTCGTAGGTGAACTTGGTCTCGGCTGGATTTCTTGTTGATCTTCTGGGGGAGGGGCCTGTTGTAGTGATTCTCAAGTGTCTTTGCCCCAGGCGGAATTACACCGCCCTTACCCGGGGCCGGGGTGAGTAATCCGCTCGGGTTTGCTTTCAGGAGCTTTTGTTCCCTGAGCGCTTTCCGTAGAGTTCCGGAAGACGGGAATACAAATGGCGGCCTCCTGGTCTCCGGCCCGGAGGAGCCGAGAGCCCAGGGCCGCACTCCTCAGTGCGCCCTCAGAGAACAGCGCCCAGTTACTCCCGTCTGCCTGACCTCCGGCCGCGCTCCGAGCTCACCGAGCCTGCGACCGGTTCAAGGTAACACCGAGCTGTGAGCTTACTGTCGGCTCTGTCTCTGTAGCCGGCTTTCCCGTTCCAATACCCGCAAGGTCTGCGACACTCAGACACCCCTGATCCTTCTGTGACCCTGCGGGACCTGAGGCCACGCTGAACCCGTGTGGGCTTCGCCCCGGTTTAGCCTCTGGAGCGATGTCCCTCAGCGGAACAGACTTTTAAAAGTCCTGATTTTGTGCGCCGTTGCTCCGCCGCTTGCCGGGAGCCGGCCCCTCCCCCCGGGGTCTATCTTCCCGTCGCTTTGGATTCACTTCTCCGCCGGTCCTACCTTTCAGAAAGTGGTTGTTTTTTTGTTTCCAGAATTGCTGTTCTTCTTCTCTTCGATCTGCCGATGGATTTTCAGGTGTTTGCAATCTTTAGATAAGCTATCTAGCTGATCTCCGGCTAGCTGAAGCAGTCTCAGCCGGCTACTTCTCCGCCATCTTGACTCCTCCTCCACCACTTTACTTTCTATCTCTACAAGTGATCTGCCTTTTCTGGACATTTCATGTAAATATGGGGCCTTTACACCTGGCTTCTTTCCCTTTGAATAATGTTTTCAAGGTCATACACGTTGTAGCATGTATCGTAGTTCATTCCTTTTTACAGCTGAATAACTTTCCATTGTATAGACATACGGCATTTTGTTTAATCATTTATCAGTTGATGGACGTTTGGACTGTTTCTACATTTGGACTACTATGAAGAATATAGCTACAAATATCCATGTACCAGTGTTTATGTAAATATATATTTTTTCAATTCTTCAGTGTATATACCTATGTATAGAATTACTGAGATAGATGATAACTCCATTTTTTAAGTTTTTAAGAAATGCCAAGCTCTTTCCAAAGGTGGTTGCACCTTGTTACGTTCCTACCAGTGGTGTATGAGGGTTCCAATTTCTCCACATCCAGACCCAAAACTTGTTATTATCCTTTTTTTTTTTAAAGTACAGCTGTTCTAGTGAGTGTGAAGAAGTATTTCACTGTGATTTTGCTTAGCATTTCCCTATTGACTAATGATATTGAGCATCTTATCATGTGCTTATTGGCTATTTGTATATCTTCTTTGGAGAACTGTATATTTAAATCCTTCATCCATTAAAAAAATTCCTTTTTGTCTTTTTATTTTTGAGTTGTAAAGGTTCTTTATATAGTCTACATACTAGATCCTTATGAAATATATTATTTGGAAATAATCCTTCCCATTCTATGGACTTTCTTGGTGGTGCCCTTTGAAGCACAAACATTTTTTTAAATTTCAAAAAAGTCTAATTTACTTGTTTTTCTAGGTGTCATATCTAAGAGACCAGTTCTTAGTCCAAGGTCATGAGATGTACACATACTTTCTCTCTAGGCGTTTTATGGGTTTAACTATTACATTTAAGTATTTGCTCCATCTTGAGTTGTTACATATTATATGAGGCAAGGGCCCACATTCGTTTTTTTTTTTTACATGTAGATATTCAGCTGTCTTATCACCATTTGTTAAAAAGATGATTCTTTACCCACTGGCTTATCTTGCCATGTGTAAAATTAGTTGACCATAAATGTATGGGTTTATTTTATTTTTATTTTTTTAAGATTTTATTTATTTATTTGAGAGAAAGAGAGACAGAGCAGAAGCAGGGGAAGCAACAGAGGGAGAGGGAGAAGCAGACTCTCTGCTGAATAAGGAGCCAAACATGGGGCTTGATCCCAGAATCCTGGACTCATGACCGGAGCCGAAGGCAGCCACTTAAAAGACTGGGTCACCCAGGTGCCCCTGTATGGGTTTATTTATAAATATAAACCACTTTGAGTTGATTTCTGAGTACAGTGTGGGATAAGAGTCTAAGTTCATTTTTCCAAGTATGAATATCCAAATGTCTTAGGGCCCATTGTTAAAAAGAGGTCTATCCCTTCACTATTGAAATTGCTTTGGCATCTTTGTCAAAAATCAGTTGATCATAAATACAAGGGTTTATTTCTAAACTCTCAGTTCTTTTCCAGTGATCTGTGTGTCTATCGTTAGGACTTGGTTATTTTAAAATTTTGTCGGTTGACATGCACAGTGAAGGAGCATGTTCTGCTCACATAGGTCACTTTCTCTTCTAAAGAAAATAAACGAAAGAAAATAAACTAAAATAAGGCAGAATTTAAACATATATATATATATATATATATATATATATATATATATATATATATATAGAGTAAGGCACAGGTTAAGTGAAACAATGGGCTACTAGAAGAAGAGCCCTGGAAATCATAGGAACTAACTGTGAACTTTAACTAGCAGAGTTAACATAGTGGGAATTCCCAGTGGATAGCTTCCCATTTTCCCTAAATAAAGAAAGAAGATTGATAAGCAACATGGAAAAAATAAAATTTGCAGAGGCAGGGGTTCAGGTAGGGACTCTATCAGTACTGATAGTAGACTGTACCACAGACTACATCCTACCACCAAATGAGTCTTTATGATTCCCTTGGCAGTGAGCTAAATTAAAGAGCAGGGAAAAGGAAAGAATTGTTGGCAGAATTCTACATGTAGTCAATGGTAGCCAGTGTCCCGGGAAGGAGGACTCACGGAACATTACCATTCTTGATGCAATGCACATGTTGTACTCAGAAAGGAATGTGGAGAAAACTCTTGACAAGCAAAATAGGATTTGCATATGCTGGCTTAGTTGATGGACAGTAGAGGCTCCTATACCTGCCTCAGGCATTTTCGTTCTACTTGTGGTCAGCCTTACGGAATTCTGCCTACGGAATGTGGGAGACCAGAAAAAAAAAAAAAAATCAGGCTAAAAGAAATGCAGCAGGAAGGACACTCATATACTCTTCTCCCAACAGATCTGATAGAGAAAACATTGGGAGAAACCACTGTAGGAAAGATGGATAACTAGATGTCATTTTTTCCAGTTTGGCCTAAATTTCTAGTCATTTTTATTTAATAGTGTGATACAAACAGAGGATAAACATACTGGAAAATACCATAGAGTCGAAACTAGAAATATGTTAGTTTGATACGAAAAACAATCAGTAAAGAAGAGATTTATTCTGTGCTCTGAAGGGTGAGATAATGGCACGTGTTCTCATAGGGAGAGAGCAGAAGAGGTTTCAAGAGTCGTGTGACTATATTATAAACTTTGCCTAGCTACTTCAAAAAAAAATTTCAGAACAACCACCAGAAAACCCCAAACAACTAGAGGCAGAAGAGTGGAGTGGTTAAGAGAATGGACACGAGGGCAAGACTCTCTGAGCATAATTTCCAGATTTGTTGCTAACTGTTAGCTCTGCGAATTTAGGCAAGGAATGTAACCTCTCCCAGCCTCTGTAGCCTCTTCCATAAAAGGGGTGAACACTGTCACTACCTCCTCACAGACGTGTAGTAAAGATTAAATAGGTCACTAAGTGGAAAGCGTTTATGAATATCTGAAACATTGAGGTGCTTGCATTATAATACCTTGTTTTCTTTCATTATACATTCTTTTCGATTTCAGCTGAAAATACAGGAGGTGACAAAAGCCTAAAGATACCAGTTCATCCCACTTTTGTGGTAGGGGTAGCGATAAAGTGGTGTTAATATTATTCTAATAAGAAATCTAATTTGATGTTTAGTGGAGTATTAAAAATGCTAATTATATGGTTTTCTTGACTTATAGTGAAATCAGCACTCTGAAAAGAAGATTAAATTGTAGATAAAACTTTAAAATGAAAAATAAATCTGTAATTATGGAGCTAATAAATATATATTACTTTTGAAACTTTTGCATATAAATGACTTTTTATCAAATAGTTCTTACTCAGGAAAATGGAACAGGGAAAGTCAAGTTTACACAATTCTCATAGTAGATGTGTTACAGAGAAGTTAGATACAAGCAGGATATCTGAAAATTTAACAGAGTATTAATGGTCTCTTTTGTGAAGGGACAGATCCTTTCTGTCATGTGAAAGCCCTTGCTAATGTAATTTGCATACACAAACAAGTGTTTAGAATTTAAAGTAAGATCAAGGAACATTTGTGTAAATGGAGGTTAATGTGTGGTTTCTAGATGTCTTGGCATCTCTAGGGAATTAGGAAGATCAACGTCCCTTTTCTTTGTGGTCACTGAAGCTCTGGACCAGCCATGGGAGAAATAGATGCCCTCCTAGATCTGGCCAATGTTGAAGTCAAGGCATGGCATGGGACCGTGTCTCCTGGCCAATGGAGTTTGGGATCAAGAAAATCATATCCCCTTTTCCGTAGGCTAGAGATGGGCTACCAGTGGCTCCCTCACGAAGCCATGCCATCTTGTTCAAGTTCATGCTGGCACTGAAGCCAGTGACTTTGTCTTTACATATAACCTAGTCCTCCTTTGCGCTCTGCTTTTGTCTCTTATTCCCTATCATACTTACATGTGTGGAATCTCGTGTTTAAGAATGTTTCCTAAGGTAATCTTAGCTTTCCCACTTTCCTTCTCCATTCCTCACCATGCCCCTATCTTCGCCATAAAGTCAAAGATATTTACCCCTCTCCCCAAGCTGGCTGTTAGAGTTCCTCTAGCCATCCTGTCAGAGTTTTATGGTTTGTTTGCACCTATGGCATGTAATGCTACACTGTTCATTATGGTTGCCAAGCAATGGCATGTCATTAAGCCCCAAGGGAATCCTAAATTCCCAAACACACTCATTCAAGAAGGTCACCCTCAAGACATCTGTCTTCCTTTCTGACCTGCTGCCGATAGACAACAGCTGTTGGGCCATACTCAGCTCCTATCATGTCCATTGTCTACTGAAATTATTACAGTCCCCCCAAATCCCATGCTTCCTACCAGCTGATATAATTGTTCTGAGATGCTAACCACAACCACAGCAGCTGGGTCTACGTGTGGGCAGAGTGATTCCCCTTGAGGAGTGATGGTCACTGTTCCCAGGAATGCTATCATCTAGAGAAACTATAAACCACCAATAAGGAAACACCTTTCCCTAGGCAATCCTGGGGTCATCCTTGCCTACAGTACCCATGGCAGTTCAAAGCTGTCGTCCTAACAACTCTCCATGGTCAAGCTCAAGGGAATAGACCTCAAAACTCTTGTCTGGTGTGCAGTGTCCACCTCAAGCTCCATTGTTATTAATCCTGGTCTTGGGCAAATCAACATATTAGTGTATTAATTCCCCCTACACAGCTTGCCCCTTGTCTACTTTTGCTCACAATCGTTGACCTGCATAGCATCCCCCTTCAGTTGCTCCTCACTGGCCTCAGTCCAATCATCTTTCAAATTCAAGCCCAAGTCCCACCACCTTCCATGGACTCTGCCCCCAAGTGACCCAGCCCTGTGAGATTTAGTCCCTTCTCAATTGCCTTTAGTGCTTTTGCTACCACTGATTTGACCATTATCACACTTCGTCTATAGAATCCCAATATTTTAGAGATGGAAGGGACCTTAGATAATAATATATATGCTCTTTTAAACAAATGATTAACTGAAGCCCAGAGAATCCGAATGACTTTTGCTAGGGCCTACCCTCTCTTCCTCTGACCCTTAGGGGATCTGATCCTCTGCTTCTTCATGACTGGGATCTTGACATTGAAGAGTAGGGCACTGGCTGCAGCTTTAAATATAGAGAAAGGAGAGCCTAAGTCTGAGTCCTGGATGAAGGAGGGCTCAGGAAGACTAAAAGTTTTAATTCCAAGGAAGTAGACCAAGACCAACAAGTGGCCACCAAATAAAGGGTTAAGCACAGGAAGTAATCACATTTGAGTGCCTAGTTTGGGGAGGTGAATCAGGAAATATCTACTGTGGCCATGGTATCCAAAGGCATTAAAAACCTTCTAAAAATAATTAGAAAATTAGATCTTAGGGAAAAAGCTATTAGAAATTACATTCCAGTTTATACACAGAACTGACATAGTGGCAGTGACAGTATATATATACATATATACATATGTGTGTACATATGTATATACACACGTACATACACATGTGTATGTATGTGTGTGTGCACATGCATGTGTGTGCCAGCTACATATATATGCACATCTGTGTATCTCATATATGAATATGTCTTTTCTTATGCCTGACTGGACATTCTTGAGGACCACGACTATCTTTGACACATTAGCATTTGGATCAACTAGCTGTACCTCATTCATGGTAAGCACACATTAAAAGTGGTTGTCTATGATAGTAAGTTTCATTTGGTCTTTAGGAAATTTTCTCATGTAAAATAAGGAATAAGATGAGGGCCTTAATGAGTATGAACTGTCCTGAGACTTCCTTTTTTATTTCTGAGTGTTCTAGCTATTGTTATCTTCCTACCACACGGTTGTTTTGAATGCCACACTCAAGCACCACGTTTACATCTGACTACAAGATGACATCCCTAGGCCTCCGGAGGTTCCAGAGGCCAGCCAGTCAATGGGGAATCTGAACATCAAGGTCTCTCTGTGGACTCTGGAAAACCCATTTGGTATGGTGGTCTCCTGGCAAGAGAATTGACATGATCTGCTTAGACAGGCCCATGTCGGATTCAAACTAACTAGCGCAGACAAGTTAGCTGTAGTTTGAAATTTTTAAGATTCATTTGCAATTATAGTTGTCGCCTCTTACCTGCAGGGGATCTGTTCCAAGACACACAGTGGATGCCTGAAACCACAGACCCTATGTATAATATACTTTTCCGATATAAACTTAACCTATGATAAAGATTAATTTGTAAATTAGGCACAGGAAGAGATTAACGACAGTAATTAATAGGAAATAGAACAATTATAATGACATTCTGTTAAAAACGTACATGAATATTGTCTCTCAAAATATCATACTGTTCTCACTCACCCTTCTTGTGATAATAGGAGTTGATAAAATGCCTACAAACAAGATGAAATGAGATGAAACCATGGCGGTCTTGTGATGTCGTATTAGGCTACTACTGACCTCCTGACCTTATGTCAGAGGAGAATCATCTGCTTCTGGATTGCAGTTGAACGCGGGTAACTGAAACCACAGAAAGCAAAACCATGCATAAGGGGGCACTACTGTCCCATGCGAGGGCCATTCAGAGAGAATGATGTTGCAATTTTCAGAGTAGGCCTGCCTCAAGTCCTTGTCTCCAGTGCTCTCATTCCGGGGACCCCTCAACCTCTCCTGTGTCTCCTTGTGGTCCCGTACCTGTTGTCCTTTGGAGCACGCACTCCTGACTCTGCCCAGGCAGAGCTTGTCTAGGTGGCATTCTCGACTCACTCTCATCTACTCTCCTGCCAGAACTAGTCTCCTCCCAGGGTAAAATCCAGGGACAAAAATGCTTTGAGTTAAGCGGAACACACCAGCTGCCTGCAGCTCAGTGAAGAACAGCAAGACCACACCTGTCCTGAGACGAGGCAAACTTGGCTATGAAGGGAAAGGGAAATCTTAGCACTCACACCTCTTTCTGAAAATATGCATAAGATGACATTCCTGTTCTGAAATAGCAAGGGGGTGGACCCGGATCATTAGGGAAATTTGATAGGCATGAGAAAGCACTTCCAAGGCCCCTCTGACCCCTGACGCTCTGTTCTGCTCAGACCCCAGGAAGGGATGTGACTCCAGCCAACTGTCGCTCATCCACGGTGATTGGGGTGGAGGAGCATGACTAATGGAGGTCTTTGGTGAATTCTCAAGCCTTGTTTTAGTCATTAATTTCATCCTTCTTCCCCACCAGAACTTTTACCAGAGGGCTGAGTGGCCAGGATGGAGTCTCAGTCCTCAGTCTGCTCTCCGTTGAGGTTCTAATTCAATTGGGATAGACGCCTCAGCTCAGGTTCAAGGACACAGAAGATGAATGAAAAGGAACACTGAAAGATTCTTCAAAGTCAAGACAGTCCCAGCTTCCTGGGAAAGGCTATGATAACTGGAAATAGGGCAAGCTGTGCCTGACAGAAGCATATCACCTAATGTCAGAATTTAAGTACATGTCCTAGCCTAGTCTTTAAATGTCCTGGGAAACCCCCAAAATTCGCTTACGGGTGGAAGGAACCTGTCCCGACTTCTACCTCACGATTAAATTCCTTCTTTAGATATAATTAGTGTTGATGGTAGAAGAAACATAAATGTATTCCTTTATATAAAGAGTCAGGAAGAAAACCTGAGCCTAGGGAATGCCACCTGAGCTGAGACCCATGGGGCATGGCATCCTATGATATATCATTGGCTTTGGTGTTTGCAGGAGGGGGCCGTGTGGAGCAGAAGCCTCTGGTGTTCCCTGTCAGCTGTTGGCATCAGGGCATGAAAACGTTTAAAAACAAATCAATGAGTCCTGTGCATTCATGTTCATGGACAGAGTCCTCAGCTATCTGCTTAGTGTGAGGCCCTCAGATGTTACCAGTCCTCCATAGTCATTCCCAACCCTTGTAATTGTAGATCCTTTTCACAGGCGAAAATGGGCTTCCCATTAATAATGGAAAGATTTTTGCCTCTCTCACAGCTGTCTCTTCCTAAGTCTGTAGAAGAGCCAACTTTGTGGGGGACCAAATGATGTCATATTAGTCATGGCATCATTTTTCAACTGGTGAAAAAACTCCCTTCACCTGCAAAAATAAAATCGATATCATTCTCCATTTTTATATCATGTCTTAGTTTTAAAAAAGAATCTACCACCCAAACTCTTGACTCTCACTTTATCCAGTGGTTGAAAAATGATGCTATGACTAAAAAGTCCCCATAAAAGAGTAAGATTTAAGGAGAAAGCAGATCAAGAGGAAAACATCAAAGAAATGCTCTTCTCACGTACCTTTCCCAAAGAGCACTGACACTTTTATGTGAAGTGTCACAAAAATGACATTTAAAATTCCTTTCGATCTTGGTCACAGTTTTAAAAGTTCCAAAAAGGAATTCCCCCAAACATAAAATATCTCCAAAATGTCTGTAGCCAGTCTTTTCTATATTATGTAAGTACGTGAGGACAGGCATGACGTCTTTTCCTTATTGTATACACTGCCTGTTTTGTCAACTAGAAACTGATAATCATCTCAAAGGTATTGACAAAAATCCTGCATTTCATTTTGTTGATGTTAAATGTTCCTTATGGTTACGATAAATGCATCTAAAGTAGTAATACTTCTCTTGACCCCTTAGGTTGAGTTCCACTGATTATAATACAGTAGACAAGAAGGACATTGACAGCCTTTCCTAGGATCTACATTCCTCTCTAGCTGTATGTTAAGCAGGGGGGAGGCTGCATCAGAGGGTGAGTAATAGCATAATTAGATGCAGGCTGGCTATCTCACTCTGGAAAATTGGCTGGATGTGGAAAACGTAATTTTGGCGAACTTAAGAAAAATAATGGAACTGAATCCAATGTACTGATAAATAGACACTCTTCATTGTTCACAGGCAGACAAGGGTGGGTAAAAGAACTTTGAAATTCCACACCACCAGTATTCGCAAGTCTGAGAACCAGAGTACAAGGAAGACGCGACACATATTTTAGGCAGTCTGTGGTCACTTTGGTTAAATGCTCACAACCAAACCACCAGGATTTTACCAAGTTCACAACAAACGTTCAAGGTCAATTTCTTTTGCAGATAGATACACAGAAGACTTTTACTTAGATAGTTTAGATCACTGATTCAATCAAGAACAAGTTAAAATTTGTAATCCCATGATAAGCCAAATCCAGATTTAAACCAGTTTATAAGTCTTTACACAGAATAATTTTGGGAGAATAAACCAGTCTTTCTTTGTGCTTTTTTGTATCTTTGTTGTTTATTTCTTTACTGGAATTTTCTCCTAAATGACTCTGTCTTTAAATTCCTTATATAGTGTATGAGCTGCCACTCGTCTGGGAAAAGATCTTAGAAGATCCTTAATTTCCTTTTACAGTCTTAGCCATGAGAATCAGTTCAATTCAAAATACATCAAAAATTAGAGGAAAAAAAGAAGAATTTCATTGTCAGAGGAAAATAACAGATAAAAACAAATTATGACCTCAGACAGACAATTGGTTTCATCTTTGGGGGCAGTGCTAAAATAGTTCTGATCAAATGTCTATGTGAAATCACAGAACACAGCAACAGTTCTATTAAAATGATCCATTCTTTTTATAGCTTATGGGAAGAGAACTCTGTAGAAGACATGAATTGATTCTCTCAGAGTTTGATTAGTGTTTGAAAATGTATGACAAAGTCAAGGAAGGTTACACAGAACCACTGGGCTCTCTCCTTCCAATAATTAAGATGCCCCAGACTTGAACAAAATCTTTGCATAAAATATATGCTGCTGTCCCTTTTCCTACCATGGCTCCCACCTGACCTTCATCGCTTCCCCGATGCTTAATCTTTTCTGAATTCCTTGTCTTTTTAAAAACTCACCTGCCCTGGGCCTTTTTCTCTCAATATCTTTGAGAATTAAGGTTTTACTTCTCACATTGCAGTACTAATACCTCCTGAAGGTCTGTAGTTTTGGTCAGAAGGCACTAGAGCTTAAGTAAGGGTGTGTGCTTTGGGGATTTTCTTTTCTGTAAGCTTTTGAGGTAGATAGTCCTCCTCTTCCATTGATAAGGGAAATCTGTGTTCCAAGGTGGTAGACCAATCCATCAGGGGAATCCCAGTCCCAGCCCCAGGGCCATTCTGGGTTTCCCCCCACCCCCCACTCCCACCGCACTGGCAGCAGGCGCCAAGAGTGGCACAGATAAGAAAGTAAATGTGTATAAACTACACCCTCTGTTTGTGCTTAGGGCTCAGACCTTGGGAGATTACTCTCCTCTAAGCCTGCCAGCATTAAATAAATCTCCCAATCCTCCAAGGTCTCAAGTGCCACTTGGTTCTTCCATCAGGATCCAGTCCAGGTTCTGTAACACCATCACAAAAATCCTTAAAAAAATTTTTTTAACAATATTAATAGACCCCACTTTGTTATAATAAAGTCTCACAGATGTGAGAGCTATTTATTGTATTCCTAAAGTGACTTTCCCAACCTATAACCTGACCCACTTGCAGATTTCCCATCTAACTTTCAGAAGGAAGTCTATTTATTTTACTTAAAGAAAGGCCTCACAGTGATTCCCCCTACTGCCTACTACTTTTATAAGAACTAAAAATTAGAAGTATGTTAAGAATGAAATGAAAATATGGGCTGCGGCAAGTAAACTATTCAAGGTTAATGTGCATTTTCTACTAATGAAGAAATTAAAAACTCAACCATAATTTGACCCAGATAACCTTTAGGATCCTCTACAACTCCGAGTATCTATGATTCTAACATTTTTTTTTTCACAAGTATAAACCCTTGCTTAATAATTTCAGTTATTGTAGACAAAAATCACAGTAGACAAAGGCCTTAGGACAACTAGTTCAAAATCTAGCGTGATTTTCTCATTTTGTAGAAGAAAAATAATTGCATATGTAAAGTCCCACAGCTAGTAATTTAGCCCAGATATGTTTCTGCTGTTTCATACATTCTATCCGGCCTCTAGAAATGTTTAAGAAACATTAGAAAAATTAAAACACTTGAGGTCTATATTTTAAGTGGTTTCCATTAAATTTTTATCATAAGTAATTGACATAAATTTATTGCATTTACCTTCTTCTCATCTTCCTGAGATCTTTCTTGCTCTGAAATACATCTCTTAGTCTTCATTTTGTTGCTGTTTGAGTGAGGGTCTGTCTAGGAGTGATAAATATTCTTAGTGCTTACCTAAAAGTGTCTTTATTTGGCTTTCATTATTGAGCGATAATTTCTCTGGTCTTAAATCCTTAATGGGAAATTATTGTCCCTCAGAATGTAGATGATGTGATTATATTGTCTTCTTTGATGCAAAGCCTGCTGCCAATCAAAAGGACACTACTTTTGTAGGTAATTTACCTTTTCTCTTGGATTTCTTTTACAACTCTGTGCAATGTTTATCTAGTATTTCTTTGAAGATTATTTTCCCTATATTTCTTTATATATATCTTGACCTTCTGGAATTCTTAAATATAAACATACAACTTTTTGTTTCTATGCACTATTTATTCTGTATTTTCCCAAGACCTATCTGCTAGTTCACTGATTCTCTCTTTGGCTATATCCAATCTACTTCATTACTTATCATTTTTAATTTTGTTAAGATTTATTTATTTATTTAAGAAAGAGTACAAGTGGGGAGAAGGACAGTGAGAAAAGGAGAAGCAGACTCCCTGCTGAGCAGGAAGCCCAAGCCAAAGGCAGATGCTTAACCAACTGAGCCACCTAGGTGTCCCTAATAAATTTTTAATTTTAGTGACTAATATGTCAAACATATTTTGTTTTAAAGATTTTACTCATTTATGAGAGAGAGAGAGAGAGAGAGATCAAAAATAGGGAGGAAGGGAGAGGGAGAAGCAGACTCCCAGGTGAGCCGAGAGCCTGACCTGGGACTTGATATCAAGACCCTGGGATCATGACCTGAGCTGAAGGCAGACACTTAACCTACTGAGCCACCCAAGGACCCATCAAACATCTTCTTAATGTTAAGTTTGAATCTATTCAAATCTGACTGTTTGTTTTTCATGCAGATATATTTTATTATGGGCTCTATTTCTTTTTTTCCTTCATCATCATTAAGACATATTTATTTTGTAATATTTTTCAGATTATTCTATTAACTCTAGTTCTTGGGGAACTAACTTTATTATCTATTAAATGTTAATTGTCCCTCAGTAATTAATGTCTTCTTGCAGTTTATATATTTTTACTGGAAGCATTCTCTTATGCACACTCTCTCTTCCCTCTCTTGGAAAAGTGTGAGAGTCTCACAACTTGTGAATACCTCTAGAAATTGGTTTCAAGTTTTCTTTTACCTGGGGTCCTCTGGCTTCATGTTTTATATTAACTTCTTATGTATAACATTTATTTATTTTAAAATATATCTATATTAATATCTTTTTTTTTTGGAAACTCCACACAATTAAGGTAGTGTCATCCCAAATCCCTAAGTTTTGCTGAGTATTGCCCTTTGATTTCTTGTAGGTGCCATTTTTTTTTTTCTTACCTACAGTGCCAGAAGGGTGCCTTTATTGCTGAATTCCTAGGAAGTGGAAAAGCTTTACTGGTTCCCTCTTCATGGTCTGAACTGTTTTTGGTTTTGTGCAGGGGGCTTTATTCCTAATATCTACCTTTTCGGATTCAAGACTTCATCTACAATTCCCTAAAGATGCTAAAAACCCCAGTATCCAATGTCTAGGGCCCATATCCGTGAATGATACCCTCAGTCTAGATTCTCTATTTTTTATTATTATTATTCATTATTTCTTCTGACCTGGAGATTTTCTTTTGTTTCAAGTTTATTGTTATTTTATATTTTATTAAATTTTATTTTGTTTTAATTTTTAACAGAATTGGGCAAAAAAGGTGGTCATTTATATTAGTGTTTTCAAACATTCTAAAGCATTTAAAAGAGATTTTCTACAGGTCCAGTTCATACATTTTCTCATTCTATTTTAATTGTGATTCTGAAATCATTTGCTGATGTCCAATTTCCCAGAACCTAAGGAAATCAGTAGACTTATATTACCAACTAGCTCAATTATCTCTTTAGTTCTTTTAATGTTAATTTTTAACAACACCAATAACATAATATCTCAGAAAATAGCACATTCCATATTTAACTGTAGCCAATTTCTTCATGCAGGGTCAAAAACTTTGTGAGGTCTTATTGTCAAAATCTTAAAGAAACGTGTATGCTCTCACCAGGCACAGAAAAAGTATTTCTGGCATAGGTAGGAGGATGACTTAAGATAGGGACATAAAAAGGTATATCAAGATCAGAGAACTACAAGTAGTTCTGTAGACAAAAGCAAAGGTAAGTTTGAAGATAGAGAGAAAATGGAAACATTGAGAATTAAAGCCAAAGAGGTGAACAAGATCAAATTGTGGTGGTTCTTTATACCAAGCTAAGGAATTTGAACTATGTTCCTATGGGAAATAGTGAACAAAGTTTTGAGTTGATCAGCTTTGTGCTTTAGAAAGATTTGTCTTAAAAAGTATTGTGGAGAATAATTAGAAAATAAGAAGAAAACTAATTAGGAATTCATTGCAGAATAGGAGAAACCGAAATAAATAAAGAATAATAAGAATGAGAAGGAAATAAACAAATACACAGATTAATGAGCAACAATTGGCCAGACTTAGTCATGTTTAAATGCTGCTTTCCACCATGACTTGAAATAGAGAAATAAATTTGAAGACATGATAATGAGTACCTTTAAATATGTTGATTTGGAGGCGCCTATAGGACATAGAAAATTAGAGCTATTAGAAAATGTATTTGGCTTGGATATACATTTTGATAGAATCAAAAAGTTCTTTTCTTTTTCTTTTTAAGATTTTATTTATTTATTTGAGAGAGAGAGAGAGCATGAGCAGAGGGAGAGGGAAGAGGAGAGGGAGAAGCAGACTCCCTGATGAGAAGGAAGCCCAACACTGGGCTAGATCTCAGGACGCTGGGATCATGACCTGAGCCCAAGGCAGATGCTTAACAGACCAAGCCACCCAGATGCCCCCAGAAAGTTCTTTCTCCATTGGGCTGAAAGCTCTCTTGTAGCTTTGGCTAAAGAAGACATTGTCTCTTTAATGATTTCTTATGCTGCATTTATTTTTTCATTTATGCAATAAACTAGTATTTATTTAGCACCTGCTCTGTGCTGGCATTTCAGTCTTCACAGGAGATCCACCAGTGCACAAAAAACCATGATTTCTATAGCCTTCCTCCCCTCCACAGAGCTTACACTCAAATAGCAGAGAGATAACAAAGCAATGAATAAATGGATAAATACAGTAATTATAGATTAAGATAAAGAGTATAGAGTAAGTAATGATGTTATTTATAAAGAAAAATGATCTAAGGGCTGATTTTGATGATTATGAAAACCTATCTTTGGAAGTTCTGTTAAAAATTATACCTGAAAATTTGAGAAAAGTACATGCGAAATGCCAGAAAGTTTCCAGCAGAAGGAATAGCAAGAATAAATCCCTAGGGGAAGAAAAAATATCAGTGTGGCCTAGGAGATATCAGAACCTCAGTCAGCCGGGAAAATACAGGCTTAAGATAATGATGGAGAAATAAGCAGAAAAAAGATCATGTAAGAAAAAAAATTTACAGATGCCTCATCATTGTGAAGTTCATAGCAGAAATAAATTTTATAGTCACAAAAATAAAGTGTCCAAAATTATAACTTTCTTATTTTTCTCTATCCCTGGTTTATAGTTATTCTTAAGGGTTTATTTCCACTTGTGGCATAAAATTTAATCTTGATAATTCAGGCCAAACTTTTTCAATTTGCTTTCTCTCCTTCTTTTGGGTAGAATCAGTCACTTTAGGGGTTATCCCTTTGCCATTTTAATTCTCTTATCTCTGCTAATGATTTAGATTATTGAGTAGGTAGAGATGAGAATAAGAGAATGCGTGTGTGTGTGTGTGTGTATGTGTGTGTTGTGTGTGTGTTCATGTGTGTATTAATTGTATACCCTAATTTGCCTGCTACTATCTTGGCTTATTTCTTTGTTCTGGAGTCCAGTCTCATTTAGCAATTACCCTAAAGTTTAAAATTTTAATGAGGTAGTATTAATAAATAACTGTATTCAAATAATCTGGGGGACAGCACCTGGAGATCTTAACCGATTTAGCGTCTGTCTTCAGCTCAGGTCATGATCAGGGTCTGGGATGGAGTCCCACATAAAGCTCCCTACTCAGCAGACGGGGGGTACTTCTTCTCCCTCTGCCCCTACTCCTGTGCTCTCTCTCTCTCTCTCTCACTCTCTCTCAAATAAATAAATAAATAAATAAAAATCTTTTTAAAAAATAAAGTAAATTAAAAATCTGGAATGGGTTTGGTAGACCTGCCCTTTGTACTTTGGCTTCTTGTAATAGTGTTCAATACATATACGTGGTGAACAGTTTTTATGTGGTAAATCTGAAGATGACCAGCCATAATCAGCCTCTATATTTTTTTAACCTTATCCAGACCCAGGGAAACTAACATTTTTATCTCAAGATCATCATGGGAGGTATGTCACCAATAAGATGAAATGCACTGGATCATGAACAACTTAGGAAGAGGGCTTGGTTATTTCAGTGTATGGCGCTGCTGCCCCTGCTGGTCACTTGGTGTAACAGCCAGTTGGGCAACAGTCACCGCCCGAGACCTACACAAAATCACCTAATAAGGATGTCAGAGCAGAATGAAGCCGTAAAAAATATACAATAGTTTGCCTCATGAAAGATGTGCAGAAAGTAGAGGTTAAGTGTTTTTGCTATAGAACACATAGCATTGCTTACTGTGGTTTTATTTATTGTATGTTGTAAAGCTAAACCAGGTTTTTCAAATTATGTTTGATATGTCAATCAAGAAACAGATATAACACCAGTTATCTAAAGAGCTACTTATTATAAATGATTTTTAACCGGATTAAATTGTTAACTAGGTTATTAAAAGGGTCAAACAAACAAAAACAAACAAACAAAAAGCCTGTAGGATAACACTGAGAGAAAAACTTCAGAAAGTATTTCTCTGAGGCTGAAGGGACAAAGAAAAGAGGTTGGAACTATTAAAACTTAGAAATTTAGGGGCGCCTGGGTGGCTCAGGTGATTAAGCATCTGCTTTTGACTCAGGTCATGATTCTAGGATCCTGGAATCCAGTCCAACATTGGGGCTTTCTGCTCAGCGGGGAGTCTGCTTCTCCTTCTGCCCCTTCCCCTTCCCCCTACTCATGCTCTCTCTCTCTCTCTCTCTCTCTTTCAAAAATAAATAAAATCTTTAAAAAAATAAAACTTAGAAATTTAGAGGTGGGACCCCCAGAGAGCTGAAACTCCAGTGTCTGAGGAGGAAGCTCTTCTCAGCTAAAACTAATAAAAAAAAAAAACCACACAGTTTATAAAGAGGAACCAGGCCACAAGATTACATGATGTCCTCTGATTGTGTGTACCAACTCAAGGTCCTCTTTACAAGCCAGAAGCTGCTTTTTCTCAAAAGGTGTTACCTACAGAAGACAGCCTGGATTTGCCCCCAAACCCAAATGTTTGTGATATGAGTCTCTTCTTAGTGTTTGCTGGAGGTTCCATACAGCATCCATACTTGCCTCAAACACTCCTCAGATGTTCCTTAGATGCTCCAGATTTCAGATGTGTTGAAACACAAGGGCCAAGGGGAAGAGCAGCTTACACTATAGTCTGAACTTAATGCAGCAGCTTCTCCTGTTCCTGTCTCTCCTCAGAACAGTCAGTATTATGGATCACCTAGCAAATTAGTCAAAATGGCGCACTGAAGTATGGTATATGTTTAAGTACTCAAAATTTTTAAAAAATATATCCAACCAAATGCCATGCCTCAGTTTTAGTGGTAGGTGTTCAAGATACAGCAAATTATTTTTAATCTTGAAGAGGATTTCTCAACATGTGTCAGACTCCTTGACTCCCATGAACTCCACCGAGGTTGAGAGCTACTTAACTTTCTTGGAGTTGTTCTCTCATCTTCTGTGTTGCGTATGTCTTCCTGAGGCATCTAAAGTACTTTTAGTAAAAACAGATATAATCAGAAGAATGTCATCACTATCCTGGGCCAGTGGGACATTCTGTGGAAGGGAAAGATAATCAAGATGCCTGTAGATGACATTAAAGTTGACAGTAGCAAACTTGGGCTCCTGGGTGGCTCAGTCGGTTAATTGCCTGTTTTTGGCTCAGGTCATGATCCTGGGGTCCTGGGATAGAACCCCTCATCACGCTTCCTGCTAGGCAGAGAGCCTGCTTCTCTTTCCCCCTCTGCCCTTCCTCCTCCAACCCCCAGCTCATGCTTGCTCTCTGTGTCTCTTTCTCTCAGATAAATAAATAGATAAAATCTTTTAAAAAAGAAGAGAGAGTAGCAAATCTGATACAACCCTGAGGCAAGATTGTGATGGTATACTGTTGGTCATGCCAAGTCAAAACAAAAACCAAAGAAAAACCTGCCTCTTGAGGTTCTTACACACTGGTATGGAGGAAAGTGCATTTCCTAAGCAGTAGTTTTGTATCAGCTGCCAGAAAACTCTGCTGATTTCTCCAGTAAAGACATTAGACCTGGAGCATAACTGCAACAGAGGTTACCACCTAATAAAGTCTGCAATAATCCATAGACAGTATCTAAGATTTATCTGCTTTCTTACTAAAGCAAATAAGCAAGTAAAATGAGGTTATGTTGGCTATCACTACACTGAATCTTTTGAGTCTTAGATGGTAGCACTAATCTTTACATTTTCCCCAGGGATGTGATATTGTTTTTGATTTACTGTCTTGTTAGGGAGGGGAAGGTCAAGGTTCCATTTGGCCCTTTGTAGGTCAGAGAACTAATGTGAGAATTCTGCCAGTTGTCAAGTATATCTATTCCAACCATAAATCCAGAAACTGGGAAAATAACCAGAGTGGTTTTGTGGACCTACTGGGCCTAGTATGATTCACACTTGGGCTAAGAATTCATTTAGTTGCTTGACCACCATAAATCCCCATTGTGACTAATGAACCAGAGTGGAATTTGGAGTTTTAAGAAATTACCATTATTTCAGTGTTGGTGTGTGGTATCAACAAATGTATATATATTTTTTCTTTTACAGACATTCTAGTAAATAGCTACAGGTTCCTTGGAAGATGATTTATACCATATTTGTAACAGTATCATAGGGGTTTTCCTCACAAGTGAGCAGATTTCCCATCAAAGAGAATGCTTTAGGTTTGTGTATAAACTGGCTTAAGTCTGAAAACTGGGAGAGGACCACAGTTCTCCACCATAGTGACTTAAGTAGGATTTTGGTCACTAGATTTGGAGTATTTTTTGTTATATACATGAAGTATTTTTAGAAAGCTATCAATCTGTATCATTTCTAGAGAAACTGACAAATTAGTTCCTATAGGTCAAAACATTTTGATTACCTTATACCCCTGATACCCTTTATTTTGAATACAACCACCTCATCCTTGGCTTTTAAGAGCTTTTGACCTCTGTTACCCTAAGATTAAAATCAGGGCACTCATCTTGATGGCACCATTCCCCACTTTCATATCTAGCCAACAGAGGATAATCACCAGAAAACTTTTCAATGGTGCAGATGTCCTCTCACTATTATTTCTCAAGGTCTTAGTGAAAGGGTCATCCTGTGGGTCTTCTCATACAATGGAATTGAAGAGTGGGAGTACAGACTGAAAGTAATGAATCTACTCCAAAATTCCCATCTCCTAAAACTTTGAATTCCTTTGTTTACATTATGCCAGGGAAGTTCTGGCATAGGCCAGTGTTGAATCTAAAGTTTAGTCAACTAGCCAAATAGATGGCTAGAATCATTTCTATTCTGTATTCGTGTATCACTGAGGCTTCAATAAGATAAACAGAAGCAGTACAGATGATACAGAATATGAGATTTAATCGTTAAAAAAGAAAAAGGTAACAGTTAAAAAAAAAAATTTACCCGAAGGCGAGAAAAAAAAACAAAGAATGAAAAAGAAAAAAATTAAATTAACTGCAAGACTAAAAAAAATCACAGGGAAAAAGCCATGAGTTCCGTGCTTGGCTTTCTCCTCCTCTGGAATTCTGCTGCTCTCCTTGGTATTGAAACCGCACTCCTTGGTAGGTGAACTTGGTCTCGGCTGGATTTCTTGTTGATCTTCTGCGGGAGGGGCCTGTTGTAGTGATTCTCAAGTGTCTTTGCCCCAGGCGGAATTACACCGCCCTTACCCGGGGCCGGGGTGAGTAATCCGCTTGGGTTTGCTTTCAGGAGCTTTTGTTCCCTGAGCGCTTTCCGTAGAGTTCCAGAGGACGGGAATACAAATGGCGGCCTCCCGGTCTCCGGCCTGGAGGAGCTGAGAGCCCAGGGCCACACTCCTCAGTGCGCCCTCAGAGAACAGCGCCCAGTTACTCCCCTCTGCCTGACCTCCGGCACATGCACCCGAATGTTTATAGCAGCAATGTCCACAATAGCCAAACTATGGAAAGAACCTAGATGTCCATCAACAGATGAATGGATCAAGAAGATGTGGTATATATACACAATGGAATACTATGCAGCCGTCAAAAGAAATGAAATCTTGCCATTTGCGACAACATGGATGGAACTAGAGCGTATCATGCTTAGCGAAATAAGTCAAGCAGAGAAAAGACAACTATCATATGATCTCCCTGATATGAGGAAGTGGTGATGCAACATGGGGGCTTAAGTGGGTAGGAGAAGAATAAATGAAACAAGATGGGATTGGGAGGGAGACAAACCATAAGTGACTCTTAATCTCACAAAACAAACTGAGGGTTGCTGGGGGAGGGGGTTTGGGAGAAGGGGGTGGGATTATGGACATTGGGGAGGGTATGTGCTTTGGTGAGTGCTGTGAAGTGTGTAAACCTGGTGATTCACAGACCTGTACCCCTGGGGATAAAAATATATGTTTATAAAAAATAAAAAATTAATTAAAAAAATAAATAAAATGCTATTTGTCACAAAAAAAAAAAAAGAATATGAGATTTATTGTCCAACCTTGACCTTATGCAATTGTGGGAGCTAGTTCAACAGTTTGTATGTGCCTGTTACTTATGAACTGATGCCAGACCCAAGGTCAGTAGGGCAGAAGTTGGAAAGGAAAGGTGAATAGTGAAGCAAGGGAGAGCAGAAAAAAAATTGGAATCCTTGAGAATGATCTGGAATTCACATGGGTTTCTGTACAAAACATAAAAATTACACCCCCAAAGATATCTACATACTAACACCTGGAACCTCTGACTGTTACATTACATGGCAAAAGAGAATTACGTGTGTAGATAGAATCAATGATGTTAACGTGGCGATACTAAGATAAGGAGATGAAATGGAAGAAAGACAGGAGGCATGAGGTGTGAGAGCAAACTGACCCCCTGTGTGGAGCTTTGAAGGTGCAGGAAGGGGGTCCAGAGCCAAGGAATGCGGACAGCCTTTAGAAGCCGGGAATGGCTCTAACCAGGCAGCTGCAAAGAAATGGGGGCCTCAATACTACGACAGATAGGAAATGAAATATGCCAACAACCTGACCGGGCAAGGAAACAGATTTTCTCTGGAACCTTTAGAAAAGAATACAGTCCAGCCAATACTAGGCCAGATTTCTAGCCTATAGAATTTCGTATTGAGATAACAAAGTTGTATTGTTTTAAGCCACTAAGTTTGTGTCCATTAGTCATGACACCAATACAAAAGTAATACAATCTGTCACCACTTCCAAACTTCCCACTTGGATCCTGTGGCCTACAGCAAAGCTGACACTCATTACTATGGTACTTGGTCCAGAATTCAGAAAAACTGAGGGAGAAGGTGAAGCTAGATGCCACAAGTTAACCCAGCAGATCCGTGGCAGTATGAGCGAGCAGCAGGGACCTGGGATCTTCACGGAGCTTCCTAGCATTAAAAGAAAATGGCTGCTACTTCTCATCCACTTTACAAATCTTGGGTACCATTTGTCATTTGGCCCACACTAATCCAGATCAGTTCATGGAAAGGAACTCTGATAAATGTAGTTCCAGCTTAGCTAAGTTAATCTGGTATCAATCTGCCAGAAAGAGTGAGCACATTCAATCTGGAATCATTGGTATAAATAACGCTGACCCAGTTTGGTGTTCTAGTCTATCCTGCTTGGTCTAACAGCTCGAAGACTTATTCCCATACATATTTATTCCTCAGGTTTCTTTCAATATAAACCTGGAATTTTTTTGGTATATAAGTTATTTCCTCCTAGTTCAAAATTTATAATTTCTTTCCTGGAGCAGCACAATGAAGTCTGACATTATTTGTGAGTGTAAAGGCAACAAGTGTATTTGTAAGGGTCTTAAAGAGATGGTGCATCCCCTTGCATGACAAAAATCCTAGGTGAAGTCATTAACAGGGAAAGTTGTTATTCTCAGACATGGAAGACAAGCTATTTCCACTGACAAAAAAACCTCAGCATGACTCAGGGGTTCCAACTTCTCAGCTTCATCTGAGTCCAACCAGATGTCCTTCTTCCTAGTTTCAAAGCCCCACTCCTGCCCAACCAATGGCTTAACTTTCACATGATATATTTGGAAAAACTGTGAATTCAATTGACATTGTAATTCTGCAACCACACAATTAAATTTTAGGTGTAATTTTCTATCAATATTGGCCATGTTACTGTTAAACATAAGAAATATCTGCTATTAAAAATAAGACTGTCAAAGAAATTCTATTTTGTTTTGTTTTGTTTTTTTTTAATTTTGAGAAAGAGCTTAAAACCTGAACTTGTCATTTTCTTTTTATAAGTGTTCCTCTGCATTCAGAAGAATCCATCCTGTGCCAAAGACCTTCTATAACCATAATGGTCAAGTAAAAACTTCATTCCCCCTCTAAATAATTTCTTCAGCAGGAATATTATTACAGCTAACCACAGGTGGATTCATTTGATTAATAATGATGCACTACATGCAATGAATTAATAGCGTCCCATTTTGTACTGGAAAGGTGCTCAACATTTCCTTCAAGTCCAAAACCAGAGCCAAACCATTTCCCAAATCCCATCATCCAGGGTCTGCTTTTAAAGTCTACTTATAGCAATTATTGTACCAGTCAGGGTCCAGTCAAGAGAATTGATAACAAATGTGTGTATTGCACAAAATACTTTTGATGCCATGGAGTCTGTAGAGATAAAACTAGTCACATTAAAAAAAAAAATCACATGAAAACTGGAAGAAACAAATATGCTGAAGATACCAGGATCTATTTTTATTTTTCTTTCTTTTTTTTTTTTTTTAAGATTTTTTATTTATTTAATGAGAGAGAGGGCACAAGCACACAAGGGGGCGGAGAAGTAGACTCCCCGCTGAGCAGGCAGCTCCCCATGGGGCTGGATCCCAGGACCTAGAGATAATGACCTGAGCTGAAGTCAGACGCTTAACTCGCTGAGGCACCCAGGTGCTCTGCAGCATCAATTTTTAAAGATAATAATTATTTTTAGAAAATCATGCCCAAATATACCAATTTCATAGGTACATCAGCAGAAAGTGTGTTTATAAAAAACTCTAAAGCAGGATTTTTGATTGAAATCAAATGACTATACTTCTAAATTGATTTCATTCATTTTTTAAAAGATTTTGTTTTATTTATTTAGAGAAAGTACACACGTGAGCAGGGGGAAAGGGCAGAGGCAGAGGGAGAGAGAGAATCCCGAGCAGACTCTGCACTGAGTGCATAGATGCAGGCTTGATCTCATGACCCTGAGATCATGACCTGAGCCAAAATTGAGAGTCTGACCCTTAACCCACCCAGCCACCCAGGCACCCTTCATTCATTTTTTGAATCCAAGTGTTTCCTGTACACCTTGGAAAATGAAGTGATAAGAGTAATATGTTGGTTTTATTGGCACAGGGAAAGGTCTGTAAACAGTTATGAACTGTTTTATTTTATGAACATTTCATCACATGCTTCATGCAGAAAATCAGTTACTTCTACTATTGGTTGGGTTTCTTTCATTAAATTCACATAACAAACCAGTCTGTTGAAGATAGATCTATTGTATGTTCAGTTAAAAAGTTCAACATTAAATATATAATTATTTGTTTCTGCAATATTAATATGGATACAAATTTAGCAGAGGACTGCACATCATGGTTAAAATAATGGTCTTATTAAATTAAGAAACTTACAGAGGAAAAATACTCTTGAAATTGACTTTGACACACACTTAAGTTATAACTGTATCCAATAAACTGTCAATAGTCTACCATTTGAAAGAGAAATTAGATGTCAAAATTTACAAACATTAAAGTACTATAAAAAACTCACGATGAAGCTTATGATAAGTACCCAAAATATACCTTTGCAAGGTCTTAAGCACTTTCTCTCTTGCTGTTCATCCGCAGATTTTAGAAATGTTTCAGCCTTCAAGAGAATTTCTTTGTAAATCAACCTACAAATCCTATAATTGCATTGCATAGTTTCTTAACTCTGCATTGAAGAAAAAAAATGGTTGGGAATCTATTATCAAAAAATCCAATGAATTGGAAGCCTGAAAACTTTAGTTTTTACAATAGATGCAAACAAAGGCATATTATTCCTATAAGAACAGAGACAAGAACAAATTAAATGATGAGGCCCCAAACTGCAGATTTAATTTTAAAATTCTGTAAAAGCCTTTGAAATGACTTGCAGAAAAAAAATCTTTGATCCAGTTCCTTTTTTAAAAAAAAAATAATTGGATTATATGATGTACTGAAATGCAATGAAATTGAAAAGAACTATGATTTTACAGCATCTGTTTAGCAAAACATTAAAATTATTATAAATAGGGAATTTATTTTATGAACTTTATAGGGTATATATTTATAGGGTAAAGCTTTATAGGGTATATTTGTAGAAAAGAAAAACTCTAAAGACAGTGCCTATAAAAATACTTGAGCTGATACATTTATGCATTTCATAAAAATTAGAATTGAGACTCTCCTCCATTTAGAATTTTCTCTGAACTTAGTAGGTAATTCAGAATCTCTAAATATTTCCTCAGTTAAAATGTTACATAGTCTATAGGAAAAAGTAAGTATGTGTCCTTTTCAAGTGTGTACATATAAAATGTAACTGAGGATCTTAGGCAATTTTTTGAAAAATTAAAAAGATAAGACCATATTGAAATAACACATCCTGAAGAAAAATATTAGAGAAAAATATGGTTTGTGCTCATTTTTTTATGTTCAGGCAATCAATATAATTTTTATATTTTGCTTTACAAGAATGTATGTCATTTACTTTTTTAGAAATACTTTTATTTTTGAAAATAATTTTTACAAAAACTATTTTATGCATCAAATAATATACTGAATTAGTTGTTCAATGAATAAATATTTCAAACATTAAATTCTAATTAATTTTAACATACCCTTTCATTGTCAAAAGTGTCTTGATGTGGTGTCTAATTCCGCTTGGGTTACCATAACAGAATATTATGGACTGGATGGCTTAAACAACAGATATTTATTTTTTCACAATTCTGAAGGCTGGAAGTCTGAGATCAGGGTGCCAGCATGTTTGGGTTCTGGATTGTGGTGAAAGCTTTCTTCCTACCTTGCAGATGGCGGCCTTGTCTCTCTATGCTCATATGGCGGAGAGAGAGACCAAGCTCTGTGTGTTTCTTCTTCCTGGTCACTGATCCCATCATGAGGGCCCCACCCTCATGACCTCATCTAAATATAAATACCTCTCAAAGACTCCATCTTTAAAAGCACCGCATTGCGGGTTAGGTTTTCAACACATGAACTTTCACAAAGACACAATTCAGTCCATATCACTTGGACACTAAATTGGAGGCCCCATACTTAGGAATCTTATTATCATGGAGTAAGGAACATCTGGTCCATTGCCATTGGATTCCAGATGCACAGTTCTGGCTCATCTTTGGTTGTCAACACCTAGTTCCACAGCATCCAAATCCAAGTTGACATATTTGCCTTTAATCCCTTTTCCAAGAACAGCTCATTTTTAATCCTCTTCTCTCTGTCTGTGAAAGATCTCTACTCTTCTGGCCCTCTCAGCCACTTCTGTGTTCCTTTTGGGGATACAGTCCTTCCTTTCCATCTTGTAGGGAGTATGAGATTCTGGGAGGCAGCCTTCAGGCATTTTGCCTAAACAGATCATTCTACCATTGCCACTCTACTGCTCAGACACCATCATGCATGTTGTGTTTCTCCATGAGGCTTGCAAGTTCCTGAGGAAATTAGCCAATGGCTCTCTGTGGTCTGGGAAACCCTCAAAATAATTTGAGGTTTCTATTGGTCCTCCCCACTCCCGGCGCTTGCTTGAGGAGATGGCACTGGGATCCTATTCGGGGATTCATCACTGTCTAAAATCTGGTCACATCCCCTCTTATTTCTCCTTCCCAAGAAGTTAACTTTATCTCTTTTTGGTGAAAAACCAACTCTCAAATCATTCCGTAGTATTTACGTAGATGTAGTTTAAATTTTGGCTGTCATATTTTTGGAAACCTCTATCAAATAGCTTCACACTTGCAATCAAATGCCTTGGGTTTCAAGATTATTGTGGCTAAAATGAGTTTAAAAACAATAAAAATTCAAATTACTTTATTGTTTACTGTGTTTACCCTTGTTCTGAATAACAAAAGCTAGAGGCTCCATGGGGGAGGGCAACAACAGGAATGCTGGAAGGACAAACCTTAGTTATTACCTCAAAATGTCCTGCCAAAAATGTTGGAATTTTAAGACTGAACAAAATCCTTATAAATTATTCATCAAGTCCACCCTTTTGTTTTATAGATGTCCTGTGGAAAGTGAAACCCAGAGAGATCAAATGATTTTCTTGTGAGACTGCACTGATTTTAAACCACAGAAGTAGGACTACAGTGAACTCAACCTCCACCAAGTACACGATTCCTCTCACTGATTTACATGATGTCCATATGTGTATAAGGAATTTATATATATTTGAATTTCTCTTAAAAAAAAAGTGGTATCAAAAATTGGACTCATCCCTTCGAGTGGGTTCAAAATATGGTAGAATTCTGATAGTCTGCTGACTGTTGGATGCTACATTTCTCTAAGTGCCAACGAAGACTCCCCTTTTGCATTTTGATGGTGTCTCTTCTCAGTGGTGATTTGTCGTAAGCACATGCATTTATGCTGGCAATGCTAGCAAGCCAGTTCTCCTCTTTCTGTATCGTGTGTGTGTGTGTGTGTGTGTGTGTGTGTGTGTGTGTGTGTATGTAGAGAGAGAGCACAAGCAGGGGAAAAGGCAGAGGGAGAGGGAGAAGCAGACTCCCCGCCAAGTAGGGTGCCCAATGCGGAGCTCTATCCCAGGACCTGGAGATCATGACCTGAGCCCAAGGCAGATGCCCAACCTTCTGACCCACCCAGGTACCCCAACTGCATCATGTGTTTAATTTGTGAAATTGCATTCAAACCTCAGGGCATCAGAGTGTCGGAGGATAAAGTTGCTTTAGTAATTTATATCACTAAGGAAAAAGAAAGTGAATTATACTGTAAAAATGAAGGCCTTTCCAATTAGTATATAATCTAAGCCTTAACTGCCTACTAAAAACATTTTTCTCACAGTGTCGAAAACTTTTCCAAAGGTTTTCCATTTTAAGTAGAACTTTTCAGGTACAGATGCGTTCTGAACCACATTCTTTCTGGCTGAAGGACCCCAGCATTCTAACTGTCCCGTGAGACACTTCACATCTTGGCAAAAACTGAAACATACCAGAATTTTTAGGGAAAATAGTTCTAAAACTGTCTTACAAGGCCAATGCTACATCTATATATGAGCAAGCTTTAATGGTCTTTGAAAGCATGGGTTCGTTTCTGTAAGACACTTAATTGTTTCAGATCGTTTGTTCACCTAACACAGAATTTTAAGAAGGCTTACAATATCTGAGTGGTATCAACTTATTCTTTCTCTATTTGTGGTCCATAATGATAATAAACAAATAACAGTGTTCTCATTCTAAGAAATGCAGGTCCCAGGCAGCCAATGAATCTTCACTATTTTATTACCTAAAAGGAAAGTTGGCTCATTTATTCCAGATTAATCAGGTATCTTTGTTTTTCTGTTTTCTATATTAATCACATCTTTCTTAAACAATACGATCTTGAAACATACATGCACACAAAGCAGAGTCTCTTCATCTGTAAGAGAAAGGAAAAAAAAACCTGTTAAGGACAGTATTACAGTTTTCGGGCCTAAGCATAGTTATTTTAAAAACATATGGAAACACAAATGAGCATTAGAAAATTTAATGCAAATGTAAGATAATTTTTATAATTATTTTCTGCAATGCTTCACCTTTTGTAATACGGTAATATAAGGGCGCTTGCTTTACTTTAAAAAACAATGCATTGTATATAAAGCAGAAAGCATGCATAGCAGCTCTGTTTAGAAGATAACAAAGTACCATGTAAAAGGCCTCTGTGTACTTAGCCCACCCACCAACTCGAGGGAGAGCTTAAAAGAAAAAGGAGCGTCCAGTCCACGGAGCTGTTACCACAATGTCAAACCCGGGATTTTATTTTCTAAACAGTGCTCCCCAACTGGGGTCTTAGAGCAATTACTCAGTACTTTTTTCAGGGAGATACCTGATTTGAAAATTCAATCCAATGTAAATGTCCTTGGTTTTTGTTTTGTTTCTAAAATGTGTTTCCCCTGACAGAATGGGGTGAACTAGATGAAGAGATGGTAAGAAGCCATCACTCTATACCTTTTGCATTCTGTGCTCTAACGTTCACATTCTTTTGTTGTTCGTCTATGGAAGAGAGGGTGCTGGAGGGAATTTGGCCCCAGGTAAAAAAGACTAGAACAAGTTCCCTCAGCTTACACCTGACAGAGTGTATGATGATCTAGTTTTTCTGACTTTCTGACTTTTCTGACTTTTGGGTTTCTGCTTTCTCTGTTAAACAACACTGGGTACATAATATTGTATTTTGTTATTGCTTCAGTGAAACTGTATGCATGAAATAAAATGATCATGAAAAATTTATCCATTGCCCTGTGAAAACTGGGGTGCTGATGAGACCCTGAAACTTAATCTTCTGTTGCCCAGATTTCTGGCTCCCTGCCAGATACCATGGGCACCCTCAAACTGAACGCATGGCAAACTAAACTCAGTGTCTCCTTCCAGTGAATTTCCTAGCTGTCACGCCGGGAACGTGGCACATCAGTTTTGCCCTTACCTGGCAGAGAGCCCCAAGTAAAGGGCACAGTGCAGCAGCCAGTGGTGGAAGGGTGGCTTGTGGGAAGGATTTACCACCCCAGCTAGCTGAGCTCTGCCTGCCTCCTCACCTGCCACCATCACACAGCTAGTCCTCAACAGCTCGGCCCGACCTGCATGACATCCCATAGAGTTGACCTTAAATTTCAGCCCTTAGACGCTTTCTTTTTCCCTTCCAAATTCCTCCCTACAGTGTCCTTACTGGCCCAACTCTTTCTGGTATCAAAGGACTGTCTACTCTGCAGGAACAAGCTCTCCGGTAGCCAGGATCCAGGACCTCTCCTTTTGGGTCCTCTGGATAGCTGGATCCAGAATGTTACATGGCTCCGGGTCTCTTTGGTTGGCTCCTGAGGCCTGGAGAGAACAAGACTTGTTCTGCCTCCTGGCTAACTACATTCAATCAGTAGTTGTCTCATCTGGCTGTTTCCACCTCCGAGAATCTACTCCAGTCATTCTCCCTAGTCACCCCAAGCTCAAACCCCCATCTTTCTTTGCCCAGACTCTACCCCTAAGGAGTCAATGTAAGTACAACCTGCCCATTCCACTTCAGGACATAGAAATGAACGCAGGGTTCAGTGATTACCAGAAAGAACCTAATCTTTCTTATAGCTAATTATGCACATAACTCATCACATTTAGAGGAAATAGAAAACATTTCCTTAGTCTTCCCACGGAATCTTTTTTGGGTCCATGTGGAGTCTTCTGCACACGGACAGCTAGAATCCCACTCCACCTCCTTGATCATTTCGCTTCCTTCTTTTCCCACCTCCAGCCTTCCGCCTTCATTCCATGCCTTACTGTGCCTGGAAAAGCCAGAAGCCAGACAGCCATTTTAGCCAAAGCAAACACAACTTTACGCCCTGAGTTCTTACCCCTTTCTCAATGAAGCTCCTACACACACTTGTCCCTTGCTAACATTAATCACCACAGATTGTATAAATTCATTGTGCATTATTACGCTTCCTTTAGAATTCCAGACTCATCCATCCCACTTCCCCCTCATCATCACTGCTTAAACATTCTATCAGTCAGGGTTTAACTGGAGGAAAAAAACCCAGTAGGAGATACACATTAAGAGATATATTACAAAGAACTGGCTTAATCACAACTGTGGGTCTGGCTAGAGAAGTCTGAAAACCACAAGGCAGGCTGCCAGGAAGGGCAGGCTGGAGCTCTCCTACCCAGACTGGAGATGCAGGACAAAGGAGGAATTTCTTCCTCCGGGAGGCCTCAGCTCTGCTCTTGACAAAGTCTTTCAACTGATTGAGTCAGGCCCACCCAGAAGATCCAAGTAATCTTATTGAACTCAATCTGTTAGGGACTTGACTCACATCCACAAAATATCTTCACAACAACACTCAGATTAGGGTTTGATTAAATACCTGGTAGCTATAGCTCAGCCACGTTGATAACTCAAAAGAAATCTAATGGCTACACCTCAAAATTAACATGTCCCTGCCGAACGCCTGTTCTTCTCCGCCCTCAGCACTCTTGAAACGGGTCCACTTGCAATGGCAACTGTGTCCTTTCAGTTGTTCAGGCCAAAAAAAAGGAAAATTAAGCTCTCTTCCTCTCACACTCCATGTGGTAGGGTAAATATGGGGACCATAACTATC